>NC_143444.1:9461775-10106321 GCF_987193195.1 Phasianus colchicus
AAAGTCGCTTCTTAACTTTGTCTGGCAGTTTGAATGTCAACTGTGAACTGCATTCTGTAGCGCTTGTCTGTCTATTCTTATAGTTGCATATGCATCACAACCTGTGTAGATTACATTAGCTGCAGTGATGATAGTGCTGGGCTCTCCTCCTGACCTCAGTTGTCAGAGGTTCTCATCTTTCAGCCTTCTGAAATTAAAATGCTCTACATGGCCTTCCATTTATAAACAGTCTTTCTCTTGATTTGAAGAAAGCTGGACTGAAGTATGCTACTGAGCATGTGTCTCGTCATGAAAAGTATCCTCAAAGCTGGTGCATTATACCAGACAGACACCTTCAGTTTGAATTGGCTGGTCCTGGGAAAAAATCCCAAAGCTTGACTTGCTCTTCTGAAGATATGCTATTTGTAATTTTTCTCTTATGTGTTTCTCTCTCCACTGGTTCTTTTGGCTAAACTGAATTAATCAGTGTTGCATAAGGAAGCTTGTCCTTGGCTTTGAGTTGAGAGAGTGCCTGCTCCAAAGTAGTATTTTTGAGCACCTTTTCAGCCTCCAGCTCCCTTGTGAGGCAGAACTAAGAACAGGGAGCCTAAGATAGCCAGTGTTGGCTTGTCCCCTTGGCAGTGAGCAGTGTGTCTGCAAGGAAGAGGCTGAACGTGGCCCAGCCAGAGCCAAGCTGGCGTGTCTCCTGCAAGCCCTTGCAGTAGTGAGAGAGGGAAGTATTTGTTCCTCATGTGGTTCTGTGTGTGTTTGCAGGAGTCTAACCAGCAAGCTGAGGTCCAAGAAGCAGAACTTCCTGCACCAGATGTGTTTGTTGAGAAGCTCCCACCCAGCGGGAAGATCACCAAGACGGAGTCCCTCATTATCCCATCCACCAGGTAGAGCAGTGACACAGCACTGCAGCTGCTGCAAGGCTCCTTGGGAAGCCATGAACAGCCTGCTATCACTTGTTCAGTATGATCTTTAGGTCAAGCAGGGAGACCAGCCTTGTGTTCAGGTGCTTGAGAGAGGAGGAACTTGGGTGCTTGATAAATGCATTCTAAGAGCCACAGAGCAATCTTATTCTGATGTTGCTCAGAGATCATAGAATCATTAAGGTTGGAAAAGACCCTTTAAGATCATGTAGTCCAACCATTTACTCTGGGGCTTCACGCTCAAAGATAAGTTGTCTGATGCAGATTTTGGCTTTAAAGGTAGTTGTTAAGTCTGAGTTCCCAAATGGCAGAGTGAATGTGGGCTGTTGAAACCATATAGTTTCTTTGGTTATTTCAAGAAAATAGATGCTTTTTTGAAGAGGTATTTTTGTGCTCTAGGGTTTGTGTCTGCTGTTTGTGTAGCTAGATTGCATTATGCTGGTGTGGCAATTAGCAGAGTGGTGGTGTGGCTCTTGATATGGGCTGTGAAAGTTTGCTTGGAATACTCTGCAGCTGAACTTTCTTCTCTGTAACTTCTGTACCATTAGATGCAGAATTAGCAGGTTTCCTGCTGCCTCACATTTCCATGCATGATTCTCCAGTGCCTGGCGTTAAATTGCTGAGGTTGCCAGGTGGGGGTGATTCAGGAATTTGGGGATGAATCTTGCTCAGATATGAGTCAAGCATGGACTGAAAGCACCTATTTCTAGCAGGTCTGAAGGGAAGCAAACTGGACGTCGGGGAAGAAGCACATCTCTGAAGGAGAGGCAGCCAGTGAGGCCACAGAATGAGAGAGCAAACAGCCTGGACAATGAACGATCTCCAGACACCCGGCACCACTTACAGGTGTGAAAAATATTGCTTTTTATCCAACCACTCAGTTTTTGTCTTTTCCATCTGCCTCCTGCAGTCCCTTTCCTTCTGGCCAAAGTGCTGTCCCTGCTGGAAAGTAGCTGAACCCTGCAGCTCCAGGAAGGAGGGAATTTACTTCTTGGCTGATATTGTACCTTCCATCCTGTCTGCTGGTTTTTGCCAGCTTGTTGCTTTGTCAGCCAGCCATAAACTGAAAACACTGGAATGGATTGTTGTCATGAGTAACAAATAGGGATGTATTGAGGAATTACTCCTTTGAAATAAGGCAAATTGCAAGGATTTGCAATGGAGACTGATTTATGTAAAGTATCTCTGTGTAATGCTCTTTTCAACTGTGGGACTCTGTTAACTCCCTCCTTGATAAAGATTTTTGCTGGCTTCTGTAAATCCAGAATTCCTTGAGCTACTGTTAGTTGGCATAAAGTGACTTTAAGAAAAGTGCACAGCAGAAGGAGCAATGACAGACAAAGCTTTGAGGGTTAGAACGATATCTCCTACTGTTCTGTTCTGTGTCTTCATTTCCAGATCCCCAGGAAAACTGTGTATGACCAACTAAATCACATCCTGGTTTCTGACGACCAGCTGCCAGAAAACATTATTCTTGTCAATACTTCAGATTGGCAAGGACAGGTAAAGGCAGGAGACGTGCTATCAGTTCACTTTGGCTGTTTATCACTGGGAATGGACCGGTCTTGTGCTTTACCACTGACCTAGTAGGCTTTGCTCCCTGGTTGGAAGGGCAGTGGTGGTGCAGGGGAGTTGCAGCATGCTTGGATCACTTTGACCAGGAGATGCTATGGATCTTTTAAGGTTTTGCTACTTAGTTTTTCTCTGGAAAAACTGTTTTCTTCTGTTCTATGAAATGCCATTTCTTTGGGTTAGCAGCACGCTGGGTGTGGCTTCACTCTTGCATTCAAGCATTTGCTTCTCAGCTCTGGTAGGGTGGGACAAAGGAAGCAGAGAAGGCTGACTTGTGGTTTAGACTGATTTTCCTGGGCTCAGGTGATGACCACAGGAGAAAATAGCTCAGCAGTATTGTCTTGCATGCATTCTTGTGATTCCTGGCTGGGGATGTGTTATCACATCTTTTTTTAGTGTGTGATACTTCTGTTAAGGAGAACTGAGCACTTGTCTCTTACGGTGGCAATGTGGAGTCATTTGCAGTGGATTTGGATGGGTGTTGGAAAAAATTTTGCTCTTTTCTGATCCTTAGTCTGAGTCATGAATGTATACAGAAGAGGCGCGTGAAAACTGATTAACTGTGGGCTTATACCAGGTTTTTGGAAGTATGTTGACTGATTTCACATTCTGCTTTTGAAAGGACTGGGGTCTCAGTGTGTAAGAGATGAAAAATACCAGTTGAGCTGCTGGTTCCAGCTGCTCTTTACTTGGAGAAATGTTTTCCAAAGTTGGAGAGAAAGTTGTGTATGTCTCCTCCAGCATTGCCTTCAGTATCGGATGAGACAAAGATGGGATTGGCTGTGGTGCATGGGTTAGTGGGGCAGTGAGATAATGTGAGATAATTGCTGAGTCTCATCAATGTTATGTCCATGTGAACTCAGTGTTTTTTAACTTGTATTTCCTCTGAGCTGCATGGAATGGGAGCAGTCAATCACAATGAATGTGTTGTTAGTGTCTTTGCTTTTTTTTTTTAAGTACTTGAGGGTAGGCAGAATATTGCATTTGTCTTTTTAAATCAGAGCACTGCATGTTCAGCTTCACAAACAAGGGAGTAAAGAACATCTGCTCTTACCCAGTGCTGGCTGTAAGGCAGACAGCCTGCTGCTCCTGCCCTGCTCTCTGCAGCCATATGAATTTCTCTCCTAGAGTCAGCATTACCAAAAATGCCATGTCCTGGAGGAAGGAAGTGTTAGTGTTTGTCAAGCAGATGCAGTGGCTCCACTTTTCTAGAGGACAAGCTTTTCTTTCACTAATGCTCAGGAGAAAAGTGTTTGGGAAGGAGTTGTCACCTACATGTTGGTCATGGGGAGAATGCCCACACTTTGTTGTAAGGATTCATAGAAGTGTAGGGGAGATGAGACTTTCTTCTTGTGACAAACTGAAGGACTTTAATATGTTCTGTTCTCTCCTTAGTACCTGTCAGATGTCTTACAAAAGCATACCTTGCCAGTGGTCTGTACGTGTTCCTCAGCTGATATTCAAGCAGCTTTCAGCACTATTGTCTCCAGGATACAGCGATAGTAAGTTATGCCTCTCTGCTTGTTGAGTCTCCTCTAGAAAGGAGGGCTTGTGGTCCTCAGCACTAAAAGCCTCTCAGTTCCTATGCCCAAGTGCTCAGGGAGTTTTCCATCTGATACTGGAGCAATAATTTTCCCTTCCAATACTTCTCCATTTACTCTCCTGAAGTCAGAGTAGTGTGGTTCTTCAGTACTCACCAGCCCTGCAAGGTGTTGCTGTTCCTCATTGTGTGGGGGGATACAAGTCTCCTTACATTGACAGCACTGATATTACAAGATTGTACTGTGGAGCCTGCCTCCAATGTCAAGATCTAATTAATTCTTAGTTAATGTTCTCAATTTCTGGAGGCATTTCCCAGGCTGTTCTGACCCAGCAGTTGGTACATCCCAACCTAGACTGTTGAGTCCAACCCCTTATAGACTACTAAAATGTTTGAAAGAAGTCAGGAAAACCAATTAGGAAAGTACTGAGCAATGTTGCTTTTTACTGATGGTGCTTCTGATAATCATTGTGATATTGCCTTGTGTATTGAATGAGCTGTGTTCTACCTTAGTTATTAACCAATTTTTTTTAACTGTTCTGAAATAGTTGGTTGGAAGTGTAATTACGAATATGTTCCCTCTTCTTCTGTCTAGCTGTAACTGCAATTCTCAGCCTCCAAGCCCAATTAAAATTGCAGTGGCCGGAGCCCAGAATTACCTCAGTGCTGTATTGAGGCTCTTTGTAGAGCAGCTGTCTCACAAAACCCCAGACTGGCTTGGCTACATGCGATTTTTGATCATCCCTCTAGGTAAATAAGGAACAATTTTTCTTCATAGAAAGATGAATGAGTTAAATGTGATGTGTTCCCTTAGCAGTAGTCCTCCTGAAGGCTTTGACCAAGTGTATGGCTATTAAACGAGAAAGATGTCATAGTGTTGTTTGATGCTTGCATTGCTCGTGTGAGTGAATTTTCATCTTCGTTCTTGATGTCGAAGTCTGCTTGTAAATGTTTTGCCTGCAGTAAGGGGCTGAGTCCTTTCTCCCATATGGGCAGGCTCCTATATGTCTTTTTATCATGATACAGTGAATAATGCACAGAATAATATTCTTTCTTGAAGGCCTTTCTCTGGCTGAAATCTTCAATTCGTTGAGCACTGTTTCCCCAGGTGGTAACTGTTGTGGTCTCTCTGAGGCCAACACAGAAAACGTTTCTGATGGGGGAGTGGGAAGATGAAATATTTTTTAAAGGCTTTGAAACTGCTGAGAGTTTAAATTATTCAAATTGCACACATCTTTTGACCTTTCCTTCACATGCTGTTCTCCTCAGGTTCTACTCTCAATCTCCCAGCACCTTATCTCAGCCCTTGTAACAGCTCGACAAGCCTGTCTGGCTGGGAAGTAACCTAGCTTGCATCCCTCATGCCCAGGGACAGACTGATAATAGCATTAAGGGTTTGTGGAGGGCAGAAATGTGAGGAATGTTATAGCAGAGAGGCTGGGGGGGAGCAGGCTTTCATTACTGCTTACGGACAGGGGCATCTGGGCAGTGCTGTGATTGTAGGTGTATGAGGCCAGAAGCTGGGCTAGTCTGAGGCTTGTCTTGTGTGAGCAGGGTTCTTGGGTGGGGCAGTAATGTTGGAAAGTGCTTTTCCTAGCACTCCTTTCAGGTTTGGAAGCAGCTGCTGGCATTCCTATAGGCACCACAAGTTGCTGCCCAGCACCCCATGCAGTGGGGATTTGGCTATTGAGATAGTGGTGAGAGTTGGACAAGTCGTGTGGAGAAGACAAAATGAGAGCTGGATCCTTCTGTAAGAAGGGCATTTTGTGTCCAAAGGGGTCAGCAGGAATAGGAGAGAGAATCCTTTAAGTAGTAGAAACACAGATGAGGAAAAAGATTTTCTGCAGGCTTAACTTTGCTTTGAGTAGGACTCTGTGTGGTTGAGGATTTTGGTTCTCACATGCTGCCTCTCACCTTGCATTCAAAGTGGAGTTTTTCATCTGCAGTTTTTAATGATCTGAAAATATTCCCTTTCTGAAGGTGATACATAAAGCTTAGATAATGTTTGGAGGACTCTTTTTTTAATCTTAAAACACTGATAGTTAAAAAAAAAAAAAATAAAGCACTCTAAGTTTATAATGCAATTACTTCAGATCTGTGAATGTTTTTTGAATGTACTTCAAATATAGAAGCTTCTCTATCAGGACCTTCCCCATAGTCTGCAGTATTTCCTGGTCAGATGAGATGCTTATTTCTGGCCAGCATTCTGGCATCTCATTAAAGTGATGGAGGAGCAGCCTCTTTTTTCTGACAATTGAAAAAACACCAAAGACAGAATGGTGACCACGCCATGGATGTCTTAAAGGGAAAAAACTTTCAGCTGATAGCAGCACCTTCAAAGTAGGATTGGGAAAGAGTTGCTTTTGTTTTATTTTTCTAAGATGGTTTGAGCTTTTTAGTCCACAACTCCATGCTGCTATGACAGAAGAGCCAGCCTGTAGTGGTTTAACACCGAGAAATACTTATTGTCAATAAACATCTGTACTAGGAGATTCAGTCCTGCTTTTGTGCTTCTGATTCTGTGGCCGAAAGACACTTTTAATGTTGGAACTGGTGAAGAAACAGATGAAAAGGAGTAAAAAAGAGAAAGGGGAAAAAGCTGAGGGTTATTGTGTCTGCATGTGTTTGGTTTTTTAGCACTTTATTTAGCTCCATTGGATAGAACTTTTTGAGAGATCTTTTTTTGGTTCTTGTTTCCAGCTGCATCTGCCACGTGTGATGTGTTTGCCCAACACATGGGAAAGCTGTCACCTCTCCAGTGCATGAGACAGAGCTGTTCCACATTTACTCTTTAAAACTCCACTATAGAAGACATAAAAGTCTCCAAGCAGCCCTTATCCAGAAAAGAACTTACAGCTCAGTTTCTAATAATGCTGAAGGGAGCTTAGAAACCTGCTGGAACTGGTTATGGAAGTCTGAAAATAAGGGCTAGTTTGGAGGATGAGCATCAATGGGGTTTCCCTGCCTTGAGCTTTAGTGGTAGATGCTGAGCATATTTAAGCAAGGTTTTTTTGGGAGGAGCTGTGAGGTGCTGATGACCAGCTGAAGCTGCAGCCGCTGTGGTCTCTGAAAGTGTGACTTCATCTGAGAATTCAGTGTACAGGAAAGGTGAAAACAAGCTGATTAGGAGAGGCTCTGGGACCTGTTCATGTCTGACTGTAAATATACAAGACACACTGGGGTATGGAAACAGCAAAGCCTGAAATGTTCAGGTCTGGAACACCTTCCCGCCTATGCTGATCGGCTGGAGCAGTAGTTTCAAGAACAGTTGTCTGATCTGGGGACACGTGGCACCTAAAAAGGAAAGTGACAAGTATTTTGGCCTCTGGCAGGGCAGAGGTGATAGTTTTGATGCCTCTCCTCTCCTGCTCTCAGTGCACTTTGCAGGCAGGCCTCCATCCAGGGCTGGACATATGCTTAGGGACAGTAGGCCCTATCCATGCTCCTAGAGGAACATGATGCTTAGGACAAGCAGAGACATAATGCACATGCTAATACTGATGAGGGTTTATAATCCTTTTGTCTTCAATTACAATTTTCTTATTGAGTTAGTGGTCATTTTGTTTCTCCACCAATTAAGCAAGACTCCCTGGGTGGTTTCCAGTTGCAAGTGATTTTTCCCCTTTTCTGTATTGCAAAACAGCAATGATGCACGAATGGCATTTGGAGGAAAGAGTCTGTCTCCTCCATCTGTAGTGCCCACAGTGCAGCTGTGGGGAAGAAGGCCTGCTGGGAGAGCTGCTTGCAGAGCTGAGCAGCTGAGATGGAGAGTTGTAGGGTCTGTGTCTCCCAAATCATTTATTTCCTCAGCAGTTTCCCAGTCCTGTTTGCCTTGGTCTTTTAAAGTTTAACTTGGCGGGGGAAGGGGAGGTGTCATTGGAAGCTATCAGCAGTGCTGAAGCAGTCTCTCTGCTAGGAAGTCTATTTGCATGCTCTTGTAGAGATAAGCTGAGCTAAATTATGTTGTTATAATTGAGGCAATTTATTTCTGGAGTGTCTAGTGTAGTTTAATTTAGGAACTCAGTTCCATACAGACAAAAAGCCACACCTGTATTCACTGCTGGGGAGAACAACTGTCACATTTTCCTTTCTTTCTTAGGCTCTCATCCAGTGGCCAAGTATCTGGGGTCTGTAGATTATAGATACAACAACTTCTTCCAAGATGTAGCCTGGAGAGATCTGTTCAACAAACTTGAAGCACAGACCACTGGTAAGACCATGTGTCTGTGTCTAGCCTGTGTGGGATAAAAGGCTTGAATGAGTAATTTTAGCAAAGGTCAAGTAAATACCAGAGGAAGCAGAAAAATGTTTTTGTTCCTCTTTTTCCCTTCCTCTACTACATTCCCTTTTCAGATGCTGACCCTTGCGTGTCCTCCACTTGCTGTTTTGCAAACAGCTGTTGGCTCCAAGACACTCGGTGCCTGAGTTATGCTGTTTTTACATAGCTCTCAGCTTTGTTCTTTGATGTGGGGATCCTCACTACTAAGTTCTGTGCTTCCTGTGGCTCCTCAGAAACTGTCCAGCCTAAAACATTTGAAAAACTGTAAACTTTGTGAAGGCTGACTTCTGTTTGGTGCATGGGAGGACAATGCTGGCACATCTGAAATTCGCTGGCAGGATCTTTCTCATTTGTTCCTCACCAGTGTTATTACATGTGAGAGCTGCCCTAGGTCAGATCAACAATTTCCTGCTCTGGTCCGAATCTGTTCTAGGGCAGGATAAAACCTTACTGTTTGCAATAGTATTTATTTGCACAAATATGAATGCTCACAGTTTTTCCATCTGTTCCTTCAAGAACCGAATGAAATGAGTGAGGAAGATTTGTATCTTTCATTTAGGGCTGTTTGAAGGCTTGAGATCTGATCACTGAGGAGTGATGCTATGGAGCCGTATCCTCCACAGGAATTTCATGAGCAGGAAGATGCTTTAGGGCTTTTGGAGCACTTGCAGGAGTGGAAGCTTGCAGTGTTCCTGTTGGAATTGCAGAGGGTGTCGGAGGCTCCCTAGGAAGCAGGGATGTTCATGGAAGTCCTCCAACGTGAGATGGGAAAGGGAACATCTTTACAAGTGGTTATTTGGAGCTTTTCCCAGGTGGAACTTGGCTGGACAAGGCCCTGGGCAGACTGTTCTAGAGGTGAAGTTAGCCCTACCTGGAGCAGAAGGCTGGACTAGAGACCTTCACGTGCACACAGCCATTGTTTTTTGTTGATTCTAAACTCGTGGAAGGAATGTCCAGAACAGGTTTCTTCTAATGTCTTGAAAATAGAGACAAGTGCCAATACAAATTTGACTGTTGTGTCTGGCTTTTAGGGTTGTATCATTAATTACAGAGATCCAGCTCAATAGCTGTGTAAATTCTCTGTGGATTATATGCTGCAGCTGTTATTTACTTGCTTGCATGCTATGAGGAAAATACAGCATCACTTTTCTTGCCATCTAGGCCTTGTAGATTCTCCATTTTCATCTGTACAGTGAAAACTACTCAGAAACTCTGTGATGGCATGGCAAGATCTAGCCAACAATGATAGTTCTTCATGGTTCCCTGTTCAAATAATTTAAAAAAACAACAACAACAACAAAAAAACACTCTGGGTAAAAATACCCATTAAAATACACAAGTGTTGAGTGAAGGTAGCTTGCTTTTGCTTGATTTCACAATTGAGACACTCTTCCTGGAGCGAAACGATGGGGAAGGTATTTGGAAATGCCTTCCTGTTGACTGGAATCAAGCACATTCTCACAGATGTCCGGCACACTCGCTGCTACAGAAGTGGTCTTCGTGCTCTTCCTGTCCTTGCATGGCTCTTGGTCTTTCCAATGATCCCAACATGTCTTTGTTGAGCTCACAGGGAAATCAGGAAACTTAAATGCTGGTGTGAGCACAGCAGGTACCCGGGGGCTCTGGGATGCCAGGCACTTTCTGTGGCAGATACACACAGTCAAGATATGTAGAAATGTCTAAAGTTGGCTGAGCAGGCACACATTTTCAAAGGAAAGCTGTTTTAACAAGTGTAACATGATACTTTGATAACTAATACTGTGCCCAGATGCCTGTATATGTAGTGTACCTTCCTTATGTTTACATTTTGGTACTCTTGAAGGATGTTTCCTTTTTTTTTTTTAGATGGCATTACAGTGCTCTGGAGTGGGCTGCACAGCTTCCTTTGGAAGATGCAGTTTGATTGCAGATAGCTGGATGTCATCAAGTGCTTGGCTGAGCAAACGGAGGGTAGTGATGGTCTGAGAAGTCACTTTATTGATTTTCTCCTCTCTGTTGCAGTTACAGAAACGCTTGATGTTGTCTCCCGAATAACGCAGTACATAGCAGGGGCAAACTGTGCACACCAGTTGCCCATTGCGGAAGCGATGCTTACGTACAAGCAGAAAAGGTATGTTACATAATGCTGGCTTTCCAGAATGGTCATCACAATGGAGGTGGAGAGCTTTTCTTCTCTTGTGTACTCGCAGTTTTAAAATCACTCAGAACTACAGACATCTTGTGAGCCTGATCTTACCCTGCTTGCAGTCATAGATAACAGCGAGTCTGCCACAGTGTGGTTACTTCGTGCAGTGATTTCTTTGGAGACCTGGGAGTTAGGGAAGTAAGGCTGTGGGCTGTGGCATTCCATACCAGATTTTATTTCAAATTCTTTGACGGGATAAGCAGCCTGTCCGAGGGAGGATTGGGGTCTAAAAAGATTTAGAAGTATGTACACCCTCATACAGCCATTATCCACGAAGAAGAGTGATTTTTCACTGAGGGAGAAATGCATTATTTCTGATGCCCAGTGGAGAATAATAAATTTGAATTCATACAAATCACAATAACTTTTCAGAGCAGGGCAAACACTTACATCAAGTCATCTTTCTCCATTTATGCTGAGGAATCTCCTGTGGGGCATGGATGGTTTTAATTAACAGCAACACCTCCTATATTATATCTGATTGCTATCACTGGTGCATTGTTTGCCTTAGAACAGGGAAGAATTAAAAGTGTGGATGGTTACATTTTTCTTCTCGTCTTGGAAATGTTCACTGCTGTTTGGAATTTTGTCCTTTACTTTTACTTTGCAGACAAGCTTCAATAAAGTTTAGCTCTTTCATAATGCTTTTCTAAACAAAAATGTTCCATACGATTGTTAAAGACTATGTTCTCTTCATGTGTTCATGATCATCTTTAATTCTGTGCTGATAGAAGTGAAGTTTGGAGAGCCAGAGGGTGCTCAAAGCTCTTAGCTTTTTGTTGTTTTTGGTGTGAAGACTTACCTTAGTTAAACACAGAGTTTAGTGCAACGTTAACCCTTCTTGGTAGCTGTTTTGTTTTCTCTGCACCCTTAACTGGCTGGATTTTGCACTATTCTTCACTGCTTTGTCCATTCAATTACAGATTCACTTCTGTATTTAATGCGCATTTCATCAATTTCAGTGTCTAATGTGCTCAAAAAGGTCATATTGTTGAAAAAACACCTGAAATCTACTTTAGCAACACTCACTTTCAACAGTGGTGCATGTGACCTCTTTACCAAGCTGGTCTGATCTATTTAGATTTTAGAACGTGTGTACAATGCCTGACGCTATTGAGAGGTTCATATGATGTTGTGAATTCAAACCCTGCAGGAGCTTGCTTGGAAGAGAGCACTGAGACCAAGTCAGACTTGTGGCGTAGCCCATAGTCTTTCAGTGTCTCTTTCCGCTTTGAAACAACTTCCACTTTCAGCTAAGCAGCACATGAGTAAACTGAAGGATGAGCCAGAGGAACAGACTGTCCTGTGGAGCAATGGGCAGTTGTCTCCTCGTGGCTTTTTTTAGAACTGCAGCTCTTAGGGAGAGTGTTATGAAAAAAGAGCACTATCTAAATGAATGCATCGCTTTGTTGTAAGTATAATAACATATTTATCTCTTTCTTTGGTTGCTTTCTGAAAAGGAAAAAGAGCTTTCATTTTGATTTTACTCTAAGGTATCAGTTCCTTTTAGGTTCCCTCTCCCATCTCCTGTCTCCTTTCCACCCTTGAGCTGGTCTTTTGTGCCTTGTTTAACAGTTCGTGCAAGTCTGGGATGCTCAATATGTGCTTAAGGTTATATTCTGCTCGCTGCTTTGAAACTATGGCACTTGCTGGCAGAATGCTCTACTAAAAGAACTGCTCTGCCTTTGGGCCACACGTATGGGTTGCCAGGGCGTAGGCTGAAAGGAATGAAGGAGCTATGGAGGAAGTAGCTTTGAGCAGTAGGTGTCTTTCTTCCCTACTTCCTAGTCAATCCTCACTGTTTGGTTGCAGTGTCAGAGGATGTAGTGTAGCTCTAGAAGGATTGGGACTGAGCAGACGTTCCATTTCCCACCTGCTCGAACCAGAGTGCTCTAGGTGATGCTCAGTGGCTCAGGGCATGTTTCGGACCCCTGGTTTTGGAGTTGAGCCACTTGAGGCTCAGCTGTGCAATGTCTGAGTGGAGACCAATGACTTTTCTCCCCGTAATCAGAAAGTTGAGGACTACTTGCATACTAGCAGGCTATCACAGGCACATGGGTCTTCCCTGAGCCTAAGAGGAGATAGAATGGATGCTAGTGGTGGGAATTGTGCTCCATGAGCTGCCCACAA
The DNA here is from genome assembly GCF_987193195.1 of Phasianus colchicus. Lineage (NCBI taxonomy): Eukaryota > Metazoa > Chordata > Aves > Galliformes > Phasianidae > Phasianus > Phasianus colchicus. The sequence continues at coordinate 9,474,393 of NC_143444.1, forward strand.
GAACCCCTTGCTTTAAACCATACTAATATTGGACGTGGCTTATTTTGACTTCTGTTCATAAAGTTATTGCAACTCTATCTCCCTCAAGGCCAGAGATGAATGGCTTCTCCAAGGCCAGCTTCCAAGGCAACGCTCAGTGTATAGGCAACAGCACTACCTACAAATTCATTGCAAGGCAAATTTCCCAGTATCCTAGCATTTGCTCTGTTAAACAAGCCCAAGATTCAAGGAAATCCAAGCCAGCCAGCCAGTCCTTAGGACATAGCTGTATGTGATGAGCTGCTTTGTAACTTTATTGCCAGCTGTCCCTATCTGACTGACCTCCACTGTCCTTCCCATCTCCTTGTTCTGTTTGTCATGCTGAGAAGTTGGCGCATGTACTGCCTGTGGTGGACTGCGAATGGTGCAAAAGCTTTGTCCTATTCTTTTGGAGCATCTGCTGACCTGACCTGGAGAGGGCTGGGAATGGGGAAAGGTGTTCAGGAAGAAAATCCTTGCCATTTCAACTCAGCTGCATTACAGTGGGTGACTGGTACTTTCTCTGCACGTTGGGAGAACTAAAGGGTACTGAATTGTCAAGAAACACTGCAGTCCAGGACATGTTTGGGAGCTGAGACCCTGCTGGCAGAGGTGGGCCTCCCACTAGGGGTGCATCATCAGTGTTGTTATCTCTCTGCACTGCTTTCTTGAAAGAAACCCCACAGTGTTAGAGATCTGTCAGCAGCCACTCACTCCCAGCACAGTTGGATTGCTGATCAGTTTGGTACACCTGGGCTGGTGTCAGCCACTGCAATTCAGCATCCAGCACAGCTCATGCCACGTGGCTTCTGGATAGCCATTGCATGAACCTGGGAAGCAGCCTGGCTATTGGAAATTGAGTGTTGCTCGCTGGTAGGGAAAGGGCTGAGTCATTCACTAAAAGCTCTTAGCTCATGTTTTAAGAGAACTTGCACAGCTTTTGCTCTTTGGAGTGCAAGAAAGTGCCTTGTGTTAGAGTGAGCCTGTGTGGCTCCTGGGCAATAGGAGGCAGAGAGAGTGCTATATTCTGCCAGTTGCACTTCTCTGGCTCCTGCGGGGTGGTGGCCAGGCACAGAGTCCAGATCCTTTCTCTGAGTGCTGCTTCTAAACTGCACCCTGCAGCAGCTGCTGAGCGTGAACACAGGTTGTGAAGATGGACTTGGTCCCACCTAGCTGGTTGCTGCCTGAACCTCCTCGTGCAGTGGAAATCTTTACCTGCACCCCTTGCCTGATGGAGCGGTGTGGAAGAGGAAGGAATCAAGGCTCAAGGAACACAATGGAAATCCTGCTACATACAGCCAGTCTGCTGTGGGAGCACCAAGAGCACTGTAGGAGAGTTTTATGGGGAAGCAGAGAGGTCACTCATACAATGTCATTGGAATCTGGAGTCCTTTTGTCCCTTGGCTTCGTTTCAGCTCTGGAGACTTGGTGGAACTTGTAAACAAAAATCTTAAGAAAAGCCTAACAACTGGCATAACTGTTCTTAGTGATTATTCAGTTCCTTTTACTGTGATAATAGCGTGCTTTGAGGTGTATTTTGTCCTAGAAGTGAGAGAGATTATTTCTTCCTTTTTCAGGGGGCTGACTCCTGGTGATGTACCTTCTCACTTCTAAGAGCCTTAAAGCATCTAAATCTGCCTATGTATCTTTGTTCAATCTGAATTAATTTCTTTTGGTGGGGAGGGAACATGCTAATCTGTTCCTGGATAGGAACAATTGATTGCAGGTGGAAGGATTATACCCAATCAAAACCAGTAATTTGACAACCACCCATTACAGATAAAGATGATTTTCTTTCTAGCCTCTCTGCATGGGTTTAGGATTTATTATTCCTAAGAAATATAGATGAAGTATCCAAAACCACAGTTCAAAATATTACAAACCAAGGTCAGGTCTGGCTTTGCATTAAAGGTGGGTATCCATGCATGTGGTAGGAGGAGTAGAAGAGATACTGGCTAAGGTGAGAGGATTCTGGATAAATGTTTTGGGATCCCAAAGGACAAGAAAGAGGAAAGAGCGAAAAAGAGAAAGTGAGGAAGAGGAGCACAGTCATCTTGGCTCTCCTTTGATCTACATGAAGAGCAGATCTCCTGGTAAGCTGCATTTTCAGAGGTGTATGTACAAGATCATAGTTGCCCAGAGGGCGCGACAGGACTAGCCCAGCTGAAACCCAGTCAGATTGCTTGGGACTGCCTGCATCTCACTGTGAGCTGTGTCAAGTCGTGGCTGAAGCAAGTGATTTATTGCACAGTAGCTCCTCTACTCTCTCTGGTGAGATGGAGCTCTCTGGGGAAGCATGAACAACTTATCTGCTGGAGTTGGGCAAGACTTGCTTTCAAAGAGCTAGGAGCAAAGCCACGCAGTAGCTGTGAGATGATCAAGTTATGACTGTGCTTCCCTCGTGTGATGGGCAGGACTTGCTGCTGCCTGATCTGTAGCCTGTGGAGCTGAAGAAGGGTGAGAAAGCTGAGCTTCTCTGAGCATCAGTATGGGTTTCTCCCTTCCCTTGATAAAAGTGGAGCTGGAAGTCTTGTGCTCTCAAGAGATAAATTTGCTGGGGACTTGCATCCGTGGTTGGACACCAACCCACCATCAGGAGTTCAGACGTTTCTTTGATGTCCTTTAGGGAAAAAGTGAAGATGCAGTGCTTGGGATTAAGAGCAGGGAGGGAGCAAAGCCCCTCAATAGCAACGTTGTGGGTGAATGCGATGCAGGATTTTGTCCGAGTGTTGCAGAGCTCTGAGCACTGAGGGATGTGCAAAAAGAGAAACATGAGGAATCTTGGTGTTTGCCTTCCTGTTTCCCATGCTTAGCCACTGAGAAGCATTGTGTACCTTCCCTGTGCAGTCACTTTCTCTGCTGGACTTCAGCTCCTCTGTTCATATGGGTGTGCTCTGCAGCCCCCATGCCTCTGTCTGCAGCACAAGAGGGGAACAGTTGCTCTGTGGGCCCTTCCAACCCACCTGGATTCTCCCCAAGTCTTTGTGGATTCTCTCTGGCCCCTGTTAGATCTGACTTGCTGGCCTGTTGTCTTCACCCTCTGGACCCTGGATGGGAGCAGAGCAGGAAGGGTAATGTTCTTCCTGCTTCCAGGACATATGTAGTGTTGTCTTCAGGTGTCTCCAGGCCACCACGTGTGTTCTGTTGGGTCTGGTTTAGCTGTTTGCCATTCTCAAGCTGGTGTCCTGATCTCCCCAGTGCAACTCCATTTCTTGTGCAAGCTCCTGATGGCAGGGAACGTGCATCCGTGTGAGTGTGTGCGCGTGCGTCCCTGCAGTGCTGTACCAATAACCACGTGTCACGGCTTGTAACCCCGTGGCAGGCTAACTGCTTTAGCGATGCTGGGATGTGCAAGGTATGGCACATGGCTCCAAAGGTGGGACGTGTGACGGCCTTCCGTGCAGAGCGCTTCAGGTCCCAGTAAGTAACGCGCAGTTGTTGGTGTTGTTGTGGCACAGATCCATCTCCTTGCAGCAGGAGGCCGTGTGTCTGTACTGCCATAAAGCATGTTTCTCTGTGAAGCGGGAGGGAGGAGGAGACCTCCTCCTCGGAGATGGGCTGTAAGCTGTGTGCTCCTCCCTGCCCGTGCAGATCTGAGCGTGCTGGCAAGGGGCCTTGAGAGGAGACATTGGACTGGCGCTTGCATACTGTCCATCCCTGCTGCATGCTTGAATGCAACGTATAAAGTGAGTATTGTGCCCAGCGTGGAAGTAAGCTATTAACAACTCCTTTCTCTTTGTCTTTAGCCCTGATGAGGAGTCTTCGCAGAAGTTCATTCCCTTCGTTGGGGTGAGTGTATTTTAGTTAATGTCTCATGCCACAGGGTTAAAATGCTTCCCTGGTCCCTGGGGTACAGCAGGAGCACTGTGTGCTCTAAGGTGGAGGATTAGCATGAGCATCTGATGGTGGGATGCAACCACCTTGTGTGTATGCACACCTCTAAGACCTTTCAGAAAATTGCTGGGTGCTTCGCTTCCCAAGCAGCCAGCTCCATGCTTGCATGCCTGCTGGCACATAGCAAGCACTGTAGCCAGCTGTTACCTACTTCAGTACAGAGGAGAAAGCGTGCAGCCAAAATGCTCTGCCCCGTGGCCTGTCTTTGTTTCAGACCAAAGCACCTGTTTGGCACAGAGTTACTGCTGGGCCATGTGCAGGGGTGTGGGGTGTGTTCTTGGAAACCTAATCTCAGGTTCCTATGCTGAGTGTTACCCTGCATGATCAGTGTGGCCAAATGTAGTATTCTATTATCAGTGCTACGTATGCTTGTCATGAATGGTCTCCAGCCCTCTAAATACTCTATCCGCTCCTGGGAAAAGGAGAGCAATCCCACTGGGCAGGTCACATATCCCACTGTTAGGTTTGCCTAAGGCAGTAGCTATTTAATGTAGTTTATCATGTGAGTATGTAGTTAGGATGTTAGTCCTTGACTTTACCTTTAAAGTGCAGGCTATCTGGGCAGGGTGTGTTTGTGCTCCTGTTGGTGTGTTTTGTGCACCATGTGCTTTGCTTCAATAGATTCCCTCCCCTTCTTTGATGCTCTTCAACTTTCTTCAAGTTTTAGGTATTGAGTCATTGTCCTGTGGCCCAAAGGGTATCCCTTGACTGTTCTTCAGCTATCATGTTCTCTTCCACAGTTCTTGCCTCTCCCCTGTAGCTCCTACTTCTTGCACGCTGGTTACCTTGTTCTACCTACTCTGTGTTAAGCTGACTGCTGTGTGTTCCCCTTTGTATCCCCATCAATGCGTTGGAGCTATTCTGAAATCCCAAGGAGTTTATAGGGTTGATCCACTCCTGCACTCAGGCTGACCTTGCTTTCACTTCATCTCATTGCAGTGCAGATCTCTTCACAGTGCTCCTGTGATGGTGACAATATACTTCTATTTGTAGAGGGAAAGATACCTTCTGCTAAAGCAGAGGCACATCTTCTCAGTTTGCTTCCTGCTGATGAGTTTTGCTGTGGTATTGTATGTGTCCTGTGGCTGCTGGGCAAGAACTGCTGTCGTGAAACAGCTGTTTCCCTGCCCCAGTAATAGGAAAGGCTCAGAAGTGCTGGAAAGCTCCTGAGCCCGTTTCACTGAGCTGTTAGGCTCTGCAAAGCTTTTCTTTGGCATTGATTTAGTTCAATGCTGCTATGTGCAAGCAAATGGGATTCAGAAGGTTTGTCTGATTGCTCCTTAAACGAACATTGTCCTTACGTTAGCAACACTTTTCCAGTCTGGATTTGACTGTGTGGAAGAGAAAGAGTGAAATGTCTGTGGTGTGTGTAATGCTGCCAACTTCCCCCAAATTTGCCTTGAAAATACCGCTTGACTTTCCACATTGACTGGTGGAGAGGGTCAGGTCAGTGCTGCTTATTTCTGCCTCTGATGTACACCTGACATTGGGGCTGTTGGTAGAAGAGGGAGGGAGCTGGAAATGTTGGGCTTTGGGACTCCTAATGTTGCTCGGACTCTGGCTTCTGGACTGCAAAAACTGAAGACATGCAGCTGTTTTGGCTGTGCTGCATGGCTGGGCTCTGAGAGGTGAGAGGGGAGCTTTGTGAAGGACTGACTGCACGCACAGGCTGTGGTCGTGACACTGCATTGTCCTGCATTGTGCCAACAGTCAGGTGCTGGGAGAGTTAACAGGATGCACGTCCTTCCTGCAGGGAAAGGAGGCTGGCTGCATCCTCCTGGATGGAGGCTTTGGTGGAAGGGCAGCAGTCCCAAGCCCTATCCTGAATGAAGGGAAGGCATTTAGCCTCGTCTTCCTCCCATGTGTCTGACCTCGAGCAGCATCAGTCGGCCAACATGAAGGGAAAAGGCCAAAAGAGATTTCCTTTCTGGCTTGCAGATCAAGGTGGTTGCGGGCAGTTTTCTGTATTCCTTGTTCTTTCCCTAACTCTAATGCCTCGTCTCCTCGCTTTCCCAGTTCCTTAGAGTCTCTGAAACATCCTCTTGGCATTTAACGCATGCAGCACAAGTGGCTGTTGACTCCAGAGCCTGATTTGTTCCTCTTCAAACAAAGGTTGGCCAGACTGAGCTGCAGGCCCCACTGAGAGTCCTACTTCCATCTCCCAAGACACTCCAGTGCACACACTGCTGCATTCCAAGTGACTTTTCCAACACTGGGGTTAACAATCTACCAGAGAGCCTCAAAGCTCTCTAAGTCTGGTGCTGAGCGTACAGCCTGCTCCTGCCACTTCAAGAGCTGTGCAAAATGTTTTGCTTAATGATTAAGTCCTGTTTGTCGTCCCTCTAGCAAATAAATTTGCTCCCTAAAGATTTGCTCTACACAAACTTAATCATGTTCTGTTTTCAAGCAAAATAGGTCTAGTGGATTTTCTCACTCTAAAATGTTTTACTGACTTGAGGATACGCAGTGTACTGACTGGTGGTTGTTTGTATCAGTGTGCATTTGTGGCTGTATTACAGTGTGATTGGGATTGTTCTGAGCTGTACATGTGATGGTTTATCTGTGCATACAGGCTTTGCAAGGAGCTTTGTTTTATTTGCCAGATACCTCCCTTGTTTGGAGATTAGAAAACTCCGATCAGAATCCATACTTCGTTGTTTTTGTGGTTTCCTAACACAATCCAACTCTGGTGCAGCCTGGAAGCAGCTGCATTTGTGTGGTGGAAGCAATCCTAGCATCAGAGCAGTGCTAAAAAAGATGCTTGTATTCCTTTGTCCTCTCTTCCCTATTCCCCACAGGAGGCACAGGTAGGCCCTATAGGTGACATGGCTTGGGGCTGACCTTGGGCTAGTCAGAGCTGTGCAAGTCTGTAACAGCTCTGTAGGGTCTGTGCTTTCTTTTGGATAAGTAAGAGAAGGGATATGAGCTGGTTTTACTCATCTGGGCATGGCTGGGACCTGCCGGGCCCTTGCAAGACTCCACATTTTACCGTGCTTTTACACTGCTTTGACTGTAGGGACAGTGCCACAGGTAGTTGTAGGGTTGGACTGACTTTGGGAGGTGAAGAGTTCCCAAAATTCATAGGACTCCTGTTTCAGAGTTGTCCTGTTTGGTCTTTCCTTTCTAGGTGGTGAAGGTTGGAATAGTGGAACAATCTTCTGCAACGTCAGGTAACAAGCATCTCATATGTGTTTGTGGTGTCACACACATTGCAGGAGGCTGATTTCACAGGCTGGAAAGACCTGTTTGTTGCTTGTGTATTGAGGTTTTTGTAAGATGAAATTGCTTGTGTTAGCTCTCAGTTCTGTTGCATTTAACTCAAAGTTGCTGTCCTTTGTATTTCAAGAACTCCTTTTTCTTGGTACTTGTCAAGGAGCTTCAGGCTAGTTGAAATTCCCACACCCTCATCCAGGAAACTTCCACTCAGATATGAGCTAACACCCATTTTTTGTATGTGTATGCGATATGGATTCATGGTTACTGAGGTTTCCTACTTCCAACTGGAGAGAAAGCTCCATTCCCTAACAAATTCAATCTCAAACATGTGCCCAAGACTGCGAACTCCAAGACAGGCAGCAGTTTGACAGTCCAACAAATTTTGGTCCAAATGTTTTAATGTGGGAGTGAAAAGCTTGTTTATGCGTGTTTACACCTATTGATGGAGTAGTGACATTTTTCAGTGTAAACTTTTTTTCCTCCTTCACATACTACTAATCAGCAATTCTTTTTCCTAATCAAAAATCAGCTGGGAACCTTAGAACAAATGCTGGGAGAGAAGATGCCAGTGGGGAGTCCAGAGCATTGTGAATGTCTCTGCCTCTTACCCAGACATAGGCAGTCCTATGCTGTAGGTGTGGAGCAGTCACAACTGATGGGCTAGCTGATCTCTGGGTTGCATCTGAACAAAGCCAATACAGAGATGTGTACAGCATGAGTGTGGGTAAAGATACTGAGCTATCCCAGTGTGCACATGCTGGGCTGTGAGACAAACCCAAACAAACAGCTTGGCTTTCTCTCTGAAGGTGACTCTGATGATGCAGCTCCCTCAAGCTCCAGTGTCCTTTCTTCTACCCCACCTTCTGTATCTCCTGCTGTGAAAGAAGCCTCCCCCACACCACCTTCCTCACCGTCTGTCACAGGCAGCTTCTCATCCTCAAGGTAAAGCATGTTTTGTCTCATACACCCCCCTTGTCTATGTTATGATATATCCAGGAAGGAGGAAAGCTCCAGAAGGAAAGCCTGTTGCTCTGCCTTCTTCCTTCTCAGCAAACATTTGAATATGTCACCTCTCTCGCCTCTGGTCCTTGCTGGCCCCATGGTAGCTGAGGAGGGTAGAAGGGGATCTTACGCCTGATAGAAACATTTCTCAAGGACAGACACGTTCAGTGAGAAGGGGCAGCTTTTGTTTCTGATGGCCTGGTAGAAACCGTGATTCTGTGGCAACCTGTTTAAGAAGGTTTGTGTTCTCCGTCTTTTAGAAATTTCCCTTTGAGACTGAATTCTGCTGGGGAGTTATGTAGCTAAATAAAATACTGACCCTAATCCCCAGATACCTGTTCTGTAGCTGGCTTAATCCCTCACAGCTGTTATAAAACAGGACCAAGGTTTATAAGGACCAAGAAACTGTAAAGTCAGAGTGACTCACTGGAAATAGCAGGCTTTGTCTCTGTGACGTGGGATAGTTGTAAGGTGGCAAAATGTAAATGCAAACTGCCTGAGAGCATATCTGAATAGCAGGGCAATAGCACCTGTAGGCAACGTGAAGTTCTGCCTTAGTTGAAATGTGTAGACTTAAAGGGAGGAAACCAGCAGAAGACTGCCAGCAAAGAATTGCCTGGTGAGGACTCTTTCATTGCAACACAAAGTGTTGGTGTAGCTATCTTGCTCTTGCTGTGCAGTTCTGGTACCCACCTCCAGAAGCACTTGATGAAGTTGCACTTTCAAAGAAGCACAGGTAACATGATCAAGGGGATAGAGCAGCATCTTATAAGGACAGGCCAGAAGTGCTTGGATCCTGCAGTTGTGGGGAAGAGGAGACAGAGGTAAGATGCTCACGTTTTGCAGAATTGTAGTGGTGCTGGATTTGCTGAATGCTGAACTGTATTTTACCATACCTGTGGTACAAGACCTTGGCACACATAAAATTAACAAGAGGTCCATTGTAAAGAGAAAGGAAGGGGTTTCTGCACACTGCAGGAAGGTGTGTAGGGACCACATTTCCCTCTGCTACTTCTGCAGCAGCAGGATTGGCAGTTCAAAGAGGGGTTAAGCAAATTCATGGATAGCAGATCTGTTAATAGATACCAGAGGATGATGCAGGGATGTCCCCTCTGACATCCTTAGCCCTGTGATCGTCAGACTGACGAAGTCAGAGAGTGCTCTGCAATTAGAGGCTGTAAACAGTGTCTCCTACTGTCCCTTTCCTACTTATCCCTGAGAGCCCCATGGGGTCCTTTCAAGCCAATTTTAGAAATCAGAGGCCAAAGTTTCTTTTTAGCAAAAGGAACTGGAAATGTGGAAGTCCTGGATTAGCACATGCCCAGTGAGTGGAAGATGTTAGTGGGTTCAGCCTGCCCCAGGAGCCTACTTACCAAATCCCTGCTGTTGGCTCCTGGGAGAGCCCTCCCTGCCCAGAGAGTCCCAGCTGCAGCTGCTTGGTGCTGCGAGGACTATGCAGGCTCTGGAGGGCAGAGCTGACATCCCTTGCAGGAGATCCATGTGGGCTTTTCAGATGGGGAAGTGGTTTGGGAACCTGTATCCCCAGGAGTGCAGGCTGTTAAGAGGAAGTGTAGGTTCAACATTATTTCATCTCCACTGATCTGGATGTGACTGCACAGGAGGTGGAGGATGATCCAAACTTGAAAGATTGAGCCACTTGTTTAGTCAAGGATAGAACTAAAGGTTGTGTCTGGGACCAGCTTTACAACTGAGATGAGAAACGTGCTGTGAAAAATCCTTAAAACAATCTTGATTCTGAAACTGTACTCAGAAGCCAAACCCTGGCTTTGGTGGCCCTGGATGAACTCTGTTGCTGTCTGGCTTCAGCTGAATAACTGATAAAGGAAATGATTTTCAGAGAAGACTAGCAGTGGTCTATCCTTATTTTACGTGAGAGTTTCTGATTACGCAAGTGATGTAGAGGAATGCTTATTTCATTCAAGAGCACCAATTAATCTCTTTTTAAACAATTACCATTTCTTAAATGAGACCCCGTTAAATATAATTAGTCAGCAGACTGATAGATCAGTTTTTGTCAGTACTTGCATGTTAATTAACTCTATCTTTGTGTAGGAAGAAGTACAGGGGTTGGGTAGTGTGAGGAAGGGGCAGGCAGAGAGGGTGGTGGAATTTCCCAGGTTGCTCATCTTCCCTTTTCAGGCTTTAGAAAGGCTGACAGTGTGTTTTGGTGACACGTCTGCTGCCACATGATGCGCGGGAGTTTTCAATAGCACATCATGTCCTGAAATCTGCCATTGTTTAGCAAACATCACAGGGCTTGTGAAGCATTTACCCAGCACAGGAATTCCCCAGCCAGCAGCAGGGCTGTGAAGCAGATTGCTCCGTGCCCTAACAGGGACCTGGAAAGAGCAGGAGTGCTGTGTGACCTGGTGAAGCATTTGAACAGGAAGGAAGGAAGCTGGTGACAGAAAGAGATCAGGGACATAGGAGTTGGAAGTAATTCAGACAGAGATGGTTTTGGCAATGCTGTGCCTGGCCAGGCCATTCACTTATCAGTGCTTGGGAGGCAGTAGCCAGTAAGTGCTTACAGCCTCTCATCCTCTCTTGAAGACTGGAAGCGACCCTGGGCCGCCTCAGGGGTCAGGTTTGCTAGCTGGGTCACTGCACTCCATGTCGGGAAGTGGTTTGTCTGATCCCTTCCCCACTGCTTAACTCCATGGCTGAGCAGAAGGTCAGCTCATTCGGGCTTGTTGCAGCGCTGTGCTGCTGAGCTGCTACCACCCTGTAATGTGACCCGGGCTGCATCACTCAGTGATGACTTCTGGTGTGTTTGTGACTCATGGATCTCACCAAGAAATGTTGCTGCCTGATTTCACAAAGAGCCAAGCATTTCTCCCCAGCTATGTTTTTCAGTGGCTGCCGCTCTTGACCAGACAGTGAGAGAACTCCGCTGAGCATCGTGCAGAAATGAGCTTCTTCTCTTGTTTTCTAGCCAGGGCCTTGGTGCTGAGCTGATGGGCCTGCAGGTGGATTACTGGATTGCAGCTCCACCCATGGACAGAAAGAGAGACCCGGAGAAGAAGGACCCTTCCACTACCAAAAACACACTGAAATGCACTTTCCGGTCCCTCCAGGTCAGCAGGTTACCTGCCAGCGGGGAGATCGCCACCACTCCAACCATGTCCATGACCGTCGTGACAAAGGAGAAGAACAAGAAAGGTAAGGTAGACATGCTGACTGTTGCCAAAGGCCAAGAACGCAGTGCTGCTCTCCTTGTTCTGCAGCCCCGGGGCTGACTTGTCAGTCCTGTGTTACAGTCAGTCCCCAGATCCTAGTCTGTCTGTGGGTAGGAAGTGGCTCAATGAGGTGTTAGTTTGAAAGGGTGGTGGTTCTTTGTGCTGTAAAGAGTTGTGTCCACGCTCACAGCTGAACAGCTAAGATGGCATAGCTCAAAGGAACAACAGTGGGGACAGAAAAAGGTCAGTTGTGGGTGACTATGTAGAAGGGCTGGAGATGCACAGGACACTGTCCACAGCAGTGTTCCTTATTGCTTGTGTGGGATGCTGGGTGAGATAGGAGGGAGCTCGTGCCCCAGGCTGAGACACTTGGGCCTGAAGTCTTTATGTGCATAGATGGCAGTGCAGGGTGCTGGCATGGTCCTGCTAAATGGTCCTGCCAAATTCCTACTAAGAAAGTAAGAAACAAATTCAATTAGTACTTTGAGACATGAACGTTTAAATAAAAAAAAAAAAAAAAACACCACTAGTGAGTCTTGGTGCATCTCTTGTGAGCAGCTGAAATTCAATTATTTGCTTGTTTGATTTTTCTTCCAGTGATGTTTTTACCCAAGAAAACAAAAGACAAGGAGGTTGAGTCAAAGAGCCAGTGCATTGAAGGAATCAGCAGGTTGATTTGCACAGCGAAGCATCAGCAGAACATGCTGCGGGGTATGTACAGCTTGCATCCCCTTGGCTCTGGGGTGAGCCTCAGCTGCCAGCTGTTTTCCTGCAGGCAAAGAGCTGCCCTCGTAGCTGCCCTATGCCCTGGAGCCAGTGTAATGGGGTCTTCCTGGAGCCAGCATGGGGTATTGCTTTATAGGTCTGGGATGTGGGAAAGTCCTTCCTCTCCTAGGACTCTGGGTGAGGACAAAGGCTAGGCCAGGCTCCACTTCTGTAGTTCAGTGTTTCTTGTGCACGTCCAGGAAGTGGTGATGGAGAGAGAGCCACAATAGTTCCTGCTCCTCCAGGCAGAGATCTGGCACGGAGGCATACCATGGCAGTAAGCTGTGCTCACATCTGCAGGCAAACTTAGCAGTGTTTGTCAGGGGAGCTGTGTATCCAATTTCAAAAATATCCTCTTTGCCTGTTCAGTTAATAATTCCCAGCACTGTTAACAGAAGAGAAATTTTCTCAGGTCACCCTCCTTCATTCTGGCCAGTCCCTGTGAGACTGCTGAGTGGGGGGTGGTTGCAGAACATCACCTCTGCAGGAAAGGCAGAGACCCCCTGGTGAAAAGTGTGATGTGTCTGTCTCCATAAGAGCATGTTTGCTCAAAAAAGAAAGTAGAGAGTGTTTGGGAAATTGGAGAGATCAGATCAGGTGAAGCTGAAATCAGCAGTCTGGGAAGCTCCAGTGTCAGTGCTGCTGGAGCAGCAGTCTGAGCTGCTCTCCTTATCACTGGTCTGCTCTTCCACCATGTGTAGCGACAGTGGTGGGTTGGCTGAGCAGTGCAGCTCACACCCTGAGCACAGAATGTAGCCAGGCCTCCCTCTGCTGACTGTAGGGAGTTTTCTAGCAAAGCAGTTTCTGGCTGACCACTTACGCTTGCTGTTTTCTAACTCACCTATTTTATTTTTTTTTAAACCTTCCTCTGTAGTCCTGATCGACGGAGTGGAGTGGAACGACGTCAAGTTCTTTCAACTGGCAGCACAGTGGTCCTCTCATGTCAAGCACTTTCCCATCTGCATATTTGGGCACTCCAAATCTAACTTCTAGCCACACTCGGAGGGATCTCTGTCCATCCCAGGGACTGCACACCAGGAGCCAGGAACTGCGTGCCAACTCGACTCGCATCGCTCTGCCCTCTCCTGCAGAATTAATTACAGATGTGCTTGGATTACTTTTGAATTACTTTTTTTCTATTAACTCTTAAGTTTACTACAAGGGAAGGAAACCCCTTTAAACAAAGGCAAAAAACAACAACAGTCTTAAATATAGATGTGCTGTCAACAAAGCTGTGGGGGAGTTGGCAGGAGCAGGCAACACCTGCCCAAACACCTCCCACTTCAGAGCAGATAGCTGAATAACTGCACTGCTTATTAACCTGAGACCTCATTGGTGTGTGTGGGCTGGGGGAGCCGTGGATTTTGCAGAAGATCCTGCATGTTACGATGCGTTTCGACCCCTCCCTCTCCATATTTCTAGGAAAACCGATGGCCAGTCTTTCTTCCTGCTGCCAAAGGATGAGAGATCAGCGAGTCTGCAGGGCGTCCAGCTGTCCGGTTTGAAAACCAAACCGGTGGTTTGCACAGCTAGAGAGGGGCAGAGAGGAACTTGCCCTGTGCTACATGGGGTCTGCCCTGGGGCTGGGCAGGTGTCTGCGTTCAGTGCTGCCTGAGGAAGGCTGGGCAGGAGCAGGAACTGGGGAAACACAAGGTGTAAGGAACCTCTGCTGTCCCTGGTCTGTGACAATGACCAAACCGAGCCAGTCACCTGCAGTGCTGCTGAGGGACACCATGTCAGTGGGGTCGCTGCTATTTACATACTCACACCAATTATTTACTTGTCAATAAAACCTCGTCCAGCCTCCAAGGGGAAAGGATTTTTTTTTAATAGCCGCAAATTTTTTTTAATGCTTTCTTAAAAAAGAAAAAAGACAAATAAATAAAAAAAAAAAAAACAAGAGGAAAAAAAAAAAAACAAGTTGCCAAAAAGAAAAAAATAAAACTACCAAACCCAGGAAGATGAGCCGTTGCCTGTGAAGTGATCCACCGGTGTAGCGGCTGGAGCCGCAGCCAGCCAGGTGCTCTGCAAGTCCAGCTGCCTGCCCATCCATCTGTCACACCGCGTATGTGAGATAGTGTGTGTGGGCTGCTTCATCTTCTCTGCCTTTGTCCTGCCCCGGACTGTGCTGTCTGCACCTGGGTGTGCTGCTGTCATGCCCAGCTGAGCCACCCAGCACCTCTCCTTGTAGGGACTGTGAGGCTGTAACAGAGCTGCAGGGGGCAGGTGACCACCTGCAAGCTGTAGGAAGTTGTCCTGCTGATCTGTCTGCTGTGGGAGTATTCCCTGCTTCATTTCTCTATGGGATGCATCCTGTCCTCAGTAGGGCATTGCTGCAGGCTGAGCTTTGCTGTGTGATGTGGTCCTGCGCTGCAGCGGAGACTACAGGTGGGACAGGGCAATGGATGAAGCTGGATGGGTTCTTCATCTCTGGGCAGCTGGGTGCCCTGTGCCTGGGCTCTGTTTGGCCTGGCTTTTGCTTGTTTGGCACACCTTGGCGTTTTCAGAATGTGCTGTTGGAGGACAGGGATGCTTTAGAGCCTTTCCCAGCTTTGGCTGCTCAGTCAGTTGTATTTTTCTCTGAAAGGTTTGCAGAACCTGTGTTGTCCTGCTCTGCCCTGCTGGTGGGCTGACGGGGAGCAAGGTGAGAGCGTGGTCCCTGCTGCAACTCAGGGCTGGGCTGCTCTGCTGGCTTTGATTTAATGAAATCCTCCCGGTGACCAGAGGGGAGGAGGATGCTGTGCAGGCTGTGTGCATGCTCCCGCTGCCCCTTCCCACAGCACTGCCTCTCAGCTGCCGGCGCACAGCTGGGGCAGGGCTCAACTCACATCGCTTTGTCCATCTACTCCTGTGGTTTTGGCTGACCTGAGCTGATGCTGTAGGACTGCGTAGCGTTGCCTAGCAGCAGCAGCGTGGGAGATGGTGTATAAGCACATCCCTTTTTTTTTTCTTTCTTTCTTTCTTTTAAATTGTATTGAGGCTGTTGAATCGAAAAACCCCTTTCAAAGGAAATTAGTGTGAGATTTCTTCCTTGAGGCTCCCACTGCTGTGGCAGGAGCTGAGCGTTGGGCTCCATCTCTGGGCACCACACACAGCCCGGCAGCTCTGTGGCAGGCATGGGACGGGCAGCCCTGCTGCAATGACTGAACGCTGTGCTCCTCTGTGTGTTTCAACCTACTGTAAAGAAACGGGCAGTAGCTGGTGCAGGATTGCTGGGTCCTGCCTGTCACGTGTACATTGCCCTGCTCTACTGTGTGTGTGTGTGAGTGTATACGTGTGAAAGAAGCACTCGTTGCATTTCATGTTAGTTTGTGTTTTGGTGCAACTTTGTACACCTGAATTCACCGGGTAACACCGGAGGGAGATGGTAACACTGTTCGGAGAAGGGCTCCCACCTTGCTTGGAGGTGAGGGCTCGTTGTGGCACTGACCTAGTTTTACAGCACTGGTGAGCAGACGAGAGATGGAAGGTGTTGTGGCATCGTGTTGCACCTTGTGCTTGCTGGTCCTTTGGTTTGGGTTTTGTGGCTCGTCCCCAGCCCTGGGGCCTGTCACCTGCCGCCTGTCCTGCTGCACACATGGGGTTTTGGGTGGCTTTTCAGCTCCACACTGCAGCTGCCATCCACAGAAATTGTTATCACTTCCATCTCAGCAGTAGCTGCAGAGTCCTTAATTACCCATGAGCTTGGGGACAGCCACTGTCTCCTCGGCTGGGCTTTGCCGTGTTGCTGGCATGTGTTTGTGACTTAATCCAGCACAGGTGGAGGTTTGCTGGGGGCTGGAGGAGATGTGCTGTCAGCATGCAGTCATTGTTTGGCCAAAACCCACCGGCCTGTTCTTTACCTGGCAGCAATGGCCCTTTACTTTAGCAAAGGCCCTGTGAGTTTCCTCAGCTGCAGTGGGAAGCAGCTCACACAGGAAGGCTCCCCCTGGTCCTTTCTCACCAGCAACAGGCACGGAGGGAGCAGTGCAGAGCCAGGACTCGGGGCATTGCACATTGTGGCTCAAAGCTTGAAAGGAAGATCCTGTTGAGAGGAGCTAAGCTGATGGCTGCTGCTGGATGGGCGGAGGTGGGGATCCTGGAGCAACAATGGGTGCAATGCCTCCATCCCCAATCAGCAGGTCCTTGATTTCCATAGGGAAAAACACTGCTCTGCAGTCACCTGCTCAGCACTGCAGGGCATTGTCTGCCCAGCTGCGTGCCGCGGTGGTGGGGAAGCACTGTGGATGCTGTGTGCTGTGCTGTCAGCCCTGCCTGGGCCGCAGCACGAGAGGGGACGTTACCACTTGTAGATTCCTGAGTTGTCCATCTGTTTCATTGTTGTATTGTTTGGGTTCTCAGTTGTTTCTTTTTTTTTTTTTTTATGAAGACAGATTAAATGTAAATAGCTCTTTTTTTTTTTTTTTTTTTTTTTTGAACAAACCGCAACGTGCTCGACCTCGTCAACTATTTTATGGTACTAATGCAACACTAATAAAACTGGACATGAAAGCACATACCCGCCCCTGGAGTCATCTGTCAGCAGGGGCCGTTTGGCACCTTGGGCGGTTGTCTCCTGCAGGAAGAGCCGCTGGGTGCCACAGCCAGCACGGGGGGGATACAGGGATACAGGGCTGGCAGGCGCTGAGCTGGCTGCGGGCTGGGAGTGGGCTAACGGGGCTTGGCGAGGCCAGATTGGATGGGGCCCTGGGCAGCCTGGTCTAGCGTTAGGTGGGAAGGTTGGTGGCCCTGCATGTGGCAGGGGGTTGGAGACTCGTGATCCTTGAGGTCCCTTTCAATCCTGCCCATTCTGTGATTCCGTGGGACGAGGAACGCTGACGTGCCTTCCAGGGAGATGCCCGCCGGCTCCCACGGGGCCTCAACTGCAGGAAATCGGGCTGCGCTGACAGCCCAGCACGGCTTTTTCCTGCGCTCTCTACCCCGCGGTCCCCGACCCTTCCTCCCGCTGCAGCGAGCGGGGGCCGGACGAGGCTCAGCCCCGCGCCGCGTAACGCCGGGGCCGCGGCCGTGCTCTCGCGTCCGGGCGCCGTGAGACGGGGCGCCCGCGATCCGCCGAGATTCCGCCGATAAAAACCCAATTCGGCACCCGGGAAGACCGGCCCGCGGTGCGCTTCGTGGGCGCCCGTCCGTCCCGCTGTCCCGCCGCACGCGGAGCCACGCACGCTGAGCGCCGCCCCGCGCACGGCCACGCAGAGCCGCCCGTGAGGCGCGGCGCTCCGCCCGTCCCCGCTCGGCTCCCCCAGGCCGGGCGCGGCGCTCTCCGCCCCACGCGGCGCTCCGGGGCGGCCGCCTCCTTCCTCCCCTCCCTCCCGCCGCTCCCGTCCCGCCGCCGCCCCGCCTTCCGCCCGCCGCCCTCCCGCCTTCCTCCAGCGGCCGGGCGGCAGCCGGCGCGGCCCCTTTAATTCCCCCGCTCCCCTCCCCCGCCCGGCCGTTTCAGCCTCCATTTTCCAGCGGATCCGGCACCTGGAGGAGGAGAAGGAGGAGGAGGAGGCGGCGGGAGCGGCCCGCGCCCCGCACCCGGCCGCGTCCCGGGCATGGCCGCCAACATGTACCGGGTGGGAGGTAGGCGGGCGGCCCGGCCGCGTGCGGGCGGCTGTTGCGGGCCCGGCGGGGCGAGGCGAGGCCCGGGGCGGGGCGGCGGGGTTAGGCCGCGAGCGGGGGCGGCAGCGGGGGGGGACGGCGCGGGGGTGGCGGGGATGGGGGGGCCCGGAGGGGGGGACTGAGGGGGGGGGGGAGTCGGCCGCGAGGATGGCGGCGGGGTGAAGCGGGGTGAAGGGGCGGCGCGGGGAGGCCGCGGGGGGCGGCCCCGGGTGGAGCGGGCGGAGGTGGGGGCCCGGCCGGGAAGGGCCGCGCGGGGATGGGGCCGCGCAGGGCTGCCGGGCCGCGGGTCGGGCTGATCGCGGCCCCTCCCGTGCTGCCGGCCCGGCACGGCGCCCCCCGGGCCGCTCGTCCTTTGTTTTAACTCACGGGGAGAGAAAGGAGAGGCGGCGGGGTCCGGCGTGCGGCGTGACTCGGTACGAACGGCGAGGTGGGCTGGCGTGGATTTGCGCTCAGCCATTTTCCTCTGCCAGAACTGTTGTGCGGAACTTCCTTCCTTCTCCCCGCGTCTCCTCGCACGGGCGGCCCGGTTGTGAAAACCGCGCTAAAGTGAGCGAGGGGGGAAAAAATACAGCGAAGGTTTCCGATCCGTCCCGCCCGGCCGCTCGCCATCCGCCGCCGCTTTCCGTTCCCTCTGCCTTTTCGGCCCGTCCTCGCTCCGTGCCCCGAAATACGTCGCCTCCTTTGTCGCAGCGTGCCGCTTCCCGGCGGTGTTGGTTTACAGACGGCGAGCTGTGCCTCTGCGCCGGCCTGCCTCTGCTTCCTGCGCTGCCCCGGTGGTGCGTGAGGAGCAGCTGAGAGAGGAGGGTTGGAGATGAGCGGTGCAAACTTACGGCTGGGCTGCTGCTCTGAGTGGCAAAGGGAATCGTGGTTTAGCGTTTAAAGTCGTGCGAGTGAGTCCTGAGTGCTGTATGGGCACGTATCTTGCTTGGTCTGTGCCCTCATATGGGATGGGGCCTGTGCTGGAGATCTGTAGGCCACTTGCTGCTGCAAGCCAGCTCATTGCAGAGTGTGTAGGGTAAGCGCAGCCCGCCCTGAACATTGCTATGGATGATGATGCTGGGATGGTGTCCTTTATTTGGGCCCGGCCTAGTGCTGGACCGTGCTTACAGCATACGAACCCATCCTTGTGCTGGGGAACCCTGTGCAGCTGTTGGGGTGTTGCCAGTACTGAGCAGCAGGCAGAACCCAGCCTCCCGTGGTCTGGCTGCACTGCTGAGGCCATGGTGAGTGCTGCTGGCCTGCTCTGCTGTGAGAGTGCATAGTGGCACTTGGGCAGTTGTTTTTCCAGGTGTCTTTCTGCAGAGCCGCTACGTAGTCAGCCTGTGCTCCTGCAGGCGGTCACCCACACCAGGTGCAGGGTTCCCTTGGCCTTAGGTGAACTTTGTGAGGCTCTTGACATCCCTTTTCCCGGCCTGTTGAAGTTTCTCCAGATAGGAGTAGCAGCCCTGCCCTCCAGCATGTGCCACGTTTCTCACAGTTCCCCAAATGTCCAGAGAGTGAGTGCATTCACGTCACCAGGAAGCTTTTCCCTGTGTCCATCAGATGGATGCTGTTAGTGGCAGCCAGCCGAGGGTTGTGCTGCTGATTGCACTCCCTGTGCAGCCAGCCTTCACTGCAGGGAGTCCCGTTGCTCGGGCGCAATTTGCCCATGCTGTAGGCTGGTGTCAGTCACCTCTGTGTGCTTGGGATTGGTGTCCAGGCTTTGCTCCATAACCTCCGCAGGCAGAGGACGAGGAGCTGGCTGGTAGCCAGTTCCTGTGCTGGGGTATTGTGCTTATGGATGAAGCCTTGCTTGGGTGTGCTGCCGAGCCCCACGTGTGGATGGATGCGGCCATTTCTGTGCGGCGACCCCATCCTGAGCCAGGAGGTTGCATTGCTGGATTGCTGCTGACCTCTGGTGCTGGTGGCTCCTGTGAATGGCTGCGTGCTGAAGTTGCGTGTGCACTCCAGGGCAGGATTAAATCCCTGACGGATTTGTGCACGGTTGCTGCTTCGTATACTTCCCATTGCAGGAAGAACATCCAAGAGATAATCCGCTGTTGGCCTTGTGGTTACGAGTCGCGTGTGTGAACTGCAGACCCGACAGCTGCCAGCAGCAGCCTGTGTGATGTAGATCAATAATACTCCTGGAAGTGTGCGCTGATCACTTTTGGCCTGGTTGTGAAACGCTGTGGGCTTTTGCTTTTGTGATCCAATAGGTGGACTGTGCTTCTCTGACAGATGCCAGCGTGAAGCATGCAGTCGGCAGCTGTTTGCATAGCCTCCCCTTGCAGGAGCTGCTGTCTGCTGCTCGGAGGTGAGCAGGTCAGCGAGCTTCTCCACTTCTGCTCTGTGCCTTCCCCAGGAGTTCAGCTGCAGCACTGCTGAACTCCAGTACTGCTGTAAACTGACAGAGCCCCGCTGCAGCTTTATGCTGCTGTATTATTCCCTTGGTGCAGCACAACGACAGGTTTTTTGGGTTTTTTTTTGCATTTCCATCTTGCACTGATTGGAGGAACTGAAATCCTTCCACCTTTCCTCCTCCTCTCCCGATGTGATTTTCCTGGATTATTTTTAATCTGAATCAGGCACCCGGTGCAGCTCCCTGTGGGACTGTGTGAACAGCTGAATGGGCGCAGTGGGAGGGCTGGGAACAAGGGGACGGGCAGGGGGAGCAGAGCTACTGAAGCCAGCCCTTCTGCTGAGGCAGGCATCAATTTACGCCTTTAGATGAGAAGCTTTTTATATATTCTTGACGTTTAAGAGTTACCCTCTTGCTTGGGAGTGTGCTACGCCGCAAAATTATTGAGACTGTTGAGTCTGCAGTGTACGTAAGGTGTGCTTGAATGGCATGTTCACAACTGGAGGTGAGTCAGGCACGTCTCAGTGTGTTAGATGTGGCCAGCATGTGTAAGTGAGACTATGGCCCTTCGGTGCCTGGTGCGGGAACCAGAGTTCTGCCTGCTGACGGAGCTCCACCAGCTCTTTGGTGCTGCTGTCCAATCCCACCTGGTGCCAGAGTGGCTGTCTGCTGCGTGTGCATCTCTTGTATCAGTGTAACCATCCCCAAAGTTTTCAAGAGTGGTAGCATGACGTCACCATCCTGTTATTGTAGGGTGTCAGTAATGCATCCCTGGGGACCAGGTTTGGCCTGTCCCCATGCTCTTACAGCCTGGCATCCAGGCTCGTGGCATCCACACTCCAGCTCATGGTTTGTGGCACTCATAGTGCTGCTTGGAGCTGCTGCCAGGTGACTGATTTGGTCCTCCTGATACCATCGTGATGTCAGTAATAACTTTCTGTCTTTTCCTGGTAGAGAGCAGAGGTGCAGAGCCATGAAGAAAACTTGCACAGAAGCATGTTGTTGAGCCCAGACCTGAAGCATGTAATCCAGATAAACTAACGAAGGCACACGTGTAAACCCCTCTCCTGTTCCTTTATTATCAGTGTGTAGATATTATGGATGGCAGGAGGGGTTAATGGAAGCACCACTCCACTGCTCTGTATTCCTTATGAGGGGCGAGCTGTCTTTTTTGGGTTTGGGGTTTTTTTTGCTTTACTAACAGTAAGCTGAAGTTTGAAGGTAACTTGATCTGAGAGTGGGTTTGGTGGTTCAGAGGTATTAAATAACCAGTGAATATAATAAAAATCAGAGTCAGTTCTTGCAGCTTTCTAACTGGTTCATACGGTCAGCAATCCTAGCAAATACAAGGCACTTTCTCACTGATCACGTTGCAGAAATGTGAGGTCTTGTGTTTTCCAGCCTTCCTTGCTCTGCCTAATACAGACTGAACTATGAGATAGGTGCATGCAGTGGCAGTGCTGTGGCCAGACCTGCAGCATGCTTTCCTCTGTGCAGCTCTGCTGGTTGCAAGACTGCAGTCACTGGGCAGAGTGGGGTGGGAGCAGGCTGCTGGCTGCTGCTGAGCTAGCACGCCTTGCTGCTCCCTGCCCCAGCTGGGACAGTGCAGGACATCACCTCCATTTGCTTCTGCTCATCTTCTGACAAGAAGTGATCTGTTACATCGGTGTTGCTTCAGCACCGGGATCTTTTATTGCATTGTGAAGTTGGTGTTCCTTACATCCCCCAGCAGGAAGCTGAGCCAGCCTTCTAGTGGTGTTGCCTGAGCTTCTGCTGGAAGTCAGGTAACTGGAACAGCTGAGAAAGGTGTTCCTGTGAGATAAAGCAGCTCCGGGTCTCCCATGTGTCGGAGATGGCTGCTGCAGTGCTCACATGCAAAGAAGCCCTGCTTCAAAGCGTGTTTTCAAGTCCCATTTGATTCCTGCTCTTAACTTGTGAAACCAAATTTGGTCTGTTGGACTGTGTTGTTAACAAGAACTAATGAGCTTCCACTGTAACTGTTTAATGCGTAAGAAAGTGCTTCAGTAGGAAAAGGCATTGAGGAGACTTTCACATGAAAAACACCGCAAACTTATTTCTAGAGGTTCAAAAGGAATCAAATCCTTGTTCTTAGATGAAAAATGCAATTTACTCCCAGCTGCAGATAGCGAGTTGCTTATGTTGTCCTGTAGGATACGCAGTGTGGCAGTTTGCAGGATCCTCACAACCAGTGCTGGATGTTCAGCGTGACAAAATAAGCTCTGAATATTTCTGGCAGCCTTTTTCTTTCCACACGTTTCACCAAACAGACAATAAGGCTGAAGATGAGAAGCTTCGGTGGATGCCACAGCTCTTCATTTGTGCCACGTTTGTCTTTCAAGGGAAGATTCTTAATGGATCCCGCTTGATTTAGTGCCCCGAGGTACATTGAAGCCACTTGTATCTCAACAAAGAATTCAGCATGTAAAGAGAAGAGCCTAATCACTTCTGATTTACTTGCTTTGCCTCACAAAAGCAGCTGCATACCTCCAAGGAAAGTGCTGTATTTATGTAGGAACTCTGGAGCAGATGAGACCTGGCCTGACTCAACAGATGGGGTTTGTCTTTAGCAAGGAGGGGTGTTCCTGAGGTAGTTGTGACTCGTCATTGCTGTACAAGGTTAACTTCAATAAGGAGAAGTTAGCTGGCAGCTTTCAGGTGCAAGCAAGACAAAATGTAGGCTTCTCCTGCCTCTGGCGCTCTTGTTTGAAGAAACATCTGCCAGGCTGTGGTAGCATTTTGTACTGGATCCGTGCTGTGTGTGACCTGGCACAGGAACCCTGCTCCTGCAGCTATGTACTGTCATGCTGTGGCAGTGCTAAAGACCAGCCCACATAAAGGTCTGCTGGCACAACTGGAGTTACGTAGGCTCACAACTTTGCTAACGGAGAAAATGTTTGTCTAGCTACGTGCTTGGGAACTGAAGTGCTGGAAGAGGTAATACAGAACAGGCTTTGTGTCCAGGGGACTTCAAATCATGCTTACATATCTGATGTAAAGCAAGGAAGTGGTTTGCCAGGAGTGTGCAGCGTGCTTCCCTCCTGCAGGGCGCTGGCTGGTTGCACCTAGCGGGTTGGTGCTGGGTGGAGGTGTGCCTCAGGTACAGCTGGGGTATTGGGATGGGTGTTGTCGTGCTGCCACGAAACACTGATTTCTAAGAGCAGAATTGCTTCTTTACCCTCAGGGAGGTACTCTAGAAGTTGTATTTCATGTCCCGTGCTCTCACAGGCTCGCTTTTAAGTCCTGTTTGCACACAGTCTCCCTCCCTTGCCCTGGTGCCAGCCCCTCAAGCTGCAGTTACCTGGATGCGCTGCAGTTCTTATCGAGGTGCCCCATGAGGTCCCACTGACACCCCAGCCTCTTCTCACTGCTGCAGCAGGTGGCTGTCCTGTCGTTTTTCCACAGATCTGCCTTGTGTTGAAAACAGCAAGCAGTTCTGTGCAGGACTAATAGTGTTGAGTTTCTGTACAGTGTGTATTTAATCTGAAGTGGTTCTTCCCCTTCTTCTACTCTCATCCCTTTGTCATTTTGCTCTTCAGCTGGGAAAGACATGGTAGGAGCCCTGTGCTTTGCCCACAGCCATGACCCCGAGTCTCTGGATTGCTGCTGCTAGCAGAATACTTGCTGCTTCCTTGGGCAGAGACAGCAAACTTTGAGGAATATACTTGCCTACAGCAAATCAATTGGAAGCTGATCGAGGCCAGGACCTGCGGTGACAGCAGAGGTGTTGGGGGGCACAGAAGGAAGCAGGTGCTTTGATAACTCCCACTCATGCTGTGGAGCCTCTGGGGAGTTGCTTAAAACCTAGTATTAATTGCCTCTGCACTGGGAGCCATTTAGTGCCTCTGAGTGTCTGTCTCACCTTGCTCACTTATCTTGTAGCGTTTAGTATCTCCGTTTTTAAGATAGGCATCCATGATCAGAACTTAATTATCTTTGAGACTTCTGTTCCTCTGCAAAATGTTTGAGATTTAACACATGGGAGGGAAGAACTAATGCATGGCTAATGGGGCTGCATAAACCTCATTTCACTGAGGATGGGACAAAAAAAGGAGAAAAGATATGATGGGAATTTTCTCCCCCCTCCTTCTTTGACATGACAGAGAACAAAGAACAGAAGACCTTTGGGAGGTTCCAAATCCCTTTGGAGTTAAAGCAGCTGTCTGTTTGTCCAAGCAAGTTGTGTGTCCTTAACTTAGATACATTCTGCTCCAGCAGGGTAGGGAACACTTCTCACCATGAGCCAGGAGCTCAGAAGGGGACACTTCACTTTTGTCCATAACCATTACAGGTCCTTCCGAGTGACTGGTTTGGTTGGTTGATATTCAGTATCTGTGAGTGAGGAAGGCTGCTATTGGCTTTTTCCATCAGGCTGTGCATGATGTATGGGGCTGTTGCATGGACCTTGCCACAGGTTATGCTTTGGGAGTAGTGACTCTGGATCTTTGGCAGCAGGTAAGTAAGACTGAGGTGTGGCTTTCATCTCCAGTAAGTGAGTTAGTTTGGCTGCCCCTGCAGCCAAATTCTGCGTGTTTTGAAGGAAATTTAACACAAAATGCCTTGTTTACCACATGGGAGTGTACATCATCCTTGCTTCTTGAGCACTCTATAGTTTGGGAGATAAAAGCCTGCTCCTGATACTCGTGGCTTTGATCACCTTCTCCAAGGCACCCACCACCAGAAATGAGAGCTGAAGCACAAGAAGGAGATGAGTTAGTAAACCTGGGGCAGATGAACCGCCTTGGCTCTGTGTTAATGCATAGGCACAGCCTTTTTGTTTGCACTGCTTCTTAGCTTCTGCCCATCTTTGTACAGGTGCATGTTTTGTGAGGCCTTGGCAACATGTACTTCAGCATTGGTGAATTAGCCACGTTTTCTTCTCACTGCTGGAGGCTGGAGCGGCATCGTGCTCTGTTCTATTGCTGGCAACAGAGGAGAAGTTAGTGTGAAACTGAGAACGTGGACTTCTGCCATGCCTTGTGAATACGTGAGGCTCAGCTTCCTTGAGTACAAAGCAATCTTGAGCTGCTTCTGCATGTGTGTGTAGAGGGATGCGTGCTCGGAATTTGATTGTGGTGGTGTAGAGCCTTGATTTTACAGAACGAAGCCCAGCTGCCCTTCCCTTGCTCGTATCCTGCCTCGTGTCCTGGGCAGCTTCAGCCTTCTTTTAAGTCGTGGTTTTTCTTGGAGAAGGGGAAGCTGAGCCGAGCATACGACATATCCTTGTATGCACACATCTTCAAAGTCATTTTTAGGTGTTTTGCAGTATATTATCAGAGCAGATAGGATCAGGAGGGGCTGCACGCTTGTTCACACCAGCACGCTTGGCACAGGGGTGATAAGCTGGCGTGTTTAGTGCTGAGGATGTTGTCTTCCCAGTGAATCCCTACAGGCTCAGGACTGCACAGACACCCTTGTCACATCACCTGCACGCCCTCCAGGAGGGGAGAAGCAGCTTGCCGTGGTGAGGGCTGCTCAGGTGGGAGAAACAAGCATTTAGTTAATTGGAAAACTGCATTGTTGATGAAGGTTTTCTATAGGAGTAACTTGTAATTTGCTGTAAGTCAGCTGGTTCCTGCACGCTGCTGGGTGCGTTGGGTCTCCTAATCCTTTCCACAGCACAAACAGGTCTTTCAGCTTTGTGCTTCCTGTAATGACAGCACTGTGCTGTAAGGCTTTCACTTTTGAAACTGTATCTGTTCTGTAACCAAACGTTTCCTCGGGTGATGGCTCAGCAAGAGGAGGCTGAGGCAGCAGCCAGAAGCAGAGTGGCCCTGCTGCTGCGGGGCTGCTGCCAGCAGCTTGGCTTCCCCAGCCTCTGCCACACAAACGGGCACCTCAACGGGTTGTGCTACCCAAAATGCAAAGTGATTGACAGCTTCAGGCCCAGCCTGCCAAATACATTGGAGAACTGGAGCTTACCTAAAGAAACTGGCCTGAAATTGACTGCGGCCTCCCTGGTTCTCCTGCAGGGAATGCTTGGCAAGGCCTGTCCTCACAAAGCACACGGAGCCTCCAAGGCTAACGCGAGCTGGGAAGGATAAAAATACTTTTGGGCATTTTTGCAACTTGATCACCTAAAAGCCTGTAAGGTTATTAGGTAGCTCAGACACAGCTAATCTTATAAATGTATGACCTCTAGACAGCGTGTGTTCTTTTGCAGTACCCCCTCATTTTCTTCTCCTTGGACCCGTGCAGACTTAGCAGCAGACACGAAGAGGGCACGAGGCAAATGACTTTGTAGCCATGTCTTACAAGCAGGTGTGAGCATAAAGTCTGTTACATTTATTGCTAATTCAGAATGATTGTTCTGCTGGCTTTGCGGAATATTTCCAGCTTCTGTGGTCTCTAGGTCGTATCCTAGCTTGGCAGTCCAGTATCTGTGTAATAACGTTGCCTTTCAGTACGTTGCGTATGATCCCATCTTGAGAAAAACGATAGTCTTTTGGAGTAGTTTTAGGGATGTAAGTGTTGAGTTGATGCTAGCTGTGAGGGTCCTTCCTTACTGCTTACTTGTGCTGCTGCCCTGCTCCTCAGTCATTGCTTCAGCCCAGTACGGAGCATTCCATGCCACAAAAGAGTGATGCTGCTAATGGCAGTCACATGTTGCTTTGCTCTTTATCAGCCACTGTTACCGACTTTTCTGTTCCTAGACTTTCCTTTTTTTTTTTTTTCCCAATGTACTCTTTCTTTCCTGTTCTGTGGTAGGGCTCGAAATGCAAGCCTCTTCCTGCTATGTAGAGGCTTGTTAATTCTGTCTCTGTCCCCATCCTCTCTCTGTGCTGGCTGGCCTATGTGCCCCTGGAGGCAGCGGAACGCTGCCATTGCTTTGCATTTTAGAAAGATAGAAGCTAACAGCTTAAGCAGTTGTCTCCCTTTGCAAAAGGCCGGCGTGGCCAAGCACCCACTTAGCAGTGGCACGTCTTGCTGATACGTTCCTTTTAGCGGATTACCTGAGTCAAGCCCGGGGGCTGTGGGTGTTTTGTGCCAAATGCTGAGACATCTGAGGGGAAATGGTCTGAAATTTGCTGGTGTTATCTTTGAAGGAATCTTCTTAGATGTGGATGCATGGGAGAGCTGCAGCAGGCAGGGCTGCAAGGGTGGCTGCTGCGGGGAGCTGAGCTGAGCTGAGCCCGCGCCTCGCTTCCTTGGCCCAGGCTGGTGGCTGCTTCTGCAGCCCCGCACCATTCAGGGCCCTTGAGCTTCTCTGTCTGTAAAAAGGAGTGTTCAGGCTTGGAGCTTGGCAATACCGAGCTGTTCACTTGGTGCATATGGTTTTTATTTTTTATTTCTTGAAAGCACTGCCTTGCTAATTCAAATGTTTCTCCTGCTTGGAACTCTAAGCATTACTGACCCGTGTGGCTTACTGTACCGAGTTCTGTCGAGGTTATTCTGGGGTAATATAGGTGTAAAGAACAGAAAGGAGAGGAAGAGCTGAGAGAGAATGGAGCAGTTGTATGAATTGAGCAGGGCAGTACAGCTGAGCTGGGGTGGAGGAGGAGGGGTAGCAGTGATGGTGAGAAAGAGGGGGAAGTGAGTAAAAAATCAGTGTGATCCAAGTGAAGTGGTCTGATAGGAGGAAGAAAGAAGTTGGTCGTTATAAAGGCAGGCAGTAGAGCTCCATTTCTTTGGAAAAGCAGTTTCTGACTTTCAGCTTGCACCAGTGCATGGATTTTGTATTTCTGTGCTCAAAATCAGGGACTTAGTGGGAACCTTTTGCTTGTGTCAAGAAATGAGCTTGATGTGGTGTCTTTAACAGCTCAATCCGTGGGGGTTTCGTTTATTTTTTAGCAGCTCATATTTTAAAGAATCTTTCTTCTTTTTGTCAGATTACGTCTACTTTGAAAATTCATCGAGTAACCCGTATTTGATACGAAGAATAGAAGAACTCAATAAGGTAAACGACCTCTGTCATTGAATCTGTGATGTTAATTGAACTGATGATTGTTTGATTTGTTTAAAGTCAAAATAAATCTCTGGTAATTAGTAACTTAAAAATACTTCTGTTGTGATCATTCTCTGGGATGCTTTCAGATGCTGAGATTGTTCTCCCTTGATGGGAAAGGACAGAGCATCAGCTGTAGGTCGTTCTCAAGGTGATTGTACCCACCCGTGGGTTCCAGCCCTTCTTCCCCTGTGTGCCATGATAATGTGCTACATAATAAGTAACAGCTTGGACAGAGAATGGAGTGCTTCCTCATTTGATATTTCTTGAAGGGAACTCACTCAACAAGAAGCCATTATCTGCTTCCTTTGTCTTCTTTATTCATCCTTTGGGCCAAGGTGTTGTTTTATTTGCCTGATTCCATTGGATCTAGAAAGCAGGTGTGATAGGTTGTGTGTGAGAAGCCCTCTAGAAGTCTTTGATGCTGAAATTTTACTTATCTATCTGAGGTGGAAGTTCTGTGCTGAAGGCACTAAGTGTGACCAAAACGTGCCTTTTTGAGGCTTAATACCAGTGTGTGTTTTACAGGAATGTAATGTTGCTGTTTTGGTGGTGAAATTGAATTAATTGACCAAAAATAAGGCATTTTCTTCATCAGTGATGGGAAAACACGCCTTCCTAAAACAGTTATTTGGAAGAGAAAATGCATCAACATGACAAAGAAACTGAAGTTTGAAGCATCCTTCTTTTCATTGTAGATTGTTTTCCATTAAGGAAGTAATAGGAACTTCCTTAACACGTTCCCCATGGATCCATAGCAGTGTGCTACCAGTACGGGCTGTATTCCCTATTTCTGGATGCAGATTTGTTCCCACTTTGTAGGAAAGTGTGCAGGGGTTTCTTGTGCCCCCTCATATCCTTTTGTCTCTTTTCTTTTCCTCTCTCTTTTTACCTCTCTCACCCCAGATTTGACAAAAAACGTGTGGTACTTTCAGCCTGGATCTCTCATCTTGGTGCAACTCTTTCCTGAGTTGTGGTTTCTCTGACCTGCTCTTTGGCTTGGGTGTTCCAGGTTGAAATGAAT
This sequence comes from Phasianus colchicus, assembly GCF_987193195.1. Taxonomy (NCBI): domain Eukaryota; kingdom Metazoa; phylum Chordata; class Aves; order Galliformes; family Phasianidae; genus Phasianus; species Phasianus colchicus. The sequence goes on from NC_143444.1 coordinate 9,503,414, forward strand.
ACTACTTGAGTTGTTGTTTTCACTGAGTGTCAACAAAACCTGGGTGACTCACTGAAATGGCTGATTCTACCTTGTTAACACACAGCTACAAGATGACTCCTGCATTTGCATTTCATCACAATTTAAAAGTTCTGGTTTATTTATCAGAAATTCTATGTGCTCTGCACCAAAAACTGGTAGGATGTGAGTGGAAATATGCATATATGTATATATATATTCTCTGTCATCTTTTTTTCTTGTTTGTATGTCTTTTATAATAAGAGAGCAACCTTTTCCTCTATTTGCATGTTAGCAGCAAGCGTGTATTTCAGTTCTGCTTTTTGTTTCCTTGTGGACAGATTACAGGTCCACTGTCTTTTTTTTTTTTTTTTGGAGGCTTCCAGCAGGGAATTCATATCTCAGTCTTCTAGTTTCTTATCTGTGTGCCATCATTCTGGTTTTCAAGGACTCCTCGGTAGCAGGATACAACTCTTTTACGTTGCATTTTCATTATTGGTTTATTTTAGAAACAATAGGTTGGCTGGGTCTGGTACAAATCAGTAGGTGTGCTTCCTTTAGAGTTTGCCTACAGCTGGTTCCACAGTTCAGCAGCTATCATCTTACGAGAAAATCATCACCTATCTTGTTTTTAGAGTTTAAAAGAAAAAATCCCAAATCATTCCAACATTTGTACTTCTTTGTATACTGTTACTGGTGTACAGTCTGTTGCAGGATGCAGCTTCCTTTGTTCTCCTTTTGGAAAGATAGTGGTGGTCATTCTTTATCTCAGCAGCCCTGACAGGGAAAGGAAACGTAGGGAAGTCATTTTGTGAGAGCAGTAACGACTGGGTTCTTTTTTGCTTTTCTGCTGTCCTGCTGAGTTTGGACAACAGCCTAAACCTCAATTCTGTTGTAGTGTTTCACAGTGAATCTTGTTAGGATTTTAAAAATACTTTCTCATTCTGCTAAATGCAGGCATTGCACCTGAAAAGCAGCCATGTGGTGTGCTGTAACTGCAGGTAAGTGATTTGTCACCCCTTGAAAAACCTCTGTTTGCTTAAAATGGCAATCCTGCAGAAATGGTTAGGAGTGAAGGGTCGTCCCCACTTCCCTACTCTAGAATGTATCACTCTGGAGAGAGTGTTTCAGATAGGCTGCCCAGCTGAACGGTGCTGAACGGTGATCCTATGCAGCCCTTGTGGCAAAATTCCTGACAGTTTCTGAAGTGTTCTAGTTCAGTGCACGCAGTTCAGGTTTTGAATTGTGTTCATTTTTTTTTCTTTTTCAGACCGCCAATGGAAACGTGGAAGCAAAGGTGGTGTGTTTCTACAGAAGAAGAGACATTTCAAGTACACTTATTGTATTGGCAGATAAACATGCAAGTAAGCTTGTTTGTGTTCATGTTGCTTGTGTGCAAAATTTCCAAACTTGGGTAGAATTTTGTTGCAGTTATAAATATTGTTATTTTAAAATGTAATCCCTCTGTATTCTCCTTTAGCAAATTGCATTGCTGGTTTGGCTGACTTTTTTTTTTCCCTGCCATACTTCCTTAAAACCTTGATTAGGTACCGCTTGGTTGTCATGGTGGGGGAACATAAGTTCCTGAGTAAAATCAGTTGGTACTGAATAAAGGCATCTTGTTGGCTTCCTGAAAGTGGATTTCCTAACTTCTGAAATGCGAGAGAAAATATTCTTTCTTGTATTACTTCTCCAGGCGCTGTTTGTAAAGCAAAACAACAATAACAAAAACCCACTTTGCTTTAAAGAGTAAGTCAAATAGCCTGATCATTGGATATCAACTTTTGAAATGTGGCCAACTTGAAACTTGGCTAGCAGTTGTTGTCTTTGAATTTCAATGTTAGTCATATATATATATTTGAGTTGACATAGATTTCCTCTGAACGTGCTGAGTAAATAGATTTTAAAGCACTGGATTTTAGGACATTCTATCTCTATTTTGGATAGCTCAGCTCCTTTTGTTAGGAAAAGAACAATGTCTAGGCTTGAGATTTGAACATTTAAAACTTTTTTTTTTTTTTAAGTACTATCTATAATTTCTGCTTTTTTGAAAATAAATAAGGAATGTCATGATACTTAATACAGTTCAGAGGATTGTTCCTGCTACCCTAGCTTGGCCCCTTTTCTTGTATGCATTGATTCTATTATTTTACAGAGCATTGTGTTAATTTCTGCTGCCATGTACTCTCTCAAGATGGGACATGTGAGACAGCTGAGCAGAGATGGAAGTTTCTTTCTAAACAAAAACTTAGTGTCACAACTCTTCTATTATGGAAGCAGTTTGAGAATACTGACATGTGCATACAAAAATAGTTGTGTGTATAGTTCATATGTTTGCCCATGTAAACCTGTAAGGGCTGCAAGGACATTCAGTTCAAAAACAAATCAACAACAACAAAAGAAGTAACAGAAGTGCTGTAGACGTGTGCATTCTGAACTTGGGAAGGGAAGAGCATGGTGCATTCCTCAGCTTTCAAAAGGAGTATTCATCCCATCTGTAGGAAAGAAACAGTGCAATGTATCACATGATGTGTGATATGGCACATTATTTAGAGTCCTTGCAACCTGTTTGCTTCCTCTGTAGTTGCCAGTGAGGGTTAGATTTACATTCATTACACCTTCCTCTGCCAGCTCAGCATCCCTCCCATCTCATCCTTGCTAGTTAATGGAAGCAGCATTAATTAAAATGGTGCCAAAGCAAACATGCTGAAAGCGTGGGGAGGATGTAAGCAGGCACAGTTAATAAATTGATTGTGATTGTAAATAATGGAGTATGTGAGATGTGTTGCTCAGATTGCTAAGATTTAGCAAGAAGTATGGGCAGCCTTATCAGTCCTTCCATTTCCAGGCTCTCCCGTGGGCACAGAGATGAGGAAAAATGACCAGTCTGATCTGAGCATGTCATAATCATGATTTGGCTGCTGAGTATCTTTGTCTTTGAATGTGCTTTTTAATAGATGTATGAGTAGACTGTGGTGTGTATATAGTATGGATCTGACTGGGTTGCGTGGGGATTCGTTGTGTCTGGTATTTAGTTGTGGCAATGAATTTAGTGTCTGCAGGTGCTCCCAGCACTGTATGCTGTTGGGGAATAGTGCATCAAAACTAGCCTCCTTTTGATAAATGCAAATATTTTCTGTTGTATATTCAAGTCCACATAAATCCCTCTGTTGCACTAGTATAACTGTGCATTGGGGAAAGTCGTGTGGCACTGAGTTGAGATTTAGCTGTGCTGCAGAGCTGTGGCAGCAGGCAAAGCTTTTCTGCTATCTCTTCAGTGCAGCTCTATTCATTTTATCCAAGAACACTGAAACTTAATAGGAGCTTCACCATGAACAACATGACTATTGATTCCTTGGTCTGCGTCTCACTTGACTAGATTTAGTACAGGAAGCAGGTAGGAATGATTCAAAGACATGCATGTCTGAGGCTGAAAATCAAAAACCTTCCTTTCAACTCTCATAAATGCTCTTTCAGCCTGCAAAGACTGATTTCTTGTTGAGATAGAAAATGAAGGGTTTTTTTTTAACGTAAACAAACAATTCATTGTTCATTTCCATATCTGTTTGAAAGACAAAAAGAATATTCTATACAGTAATTCCAGCAATAGAGTTTCTGAGGCTCCATCTTACTGTAAACTTCTTTAGTAGCTACAGTTTTTCCTTTTGGTGCAGGATAAGATTTCTGCTCAATGACTTCCATTTACACAGATGTGCTGTTGTCTGGACTCTGTTCTTCAGGAGGGAGAAGAGAGTAAAATGATGCTTTTTGGACAGCACTTCTTTACTCTGATGTAATAAAATGCAATGCTGTGGATGTTAAGATTCTAGTAGAGATACTCAAGGCTGTCACTGACTTTGAGTTCGTTTCCATAAAGTCTCCTGTTGCCTCATTTTGATGCATTTGCCGTAGATGTACGTATCTGCATCGCTGATCTTTTAACTGCCTTTGTTCAGCTGATTAATGGAGCTTTCTGACTGCAGACATTCCTGGATTCGCAGTCTTAGGTGAAGATGCCTTCATTTTAGGCCTGCTCTTGAGATCAGTGCAGCGAGAGAACCAAATAATGGGAAAATTTATGTATATTTTGTAGTGCTGTTTCTCTCAATGCAGGAAGGAAGGAGGTGGGATTGTGAAAGGAATGTTGTAAAGTTAGATTTTTAATAGAAAATGATGCTCTTACGCTTTAACTGTACAATCCATCAGGTATTTGGAAATCTGAGTATGCAGTATTTTCTCATAGTTCTTTATAAAGAAGAGAAATGAGTAGGAAGCAGCTTGTTCTGTAGTTTGTGGTTGTAAATGAGTACCTGATGTATGCAACCAGATCCCGGGATTTGATCTGTGATCTTACTATTTTTATCACACGATATCAAACTTGTCTAGGCTGTCCCATAAATCTCTCAGCCTTATAATGGCTTCCATACATTGCTGGCACTTTCTATTCATAAGCCTCTTTAATCACCTCGCAAATTATTCTCGGGAATTTCTCTGCCTGATTGTGAAATGAACCTGCTTCACCAGTAGGAGTCTATTTAATGTTCTTGCCCAAAGACTTTGTAGTGCTTTAAGGTAGAATATTGCATGCAGGCAAAATTACAGGCAGGACCTGATAGAAGGGAACCACGCTCTGTGTTTTATTGTTTATTCCTCAAGCCACGATTGGATGCTGTGACTATATTTTCTCCCTATAGTTTCTTCTGTAATTAAGTAATTATTTCTAACAGCAGGAACGGGACCTCCTGTCCTCCCTCCTAACCAACCACCCTGGCTGGCTCCAGTTACGTGCTCTCCATCTTGCAGCAACAGTTCTTTCACTTCATTCAAAATATTTGCCCTGATTGTGAAACCACAATGTTAGTAGTCGGAGTTTAGCTGGTGCAAACCGAATGGCACGGGCAGAGCTTGGCAGCTTTCTGGTCAGCTTTCATCAGCTGGTGTTTGGGTGCTGGGCACGCATGGCAGCGTGCTTTACAAAGTGCTGAGTCTTCTAAAAATAAACATCTTTCAGTGATGAGGTGTCATTACTCAATCAGTCCGTGAGCTGCGTGAGAGCCGTGTGCCCAAACGGTTTGGGGTCCACTGAGTATTTTTAGATAACACCAGCCAGTGTAAATGCAGTTTGATGACAGCTTTACTGATGAGTTCTTGGCCATTTTATACCCTCTACCCCCATTTTCTCCCTGATCTACGCATGTAGTTTTAAAACGAGCCAAGTTCATTAATCTGTGCGTGGACGTTTTGGGGCCTGCTGTTGAGAGGAGGAAACTGTGATTTCCTCTTCCAACACTGGTGTGGTGAGGAAGGAAAGTGTCAAATACAGGGCCTGTTTGCTCTGTCCCTTCCCGCAGTGTTGACCATGGTTGCAGCAGATGATCACAACAAGTTTTGGGAGGGGTCATGAGATGTTTGGTACTGTGGTCAACCTCTCCTGAACTGTCAAGGTGTAAGGAGTTCCACTTGATGAAAATTCCACCACGTTTTGATAGCTATGAGTCAATATTTGGGTTTTGGTAGAGAGAAAATAAATGGGGTACCAAGGCTTAGTATGGTCCATTAGAAGTGGTCCTGGGAAAAGGAATCTGTTGTCACAGCATTGGTTTCCTCCAACACAGAAGGATGTTCTGCAGAGTTGTAGAACATCTTTCAGAGCTGTTAAAGCTTCCTTTCTGCTGAAGGAACTGTAACAGGTCAGTGCCCCCAACTTGATTGAGTTTCTCAATGTTTTGATCCCTTTTTCTTCCTTTTTATTTTTACATTTCAAATGCAGAGATACCATGCTAACTAATTAGAACCATAGAAATCGTCAAGGCTGGAAAGACCTCTAAGGTCATCCAGTCCAACCATCCACCTATCACCAGTATTTCCTGCTAACCCAAGTCCCTCAGTACAACATCTAGATGTTTCTTGAACACCTCCAGCCCCAGCCTCCATTCTTCTGTTACTGCAAACTTGCCCATCTTCCAAGCTGGACATCCTAATGAGCGCTTATTTCTGTGTCATTTGCCTTTGTGCTTTTCTGAGTTCTGCCACGTAGCAACTTGCATAAAGCCCAGAATGCAGAGCGAGAGCTTTGTGTTGTGTGTCTGCTGTCAGATCTGTATCAAATTGCTATTCTTTCTAACATCTAGCAAATATTGATGTTTAATTTTGCATCTCATATATCTGGTCGTTTTAAATTACAATTTCTGCCTCTTGGGCTTCTCCCGCCAACTCAGTTTGCTCTTTCTAATTATTTTCCCCAATATATGTTAGCTTTCACATGAGTCTTGCTGTTTGTGTCCAATCTGCCTGTCTCTTGCTTCCACTGTGTCACTGTCAAGCTTTTCTTAATGTGCTATTAATGATTCTGTAGTCAGATATCAAATAATGCTTAATCTAACGCAGTCCTTGCAGCATTCCACTGGCTACTTTTGCATAGCTGAAATATTACTGCTTATATTCAGGCTAAATGTTTAGTTTTAAATCCGCAGGAGTGCATCTATCAAGCAGAGAGATTAATTTTGAAGCAAAGCTTTACGAGATCATTGAAATCCCAATATACTGCACCTACTGTGTTCTCATCACTTACTCCACAGTACTGCCGTAAATGTGGGCAAGTGCTTCTGAAAGGAGTTTATTATTGTTATTACTATTTCTTTCGAAGATTATTGTCCTTGTCTTTCAGGGGCTGCCATTCTGGAGCCTGAAGTCTGCTTTGCTGAGAGCGTGAGCTGTGGGAGGTTGAGGTGCAGATGTGTTGCACTTGTCCTGAAGCTTTAGGCTGCGTTAGTCCCGTTTTGGTTTATATCCCAACTTAAACCTTTGCAATACGTGAGGTGTTGAGGTGGCATAAGTTACTGTTTTATCAAAGCTACTTTTTGCATGACTCCAGTCCTGCTTTCTTGGTGCATTTCTTTCCTTCAGAACACATTTGTCAAAATGCATTGTGCCTTCTCCTTTGAAAGGCTGTGCATAGCAGAGCTGGCGTAAGAAGAAAACTTGTACGTCCCACCTTCCTTGTTTTATTACAAGCACAAGGCATATAAATAAAACAGGAGTTGGAAGACAAGCCTTGCAGAAGGGGTGTACCTCCAGAGATGAGCTTGTTTTTGCTGGGTGGTTTTGTTTTCTTCATAGATAAGACTAGCACATAGTCCTCAATATATGTTTAATGTAATTTTTGAAGGCTCTCAGCTACTAAATATGCTGAAGATATTAAGTGTATTAAAGTATTAAGCTGCTCCTTAGTGTTTTTCCTGCATTACTCTGTGCATACTCTGATTCTCCAAAACCTCTCCTAAGTGCAGGAGGCATTAATGCCTTTTCCATCAGTTTTTGAGCAAGCAAGCTGGTAACTTGCTGACTTGTTTGTGGATTGCTGCTGGTGTATTTATAGTGTAGGGCAGCAGCCACAGTATTAATTTTCAACTAAAACAGAATCCACTTCAGTAAATCAATTGCAGAACCATGAAACTGGGGCACAAATGTAGATTGTGTGTTCCAGTGTGTAGAAAAATACTAAACTGTAACATGTGCTGCTGTATGCAGAACAGCTCATGCAGTTGTAATAGCTGCTGCATGTGGCAATGGGGTTTAATTACGCTGCTTTTTCCCTTCCTTGCTGGAGCAGCTTACCTGAGAGGCTTATAAACCACAGGTCTCTGTTCCAGGATGGTAAAACAGTGACAAATCATGAGGAATCTGAAAGGTGTATCGTTGCTTTTTGTCACCCCTTTGGCAGAATGGTGGGCTATTTAAATGCAACTTTAATGTTTTGTAAAATGGCACTCTCTCTCCTTTCTGTTTGCTTTCTTTTGGGCTGGCAATGAGGATTAGAGGTAACTAATCTTCAGAGTGTATGAATCACAACTGCTCCCGTATTATGAATTTCTGACTAGAAATGTTTCTTGGCAACAAGTGTTGAGTTAAGCTGCAGGCGTAGATCTGCTCTTTGAGAGCACAGCAGCAGGACAGTCGGAGCTCTGCTGTTGGGGTAGGAGACATTACAGCCTGTCCTGCTCGAGTCTGGGAAACTTTGCTGTGCTTTTGGACAACGCAGTCACTGCCTTCATTTCATAGGGAAGGAGGAGGTCTGGGGTTTTCTTTCCTGTCCTTCATCATGGAGCTTTGGGTTTTCTATAGCTTTGTCACGTGTGATTGACAGGATGCTTGCTAATGAACACAAAGCATGACAATAATTTGCTTCTAACAAGGACAGTGCCTAGAGATGTTTTGGATCGGTTGCGTGTCTGTATGGGTGTGATTTCATGTAGTTACTTTGGCATTCATTTAAAGCTGGTTGGATGGAGATAGCGTGGCTGCAAGCTGGCGGTGGTGGATCCTGACTCCAGGCTGACACAGGCAGCAGTGTGTGAGCTGCAGCAGGGGAGGGCTGCTCACAAGGCTGGCCTTGGGCACTTGGTTACATTCCAGTTCATCTTGTGACTGTGATCTATTGCCTGTGGTTATGGTGAAGAGAGTGAAATCCGCTCAACAGCTAAACTGGTCTTTTCAGTAGGCATTTCTTTCAGAAGCTGTTGAAGGCAGGACGGAGCAGTGTGCAACTGTAATAGGAGTAGGGTGCATGATAGCTGACACCTAGATTGAAGATTTTGCTTTCCCTGCCTCGTTCATCATGTGTCAGCTCCTTCCCAATGCAGCCATTGCTGTGGCAGATGGTCCCTTGTTCTTCTGCTGCAGATTGGTGACCACAGCCTGGTGGGCCACCACAAGTGTTGGCCTGGGGTGCTTTCATTCTAGTGGTGATAAACACTGTTCTTCACAGATGTGACTTAACGAGATAACTAATACAGAAGCTTTATTTCCCTAGGTGAAATGTGAGGGTTCAAAGTTATATTTCATCTTGAGTCTGTTTATTATTTAGCAAAGGTTTTGGAGCTGATTGGCCTAGAGTTCATACTTGTGCCATGTTTGTAACGGTCATTTTGTCTCTCTGTGACCAGGAGAAATGGAAGAAGAGATGGAAAACCCAGAAATGGTTGACTTGCCAGAGAAACAGAAGCATCAGTTACGACATCGTGAGTTATTTCTCTCACGACAGCTGGAATCTCTGCCAGCCACACACATTAGGTAACGGCCATTTTCTTCCTGTGCTTTTTATTTAGAAACCAAATGTCACTATTACTCAAGTACTCTTCAGTGTAATATTCAATTTTGTGTGCAACTTCAATAGTATCATCTTATGAATCACACAAGCATTTAAGATGTGTGTTTTTTCATAAAATATGTTTCTCTTTTTTAGAGGCAAATGCAGCGTTACTCTGTTAAATGAGACAGAATCCCTTAAATCATATCTGGAACGGGAGGTATGAACCCATTTTGTGAATTGTCAAGCTTGAACGCTTTCTTTTGGCACAATTTAGATTTGGTGGCTTTTTGTAAGCTTTCTAAAAAGAACAGTTCTTCTTTTATGTCTAAGCATACTCAGTGTTGACAGGGGGAAGCTTTGGGCTCGGTACAGTCTTCATTTTGATGTGAAACTTGGTGGATCTAGCAGGCCAGGCATGTTGTTTACATTCCTGTGACAGTAAGCTGTCCTTGCCTATCAGCATGGCAGACTGAAAGCTCAAGATGAAGGCTCAGGCTCCCAGACTACACAGGGTGGGAGGTGAAGTAACTGTAGGAGAGGGAGCAAGCCAGCAAACTGTATTTCCATATATTAGTTTTCTTCCGAACTCTTACGTATTTATTTGAATATGGTTTAAGCTTGATCTCACCTCAGATCTCTGAGGAGCTTAGTTCCCTTGGTTTTGAGTTCACTGTTAAAACTATTTACTTGTAATCCTTCATTTACCACCACAGCCACTTAGATCCTTGAAAAACTACTTGTCACTGAACTTCTGACTCCTGCAGAAAATTTTAGCAATCTGACTCCTTAAAGGTACCTCAGCCAAACACTTGCAACTGAACTGTCTTACACTGTTGGGTTTTACTTTTTCAGGTGTTCCATGATTTTAAAAATTACAGTCCTTTATTAATACATGTATACAGGTTTAAAGGTGTCTGAACCACTGGCTGCCAGCTGGGCTAGGCAGTCTTGGAATATGACAGTAGGAAACCTTTCCTTTTGGAAACTAACAGCATGTTTTTTTTTTTTTTCTTAAAACTTCATGCTAATGAATAATAAACCATTTCAGTGTGTTATTATTTGAATACATCTGCAAGCATGTTTGAATTTGAAAACATTTAAATGTTACATAAGAGAGGAAATCGTGTAATTGAAAGCAGAAGGGTAACAGTCATTAAACTGGCCTTTATGAAATGCAAAGAAAACAGGTTGTTTTTGGTTTGAAGGAGCATGTTGCAGTTTGGGCTGGCTTTTTAAATGCATCTTTAGCTTTCTTCAGTATTTATTTAAATGTAAGATTAATTTTAATCCAGTGCTCCAGTTTAAGAGAATTTTAAACAAAGCACGGAGATTAAATAGTCAGGCTTCTCTTTGGAATGTGAAACCAAAAACATGTTGAGCCTGCTCAGGACTGCCAAATGGCAGTGCATCAAACGAGGGCTGTTGTGCTCAGAAATGCTTGTTACCAGTTAGCAGTCTGGGAGATGCCCATTTGAAAGCAAAAGTTAATCAAACTGAAATTAGTTTTAGACTTACCAGTACCCAAACTTTAAGTTGTGTTCCTTCTCCATTGCTCCCCAAACATTTTTATTACCAGCACTCTTACAGGTAGGTACCTTGGATGAGAATGGAGCTTTTTTCCTCTAGTTGTGCAATTGCTCAGATGCAGATGTAGGAACAGAAAGATTTCTTGTTTTCATCCTTTTGAACTCTCAAAATGCAAGATGAGTGATGCAGACTATTTTTAAACTGAGCAGGCACTTAGAGATTTCACAGAATGAAAGAGTTCCCTGAATGTGTCCTGTCACTTACCACAGTGTTTTGCTGTGGTGCAAAGTAGCTTGGACAGATGGTAAAGAAATTGGAAGCTTAGGAACAGAAATGTGCTGGGGTGGAGGGAGAAGAGATTCAGAAAGGAGATACTTGTTGCCTGGTCAGTTCCTGGCCCTGGGTAATATAGTTTTCAACTGCCTTCAACTGCTCCTTTTTTTTTTTTTTCTTCCCTTCCTGTTTTTAATTCTCTCTTTGCTTTCAAAGCAGTTCTAGGGAACGTGCCAACAGATTTCTTGTATGTTTGATAACTTGCCTGCTTTGACCACTGAAAGTAGGCTTTCGGCCCAAGGCTGTTTGCCTTGAAGGAGGTTAAACATGCAGAGAAGTTTTTAGGGAGATAGTAAGCGTAGCAAAACTACATTTTTGTTATCTTGCTTTCATCCTTCCCCTCTCCTGCTGTGCTGCTCACAAGGCTTGCTGCATGACATTCAGGGCCCAGTGCTGTTTTTATTGTGTCTGGCAAAACCAGGTTTGTAGAAGGACTGAGGAACAGGAGGAAAAAGGGGAAAAAGAAAAAAGCAACTGAAAACCTGAATTTCCTGTAGATGCTTAATTTTAATTCTCAGGGAGATCAAGAGAAGGTTATAACCACTTCTGGCACAAGCAGTAGATTTCCCTATTCTGCAGATTAGCACTAGATTTCCCTATTTTTATACGTACCACTTATTTGATGGTGCTGCTAGAAGATACCCATGTGATGATGTGAATTTTGCCTGCTGGGTACGTATCTGGCATTTGTTTCTTTTGGTACTCCCTAAAAATAAAATGCTAAAATTTCTCCCTTCACCCCAACTGACTTCATGAGAGTAGGTTTGCAGGCTGTAATGAACTAACCACTTTTTGTACTGTACTTTCATGTGGAGCTTTTTTACAGTTTTTCTGCCATTGGTGGCTTTGGTTCTTGGCTCGTAGCTGCTGGTAGCTTTGGGGCTTGGATAGGGAAGCTCTGAGTATATGTGTCCATGTAACAGTTTGGAGAAGCAGAAAGTCATGGTTTAATTTTAACTCTTGGCAGGTCATTTTTATTTTTATTTTTTTCCAAACACGTTGAGTGTTTTCTGGGATGTGGAATTAAAGCAGAAAACCCTTATTTTTCTTCACTGCTATGAACTCAACATGTACAGTTTTGACAGCAAGAAAAAACATGGATGATTGCGAATAGCCATGTAATTTTATTGGGTGAAATCCTTCTGAAAAATCTCTCGTTTGTGTTATGCAGTGGTGATCAAAAACTCACGCTCACTCTAGATGATACTCTAGGATCTGCTCTGCTCCTTGGGCTGTTGCTTCCACTGGCATTAAACTGATGTTTTTTAGCGTTTTCAGGAATGATGTGCCATTTTTGTGGGCTGAATTGAATGTTTCTATGGGCACTGATGGTGGTGGCATTGTATTACTTCTGGGGGTTGCATTGTATTCACGCTTCTGCCCCTAAATTTCCATCTCAACCCTGTTGGGAAGGCTCTGGTTGGGTGGAAGAATTACAGTCCCTGGTCCTTTATTTTAGAGAGAAGTGTTGCCTGCCTCTCTCCTGCCTTCCTTTGTCTCCTCCCCAAAGAAAGGGATGAGGGAAGAACAGCAAAAAGAAATGTGTAGCCTGCTCCCTTTTCTCACTGAGTGACTGCCATTAGATGGCTACATACATAGCAATAATCTACAAAAGAGAAGCAGTAGAGCATCTCAGTCAAATAACATAGGAGAAAGCCTCCCCACAATCAGCAACTTCTCCTGGCCGACAAAGATTGTGCTATGAAATCTCTTATACAGTATATCCTCAGTATTGCAATATTTGGAACTTTGCATATATCAGGGAGCAAGAAACCCAGATTTGCTGACTCAGCTATCACATGAATTATTTGTCTTCTACTCTGAACCTCCTTCTGTTGGTAGGTTGTTGCAAGTCGTCTTTGGTTCCTGTGGGAGTGGGCATCAGTTCTGTCGAGAATATCATTGATTGAAAACCAAATCTTCCAGACCACAGCCCTTCTAGTTCGCTTACCTGGGTGTCAGGGCAAGTGTTAGCTATGGCTTCAATCCTACCATCAGCAGAACATGCTCCCTCTGGGGGGAAATGATGTGTTTTCAGTGCAAATTAATGCCTTGCCTCTTGTTTTGTGCTGGATAGGTGAGACTTCTCTGTGTCCTGCTTTCTTAGGTAGCAAAGCCAAACCATATGCAGACCAGATAAAATTTATTCTCTTCTTCCCGTTCCATACATATTAATCTCTTGGAAAAAACAGTTTTTTTTTTTTCTATTAAAGTTAGAACTACCATCTTTAACATTTTTAAATTCTGTCATTGCTTGTATGCTGGATGCTTCAGACGTGTAAAGAAAATGTGGGAGACCTTCTGTGGCATCAGTCTTAGATGAATCTATGTAATGTGCAGGGCTGGATAAACAAACCTAATGTGCACCTTTGACTCTCTAGTCCACAGGATGTTTACCTTGTTACTGGGCAAACTCAGTGGTCATTCCTCCTTCTTGGGGTTTTTTATGGCAGATATAGGACTTCCTTTTCCTTGCCACCTTTTCATGAGAGAGAGTTGAAAACTGGTTTTTCCTGATTTTTGCTGCATGATGCATACAAATCCAGGGAAAGGGAAAGTGTGAAATGAGATGCACTAGAACAGGTTGCCAGCTATTTACACAGAAATGCAGGGAAGGGAAAAGGAGCTGGAAACCCAAATGTGAAAAATGGCAGATAATGCATTTCTGTTCTGTTCCTGGTGACCTGGTTACTGTGGATGGAAACTGAGATGTCCAAACAGAGCTCTCTTCCTGTCCCATATCCCAGCTCCCCTTTGATGGAGCATACTTGCTGCAGAAAAGTTCAATTACTTACCCTGTGCAGTTAAGTGATTAAAATTGAGGCTGTTTTCTTCCTCCACCCTGGCAGGACATTCTCATTCTGGTATGACTTCTTGCTTTAATCGTTCATGCTTACCCAGGTGACAGAAGCCAAGCAGCTATTTTAGCCTTTTTCTCATCTACTTGAGCAAAAGCAACAAATTAATGTATTACCACCTGCAGCTAGCTGCTGCTGCTGCCAAATCTGCTTCCCTTTGCCCAATAAGCAGCAGAAGAAAGACAGCAATTTAATCTTAGGTGATGAGGGGAAACAGTTTGGTCAGCATTGCATCCGTGAGACAAGGAAGGCCACATCCTGATCTTTATTAGGAGAGTGCTGAGAAGGGAACTTGTAATTAGTTTGTTTTTACTTGCTATGAGTGGACTGAGTGAGCAAACTTAGCATAAATGCTTTCTACTACATATACTATGCTAAAAATGTAAGCTAGTAATACTTTATTTTCTGTTTTTGTTTCATTTTTAGGATTTCTTCTTCTATTCACTAGTATACGATCCTCAACAAAAGACTCTACTTGCTGATAAAGGAGAAATTCGAGTTGGAAACAGATACCAGGCAGATATAACAGACTTATTAAAAGAGGGTAATTTCCATAATTTAAGTTGTCAAGAGGCCATGTGGAATGCAGCCACTTTTATGTATGCAGCCCGTGTGGGAGACAGAGGTTCCTACCACCACGACATGTGTGCACCACTGGCTTGGTTTGTTAGGGACTGAAGCAGTTGCCCACTGCATGCAATTAGTTGTGTCTCAAACCAGGCTTTAAGTGGGCATTTGTCCAAATCATAAAAGTTGTTGAGACAAATTGAATTAATTGGCTCTCTCAGAGCTTGCACTCATTTTAAGCGATTTCAGAATTTCCATGGGAAGCACAAATTTCCATCACATCTGTATAGCCTTTGTGTTTTTAATCAAGCCTTGCCTCTCTGTAAGAGCCACTCCCAAATTATTGCCAATTAAGTGCTGTCTCCCCACATCAATTTGCCCATTATTGCTGGATGCCTTTTCCTCAGAGCCCCCTGCCCGTCTGCTGCTGTTGGCTGCCAGCCTAGACTTCTCACCTGCAGAACAGGCGGGAGGAATTTGCTGCCTTGAGCACGTTGTGAGACCTCAGCCTGCCCTGCTCGTGGAGCAGAAGGAACATAAGGACACATGCCCAGGAAAAGAGGCTGTTAGTTAACAGATAGCAGCTTCACACTGGTCCTTACACTGCAGTGGGTGGAAGAACTCTTCTCTGAGACCTGTGTAGGGCTCAGATCGATCTGTCAGTGTTCTCCTTCTCAGAGAGCTGGTGTTATGAGCCATGTTGGAAGGGGCTGTACCAAACTCCGAGGCAGAGATGTTAATGCAGTGAGGTACCTCACTCTCTGCCTCAGAGCTTTGCAGATGTGCAGATACCGTTAGGCTAATGTTAGAGCAGGCCAACAAATTGGTTGGGACTCTTGTTTAATTTGTCTGTGATATTTATTTGGCAGCTGGGCTAGCCTCCTAAGTGAGGATGAACTAATTTGAAAGGCATTCTCTTCCTTCAGCCAGCCAACATGGGAATTCAGAGAATAATCTCCAGATGTTTCAAAAGGGGCTTAAAAAAAAAGAGGCTCAGTAGCTCCTGTATTTTTTTTTAAAGGTATTTTGGTTTGTATATGGTTCGGAAATAGAAATAAGAGAATCTGATGCTATGATTTGCCCCTTAGAAAGCAAATGGCATACAGGACCAGCTGCTCTTTGCCTGCTCAGAGCAGCGGGGAGTGTGCCTGCTTTCCTGGAACTGCTGTGAGGTAGAGGAGAAAGAGAATGTGGGGAGGAGGCTGAAGAGAAGAGGCTAGTTTGGGGGAGGATGTACTCTGTTTCCCATTACTTGTGCCATTAGATATCAGTTCTTCAGCATCCGGTGCCCTAATTTGGATGAGTTGGATTGCTGCACATGTCAAACTGAAATTGTCACAGCCAAATGGGTGAATGAAATTTTCACTGTCAGGCAGAGTATCTGAGTTGGTTTGGTGGTTAAATTATTGTGAGATACAAAATCTGCAAAGTAATTTTATTTCAAAACAGGCACGCTGAGCTTTTCTAACTTGTTTTTCAACCAGGTGAGGATGATGGAAGAGATCAGTCAAAACTTGAAACAAAAGTTTGGGAAGCCTTTAACCCGCTAGTAGACAAGCAGATAGACCAGTTCTTGGTGGTAGCACGGTAAGAGCAATGTACCACTTCTTTGAATAACATTTGAGTAACTCATCTTTTCTAAGCACTTGGTGTTTTTGTGTGTTCGTTTTGCTTTACTGGTATGAATGCTGGCTTGGTTGCTTGATTCATGTGTTTCATTTTGAAATGATGGACGTGTTAATGTGCCTTCCTGGGAACTGCATGACTTCATGAACAACTACGTGGATTTACAACTTTCACTTTCAAAAAGTTAATCATTTTCTTCTATTTTATGTGAAAACTGTCCTGTAACTGGTGAGGTTTTTCAAGTTCTTTGGCCAGCACTTAGAGCACGCAGTGAGCTGAATTCCTCACAGTTCATTAGAGTCCATTTTGTCCGTTTTTCGAATCCAGCCACGTTTCAACAAGCAGTAATAGTTAAGTTGTAATAGTTAAAGCTAAGATGTTGGAATCTAGGCACTAGGAAACAGGTAGAATGAATAAAGTAAATCCCTGCAAATGAGTGCAGATGGGGAATGGTGAGTTTTATGCTTCTATTTAAACTCAAGGCAATCTGTCCGTTAATTTTATTTGTGACCCTTTTCAGTGTTGTTCATTTATATGAACAGAAGCTTATACTAAAATTTAATATGTAATGTTAAAGAAGAAGGTAATGCTCTCCAAGCTGTGTCTTCAAGTAAGTTTATAATACTGTGAAAGCATGGGAGGAAAGCAGTAGTAGATGGATAGTTAGACCATCTATAGTCAGTGGAGCAAGTTACTATTAGATATAGGGAGGAAGGGGGGTGAGTTTTCCCCCTCTCCTCCCTCCCCACACACATCTTGAGTTATCATGCTGCTGAACTTTCCTCTTGAATTATCCTGGGTGTGGTATTGCTGTGTCTGTAGTGGGTAAGTTAATGGGGTGTCTCCTGAGGACATAACATGGGAGCTCACATGGAAGAACTTGGCTGGAACAGACTCTCATTCTGATTGGAGCTGTTGAATGGTGCAGAAAGAATGCATTTATGAAAACAACAGTAAATGCTTTCAACACATTGAATGATATAGACTTAAGAAAATACTAGGAGGAAAGAAAAGGACAAAATTAAGGAAAATTGAGTTAAACTGTAAAGTTTTAAGTATGCAAGATGAGAAGTTTGTATGTTCAGAAATGTGCAACAAAAATTATTTTTCTTTGCACTTTGAAGATAAAGTTTGCTATTTTTATGCAATTGAGACAACATTTTTAAGAACACTTGAAAACTTTTTCATGGATGGGTTGGGCCTTGTGTGAGAGCCCTGTAGCAGGAAGCCAAGAATAAAACCAGGTTGGTTAAAATGCAAAAACGTCAACTGCTGTCCAGATTGATGAAAATCTGACAGTTCAGATCCATTAATACATTTTTGTCTTCGGTTAACTATTGTTTTCTGTTGTCTAGACTTTGTTGGTTTGTTTTTTTTTAAGGTTAATAAAATCTGTAGTGTTATGACTGCACTAAGGAAATCACCATAAAATGTAGTCTCTTGAAGTTTCACTGTGCTACTTACACAGTATGTAGCTGTTTTCCTGGACTTGTGCCAACAGTGAAGTCAGATTTGCTGGATTAAGTGATTTATGTGCAGTGGATGAATTCTATGTAGGTTGCTCCATAAGTAGTGCCTCCTCTTTATTTCTATGGAAACTACAACAGATACAAAGAGCACAATAACACTGCTTGATAGAGCAAATTCTCAGCTGCAAAATGCTATTTTTCAACATAGTCATCACCATTAGCTAAGCATTTTTTTTTCCAGCAATGAACGAGAGCCTGCATTTCACACTCATAGAAATCTGTAGCAGCAGTGGTGACCCACTGTTTCACAGCTGCTACAAAGGCACTGTTGCTAGGAAAAAATTGCCTGTGCGGTCCATCTTTCATCAGCCCAAACAGATGGAAGTCAGAAGGTGCCAAATCTGGGCTATATGGTGGGTGTGGTAGGAAGTCCAGCCAAGACTGGCAATGTGCTCTATGGTCTTCAAACTGGTATGGGGCTTGGGTTAAGGCTGTCTTCTTCTCTGTCCTGACTCTGGAAGTTTGAGCCTTCAGCTTAGTCAGCATTGTGACATGGCAGTCAGAGCAGATGGTTTGTCTGGGTTCCCAGAAGGATCACCTCTCTCCTGTCCTACTTCATCTGCTGAGAGCTGTGTCTTCAATTTTTTCTTCAATGGGAGATTGACAAATTGCCATTCCATGGGCTGCTGTTTTGACTCCAGCTCATAGAGGTGACACCTCATCTCATTGCTGGTCATTATGCTGTCCAGGGAATTGTCACCTTCAGCTTCATGTTGGTTCAGTAGATCCTGATAAACTTTCATACGGTTATTCCTTCTGTTGGCCTCTGGCACTGTGGGTCAACATAATAGGAGACATTACTTTTGAAGCACCCCTTGTACTTAAACAGATGCACGTAGGGAAACAGCTGAAAGCAGGGAGAAAATAATCTCAACCAGTGATGCAGGATGGTGGAGGAAGCTGGAATATCTCCAGCAAAGGATTCCTGCTGCTTATGGGACCCTTAGACAAAGAGCTTGTTTGATGGGCCAACTTCCAGCAGCGTTGGTTCACAATGCCACTCAGCCACACGTTGCTGTGGTCTTGGTGTCAGGAACACTCAGTGGGAAACTAGAGAGTGCAAGTGCCTCGTTGATGGGGTTTTGTGTGTGAGTTGGTTTAGAGTGACCACAGAGCTGCTCTGTGATGGGCTTTTTGGTTGTGAAGCTGCTTCTAGGAGTTCTGGCCGTTTTCTGCTGCCTGCTTGGTTTGCTGATAGAGCCACGTGAGGCTGCCTGCTGGAAGAAGTCCCCAAAAAGATCAGTATAAAGATTGCTTCTACCCAGAATCAGCAAAGTGATCCAGTTTCTAATTAGGTACCACAAAAAAACACAACTATCAGTTCTGCAAGCAGGGGAGCTGTGAAGCAGGGCCAAGGATGAGTGAGTAGGAGGCTCGGGAGAGGGTGAAGCCTGAATGCACCAAAGCCTTGCGGGGGTGGCTTTGGCTTTTGACCAAAATCAGATATTTGATGGATTACTGCCTAAGTATTTACCTTTTTTTCTTCTATGCACTCAGCTAGTCAACTAGTCTGGGGAAGTGAACTGAGTGAGGGGGTGCTGGGGAGGAATTGATTTTTTTTGTTGTTGTTGTAATTTCTCAGAGTTCAGCTCCAGTTCACTGTGCAGGAGTGTTCCCAACTGTGTGCTGCAACAAGCAGCCAGGGGAGTGGGAATTACTGGAACCAGTGTTCCTTTTGTAGAGTTCTCTAGCTCGTTTCTTTAGGGGTAAAATAAGGAGCCTGGGAATTGTGGCCTTGCAAACGGGAGTGGCTGTCATTGGCAAGTATTTGAGAACTGCTGTCCTTTTACACAGTCTATTCAAACTTTAAATACTCTTTTTTTTATATATTACAGTACATACAATAAATACACGTTTACAACATTATACTATGTCATACTTTTTCTGCAGCTTTGGAAAATGATTGTTACAGCATTCTTCTTTTCTTGTCATGTCTTGGCATCTACTGACATACCTTTGGACAATGCAGTGCTGCTCAGGTTGCCATTCATAAAGGTCACTTGTGATCACTCTCTTTTAAACCTTAATTCAAAAGTTTGTGTTGAGAGACAGAGATGGTTCAAAACTGCCCATTTGGGATCTTGGAGTCCTCCACTGTTCTCCTGCCTAAGCCTGTTTGGTCATATAAAGTGAGCACAGTCGAGCATTCATAATAACAAACCACATCTGAAGAGAACGGTTCCTAGCTCAGATGTAGTGCCAAGACATGTAATCTTGTTACTGAGAAGTGGAGTCTGCTGATCTCAAAAAATGTTGGTTGGGTGTTGATATTTACGCTTGCTTTGCCTGCAGTTAATGCTCTGTTGTTATTTCTTTCAGGTCTGTTGGTACATTTGCCCGAGCACTAGATTGCAGTAGTTCTGTCAGACAGCCAAGTTTGCACATGAGTGCTGCAGCAGCCTCTAGGGACATCACACTGGTAAGGTTTATAAGCGGGCCTTCAGTTATTGAGAGATGTAAGATAATTCACCTTCTCAATGTAACAGCTGGCAAAAGGAAGGGGGCAGATGGACTGTAATTGTGGCCTGCTGTGAACCAGATCCTGTCTTTGTAAAGGAGCCCTTTATTTACGTTAAAGAAAAATTTTCTGGCTTTGTGCCTCCTTATGATTCATTTTGGGTAGCTCAGAATTTTTGTTTCTTTAATGTTTTGACCATGCTTCACAGCCCATCTCTTACATAGGCTGAGTGAGTAATGGTCTTAAAAAGAATCCACGTGCTTGTCTGCAAGGTCGTAATGCCAAAATACCACTTAACACTTCCCCAACTGCCACTGCCATCCTTGGGCAAAATTGTCTAGGGGGGAAGAGTTTGTGGTCAGATAAGAAATTTCAGTTGATGGAGTTTTCTTTGAGCTTCCCTTTAAAGCACCAAAGGAGTGGTGATTCTGTGAATATTTTGTAATTCTAAGGGATACTTAATAGAGAGGAATGGGAAAACTGAAATTTCTATGCTAGAAAGAGTTGAGTGGAAGTGTGAATAAAACTTACAAAGTCTCCAGAGTGCTGTTATCGAAATCTCACCTCGTAACTGGTATAATATGAAATTATTTGTAGAACAAACTCTAGGATAAAATACTGTAGGCTGATTATGCACGTGCTCAAAGCTCTGGTAAATGGAAGACAAATAACATCCTGATTAAAACAACAGAAATAAAGCCCAGCTTTCATTTAAAATACCAATTCCTCACGCTCAGTGTGTTCTTTCCTCTTGTAAATAAAAAGTCGCCATCAGTTGTAGCTCAGCTTTCTCATGAATAATTGCTCATTCTCAGGAGTAATTCTTCCTACTCAACTATTATATGTGACTTAAATCCTTTTTGGAGTTTGTGACATTTGGGGCAAATGTGTGTCTGCTTAAGTATGTTTTTATATGCAATTTGTGAAGATTATTTGACAGAAGAAGTGCATGGCTAAGTTTATTAGAAAATGCACCCTCAGTCCTCTATCTTCATGCTCCATCTGGTGAGTGGGGCTCTATCCCCTGCATTTTCTTAACAGTGCTGCAGTGGTGGTGCTGGGGATTAGATAAAGTAGGAATTACTCGTATGCAGATGCTCACATTCAAAAAATTCCACTATTTTTAGTGAACATAAGACTTGTACACTGAAAATTATCTTGAGTATGGGGTTGGAACAAGTATTTACTGACTTGGTGCAGATGTAGTACACTATATCCACAATATCACTGCATGGTTTCTGTTACTGCTGTTAAATTGCTAAGTGTTTTCCCTGCTGGATGCTTGTTCTTACATTTATTTCTCTCTTTTACAACCGTGTAGTTCCATGCTATGGACACTTTGCACAAAAATGTCTATGACATTTCCAAGGCGATCTCTGCGCTTGTGCCACAAGGTGGGCCAGTCCTGTGCAGAGATGAGATGGAGGAGTGGTCTGCTTCAGAGGCAAACCTCTTTGAGGAAGCACTAGAAAAATATGGAAAAGATTTCACTGACATTCAGCAAGATTTTGTAAGTATATAAAGTGGGGGCCTGCATGATGAGGCTGATTCTGATTAGGGACAGAGCTGGTTTACTGCTTGTCTGCACTGAGTTGTTTTTCTTCATCTTCAAGAAGAGGGCTTTGAACTGATGGATGCCTTGCAGTAAACCAGGGGAAGACAGCCCTCGTACTGAAGACAGTCTGCTGTACAGTCAGAATTTCAAATCACTGATGATTGATTTTTCCTCCAGGGATGTTAATTTAAATAGTCTGCTTGACTACAACAGAGTGGATACAGGAAAGCCTAGCTGCTGTAGAGTATCTTGTTTGAAAGAGTACTGAACCTGGAATGTGGAAGTGTAGTCACTTTTATATTATCTCAATAAAGGGTCCTCTGAAAGGAATCTTGGGCATCCGTGGGAAGCGTCCTGTAGTTTGGCCAGATCTCCTCCATAGGTATTCAGCCAGCAGATTGAATGGAGCACTGTAGGAGAGCCAAGTTGCAGTGTATCACTGTTCGACTCCTCAGAACAAAACAAGTAGTGTCAGTGTTGCTTGTCCTGTGCTCTAATCTTTTAGATGAAGGGACTTGGAAGCCGCACAACACTCTATAGTCCTGCTGAAAGCCTCTTGCTTTTCATGCAGAGAACAGAGCTGGCATGGCATGTTTCTCTTAGTAGTTATCATTTTACTTTTTTTTTTTTAAGGACCTGCTCCATGGAAGTTTTGCAAAACAGAGCTATAAGACTGTCATCATGATTCTTAAGCTTGAGTCTTTGCTGCTCAAAGCAGCAAGACTGTCTCAGCCAGTAGGCTGTCTTCCATGTTGACTCTGAATGGTTTACCGTGAAGCCAGTGCAGCATGAAGATTTACCTGTAACCTGCTCTGCTTCTACACTGAAAGCACTATTTTTTGAAAGGTCCCGTTTAAAGTGGGTGCCTCTGTCCTTAGTTAACATCTGAATCTCTTATCTTTTTTGCTAGCAGGGTTAGTAGTTGCAAACTCTGTTACAAACTGTCTGCCAGAGGAATTCTGTGAATTTTGGTGAGGCTGCATCCAGTTTCCTGCAATGACTGTTGCTTTTCCTTTATGCCCCTAGCTCCCATGGAAATCCTTAACAAGCATAATAGAGTATTACTATATGTGGAAAACTACAGACAGATACGTTCAGCAGGTAAGAAAGTCAGAATCATCTTTTTCATTACAAAAGAAACTGCTTTATTTGCCACTGAAGTCAAATGCTGCTGCTTTACTCTTCTTTATGGAGTTCAGGCTTTCCAATAGGTGGATTCTGTAATCATCCAAAGTGCTAATCCCTTATCACTGAACTCATCAGCCATCCTGTAGACATGTGAAAGTTCCAAGCCAACTAAAGTAGCAGCAAACATTTAAAAATGTCAAAGCCACATGTTTACATCTGTTTTGGAATGAAATAGCTTGAGGAAATATATAGAGTTATTCTCTGCCTGTGTAACCAAGTTCAAGGTCAGCAGTAACTTCAATTTAGGGTTTTTATGAAGGCAGTAGTTCATGTACCACAACTGTCATTATTCCCCTCCACTACCTGCCCATGACTTTGATTGCAGCTGCACGGGGTCTCCTTTGTGTAAGTACTGCAGGGTGTTTGGGAAGCTTTGGTGGCTCAAATTCCCAGACTCCTAATACTTGAGAATCAACTTGGATTGATGTTTACAGTCATTTTTATCTCCTCCTGGTTTAAATACAAAGGCTGCTTGGTACCTTACGTAATGAAAGCATGATGCAAGAAGTATGTAAAAAGTTGTAGAATAACGATGGCTGAAAAGTACTTAGAATATTTAATAGGAAAACTAATTAAAAGGGAGAAATGCATAATGATTATTAATGTTAATTATCAGTGTAATGTCTAGGCACCTATTTAAAGCATTAAAAAAAGTGTAGTTAAAGAAACATCCCACCTTAAATCCCACCTTAACTTGCTTCGTAAGATGTTCAGCCTAGGATAAAGGATGGAGGCTTGGGACATTGACCAATATTTGGCATGTGCTAAATTTGGCTGTCAAGATCTGCAGTGCAATTTTTTTTGCCATTCTCTTTGTGATTGGAACACTTCAAATTATGGAGGGCTCTTCAGGACAAATCAGAA
Source organism: Phasianus colchicus (assembly GCF_987193195.1). Classification (NCBI taxonomy): domain Eukaryota; kingdom Metazoa; phylum Chordata; class Aves; order Galliformes; family Phasianidae; genus Phasianus; species Phasianus colchicus. Next base: position 9,527,007 of record NC_143444.1, read on the forward strand.
CCCTCTTTGAATAAATTCTGTATTGCAGGGGTTTTTTTTGTTTAATATATTAAGCAGAGTTAATGCTTGCATCCTCATTCTAATGTTTTCCTGAATTCATTCCTCAATTGAAATTTTTCTTTCCTATAAAGAAAAGCACAGTAGGTAAGTGAGTCCATCATGGAAGCTCACGCAGTGGTGAAAAAATGTGCCAAAATAGTAGTTGCATTCTTCTGCTTTTTTCAATTTCTTGAGCTTTCCTATTACAAAGACAAAATTGCAGAGGGGATAGTTGCATAAAAGAGTCTGATTATTTGTTCTTGCAGTAATAAAATAGTAATTAAAGAAGCGTCACAGTTTCTTGTATTGTTTTGCTGCATTCTTCTGCAGTGAGTTTTCTATTGTGGTTGTGTTGTTGTACCTCATGTGTGCTGCCCAGCAAAGTACAGGGAGTGGGATTTGGGGAAAACTTCCAATTAGAGGCTGTGCACTTAGGAGACAACGTGAGTATAAGCTGAGACAGGTAGAAATTGCAGAACAGAGACACCACATCCATTATGTTTGAACTGAGCTGAAGATGTCGTCTCAAATTCCCAGACTGTAGAAGCAAATAATATAATAAACATTTATAAAAAGCCTGGGAGAGCTGGTCTGTATATAACCACAAATAAAGCATAGGAAGTTTTATTTGGAATAATGGTGCATTGCATTTGGTATATTCAAATTCTTTCACAAAGCACAACTCTCAACACCATTTTTTTTTTCCAGCGTTTTGTCTGTGTCAGTTCTTTCCTTAGTCTAACAGCACAGAATGGTTCTGGAGTTTATAGCACTTCTGTACATGAGATATTGAAAATGTGCTACATAAGGGTATGGCCACTGTGTATCCTGAGTTGTTTCGCTTTCACTTGGCCTCTTTTTAAGGGGGTGATTAATTTATCTTTCAAGTCTGTGTGTTATTTCCCCACTCGCAACTGCTGACTTGCTCATTCTTGTAGATTCTTCCATTCTTAGAAGCATTAATTTAAGCTGACTGTTTTTGAGAGTTGCACAACTTTGTTGGGAAGGCTTCATCACATGTAGACTGCCTGGTTTGAAAACCAGTTACTGGGAAGTGTTTGCTTTCTTCTGTATTTCCTTTGAGAATTTCTTGGATCAAGAAAGAACTCTGTCATATCCCTGAAGAAAAATCTGTGCCATGAAGGAAGCTGAATTTTGAGTGGACTTGAGCAGAAAAATTTTTCTCAGGACTGAGCAATAGGCAAAGCATGGAGCCCTGTGCAAGCTTAAAACTAGAGCTCCTGTAGTCAGAATATTTTGGAAATAAATAACACAAGATGCTACTGATTGAAGTGCTAGCATGCAGAAATGTTTGTGCTTGTGTGGAGGGGAAGGAGAGGGCTGCTTGGTACACCTAGGATGGGAAAACATAACAGCACTTCCTTGCCTTGTGAATAGGCTGATGTGGTTGAAAAGGACACAAAAGGACTTGCTTCAGAGCGTGGATTCCTTGGATTTCTTTTACACAGTGATTTATATTTGTCTTGAGCTACACTTTTGCTTTTGGTAGTTATTGGCATAATTAAAGTTCAGTCACTTGAAGTGGAGATCCAGCTCTCCAAGAACAGATCTGCTAGAAGGAATGATTCTTCCACTGCAGTGTCGATGGGCTGTTGAAATTCTGCACATTGTTCTGTCAGAGGAACCTTTTTGGAGATGGCCTGAAGAAATGCAGTGTCCCCTGCCTTCTGTGAATACTTTTTTTTTTTTTTTTAGTCAGATTTCACATAAGTTGATTCAGAAGCAGCATATATCTTTGGTTTAAAAAGGTTTGAACTGACATTCACTTTCCTGTGGACTACTTTCAGGAGCAATCTGAAAGCTCTTTAAGAGTTGTGTGGTGTTTGGGCATGACTGTGTTATCATTCAAAGTGCAAGTCAAGTTCTGAAGTAGTTGTGTGTTCCAGGATGAGGTTCTTGTTTGTTTGTTTGAAGATCTTTAATGCTGTTTTGTGTATCATGAGGGGAAGTCCTGTAAACTTCCAAGTGTAATGCTATCCAGCTTTTTGAGAGTGAAAGATATAAGTCTTACTGCGTTTTCATTTGTGCTTGAGGAACGTGAAACTTCAAGAGGGAGCTCAAACATTACAAATTCCTGCTCTGTTCTCTTTTTATTATGTAGAAGTGCTATTAAAGTGCTGCACAGCAGAGATTAAGTAGGAGAAAAGACAGAACTGGTTTCAAGGTATGTGGAGCTGGAAAAGCAAAAATGTAAAGGAGGAGATGGAGAAAATGGAAGTGCCAGTGAATTTCACAACTTGAGGCAGAGGGAGCTCTGGTAGGTCTTGATGCAGATAGATAACATCTTTATTGAGGAAAACTAACCTTTGTACCTAGGCAAGAGCATTGAGTGGCATCCTAATGTACTAGCATTCATGAAGTACTGCGTGCTAGCAAAGTAGAAATAACATCAGAGAAATGCTTTTCCACATACGTAGGACACGCTGTCCCCAAACACCTCCTATTAATCCTGCGGTATCCTGGAACTGGAGTAGTTTTGGCAAGCAATTAACAGAGGCTGGAGGTATTGTGCATCAGTGCTGGAGGAGCCCTGGCAGCTGGAAGCACTTCTGCCAAATGCATCATGTCCTAATTACCTCCCCGTGCCTCCCAGCAACGTGGTGTGCTCAGGGTATTGAGGGGGAAAGATGCAAAACTTGGATTCTCCTAAATCCAGAAAGCACAGGCTAGAGAATATTCTTTCCCAGAGTGAACTAAAAGGGGCTCAATATTTGAGATGCCCCCATACTGTCTGCTAACCCAACTCTTGCACTGTGGACCTTGAAATATCCTCTGCAGTCCTGGATTTCTTCTGTTACTTTCTCTTTATGAACAGTGACTCTTCTGAAAATGGTTCACAAACATTTGTTTGCTGTAATGCATTGCATTTTAAGACCTTTCAAGCTTAGTGGGTAGAATGAAAGATGTTAACTCTGGGGGGAAGCTGTAAAAAGGACAGGTGTTTGCACTGACTCATATACAGTATTTTAATGTACTTTTAATTCTTTAGTCCTAGGGGAGATTTAAAAAAGAAAAAGTATGTAATATCTCCCTTTAGTAGGGAAAATGTGATGAGGATATGCTTAAGATAGATGGATATGCATATGTAAGTTAGAGATACAAGATCTCATTTGTGCCAAGCCTCTAGAAGTTACAAACAGGATTCTTTTGTGGATGGGAACGTTAAGGCACAAATCCATCCCTAACAGGCAAAGGAACCCAGCAGAGCACTTCTCTATGGGGAGATCATTCTTGTACTTTCTGCTGTCAGTCCCTGCCAGGGAGCAGAGGCTCCTGAAGTTTGCACTGCTGGTCATCCACAGCTACAAACAGTGCAGAACCAACCTCTCACTATCCAGCTCATTGTAGGGCCTTCTGGAAGCCTTCAGGTACACTAGACTGTAATAAAGGCATGTGCTATATGAAATGTTTGGCCTTGATCTCAAGCAGCTGAGAGTATTGCTGAGCCCAGGTGACCTGCTGGTAGCTCAGAGCTTGCACCATGTCATCAGTCACAAGTCAAATCTGGTGTTACCATTCATCATCCCTTCCCTAAAATGTTGCTTAACAGGCTAAATTAACCATGTCTCCAAGGCAAATGACTTTAGATTGCAAATAGCAAAATAATTCTGCTATTGGTAATGCTTTGTGCTTGCATGAAGCTTTTCCATTCATAGATTTCCAAAACTGTCACAGCATAATGACTCTAGCTAGTGCCCTTGGGAGCTTTAATCAAGAATACTGCAGTTTCCCCTTCCCTCCCCTTCAATTTCCAGTAGAAATCTAGTGGAAATTTAAAAATCAGAACAAACGAGTTCTGTACCAGTGGAAGTTCCCTGAATTTCCTGCTTTGCCCTCAAGGAAATGTGATTCTTGTACAAAGTTCATCAAGCAGTAGTGGAAGTGTTTATCAACATTTGATGTTAGGCTTCTTTGACATCTTCATTCTTTGGTTTTTAAGATGGGTTGACTTCTGTTTGCTGGAAAATGGAAAGGGAGTTCTTTCAGAGCCCAGAGAGTTCTGGTGAGGGACTGTCAGGCTGTCAAATGGAGAACATGCTTCAGGCTGTCCCTCTGATCAAAGCAAGCTTTGTGCTTACTGGAAGCTTTTACTTAATTGTTTTCACACGTGACCATCATGTCCCTATAAAAAGAATTTATATATTCCCATGTGCCACTTTTTTTTTTTTCCAGTTCTATTACATTTTCTTGTGCTTCTTATTTCTATGCAGATGCTGACTTCTGCTTTACAGTTATTATTTTCCGAGACTGTGCCTTGAGGCTGCTCATTTAAAAAAATAGTAAACAAATTGAACTAATCTGTTTGTCTAGAATACGAGTGAAGCCCCTGGCAAACACTGCCCTGCTGGTTTGTCTGGAAAGCATTCTCAGGGCTTTATGCAGGCTGCTGTTACTGGCTTGGTGTTGAATAGCGTGGGCCTTCAGTAGGGGATTGGGGTAGAAGCCTCCAGAGGTTCCTTTCATAGAATCATAGAGTGACTTGGGTTGGAAGGGACCTCAAGGATCATCAAGCTCCAACCCTTGTGCCTCGTGCAGGGCTACCAGCCTCCACATTGAACACTAGACCAGGCTGCCCCATCCAACCTGGCCTTGAACTCCTCCAGGGACAAGGCTAAGTTTGTTTATGTAGTAAGGAAGGCATTTGAACCATAGAATGTGTCTTTTTACTATTTAACGAATGTGAAGGTTTGAGTTTTGAAAGGAGTTCCTGGCCAGTTAGCAAAGCTCCTGCTCGTTGTCTTCCTCTGCCTTGTTGTTTCTTGTGCCACATGCTTTGTTCAGAGAAGGGAGCAGTGCCGTTTTGAAGGCGTTTATCGTCCACTTCCCATTGAAAGGATCTTGTAATCTATCTCCTCCAGAATCATGGATGGAATAGCTGTTTTTTTTACCAAAATAAGGCTGTATAAAGAAACAAATATACTTCTTAGTGTGCTTCCCCATGCTCTGAAGGGCTGTTTGTTTTGTCTGTGTTTTTCCTTGGATGTATCTTTGTTATGCTCCTTAGCATCTTCTGGGAAATATGGTTTTGACCAGGAGCAGCTTGTTTGGTATAGTTAAACTCTTTTTAACCCCTTTGATGTTCTCTGCTACCTGACTGCAAACATTTGTGCCTGGAGTTTGTTTTCTTTTTGTCTACAAGAGGGTCAGACGTTAGTACTTTCTACAGAAAGCTTTTTGCCTTTAGGAATTGAAGCAGATGGGTTGCCCATGGCTGATATTTAGTATGAAGTGATCACATGCCATCATTAACCAGCAGTTTTGTTAGTTCTGTGTTAGTTCTTAGTTAAACTGGCAGCCTTTAAAAGAAAATCTCCAGCTGTGAGTCAGTTTTCAATCAGTTAAAATAAGAAGAATAAATAAGAGGACCATCAACAGAGTCTTTCCTTCAAACTCAAATTCTTTCACCTGTTGAGGAAATATGATGGAGTAGGTATTTTGCTATGCCTGCTCCCATCCAGTTGGTGTGTGTTTCCAAGGAGGACTGATACGTCACATCTGTCTCTGCAGGGGAGGAGAAAGCAGTGTGGAAGGAACAATGTTGGAGTTTGTATTGGAGTGAACAGGAAAGAAAAAATTGTCCTTAGTCATTTGTAGTCTTTCTTTTTTTATTTTGATTTTTTCAAAATGCTGCATGCATAGGCAATTAATGCCCACGGTTGTTTCAATGTATATTTTCCTCTTTGAAAAGAACTTTGTAGTGGCTGCTCAATGAAAGGAGCACTTACTTGTTTGTTAATAAGTGCTTGTGTTTTTACAGGTGCATTACATGACTCCAGGTAAAATAGCCCTTCTTTTCTTTTTGTTTCCCTAACCTTCTTTCTGATGTTTTTTTTTTCTTTTCAAAGAAACGATTGAAAGCAGCAGAAGCAGAAAGCAAGCTAAAACAAGTGTATATACCCAACTAGTAAGTATCTTTATTGTTTTGTTCTATTTTATTTCCTTGTGTCTGGGGTAGTAGTTTCCATGGCCTGTCAGTGTTATATATTAGCTTTAATTATATAATGAGAGCCACAGTTGAACAATGTCAGAGAATTACTAAATTAGGTTACCAATATAACGAGCCTTTTGCTGACGCTTAAATAGGCTTGAGTTCCTTTTTATTTTAGCTGAGTTAATGCTAAACACCCAGATGCTAATAAACAACTCGGAGCCCTGTGGAAGAGAAGATGATAGCTGTAGTATTTCAAAGCTGGTGAGAACAAAGCAGCGCTCCTCCCAGCGTGCCTCTGCTGCTGCTCTGAGCGTACAAAGGGCTGAGCTGTTCCCACGAGCTGACCTCCTGCTTCAGGAGCACAGAGTGTTTCCTCCAAGGGTAGCTGAGGGCTTTCCCTTCAGGGCTTTCCTGGTTACGTTGCTCTGCTGTCACGTTGCTCCTTTTCCTCGTATCATATGCTTCCTGAAGCAACCATTGCTTGTCTTCTATATTGACTGTGCTATTGGGGACTTGCTAGCAGGTCCATACTGTTATGCGCAAGCAACAATAACAAATAACAATAATAATAAATTGTGTAATCCTAATGCATCTGTTTTCCTTAATTATCGTCAGTATCTCCCATGTGAATTTACCAAAGCATAGGTGTAATGTTCAGAGTGAAGCCAAACAGAGCTCGTCATGCCATTTTCCAACAGTATTGCCTTTTTCTGGAGGATGTTGATGTGTGGGGGGACACTGGACATCAAATTAAATGTGAACTCAAAATGGGCTAAGCTTGGAAATCAAAAGCCAATGTAATTTGGACTGCAAATGCAAAAGGTTATTGCAGATGAGAGGTTGGTAGTCTTCTGTTGATGTTGGATTATAATGTGTGTACGTAGGGCTTTGTTTCTGAAAGGTTATGGTGCTCATTTGATAATGACTGTCTGGAGTGGTATCTTGTCCCTTAGCCCTTAATCTCAGCAAGATAATTCTTGTTGCTATCTAGAGAATGCAATCAAATCAGCAACTTACCTCTCTGCTTCAGGACAAGTCTGTCTCTGGTGTTTATTTCCAGTCACAGATGACTTTTATCAGTGTTGTTCCTAAACTTACATATTAATTGACAAAATGGATTACAAATTTAGCTCCTCCTTCAATATCCTTTTGTATGTATCAGGAAAAATATCAGTTGTGTATGTGACAATCCCACCTGAATGTTTCTGCTCCTTTTTTTTTTTTTTTTTTTTTGCCCTATTAATACCTGCAAATGTGGCAACAACTTAAGTATTTCAAAAATTTTAGATTATTTCTACTCGAGTTTCATTGCAAGATCTGGCACATGATATATGAATATATTGCACCTGCATTGCCTTTTGCCCTAGAAGATTATATTCTTAGCTTTTAAAAGCAATACACAGTATAAGGATCTAGATATCAGCATTATTGATTTGTCCTTATCGTGTTACTGAGCCCATTCCTTTTCAAGGCTTGAATCATAACGATCTTCTTGTCAGCTCCATAATAAATTACTGGATGTAGCCTGTCACAAGACCTGTGCAGAAACACATCAGCTGATTGAGTGAAACCTTTTCCAGCAATAACTGGAATAAAATTGTTTGCAAGTAGAGGCCCAGAAGGATATCATTTGTCTCTGGTTTACTTCCAGTGGTAGGACTTTCATTTGTTCCTGCAATGTTAATAGAAAAATCTAGAGCAAAGGGAAGAAAAATAGCAGGAAAAATAATAGAAGCAGCCTTCAAGAGTGATCTGTCATCCTACATGTATATTATACAATGAAAGATAAGGGCTCTAAGTGAAGCTTTGTAGTTGATATTTTTTAATCTAGGAGTATACCACAAATTTATAATATGAGGAACTGAAGCATGGAGAGACTGCATGCTTTTTGCAGTCGTTCATGTGATTGATGTGAGGTTCTCCAGTCCTCAGGCAACATCCTGGATGTTGGACATCAGTTTCTGTGCTCCTCCCAAGAAGAGCCCCAGTACTGGGCAGAGATCTGTAGTTGATGTGACTGAACCCAGTGCTTGTGTGTGGCTTTGGGAGGCATCTCTAGGGCTGTGTCGATGGGAGTGGTGTTAAATAAAGCAGTAGCAGAATCTGAATGTACAGAGAGATTCCATATTCTTGTTCTTTTCATCTTGCCATGTAATGGTAGGATTTGCACAGTGTTCTTCTTCCAGTCTCAGTCGTTCTTCTTCTGTGCATGACTTCTGTAGCCAAACTTACTTCTTAAGCCTTTGTGAGAGTCATATTCTGGTTTTACAAATCTTATGTTACTTGCTTCTGTACGATGACAGTTGCTTGTTGAGCTGTTGCTTGTGGGGATTAGGACATCTGCAAATCATAAAGGCTAAGGCATGCAATGTTTTGCAGCTTTTCTCCTTTGCTTTAATCCAAACGATATCAGCAGGGGAACAGCAAGGGGAAAACGAAGTGCTCAAAACACTTAGAGTCTCCAGTCTCTAAAATGTACTGATGTAAAATGTTAATTCTAATTATATCTGTAGATGTAAAGTATTGCACATAGAATGCATTGATTTATCTCGGGATCTTGAAGCACTTCCATGAGCTGTAAATACTACCTCACAAACATCGTAAAATAGGGGAATCATATTTCCCCGTGCCTCTTTTTTAATTTAAGCTAATGGGGAAATTGGAGGATTAGGTCAAAGCTCTCAGTGATTACAAAGGGAGACTGCTTGGCAAGCTGAAGATAATTCCTTTATCTGTTTCTTTGTCATCCTCTGCCTGAGGTGCGGGACTTTTTTCTTTTTTAATGATGCTGAGATTCATTGCAGCATGGGAAACTTGGAGATGTAATGCTGTTCTTTCCTTGTAGCTGTTCTAGTTAAGAGTGACCTTCAACACTTAGAAAACAAAAGGCTTTTTTCCACAAAAAGCAGGTATTTACAGAAACCCAGAGAGCTGTGATAAGAGCTCTCTTGTATGGAAAAGGAATCCAGAGCCTTGGATTAGATGCATAAAGGTAGATGGAGTAAATGTTCCTTACAAAGGATTAAAAACTGATCCTGTTTTTTATTTTCGAGCCTCTATTTCTTAATTATTCTGTTGCATCTAGCACCATTTCCTTAGTCACTGAATCATTTACTGGCAGCATTAAGTTTGTTACTTTTAATTGCTAAAATTTTGTGCCTGTGCTGTTCTGCATGGCTCAGGGCTACCTTTTGTCTGATGGTTGCCTTCTTTCTGCACATGCTTTCTCATCTCCATCTCTTCAGATTACATTGATCTGCATAACACAGCCCTGCAACCTGTGCTTCGTCATCCCTATTCCCTCCTAACAGTGCTCCATTGCAGCTGAAATCCATCTAGGAGGCTTCTACTCTTGATTTAAGAAACGGAAATGATAGTTTACCACCCAATCAGTATTCTCACTACCTCCTTTACATTTTTCACTTCAGCTTCATTAATTGCTTAATGATTCATTGAGTTATTCATCTGATCCTCTTGTTAATAGCCGGAGCAGGGTTTGGTGCTATCAAACAAGTTTCATTAACAAATCATCAACAATCAAGAACCTTTTGCTTCTCATCTGCTGGAAACAGCTGCCCTGATGTTGTTGTCACATGCTTTGAAGCTGAAGCTCAGCTCTGGGGCAGGGCACTTTCTGGTGCTTGTTACAGCTACGTTGATTGTAGACTTCCAAAACCCCAACATGTTTGCCCACCTCCTTACCAAATGCATGCGTGGTTTGTGGAGGTCATTCATTGCAGAACCTGCTGTGCCACTACAGAAATGGGGCTTTACTGAGCCTCGCCAGATGTTTTCAAATGAAGAGGAAGTCAGCCTCTACTGGCTTACAGGGTGGTGTAAACTTTCTGGTAGAGTTTGTGCTGGAGCTGCAAGGGTCAGTTAACTTCAGAATTTGGTCACTTGGAAATTCTTTGCTTTCTGGAGTCACTGCTGAGGTGATGAAACCACCACTGATGCTACACTAGAAAGAACTCATTTGACCTTTTTTCACCAATGATGCTCTTGAATGAAAAGCAGTGAATATTCTGTGTCATTTAGAGCTGCCCATCTGACATGTAAGAACATGTGTTTTCAGAAAGCTGTCTAATAGAGCCCATTTTAAGACATTTCTCCTTGAATATGTGGGTTCCAAAACACTGATTTATTAGGTGAAAACCAAAGATTATGTCCACTCCCTTCATTTTTCAGGTAAGAAGTGGGTGAGATGTAATTGGCGTTAGAATTTGGGCTTGCATCCAGAAGCCTGCCCCACAGGCTGCATGCTTTTTGTTGCTTCGAGGGGCTGAGCCCCTTACAGCAGCTTTTGGAGTCCTTGTGGTTTTTGTAAGCCCTCTGTGTGCTTCTCCAAACCTTCTCACATGACTCGTCCCATCTTCCTCCACTTCCCCAAAGTCTGTCCCTGAAATATTGATTCTCCATGCTTCTTGTCCTCCCCCCCCACCTCCCCCTCCCATGCCAAGGTTCTTTTGAATGTCTCCTTTTCTCTCTCTGACAGCTTCCAAAGAGATTCTGTACTCTTCCACTTGCTCTCCATGCCAAGGTTTTGCTTGCCCTTCCGTTTTCAGCTCCTGCCAGTAACTTTTTATTTTCCTGAGTCAACATCTTTAGCAGTGTATAGGGATGAGCAGAGATGATTCAGATGTTGTTGTGTCAGAATGTATTGACAGATGTTAATGGATTTCTTGCTCAAAGGATGTTAAATATTGGGACTTTTTGCATTTAGAAGAAGCTGAAGTGCTTAGTGGGAGGAGTGCAGATTATAGATTAAGTCTTGTAAGAAGGTTTATATTCCTTAATGGCTCTATGTGCTACATCCAAAGATTTAATTTAAAGTATTGAATGTTCTCCTGCAAATTGTGGCAACATGATACAAACCTTTGCAGTAAGACAATGTGAAAATATGTGTGTGACAGTTATTTCTAGGGTTATCTTAACCTCACTAAGGCAAAGGTTAGTCTTTCTCTGCCTATCTCTCCTTCTCCATCCCCTGTGCTGCATCTTGGAGACTTACATAAAATATCTTCACATTGAGGATAGGGAGAGATCTGTAGATAAGGTCTCTTTGCCAGCTGGATTAAAATGCCTGGGACTGTAATCAGGTTTCCTGCCTTGCCCTGGTTGTTTGTAGCTTTTATGTGGTTTGAGTGTCTTAAAAATGGCATCTAACTAATATAATATGGACATTAGAGAGAGTGTGTTCGTGAATGTTGGATTCTGGTAAGTACAACTCCTCTATTGAAAGCGACACGAGGAAACATAAATCTTCCATTTCCAATGTTTTCAGCCATGGTTTTTCTTAAGTCACACAGGAAATTACATGCCTTGATTAACGTTTGTCCTCCTTTTTGCTTTGTGTTTTAAGTAACAAGCCAAACCCCAACCAGATCAATGTAAATAATGTCAAACCAGGAGTGGTAAATGGTACTGGAGTACAGGCACAGAACGCGGCAGCAGGACGGGCCTGTGAAAGCTGTTATAGTAAGTGACATGCAAATATGGCACTCGTGCATAGGGAGCAAGTGCTGTGCTGTAAGCAGTAAGGGAAAAGCTGTGTGGTGTGGGTGGCAGAGAAGGCTTTGCAATGGTGGGGGAACCAAATTTGACATAGCAGCACTTAAGCAAAATGTTTTTTGAAGTCACTGCTTTTACATTGCTTAGCATAAAGTACATAAAGGTGAGTTAGTAAATGTCCTACATAATTGTGGGTAGCTATTGAGCAGAGACTTCAGTCAGCAAGCTGTGAACTTGATCAGTTTTCATATTTTTTTAATGCATTTCAAAATATGGAATATGTCTGTATTTGATCAGCTGCCTGGTACCAATATACTGAGTTCTAACGCTTGTCCTCCTGTACAGAGAGCCTTTGGATTCTGTGACATAGGACTGCAAGAAGAGTCAAGTCACAGACTTGCCTTATGTTCTTCCATTGTAAAATTAATGTATGGGGAGTTCACAAAATGAGAGTCTTTCATCCTTCCCTGCAGAAATTGTTGTCGACCAGTATTGCAAAATTCAGTTTTGTTGGCAGGAATTTTTCCCATCCTGCTATGTGTTTCTTCTGTTCATGTTTTAACAGGGTTTTGTGTGTAATTTCAGTGAAATAACAACGTTGGTGATGACTGTAAAGCCAATATGAGGTTTTTAAGGTCTTTTTGCACTGTCTTTATCATGTGGGCTTTCTTTTGTAATGGTTCTAAAGAAAATAAGCTCTGAAAAGCGCTCCCGTTTAAGGACATATATAATTTCCACCTTTGTTATCTCTAGCCACACAGTCTTACCAGTGGTATTCTTGGGGTCCCCCTAACATGCAGTGTCGCCTCTGTGCATCCTGTTGGACGTACTGGAAGAAATACGGTGGCTTGAAAATGCCAACTCGGTTAGATGGAGAGAGACCAGGACCAAACCGCAATAATTTGGTAGGTAGCAGCACAACAGACCCCTTGATGATCTTGTCTGGGAAGCTTGGTGCCGTGATTTCTAACTAACAGTTCACTGTTCTTAAACATATGACAACAAAAAGAATGCCTTCAACCCCCCTTGTAGTCCTTGGGTTTTGATATTTCATGACTTAACTTCAGCTGTATGTCATTTGTTGCCAAGTGCTGCCGCAAGAAGAAAAAACACCAGGTGATTTGTTTAGCAAACTAGCCAGCAAATGCACAGCAGAACCTCGTGGCAAGAATTGGGATACCAGCCCATGTTTCTGATAGTCCATTTCCATGATTTTTGTTGTAGGGGGATGAGGACTGATTTTTGCATAAAGGCATTTGTTATTTCCTGAAAATCATTCCCTTTCCCAAGGCGTTTTCAGAATTAGATATCTCAGATAGCTAGTGGCTTTTTAGAGATTCCCTATCTTGTTTTTCTGCTTCCTCCTGTTTTGTTAATTAGTCCTCCTTTGTTTTGTATAGTCTTTGGGTAAGCATTTTGTTGAGCTTCTCTTTGCCTATGGCATTTACTCAAAGTAAGCTCAAAGCATCATAAGTTGAGTTGATTGGAAAGAGCATCTGCACCCTACAGTGGCTGTGGACAGAAGAGTAGTACACACTGCCTTCTGTTCTCTGATTCTTTTTTGTCTACTAGTTTTGCTCCCACTGCTTTCTTGTTCTGTTTCTCTCCTTTCACCTCTCTGTTTTCCTAGCTTCTGTTTGCCATCTGAAGTGACTTAGGTGCAGAAATAACCACTAGCTTTTATCAGCCCTATAGCTCTTATTAGTTAAAACATATGTAAACAGTGTGAGAGGGAAAAACCTTGTTCTTCCTAACCTGGGATTTCCTTATTTTCCCTACCCATAGGCAGGTTAGCAAGGAGATACTGCTTCAATTATTTGATTGGTTTGCTTTGTTGCTTTTCATGAAAAAGATACTGTTTTTGCCCTCTGTTGTATATAAATGTCATTCTGTGTTATTTTTTATTACGTATAGTGAACTCTGGAAATTGATTCATTGAGTTCAGAGTAGAAATCAAAACAAAATCCTGCAACTTTGAGAGAAAAATGTTCTCCCCTGCCCTGAATTTGCTTTGGGAAGTAAGCTTGTGATGCAAATTGGCCATACAGCTACTTTTGATTTTCCTTTCCGTCCTACAAATGCTTTGTTGTAAAGGATTTGCATTATGTATCCAGAGCAACTCTAAGCACCCAATATTTGAGAGTCTTTTCATAAACTCTGTAAGCTCTAAATCATATGATAGAATCCAGCAACTTTTTTAGGACTGGCTTTTGGATCCCTGCTTTAAAATTTGGGACAGCCTAGAAGTAAATAAATCCCCGTGGAGAGAAAATGTTTACCTCCCTAAACCTCCTTTGAAATATTTTGGAAAAAGATAACAAACGTTGATGGTAAGATTTGGGAAGTGGTACATAGCTGTGCTGGAAATAGCTTTGTCTGTAATGCTGTTTCTTCTCATGTGATATGATATTCTTTATGTTATTCTTTCTGCTTTTGAAGGCTCTCTAATAATTCTTTCTTTCCTTTTAGAGTCCTCATGGTGTGCCAGTGCGAAACAGTGGAAGCCCCAAGTTTGCTATGAAGACACGACAAGCTTTTTATCTTCATACAACAAAACTGACAAGAATTGCCAGACGTTTATGTCGAGATATCTTACGCCCCTGGCATGCTGCAAGACATCCCTATCTGCCTATTAACAGTGCAGCAATCAAAGCAGAATGTGAGTGGTGATGCAGCTGGGCACCTACTTGCAAAGGGGTTTTTTGAGATTCCTTTGCTATTGAGTTGCAATTCCTGATACTCTTGCCTGCAGTTAGCCCTCCCACAAAATCTGGCTATACTTGTAGAGTGCTCTACCTGATGGCAGGCTAGACAAATAACTTTAAAAATTCATGAGTTTGTGTTTGTTTTAAAACATTCTTGTTTGCTGTTACCTTTGGCGTTCTCCTGTATTTGCATCTTGCTGCTGAGACATGCATGCATGCAACCTGTAAGTGCTCGTTTTGATTGGAAAGCTCTCTCAGAACACCTGAGTTATTCACAGTTATTCACTGTAGTTCTGCTACAGTATCTTAATCTTTTTACCCTCTAATTCTTTCTCTTTGTTTTACAGGCACAGCACGTTTACCAGAGGCATCTGAAAACCCATTGCTATTAAAGCAAGTGGTTCGAAAGCCTTTAGAAGCAGTACTCCGGTATTTAGGTATTAAAACAAACCAACAACAAAAACCAAAGAAGCAAAGAGCCCTACAAGCTAATTCTGCTGTTTGTTTTTCCATTTTGTTCTGGATTTAGATGCTTGTTCTGGGTTTAAAAACAAACAAACAACAAGAAAAGATGAGAAGGTTCCCATGAACTTGTCCTTTTTCCTTTTCCTGTTTAATTTGACAGACCTGGTTGCTCAGCAGCCCACTGGGAGCTTGCTAAGCTCTATTTCTTAAGCGAGGTAGAGGGAAACAGCACTGTTTGCTGTATTCTATGATGCATGCATGGACAAGTTACCCTCTGCTAATGCAGGCCTGGATGTAATGTTTTGGGAACAACTGGTCAGTCTGTTCTTCCTATTTTCAAGCTGTCTGGGGCAGCACAACTGGCTCCTCCAGGGAGACTTTCAGATGTTGCACAGCGCTGCTCAGGTTTAGCACAGCTTGTGAAGCACAGCTGCTGGCTGTTCCTGTGCTGGAGCTAGACAATGGAGCATATACTTCCATTCATCTTAACTTTGTCTTTTTTTTCCCTTTTTTTCCTGTTTTCTTGAATACCTGGGCCTCTCATCAGCTGATCTCTGATGGAGTATTAAGTAGCTCTGTTGTGACATAAGAGCTCTGACTACAAAGAATTTTCCCTAGCCCTGTTGGTTGTTACAGATACCCTTAAGCCGTGTCTTAGGTCATTATGGCAGTCTGACCACAGAAAGCTGGCTTGGACTATTGTACTTTACAGGACTCTTTCTCAGCCAGAAGGTTGAGTTCAGGCTGGGTATTCTTTATGGTGGTGGCTCTGAATCCTCACTTCTTTGACCAGTTAAAAATTGTATTTTTACAAACCTTGCTGAACTGGTAAAGTTGTGATTTGTGCAGAGTTTAGGGGTCCTACATGACTGCCCAAATAACACAGAGCAGTCCAGAAATACCAGATTCCAGATTACTGGAGAATAGTGTTTTGGAATTATATACAAAGTGTTCTTGTAATCAACTCTTATTTTAAGATGATAACATGGAACAGTGGATATTATGACATTAGCTTTAATATATTTGAAAGAAGTGAATTTCTAAATATAGTAAAAATGATTTATGTAAACAGTAATCTTCAGTCAAGATCACTAGTGGAGGTAACTTTCGTGTAAGGGAAGATATATTTGATCACCTTGAAAGGTTGCTTCCAGCTCTGTATTTTCATTAATGCAAGTAACTCCTTGCTGTTTCACAACAGAATCTCATCCATGTCCTCCGAAACCAGACCCTGCAAAGAGCTTGTCCAGTTCTCTCAACAATCTGACTCCTGCTAAGTTTACACCTGTCATTAATAATGGGTCCCCAACTATCCTGGGAAAAAGAAGTTATGAACAACACAATGGAATGGATGGTAAATGTTTTTCTGCTGTGTGTCCATTGTGTGCATAGGCTCCTTATTCTGTCCTTTCGGTATGCAGGGATATTAAGATTGTAGGCATAAGTTCAGGTTTTTATTCTTAGGGTTGTCTTTTCTTTTCCTTTTGTAGAAGTTGCATCTTCCATTTCTAGTTTTGGCTATGGCACATGGTGCACACTGCCTGGGTGGTGCGTACACGTAAGGTTTCCTACCATGTTAATGGAACTCTGCCTAGGTAAACCAACCTGGCGAGTGGGGCAGAGAGAAACTTCCCTTCTCTTTTAATTTTTTTTGTTTTTGTTTTTTTTTTGTAATGAGTAGTATGAAGAAAGCCTTAATAGCCATATCCAGTGTTATTTCCTTTTACTCGTGAGGTTTGCAGGTTTTTGATTTGTAGGTAGTAGCTGTGTGTTTTCCAGGTGACTCTGTAATGTGTGGATCACCTGGGTTTCAGAAAAGCTCCAGAGGCTGTGTGCCATTGTGAGATGCAGGATTGCTGCTTAGGTAGGGCAGGCAGAAGTGCCAGACCTGGTGTGCCACAGACCTGCTCCTGCCTTGCACTTCTGTTGGCACTGAGAACCTCTGATCAGTGGAGGCTGGGCTTTGTCTCCCCAAGAGTAAAAGGCAAAGGGAAGGTGTTTGAAGTGAGAGGCAGACACAAGATATTCTGGCATGGAATGCAGGGCTCCTTTCTGAAGAGCTGCTGTTGCCTGAGAGTGCTGGGAAGAGAAGTGCAGTCTTTTCCTCAGATGATGATAAAAGGGCCTATTGAATTCAAGTGATCTTAACAGAAGTGAAAAGATGGAGGGGTAGCTCTCCTTAAAAAGGGAGTGGAACTTTAGCTTTATAGTGGCTCTGAGCAGGGAGGGAGATCTCTGTTGTCTACCCAGAAGTGAGCGCAAGTTACGTTAACAGAATTTTCCTTGGAGAGAAAACAATTATTTCCTGCTGTGTCTTATTCCTATAGACTTATCCTGTCATAATAGATTAAAATTGCAGAGAAGTTTTGATAGAGCTGAATAGAATCTCTCTTTTTTTTTTTTTCCTTTTATTTTTAACTTCATATGATTACAGACATTTGATATCTTAATATTTGTGTTTTAACATTAAGAACTTATAAAACTGCTGTTGTTCAGGTTGCTGATGTGATATTTTTCTCTTTTCTGTTCACTTGTGCTCTATCAGGCAACATGAAGAAGCGCCTGTTGATGCCTAGCAGGGGTAAGACCTTGAAGCTGCGCTCAGCTTATGCTAGGACAGTGACTTTTAGTTTCATCTGCTGGCTTGTCTGTGCTTTGTGGCTAATGATGCTGTTTGTACATTCTGTGTTGATGTCTGTGTTCCTTGGGTAACCATTTCCACCTGTGGTTATGCTGCTCACCTTCCAAGCTTTCCACATGCAGATAAGAAATCATACACAACCGTACTGAAGTCATGAACTGATGAATAATTTCTTCACTTTGACAGTTTTTAGCAGTTTTGTGGAACTACTGAAAGCAGTGATGGTTAGTTTGAAACTAGCTATTGATTCACTGTCTGACTTCTAAGAAATCAAAGTTTCTTACGTCCTGAACTGCTTTAAATTCACATTGACTGAAAGAAACAGAAGATGGTATTTGCACCAGGTCCTGGGCTCAAGCCTCTGTCTTTTCTGTTGTTGAGTGGATAGTCTCACCAAGGTGAAGCTGTCTGCGTGTCCTTTACTTGCAGTAGAAATTATGGCTTTTTTCTTATTTCTGTGGGGGGAAAAAAAAACCAAACCAACCTGTTTTGACTAAGGAACAGTCCTGAAGGTTTTTGTATGGGATAATGCAGAAGAAGTGCATGTGATGATGCTTGTCCACGTTCAAGCAAACAGTCAATTTGGAGTAGCTGGGTTATCCGTGAGACAGGCAAACACACAAACTTAGGTTTAGGCATTAAGTGACCTGCACTGCATGCCCTGATGTTAAGCTTTGTCTGTAATGGCTGAGATAGCAGATGGCTGTTACCAATATATGTGTGCATGCATGCAGAAGTGCATGTGGAGAATACAGCAAGGGTGAGGACGGTGATCTTCATACTGTCTTGCTGTCCTTGGGATACTTTGATACTTTCTTCCTGAGTTTTTAATGTGCTTCTCAGTTTTGGGAAAAATAATAGCACTCTTCCAACTCAGTCAGTCTGGCTTCGTCAGAAGTTAGGAGGGAAGGAACTGGGGAGTAACTTGAAATGTCCACAGCTCCTGGTGACTTATGGCCATTTCTGCTGCTCCTTGTTAAATGTCCTCATCAGGAAGGCAAGAGCCAAGTTGCTTAGCAGACGACACACTCCAGAAGGATGGAGGTTTTGAGGCTCAAAGGACTGAAGAAGAGCTCACCCCTTCCCTATGGAAAGTGCTGGATTTCATACCCAGAGAACATTTGCTTGTTGTGAGCAGAGCACAGTTTTAGGGAAGCACTTGCCCAGGCTACTCAGAATATGTGTTGCTCTGAAGCATACATGAAGTTGTGCAGGGACCATCTCTCAGTGCCTGCTGCTGCCTGTTCCCAACCAGCCACCAAAAGGCTTGGAGTACCATTTGTTCACGTTACTGCTGGGTAGCTGAGTGTGATTCAGATTCCACGCTGTCTACCTGCTGGGGTAACGAGCCTTAATGGGATGTTGTGAGCAGTCCAGCTGAGGCTTGTTGGTTGGGATTAGTTGTGAATGGATAACATTTACCACCCTGCAATTTCCACACCTGGAAGCTGAGGTGGAGCAGAAGAACCACTCGCAAAAGAAACAAGTCTTAAAGAACTTGCATTGAGATCTGGTGGGCACAAGGAATTGTGTGGTGAAAGTTTGGTTGAGTCAATTGTGGCGTGGAGCCAGTTTGTGTTGGTGCTGCTCAGTGCTGGTGCCCAGTTGCCTTGCACAGGAGCTGGCTAGCTGTGCTTGCATGGGGCACGGCTACCTAATAACCTGTTCCCTGTGCTGCCCCGGAAAGGGGAATGTGGTGTGAGACGTCCCTTTGGTTCTGAATGGAGTCACTCTGGCTTATTGATGTGGGGTCTGCTTGTTGAGATGGGGGGGAGGAGGTCAGAGAAGAGACAGAGCATGAGTTGGAAGCACTGTGGGGAGAGTGAAAGGCGCTGAGAGTGAAGCAACCAGAATTTGGGAGCCAACGAGTTAGGACTGTGTAAAAGGATTGAAATGGACTCATCAATCCAGAAGTGTCTGACTTTGGGATTATAACAGTCCTGAAACATGAGGAAACAATTAATGAGAGTAAAGATGAATTATTATAGTCGGTTTCTTGTTTGTAAACATAGATGCACTGGGTAGCTCCTACAGACACTACAGGAAGGGTGTTCTGAGTGTTTCCTTCCTCCACAATACCCAGTGCCATACTGGCTGGTTTAGGTCATTTTGCATAGGAATGTACTGCAAAGAAAAACTGAATGGAGAGACTGAAAGACACTTTGTCTACTTCTGTTGAAACAGTTTCCAAGGAGATAATAACTTACTGCAGTGTTACATGGATTATCCAGTCTGTTTTCTGTTGGCGTGCTGTGCTGGTGGCATCTGGAAGATGCCTCATTTCAGTCTCTGAATTCTAATGGCAAACAAGTGGTGTGGTGGGCTTCAGCTGAAGTCTCTTTGCTGAAAACTGGTGATAAAAGCCTTTTGGTGCTGGGCTATTACTTCCAAACTTATGGGGGATGCTATCTGTGCTGTAAGGAGTGATGTATTGCAGAGCTGACAGTGTGTGATGGGTCAGTATGGCTTTCCTGGTGGCCAGCTCCTAAAGCAGTATGGAATCGAGAGGTTGCTTTGCTTTCTTTTTTAGAATTCAGCCCTCAGAAAAGCCTAATTAATGAAGTGCTGTGAATGTTCTGCTATAAATGGAAATAGCTCCTAACTGCTGGGTGTACCAAAGTGGTGACTGAGAGGGGAAAGGTTGGAGGCAGAAGACAACCTCCTCTGTGCAGCTGGAGCTCCCTGTGAAGAGAAGTAGTAGTGGGAGCAAAGGAAAAGCTGGGAATTGGGAATGTTGGTGGGGAGAGATCAAGGATGAAAAGGAAAGGAGACTGCTGTCACTGAGCAGCAGCCTGAACTAGTGTAACTAACTATGGAAACATTGGAAATTGCTGAAATGCTAAGAGTACTTCAGATTTTTGCTTGAAAATGTTGCTCTTTCTCTTGCAACTGTAACTCCAGCTGAATATCTTTTAGCCCTCCTTGTTCTCAATCTTCCCTGTTTAACCCTCTGCAGCCAAACTTTTCCAAACTTCAGGTATGATTTGTCTGTACAATCAGACAGAGTTTTGTCTGATGCTTCAATTCTAAGGGCAGGAAAATTCACATCATTTTTTTTTTCCCTTCCACTTTGTTTTATAAAAAAGCATAATTATTTCATCTGTATTTTTGGTTTCCCTCTTTAAATTGTGTTAGAGGCATTAGGCATACCCTGTCTTTCCCAGCACTCCTTCAGTGCTAGGCTGCATGGACAAACTCATGCAGATCTCTGCTTTTGGAACATAAGAAGCACACGGAGTCTCATAAGCGATAGAATACAATGAGATGTTAAAAATGTATACATTTATTTCTTTTCTCCATTTCTGTTCTGGTGCCTTTCAGACAATATTTGCCGTGGATGATTCTCTAGGGAAGATGAAGGGACATTTTATTTTCTGGGCCCCGGTTACTTTTGTCCTTCCAGCTGTTCAGCACGAGGTCTGTGTGTTGCTCTTCCATACAGATCCCTACAGGGTGAAGGGAGGGAGCACTGTGAGGTTTTTTTTCCCTTGCACCATGCTAGCTTTCATCTAATCAAATGAGCCTTTTCAAGGTCGTCACGTGCACTCTAAAATTGGCAGAAAGAGAAGGGAGCATGAAGGAGTAGCAGGAACAAAGGGAGAAAGAAGGCTTTTCCTGGCGACAGACATACATTGATAAAAGTGGTAGTGGATTGTGCTCCATGTAAAACTGGAGAGGGAGAGCTGTGGAAACGATGAAGGCATGAAAAACACACTGCATCATGGAAAATAATTCTATCAAAGCAGAAGTTGTAGATGTTTGTCTCTGCTGAGAAGAGCAACAGAAGTGTAATAAGAGGGCGATTTAGTCTAGCTGGGACTGGAATAATGAGCTGCAGCATCCAGAAGGTACAGCAGGAAGACTTGGGCTGGAAACAAGCTGCAGATCTTTGAGTGAGATGAATTAACTGTTGGAATACCTTGCTCTGCTGCTGGGCGTTTCTGGAACAAAATGGAGTGTTGATCAGATTTAATGTGTTCTGGTTTGTTGTTTCTCAGCTCCTTCTGTGACAACATGAATGAACTCCTGGAGCTGGAAGCACTACAGCTTCGTGAGTCTAGAGTGGCATTAGTGTAATTATCAAGAGATGAGCATGAAAATGGAAATAGTATTTGTGATCAATAACAGCTGTTGAAGTGGAAATACAGGAAAGTTCTCTGGCATCAGCTAGTAGGAAACCAGACTGAGCTAGAAAGGACTTTTGGAATGACTTAGACTTTGCAAAAAAAATGATGTTACCTTGGTGTATAAGCTGCATTAAGATTCTGCCCTTATCAGCAGTGACAGTTCCAAAGTTGAGGATACCTGGCCAGTAGCCCTGCACATCCAGGAATGGCTGTAAACAAGTGCCAGTATCGCTCCCTTGGGAAATAATAATGCAGTACTGTGAGAAGTCCTGGCTTTAGCTATTGATATCCAGCTCAGTGCAATGCTAAGGCCAGAAGGGAAGAAGCTTGGTGCTGCTTGAGCCAGTGACTACTTCTTGCCAGCAGTGGCATTGCTGGAAGGAATGGCAAGTGGCTTGTGATGCTTATTGGACCCATGCGCCTATGCAGTTTGTTTGGTTAGATCTTGTATCAAAAGCAGGGGTTAGTTTTGAGAATTTTACTTAGTATTTTGCATTCAGATGTTGAATGATTCTTTTTTTTTTCCCCACTGTCTCCAGCTTAGCCATGATGCTATGATGAGTTTATTTTGCTGCTATGGAGAAAGAACTGGAATTGAAATGGGGAGATGGACTTCTCTCTCACTCTAGGTCAAAGAGTGAAAACCATTTAATTTATGAGCGATGGCACAGAATAAGATGTAATGCAAGTAGAGTGCATATCCCAAGGCCTTGTTGGGAGCAGGTGCAATTAATCTGAGAAGAAATAAATGAAGAAATGAATGATTAGGAATGCAAAGGCAGAATTGCAAATGACCTCAATGATACAAAGCCTGAATTTCTGTGTGTATGTGGAGTCTGTGTGATATGTATCATATATATACGTGTCATATAGAAAGTACAATACTCCTAATTCTAACAACAGCAAGTAATTCAGTGATTTCTAGTCCATATAATTAGAATCACCAACCCCTAAAGCAGCGAGCTGTATGGCTTCGTGACTTTTTTCTTAACCACTCAATGTGTTACAGTTGGGCAGAGTGTACCATGCCTTTTAGGAATGAGGGTGAGTAGTGGTGAGATATGTTCAGATGGAGCCAGGACCTGCTTGGCCAGTGGCTCCCTGTAGCTGGAAGGTCCAGCTTTGCATCAACAAACACATCATCTGTGAGGCACTGCCGACCACATCAGTGTGAACTCCTAGACTGAGTGTTTTAGGAATATTTGTCCAAATCCAGCAAAGTTTGTGTGCAGGGGTTAATGGAAGGAGCTGGATAATGAACAACTACTTGTACAAAATTCAAGCTGCTCTGTTTGGAATTACTTATTTGGAATGCTGGTTGTTTAATGTTGTCTTGGGTTTATCTGTCCAACAAGCAGTCACTTCTGTGTTCCATTACAAACAACACAGTCTGTCTCTCTGTATTTGTTGCATGGGGCTGGGCTACTGTATTCTGAACTATGTGAACCTTTCCCTTTTTTTAACCTTAGATCTTTTTTTTTCCTTTTCCTTTGCCAATCTTGGTAGGAACTTACTTAGGTAAGTAAATTGCAATTTTAACATCGTTTTCATATACAACAGAATTTGAAGAAAATGTTAGTCTAGGTGATGTCAGGTACAATTTCTGACCTGTTCTGCTTGTTGCACTTGTGTTCCTGAAGGTTTATAGCCTTTGTTTGCTGGAAGGTGGGCCCTCAATCCATTCACAATGGGAACACACTCTAAGCAGTGTCAGAGAGGCATTAAGGCCTTCTTGCAGGCTTACAAAAACTGCGTGTGTGTGTAGTCAACACACAGATTGTTGTTTTTTTTTTTTTTTTTGCCAGTGAACCACTAACCTGGAAGCAAAATCCTTGTTCATCATACCTCATTCATGCATGCTTCTTTTTTTTTAATAGCTTGCTTACAGATGTGGTACTGTTGGTGTTTTTGTTACTGCTAGGAAAGATGGAGTCCCAGCAGGAGTGCTTCTGGAAAAGGAAAATGCATATAAAGAGCATGTGGATTTAAAAAGCAATGTATTTTAGCGTGGCCTGTGTTTTAAGTTGACTAGTTGTGAAAGTATTGACTGAGTTCTCACTTTTCCTTATAACTGAAGATGTGCTTATGGATGTTGCTGCATATTGCATGTTCAGCGTGATAATTCTCTTCAGTAAGCAGAAGTGAAAGCAAAATGCCATCAGTGAGTGATTGATGTCTGTATAGATTGAAAAAATAAAAAATGAGGCTCACACAAGATGGAGGACCTGTATTTTTCTGCATGGTGCATAAGCTGAAGAGTGGAGTGAATAAGTTCTAGGAACAAAGAATGAAGAAGCATCAGTTTATTTCCAGGGGTTGGAGGCCTGGCTGCTCTTCTTCCTTCATACCAGGGTTAGGTCTGTGCACACTTGTTGTGCTGCACTGCTCTGTCACATGGTCTGTAAGTGTATAGGCAGTGGTGTGTACGTTCCAGAACAGAGAAGTGCTGGAAAACTTGTACCCAAATAGGAGAACAGCAGCACTGGATGCTTATTCTGCAGCTTCTTCATGATAGCTGAAAATAGCTCCACTCCAAGCAATGCTGGGTGTGCTGCTGAAGATTTAGGCTCTCCTCCTTTTCAGCATGGCAGTTGTGTGTTATGTATGGCTTAGAAAAGGAAAAAAGGAGGCCGAATTTGAGCTGTGGAAGTGGTTTCTGGATGGTATTCAGGGTCACAGAATCACAGAATGGCCAGGGTTGGAAGGGACCTCAAGGATCATGAATCTCCAACCCCCCTGCCACACGCAGGGCCACCAACCTCCACATTTAATACTAGACCTGGCTGCCCAGGGCCCCATCCAACCTGGCCT
Organism: Phasianus colchicus; assembly: GCF_987193195.1. Classification (NCBI taxonomy): domain Eukaryota; kingdom Metazoa; phylum Chordata; class Aves; order Galliformes; family Phasianidae; genus Phasianus; species Phasianus colchicus. The sequence goes on from NC_143444.1 coordinate 9,551,259, forward strand.
TGAACACCTCCAGGGACAGGGCATCCACAACCTCTCTGGGCAGCTGTTCCAGCACCTCACCACTCTCTGTAAAGAATTTCCCCCTGACATCCAACCTAAATCTCCCCTCCCTCAACTTAAAACCGTTTCCTCTCATCCTGCAGTTATCAACCCTTTCAAAGAGTTGATTCCCCTCCTGTTTGTAGGCTCCCTTTAGGTACTGACCAGAATTGCAGCAGCAAGGGGCATGCAAGTCTCTCCTGAGGTGTCAGAGGGACTGGGTGTGCTGGATTGCTCTCCCATCCCAACCAGAGCCCACCTTCCCCTCCAGGTGTTGGTGTCAGCTCTCCTTACCCCCATGGCGTGCTCCTGGGGTATTGCTATGGGTGGTGCAGGAAGTTACTGTTTGCTATTCACTCCTTTATTAAAGTGAGAGTTAGCTCCAGGTGGTAGGAGATTGTTACATGAGAAGAACCAGGTTGGTAGATCAAGGGGTGATATCTTCAGCTTTGATCGTTCCAGAGTGGAGGGTTCAGTGGGCCATCGTGACCTTCTGTGACCATTTTGGACTGAAATCTCATCTGTGATTGTGCTTATGCTGGGGAACTGAGGTCACCAAGTCGTCAGGTTGCTCCAGGATCTCTTTTAAATTCTGTGCTCTGCTTAGTTGTTTGGCTGCCATTTTGGTAACAGTGTAGAAGGGTCTGTGGCAAAGGGCATCTGCAGGTGTATGTTGCTTGCCTCATCTTCACCTAATCTTCTGGGACCTCCTGGTGCTTTCATTGAGTAGTGGAAATTTTGGCAGGAGGAACTGAATGGGAAGAGTTTTTCTAGAGCCTTGAGCTTTCTCAGTGCTACAGAAAAGAAAAAAAAACAACACATGGTCTTGAGGTTTTAGAATGTGTGTCAGTGTCTTTGACTGCAAAAGAGTGGAAGACCTGCTTGGAGTCATCACTGTAGACGTTTTTGCTTTGTGATACTCAGTTCTTACAGGTGCACATCTGATAGACCTCATCTCTTGCACAGAAGCCACTAAAACCTCTGGGTAAGGATCCATGGTTTCCAGCACAGCTGCATTCTGTTGCTGTGGCAGCTGTGCTGCAGTGTGTTGTAGATGTTAAGCTGTCTGCTCCTCTTAGGTGACTGATCTGGGTAAAAGCTGCTCACTTAGCAGCAGCACTTCAGCTGCTTATACTTCTGCTGTGATTACTTTTATTGCAAACCGAAGCTGGTCTTTTTAGTGTCTGTTTTCATATTGATTCTTTCAAACTCTAGTTATCAGAGTGTGACTAAGGGGAGATGTAGCTAACCGCTGCCTTATTGCTATGGTAGCAAGAGTATGAATTGTATGGAAATTGTATCTTTTTGTGTCTTATTTTACTGAAGCAATATTTTGTTATGTGCATTTTATTCCAGAAGCTAGAGCTTATGGGTGAGGGTGTCCCTGTTGTAGACCACTGTTTCCTCACTGTCTGAGGACTGGAAGCTCTGGGGCTCAGAGCTGGCCCTCAGCCTGTGCCAGTGCCAGCATCTCCTGGAATATTCTGGGTTCATTCTGGTGCTGAGGATTAACAGTTCTACTGTCTGTTGTACAACCAGCAGTAGTCATTGCAGCAGCAGCCACGTATCAGCTGCTCCTGTAGGCTCATATTCCCTAGTATGAGAAAAGAGCTAATCCTGAGTGTGGTTAGCAAGAAATGCATGGCTTCAGTCCAAGGCGTAGCATCCATGGATTTACATCTCCCAGAGCTCCTGTGAATGAGGAAAGTACTATCTTCCTGTTAGGGAAGGGAGAGGAAGAAAGCAAGCCCTAAAGCACAGCTTCTGGGCTGCAGCCAGTGGCTCTGGGCCACGTCCTGCTGGCTGTGCTGTCCGAGCAGGCACTGTCTCTTTGTCCAGGCACAGGCAGCTGCCTGCAGCTGGATGTTACTGCTCCTGTGTGAAAGAGGAGCAGTTATCTGGCTCTCACATCGCTTCTGTTAACATCCAGAGGTTGTTACTGGTCATCTTGGTGCATGGCACATCTGCTCTGCAGATTTGATGGAAGTCATCTTGGCAACTGTTTCTTCATCTCTTTGGATACTTAACCACAAAAACATTGCAAAAAGCATGTGTCCTCACATTTGAAGTAGCCAATAGCATACGTCTCTACTGAATGAAAATAAACTTGGTATAATCCTTATGTAAACTGTTGATTGCTAATGTGGTGTTGTGATGCTCAGTGCTCAGCAAAGTATCCCCCATTGCGCCCTTCTCCCTCACAGTACATTGCTGTGCCTTCTATTTCCTGCTGTAGCTGCCATGAGTACATCCTGTTTGCTCTTACCAAGGAGGATTTCAAGGAATCTGCTGGAGTACAGGCCATCACCTGTACTGGTCTATTCTTGCTGGATTCCATATTTTGCTTTTTTTATCCCAGCTTAGCTGGCTAACAATGGGAAATGGCAAACTGAAAGAGTTGTGTTGGGAGGCTTGTTAGTAATGTGAAGGCAGAGTTAGTCACTGCTTCTGTAGCTGGTACCAGTACTATGTGTTTGCTTTGTTACACCAACCTTCTTGCTTTTCAGCCAGGAGGGGCTGAGAAATATGGTTTGGTGCTTTAGTGTTAATGGCATGATGTTTCCTAGGAGCATGCATTTCAGGAAACCAAGTGGTAGTAACAAAAGTGCTTCTTAGATCTACTAGTCCTTTCTGTGCCATACCCTGCAGCCTTAGAGCAGCACTTTGTTCTCTTGTGTGCCAAAACCTGCAGGCTCTCATCTTAGTGAGGAACTGTGTAGCTCAGGGTGGTGTGATGGGGTGTCTGATGGGGTAGGAAGTGACAATCGAGTAAAACTAAGCCCTGGTGCCTCCTGGCCCTGGTTGTGCTGCTGGAGGAGGGCTTTGAATGGGGGGCTGTGCTCAGTAATAAACGGAGCTGAGCCTGTGGAAGGATTTAGCAGTGGTAGGTGAAAGCAGGTTATCTCCGCAGTCTGCTTGCTAAAAGCTTGGAACAACTCGCTCAGATGTCAGCTCCCTGGGCACCTAGGGATGACAGGGAAGATGTTACTTGTTGTTGTCTTGACAGTATAATACTTTCTACTTTCTCCCTTCTCGGTACCAGTAAATCCCTCAATAAAACCAGAACATCAGTTTTTCCCAAGGACTTGAGGCAAACTTCAGGTCTAAAAGAGGAGGTGTACTTGCAGTGGTAGTTTGACAGTGTGAGTAAATGGAGAGAAGACTGAGCAAATGAAATGTTTTTAATCTGCAAACCACCTTGTTAAGGAAGCTCTTTTCCCAGTTACGTTCCAAGGAGGGGAGAAGTTAGTTTGGTAGAAAACTCTTTATTTTAGCAAAACAACACAGTTGCAATCGTAGTTGCGTGTTTTGATTTTTGTACTTTTTCTGTCTTGGCAAAGCAATGGTCTTACCAGCTCTATTCTCTTTCCTGTTTGTTAGGTCTGCCTAACCACGGACAAACCAGACAAATGGTAAGAGAATGCTCATTTAACCAAAACAGGGAAAAGAAAAACAATTACTATTAACCCTCTCTAGATAGAACACCCCATTAAACCGTAGTGTTTCACTTCCATCTTTGCTGTTTGCAGCTGGTCACGCTTCCCAGTTCCTCAAGAAACTTGAATAAACAATTACTTTGGGGCATATGAAAGGTCGAAACGATTGAATAAAATTGAAAACTCAAATCAGTGATTACATCAGTGAGATTGTTCTGAATGGAACATTTTCTTTCTGCTCCTATGGAAACTGAGTGGCTGTTTATAGCAAAGCTCTGGGATGTGTTTCTAGATGGAACGTGTTTCACTGAAGGAGGAAGGCTTACATGATGGAAGGGTTTGCTTGGAAAAGTCTGTTCTGTTTTGTTTTTTTCTTTAGGAAGTTGGTGTGCGAGTTGTCTTCTGAGAATGCTTGTTCTTTTGTGTTCTTTTATTTTTTTTTCCGGAGTGATAACGATTCCTTTCATCCACGATGCTGAGATTTATCAAAGGACAGAAGCAAATAGCCAGTCTGACTGATGCATCTCTGGCAAAATGCTGTTGCACCAGAGTGAATGTCATGAGAAGGGGCCAGCACAAAGGCTATGCATCACTTTGCCCCTTCTCTGGCAGTTTTTGTGAGACCTCAGTCTCACATCTCTCTGCTCATGGGGGAAAGCTTGAAGCAAAATTGTATTTCTGGCCTGAGAAGATCTGCTTGGGGTGCTGATGAAGTGGAGTTGGCCTCAGCAGGTGAACTGCCACAGTGCATTAGTGTCAGCAGAGTCACTCCAACATGGATAAATCAGGTCTGAACGAAGGGCACCGAAAAGTGACCACAAGTATTCAAAATAGTGACATGCTCAGATGGTGGGCAGTAGCAGGAGGCTGTACCTGGAGAATGCTGTTCAGCTGGTAGTAATGAAGCATTCGTCTGGTTTCTTACTTGAGCATCTGATACGAAGTGGCAAATTACATTTCTCATTGCATTCAGCTTCACTTCTTGTCACAGAGGAGACTGGCTACTTGTTTGTGTCTGCTGTATAAACCAGCTCAGTGCAATGTGACAACCTAACACTTGTTAGCTACAAGGGTGGGGACCCTGAACTGCCTCACTTCTGGTTGCTCAATAAAAGATGCTACTGAACTGAAAACTGAAGGTCCATGTTTCAGGATGTGCCATTTGAAACACTGCTCTGTGCAGGCAGAGGAAAGGTGACTCTGAAGCACACAGGTCCCCCTCTTAGGTATTTCCAAGAACTCTCTTGGGAGTCGTTCTGCATATATAGCACATGGGGAGGAACTTTCCATCGTAACATGAATGGAAGAATGTTCTTGGAGAAATCTAGAGGGGCAGAGGAGACAAAACCTTTTAATGGAAACCTTTTCCTTAATAAACCTCGAATGTAAAAGCAATTTCTTGAAGTATTTCCGTGGGTTGCTGTGGTGCCAAAATTGTTGTGTATAATTACATGGAGCTGGGCAACTAAGAAATCAAATTGTTATTGCACTTGTGTACAACAGCTTTAAAGAGCTTAGGATTCTAAAAGATGGGGTTTAGTTTGTTTAGCTGTAAAACCCTCATGTTTGACAAGAAGCAGGTATGTCTAACATAGTTGATTAAGGCTGGTCAAAAAAAGTCATTAATTTTTATTTTCTCCTCAGATAAAACACGTCAGGTGCAGGGTGCTTTTTTTCCCTTCTTGTTGAACAAACTGAAGTCTGCTTATAATAAGTTGAGTGGGTTTTTGCCATCAGCTGCCCATTCTAGGGCTTGAGTGCACCTCGTGTCCCCACCTTTCCCTTTGAGGTGGCTCTGCCAGGTGGGATGTCCCTCCTGAATGTACTTAGTTTCCCATTTCATGGTCGGTGGGAAGCCTTGGGGAGGTGGTCTAGCCTGTGATGTACCAGAATTAAATTTAGTGGCATTTCTTGGCGTTTTCTGACCAGCTTTAATTCATGCATATCAATTTTTTTCTGGGCCCTTATTTTGCATCTTTCCTGACTGTCCAGTGTTACCAATTTCAGTGGGATTTCTCAGTGTGCTAATCAGCGGGAAGAGGGGCAGCAGAACTGGACTTCAAATGATCAAGGACAGCTGCATTTGCGAAGCTTAATCCTTTGCTCCCTTGCATCTGCACCTCTCTTATTAACAGCTCACATTTTTCCAGTTGAGTGGAAGGGGGCTGTGGGTCTGGAAAATGATAGCTTTGTCATTTCACAAAGTGTATTCTATTTGGGAAATCCGTGTTGTTAAATGCTAAAGAGATTTTATGATGAAAGATGCTAAGCTTCGTAGTTCTGGATTTGTTTACAATAACTTGTTGAAATTATGTACCATCATCATTAAATAATAACCTCCTTAGAACAAAATGGATGTGGGTAAGTTTGGTGCCCCAGAATAAATGTAAATTCAAACTTTTCTATTTCACGTGCTGTGTATCTAGATTTCCTTCCCTGGAATCAATGGAATTGCTGTAGGTTTATGGTAGCAGCTGAAATCTAAGTCATGTGCTCAGTCTTTCAAACTTGATGTCATCTTTCAGACACAAACAACAGATTATTGGTGATGCCTTCCATTTACAATTTGTTCTGTCGCTGAAGTATTGCTGCCCTGTTGTATAATGGAGGTGCCTAACTTCTACTGCTTGTGGACAATTGCTTTTGTGTGAATTCTGCATTCAGTCATGGGCAAGAAGGGTACATGTTTCCCAGAACCTCTGAACAACTAATATGAAAACTTTTAATTCTCTTTTCCTTTGTTTGAGTGCTTATTGTGTGCTGTTGCAGGTTTGTTGCAGCCTGTAACTGTACTTTTTTATGTATCACGTCAGGGACCAAGCCGAAACTTGCTGCTCAATGGGAAATCATACCCAACAAAAGTCCGATTAATTCGTGGTGGATCCATGCCTCCAGTGAAAAGGAGGAGGATGAACTGGATTGATGCACCAGATGATGTTTTCTACATGGCCACTGAAGAAACCAGGTGAGAAGCTTGGGCTTTTAGGAGGGTTCAAGGGATGTCTTCTGGTTTCTGTTCCATGTGGAGGTTACTGCTGCAGACTGGATACAGGCACTGCTGCTGGTGCTTAGATGGATAAAGGCTTAGCTGGATATGTCTTATGTCTCACGTGCCTCGTCATCACAGAATGGCCAGGGTTGGAAGGGACCTCAAGGGTCATGAATCTCCAACCCCCCTGCCACATGCAGGGCCACCAACCTCCTCATTTAATGCTAGACCAGGCTGCCCAGGGCCCCATCCAACCTGGCTTTGAACACCTCCAGGGACGGGGCATCCACAACCTCCCTGGGCAGCTGTTCCAGCACCTCACCACTCTCTCTGTAAAGAATTTCCCCCTGACGTCCAACCTAAATCTCCCCTCCCTCAAAAACCATTAAAACCATTTCCCCTCATCCTGCAGTTATCTACTCTTTCCAAGAGTTGATTCCCCTCTGTAGGCTCCCTTTAGGTATTGCAATGCTGCAGTGAGGTCACCTCGCAGCCTTCTTTTCTCCAGGCTGAACAAGCCCAGCTCCCTCAGCCTGTCTTCATAGGGGAGGTGCTCCAGTCTCCAGTCACATGCTTACATTCAAGAAAAAAAACAGATTCTTGTTTCTGAGCGATTTCTTTATGATATGAGCAGTAAGGTGAAGAAGACAAGAGAGACATTCACCTGGTTTAAACCTAGAAACGTCTGTGGAGATCCTATCCCAATCTATGAGAAACAGAATAGGGCCTTCTGGTGCATTGGTAATGCTGAGGAGCCACACTGCATTCACTGCTCTGCCTTGCCATAAAAGCTTTTATGTTTACATACACTGAAAACTGCTGAATTATGCACAGCACTATCCACTCTTGGAGCATATATCTCGCCTGGTGCAGGCTCTTTTGGCCACTATAATTTTTTGAGGTTGCATGTGCCCTGTATGCTTTCTTGCACACTGAAATCTGTCGTATTGCTTCCCAGAACATCATTTGTGCCCCCCAGCAGGCTGGAACAGCAGCTTTCTGCCCAGTACCTAGCAGAGACAGGCATGACAACTATGGAGTGCCTGTGTCCTTACAAGTAACCAAGGAGGACGTGAGCTTTGGGTGCTTGTTCTCTGTGGTACTACTAAATAAGATGCTGCTTTTGAGCATTCTGTTATTAAGCATGAAGTGCATGGGTGGTCCAGAGTTCTCATGTCCTCAACCTCCTCCTTAGCCTGCAAAGCATTTCAGCAGTCAAGTGACTGTTCTGTGGGCCTGTTTCCAGCAATGGGCTTTGAACGTGGGCTGAGGTGGTGATGTTTAAGTTATTATCCACCTGTGCATTTCACCCTGGTTCATGTCATTAGCCTCTCTTTTCTTCTTTTCCTTCTCTTTCTGTGACGTGCTGTGAAAGTAAACAGTGGAATCCACTGTATAATAGAAAGCAAAGTGAGAGAAGTAATTAGTTTTTAAAGGAAGCATGTCTTTATTCCTGTCATCTTGCTCTGATGAAGAGGTGCTGGGATCCCATTACAGATCTCCAGCTCTGACACATTCACGTGCCATGGCAAATGCAAGGCTTTCAATCTCTAATTCAGTCCTCACGTGCTTGAGGCATATTTCATGATCCTCCAGTTGCAAAAAACTGCTCACCACGTTTATCTTCCCAACCACAAGCAGTACTACAGATTTGTGGTAGAAATGTCTCAATACAACCTCAAAGCCCTGCTCTTTGATCTGTACAGAACGGAGAGAATATTTATCAGCTGCAGGGTCGGATGTGAGAACCGCTTACTGTAGAAGACAGACCAAGGTAGGAAGGACCAGCCTCACAGCAAGCAGCACATCTCAAACATGGCAATCAGAGCACAGCAATAAGCATCAGTTCAGTAAGATGGTATCTCTTCAAAAGAAAAGAAAAGAACAGGCTTCTTTGTCCAGCAGCTTTGCTGCCTGATGAGTGTGAAAAGAGACGTTTGGCAGCCTGCTGAAAAGCAGGGAAGCTTTGAGCCATGTAGCATTGTGAGAGGCACGGGTTTTCTGTTGGGCATTTCACCTCTAACTTTTCCCTGAGCCATCTGCTGCATTCCAGCGTCAGGAATGTAAGGCTTGTTTGTGAACTCCGGAACAAGCTGAGCTTTGTGTAGGCTCCGTAGCAATCAATCTAACAGTGCTATCTGCATATTGTCCTCCAGCTGAGGGCCAGGCTGTGTTTTTGGTCACAGAAAGCAGGTTTCCCTGAAGTTTTACCCCCCTCTGTCCCCTTTGTGTGGTACTGTTGAGGACGGTGCTAAGAGACTGGATAGCTGTGAGGGAGCAGCTTGAGAAGTTGGTAGATTGAAAGTAATAAGTTCTTGAATTCAAATGTCAGAGTACAGAGCTCAACCTTTATAATTTATGCGAGTGAGGCACAGTGTGAGCTGATTAGAATGTAGAGCTGCTGAGAGATTATTTCTGATGGCAGCACGTCTGACGGAGCACAGACACTGTGAGAAGCTCTGCTGGCTAAAAAGTGGATGGACTTCAGCAAAGTGGGTCTTGGAATAATCCTCCCCTCCAGGTTCCCCTGCTCCTACGTGCTTTCCCCCCAGTTCTCTTCTCTCCCCACCCTATGCCCTTTCAGCTTCAGAAGAAACTGGAGAAATGGGGACGCGTAGTGAAGATGTCTGTACATGTGACTGGAGCCAAGTTTTCAACAGACACACATCAATTAATCAGAAATGTAGCAGTTACTTGGGGGGCAGCTGGTCCGGCTGTGGATTGTGAAGCCACGTGGCTGCCCTTCCTCTCAGGCAGTGTCAGATCTCTGACACTGAAAAAGCTAGAAAACCTTTAAGGAAGGAGTCTACAGGACAGGCATCCTTATCAACCCCTCCTTGTGGTCCCGGTTCCTGAGCTGAAGGCTGTGCATAATGGTGCTGCTGGACTACTCCTGTGAATATTTATCACCTTCCTTTCTCATCTCTATATGCTTTTGACCACCACAACATCCTCTGGAATTGATTTCCTCGTGTTAACTATACAGTGTACTTCTTTGTTTTTGCTGCTTTCTCTAAGGCACTTCCTTTAACTCTAAGCCTGGTATCAACAGAAGGAAGCAAGTAGTCATTCTGTATTGTTTCTTTCCACTTTATTTTGTTAATTTTAAGCCTTTGTTGTATCTTTATCTGTGTTTTACTTTCTCTTCTGATGGAAATCTGCTTCCTGCCTCTGATAAGACTTGTTGCTGGCTTTGTAACATGTAGAAGAACTCTTAACAAGTGCAAAACTAGAATGTTGTTCATTTCTAGATTGGGTGCACGCAGAGCAGGGGAAATAAGAAGGGGAAGGTGCCTTGGTAGCATTCCCAGTGGGTTAATAAAAAAGAAAAACAAGGCTGCAGCATTGGTTCCCTTGTTAGTGGCAGCGCTGGAGCTCCCCTGTGGGAACTCAATCTGGTGACACAGCTCTGTGGGATGGAGCACTGCTGGCTGTGTCTGTGGGGAGAGGCAGCTGTGTGCACCTGCTGGGAAACAGGGAATGGCAGCAGTGGATTAGATTAGCAGGCAGGGAAGTGACCCGAGCTGCCATAGATTTGTTTGCTACTTGTCTTCGTGCAATCCCACAGAGCTGCCTGCAGCACGTCGTGTGGATGTGCCTGCATGCATCAAAATAAATGAGTGATGCGCTTGTCGTAACTATTTCACGTGATGCATCTATGGCAGCAGACCCCGGTCCTGTGAAACTGGGCCAGGGTGTCTTCTGCTCTGCAGGGAGAGGCTTCTGGAACGCTGAATGCAGTTGGCCTGTTCATTGATGGGTTTATAAATGGGAAAACAAAAGTTCCCCGGGGAAAGCATTGCCAAAATAAACAGCATCAGTCCATCCCGCTTGGGAGCAGCCTGTGCGTGTGCAGGCCTGGCTTTGCTTGGGGAAACAGAGAGGCCTGCAACGCCTAAGCCTTCGGTCTCTGTAATGCATTCCTTTCTTCCTTACTGTCTGCAGGAAAATCCGCAAGCTGCTTTCCTCCTCCGAAGCCAAGCGAGCCGCCAGACGCCCTTACAAGCCCATTATCCTCCGGCCAATCCAGGCAGTGCAGCTCCGCCAGCCCATGAATGATGAACCCATAATCATTGAGGATTAACACACGCTGAGCAGCTCTCCGGATGGCGGCCGATCTGCCTGAAAGAATCTCTCCTCCGATGTATACTTGAGTTTCTATGGCTACAGCATTGAACTAACTGTTGAAGAGAGGGAACTTCTGAGGAACTGTTTTGCATCTTTTAAACCCTTAAAAGGAACTCAGCCTTGCTCTGAGCCTCCGACCACAGACTGCTCTCTCTTGCGCGCGCTCTCTCCTTCTCTCCTCTTTCTTTTTCTCGTTATTTTTGGTAGCCTCTTTTCTCCTTTGCTTCTACCCCTTTTGTAGACAGGGGGAGGGAAAGTAAGTTTAACTTATTAAGAGAATGTGGACTAGTACTTTTTAGCTTTGTTTCCTCTTCTGATGTACGGAGAGCTAGAACCCTTATTTTGTGACTGAGCTCTCGTTGCAAAGCCGTTTTTACGAGGCTGTGTTGTAAGTTTGTTTTTTTTTGTTTTTTTGTTTTTTTTTTTTTAATTTTGTGGACGGTGCCATTTTTTATTTCATTTATATTATTTCTTTTGTAGATAAATTTCCAACCTCTATCAGATATTTGCAAATAGGAGCTGGGAGCCAGCCCCAGGTTCAGCCTGTTTTCTTTGGTCCTGTCCCTTATGTTTTTTGGATAATTTTTCACGGCCAGTTGTGCTCCTGCACAAGACAGAAACAACTCAGGCTGAGAAAGGAGTGAGCTAAGAACTGAAGAACCTTGCAGAGCATTACACTACCAGTGTGTGCAATGGAGGCCAGGCTGCCGGAGTCAGGTGCCCTTGCTCTATCAATCCCTGGGAGATGTGGCTCGTAGCACTTCTCTCTGCAACCAGCAGTTTGCGTGCTGCCTTCTCTCTGACATCTGGAACCCTACGTGCTGTTGTGCCACCAACACCCAGCAGTAGGCCCAGCAGTGTAATGAATTGCTTTGCTCTGGCTCCAAGAGTCAAGTACACCAATGCCCAGGGACATTTTGCTTAGAATTCTGAACCTGTTTGTGCATCCGTGGTTTTGGACACGCTTCTCCCAGGACAAAACCTGGTTTCTCTTAAATTGCATTACTGTATGTTTCCCATCTTGAAGAGAATTTAAATTACAGCCGGGTTTAATTTCAACACGTTGTGTCTGAAGTTCAGTGTTTTTTTTTTTCCCCCCTTGACATTTCTTGTGTTTGAGGTTTCTTGCATCTCTTGAACTTCTTATGTATTTGCAAGTCTGTATGATTTCTTTTTCATATGTCTTCTCATTGCAGCGCATCTGCTGAAATGCCCTGCTCTGTTTTGAAAGGATGTAAACTATCATTTGCAACTTGTGCTGATCTGTACATGTACCTGCCTCCAGCAGACACAGCATGTAATAACCCCCCAAGTCATTCCATATGTGTCAGCGGTGAGATGAGCCAAAGTTGTATTTGGGTTGTCACAGTCCAACCGTGATTCTGTGCGACTCTGCCGGCCCGCCGGGTGAGGCAGAAAGGAATCCCCACAAAATGAAAACGATTCAGTTAACTTTACTTAATAAACCTGGAAAGTGAGCTTTTGTGAAACAGCTGCTTTTTGTCTCTTCTGGCACAGCCTCGGTGTTGTGGTCCTCTTTACCTCCGCGCTCCTCTTTACATCCAAGAGCTGTGTTGTGCTTCCAAGTGTTTGCACAGCGCTGCCCCAGCAGTGATGTTGTACAGGGCAGCAGTCATTCACAGCTTGCTTCCCCTAACGTGCAGTTAAAATATTTCTGACGCTTCAAAATCCGACTCCCTCCCTCCTCCTCTTGGATGCCGCAGCTCTGAATGAGCCCTTTGTGTGCGTGGGCTGCTTCGTGGCACGGCTCTGACATGTGGCAGGGTGAAATCCCAGGGGCTGAGCAACAAAACGTGCTGATGTTTGAGTGCTTCGTTTCTACATTCATTCCTTAGCAGGATCAGCAAAGTGCTTCCAACGATCCTCCGCTTGGGAGGGGTGAGGCTGACCTGATGGTGAGTAGGTGCGTGCTGGGCAGATGTGAGCCTGTCCTGCATTTGGGAGACATGTTTTCCTGCCTGGAACTGAAGGCAGGAGGGGGCAGCTGAAGGATGTGCATTGTGAAGGGTACTGAGCTCAGTAGCCAGAAAGTCTTCAGGTTGTGCCAAAGTGCTTTGGCAGTTTTACTGTGCTTTCATCAGTCAGTGGGATTAACTTCTGTGCGTAAGAAAGATTGCTGACAGCAGGAAGAACACTTGGTGTCTTTTTTTTCTCAGCAAGGGAGCTGTCTCAGGCATCACACATGAAATCAGAAAGGTCACGTTGAGCATCAGTGTCCAGATCAGCCCCCCCCCCACACGCAGCTGTACGGTGCTGTGTGCAGTGGTACAGCTGTGGGTGCACATCAGCTGGCACTGCAGGAACAAAGCGAGATGTGAGAGAAGCTGCTCGGAGCCAGAACGACCACTTGGGGGTGCCAGCTCTGCACTTTGCAACGACTTAAAAGCTTTCTTGGAGTGACTCCAGGGGTGGCTTTGGAAATGGGTACGGGCAAGCACAGAATATCCTGACCTGCCGTGGCTTTGAAGGATCCTCTGTGTGTCCTTAAATATGGATGCTATTTTTCAACAGGTTGGAGGAGGTGCTTTCTTGCCTGACATCTGTACCAACATGGGAAGAGGGCTTAGAAAATACCTTTAACAATGGTAGGAAGATACCAGGTCTCAGGAAACGCAAGGGAAGCAGCAGGCCCCAGCACTGACATGCTCAGCCCCGAGCTGCCCCTCTCAGGCCATCTGCTGTCACCAAGCCTCTCCCTGATCAGCCTTTTATGTTGAAAATGGTATTCCTGTTCACTTGCTGATGCACTGCTGATGCAGGGTTGCTTCTAATCTTATTCTTCCTTTTTTTTTTCCTGCTGTGGGGCTGGTAAATAGGTACATACAGCTGATTCATTCCCAGCCCCTGCTTCCAGCTCCTTATGAGCCCTTAAGATGGAAGGGAACGATACGTTCTGAAGGAGGGGAGCCCTGGGCAGGTGGGAGACTCCAGGTGTATTTGCTCCACGCTGCAGAGCCAGGAGGGAGGAAAGGCACCTTGCTTTTCTCTCTGGGTTTTGGCATTGGCTGTGCTTTTGCTGCTGTCCCGTGAGGGCAGCACGCTCTCCTTAACAGTGCTGTTGAAACGATGTGGAAACAAAAAGTATGACCAAAACTAATGGTTCTGAAACTCGCATTCCTGCTGTGGGAGGCGGACTGTAACTGGGACACTACTGTGGAGTTGTAAAGCAAAATACATGCTGAAATTCCCTTTGAAATGGAAATTTGGATCCCGTGCCAGCTCTGCTCCAGGCTCTGGATCCTCGGAGCAAGCATTACACAAGCCAGACCTTGGGAAGCCGGTGAGCTGCGTGCAGCTGGTTGGGTTGTGTGGGATGGAGCCGTGAGCGGCCAAGGTGGGTCAGCACCCAGCACCACGGGTGTGCAGGGCAGCGGGGGCTGCAGCCCTGTGGGAAGGCTGGGAGCGAACGCTGCACTGAGTTTTGGTTGCGATGGAGAAGGGAGGAGGGGTTGGGTACCATTACACAAACAGGGCCCTACGTGCTTTCTGCTTTTTCTGAGCTGTCAGAGAGCACGGGCTTAACCACGCTGCAGTTCAAAGGAGCGTTGGCAGCGGTGTTAGATTGGAAATGAGGGAACGCTGCAAGCAGGCAAGCTGTGACATGACAGCCTCCTTAGCTGCCTTGTTACTGCTCCGATTGTTTTTGTTTTCTCCTTTAAGCCTGCTTTTTAGCAAATGCTTCTCCTTCCAGAGCCTGGGAGAGACAATAGCGATGGGATCGGCACCTCTGGGGCACGGACACGTCATGAGCACGTGTGGTCCTTGCACTGCATCCCAGCTTCCCTCCGCCTTCGGTCTGCTTCCCAAAAGCTAAAAGGAGCGAGCAGTGCTGCACAGGGAGGCTGAGGCACCCAGAGCCCCTTCCCAGCAGGACGCCCTGTCCCTGCAGCAGGCCCGGCCCCGCTGTGTGCTGAGGGCAGCCGGCCAGCGCTCCTCTGGACAAATATTTGGCATTTTTGTGTGCCTGTGTATGGGGGCCGTGGAGCCGGGTTTGTGGTGCCCAGAAATGTTTTTTGTCAGCCAATTCCAGACGGCCTCTGTTGAAATGTGCCATTCAGCTCCGGCAGCAGGCAGAGCTTCAAGGACGGCTCCTCGGTGCCTGGGCCTGGTGTGATCCCTGCCAGCGCCTCGTCCCAGCTCTTCAGCTCGGGACAAAGGCAGGACGGGGCTGAAGTGCAGCCCTGGGCTCAGTGATTCGGTTTGTGCTGGGGCTGTGAACCCAGTGCCTCTCTGCAGGCTGCCAGCTCTGCAGGAGCCTCTCAGCTCCTCAGCGGTCCCTTCCTCACAGCCAGGGCTGAGATCTGCTGCCAAACCCATCCATGCTTGGCCACTTGGGAACCTCTGCTGGATGTGAGCGGTGTGTCAATGGGCTGCTTGTTCCCCCGGCCCTTCAGCAGGGCGCTTGGGAAATGCCTTGCAGCCAAACAGCCTGGGCCCTGCGGGTGCTGGCAGCTCAGAGCCGAGGGGATGTTTGTGCCGAGGGAAGCAGCTTGCTGTGATTCTTGGGGGCATTCGCCATTATTGCAAGCATTTGTACAGCTGTTTAATTGTCCCCACACAGCACAGAGTTGGTGAGGACAGAGGCAGCAGTGAGGGGTGGCTGCAGCCCCATGGGAAGGGGACACGGGGACATCCATCGCCACTTGCAAGGACAAAAGGGTTGGCTGTAGCCCCGCTTATCACACCCAGTGAGGTGCTATCTGCTGTGATAGCAGGGGCCAGGGATGCCTTTTAAAGGAGAGAAGCAATGAGTGGGTGGCTGGGGTGAGGCGGTGACGTGCTGCCCTGCTGCTGGCATGTGCTGCCTGATGAGAGCCAGCACCCACTGGCCTTGTGCCCCTTGGATCCCTCACCCAAAGAGAGCCCTGGGTCTGCATGGGGGTCATTCAGCATGGACACTTTGGTGGGCATAGATCCCCATGTCACCATAGGCAGGCCCTGGCACAAGGGAGAGAGAGGTCACACACAGGTGACTGTCCTCTGTGCGAACCCAAACCCAACATGCAGTAGTTGTTTTTTTTCCTCCCCATAACCTTTTACCTTTTTTTTTTTTTAACTGGATATTTTTCCCTCCAGTCTCCTGTCCTGTAACCCATCCAGTTATTCTAGACGCCAGAAAACGTGAGACAAATATGAGCAGAAGGCACAGAGGGGGGAGGAAGGGGGAGGCCTTCCAGCCCCAGCCCAGTGCTCTTTGCAGCCACGTTTTTGTGGTGTTTGCATCTGAAGAAGGAAGAAAGAGCCGGGGGTAGTCGGAGCAGCGGGAGAGGGGTGAGCCAAAGGCAAGGCAGCTGGGGGGAAGTTATCCGTATTTATTCCTTGCTTTCCCTTAATATCCCTGCAAAGCTCTCTGCTTGACCTGCCCAGGCGCCAAGTCCTGCTCAGTTCTACTCCTCCCTCCAGCATCCTGTGTGGGTGAGCCCTGCCCTACAGTCAGCTGCAATCCTGCAGCCTCAGGGCTGACCCTTAGGTCACTTCAGTCCCAGTGCTGGCTGGAACGGCCACTGCTGCCATCCCAGTGCACACACAGTGCTCTCAGTTCTGTGTATGGGCACTCTGGGTAGCAGCATCCCTGGGCTTGGGCTGCGGGAAGGCAGCTGCAGCTCCCGTTGCCATGGAAACCAGGCACAGCTGGAGCCGAGGGATGGAGCCCATGGATTGGTGATGTGGAAGGCATTACTCGCTGAAGGTGCCACCCAGGTCACCCGTCCCGCTGTCCCCAGACCTCAGGACAGTCCCACGGTTGGTGTGGGAGCAGAGAACCTAAGCCGGGGCAGATTAAGAGAGCACAAGCCAAAGCCACTTTGCTCCTGAGCGAGCATATCCGCTTGGGATTTAGCGCATTTGCAGGCGGGGATTCGCACCTTCAGGTGATTGCCTTAATTCCCCCCAGCCCGGGTGTGTGAGCAGCCTCACAGTGTGGGAGAGCCCTCGGTGCTGGCTGTGCCTGTGGCTGCTGTGTGCACGCACTTGGGTGGGTGCAGCAGTCCTCCTGATTCTGCTCCTGCCTCTGGGGCCAATGAGACTGATGCTGCCGAGTGCCACGGAGGGATGCAGGCAGCAGATGGGCACAGGCTGTGCCCAGCCTTTCCAGGGTCACGGGGTCTCACGGGAACTGATGGGTTTTAGGGTAACGTGTGGGACGCTCCATCTCCTTTGGGACCAGAGTGGTCCCGTGCTGTAAAGGGACCGGAGATCCGCTGATCCCTGTGTGGCCATAGTGGCTGCATAGCAGAGCTGCACGGCTCAGCCACAGCTCCCACACCGCTGCCACCTGCCCCGCTGGTGACAAAGCCAGCCGTTGTTGTGACAGCAGCTGGATGCAGAGTGACGGGGCAGCCTGGTCCCCAGCAGCCCTCCGGCCCTGTGGGTACAGCCGCCGCAGACACCCGCTGTCACCGTCCCCGCACCGCACGGCGCCGAAGTTCGGTCCCCGCACCCGAGGGCCGGCGGCTGCGCGCCAGCTGACGGCGGAGAAAGGAGGAATTATGTGACAATGGCTGAGGAGCGGGGCCAGGCTGCGGGCTGATGAATAATGCAATGGCTTGGGTTTCACCGCCAGCAGATTTCCTGTTTACCGACGCTCGGCCGGAGACGCGCGACCCTGTAGGGCTGCGGCGGAGGGCTCGGCCCCACAAGAACACCGGGGCCTCCGAATCCCCCGTGCCGTGCACCTGCTGCACAGCTGGCACCCGGCAGTGTTGCACGGCCCTGCGCATCTTTCTATGCCGGGAGGGATTACTGACATGGTTGTTTCCATGGCAACCGAGCAAAATGGCGCAGGGATGCGTGGGGGGGGGCAGGGCCCCGTGGACCACGCAGGGCAACGGGCAGCGCTGCTTCGCTATGCAGGCTGGGGAGAAGACGTGCCATCCTCCCACACCCCGCCGCCCCCATCGGCGTTATCTTTGCCGTCGTCCCCCGCCAAGGTCTCCGTATCAGACCCGTCGTCCTGGTTGCTCAGCTGGGATTCTCAGTTATCCCATCCGGAAAAAATGCGCCTAAGAATGCCCCGAGCCCTTGCCCTGCTGCCTGACCCGGCCGGAACGGAGGCGTGGGGCAGCCGGTGGTGCCGGGGCTGGGCGAGCTGGGGCAGCAGGCTGGAGGTCTGATTGCCGGAGGGGGATCAGCAGGAGGGGCAGATTAACACACGGCTGTGAGCGGGGCGGGGGGGGCTGCTGGGCGCTGCCCGAGCTGTGCGGCGTCGTCAGTGCCCACGAATAGGGGCGACCGGAGCGGCACCCGCAGCCCCATCCCTGCCCTCTGCCCGGCAGCGGCCGCTCCGAGCGTCCCCGGGATGGACCCACAGCTCTGGGGACGCACCTGCTGTGGGGCCGAGCCGGGTCGGACCGGGCAGACGCACGGCGGGCAGCCCCGCCCCGGCCCCCCCCACCCCGGGTAATGGGCGGGGGCCGGGCGGAGCGGGGAGCACAGCACGGCACGGCTCGGCACGGCACGGCTCCGCTCCGCTCCGCTCCGCTCTCCCGCCATGGCATCCAAGTGCCCCAAATGCGACAAGACCGTGTATTTCGGTGAGCGCGTCCCCGGGTCCCCCTCTCCACCCCCAGCGTGTCCCCGCAGCGCAGCGCATCCCCCTGCCCTGCCCGCCCCGGTGCCGTACCACGGGTGGGGGCCGCGTCCCGCTGTCCGGAGGGGGATCCGTCGCACAAACCGTGAGGAGGGGGGGCTCGGTGGGGAGGAGCAGAGAGGCAGGTGCGAGCGCACCCGAAACGGTCCCGTAACGCAGGGCCAGGTGTGCGCTTCGCCTTCCGCGGGTGGCGGTTCGGGTTTCTGCGGTGCTTTGTCAGAGGGTTCGGTGCCGGCTCCGCCCGGGTGGGCGCTCAGTCCCGGCCCCGGGGCCATCCCGGCTGTGGGGTCCCCCCGTGTCCCCCCCCCCCCCCTCCCCGGTTCTCGGTGCGCTCGCTGGGGACAGAAAGTCAGGAGGTGTCCGCGCGGTGGAGGCACCGGGAGCTTTCATTCCTTCCCGGCCATCTCCAAGTAAACACAGAAATAGGAATTTGCTCTCTTCCTCCTTTAAATAAACCTATTTGTAGGGGGGGCGGTGGGAACGGCTCGGCCTCAGACATTTCTCCCCGTGTGAACTTTTTCCTTTTTAAGCAGAAAATAGCCCGCTGGCCGGCCGCTGGGCACGGCCCGGGGTCAACGCTCCTCCTGTTCCGGGGGGGGGGCCGGGCAGGGGATGCAGCCTCAGCCCCCGTGGCTGCGGGAGGCTCGGGAAGCCCTGAGCGCACAGGGCTGTATGGGGCACGTGCCACCGTCCTGCTTCCAGCATTGTGCCGGGGGCGGCGGGCAGCCCCTGCCGATACCCTGCTGGTTCCGCTCTCCCATCTCCTCCAGGGACGTGGGGACCTGCGGGAGGGAGGGGGCAGCGGCACCACCCTATGATGGAGCGTGGGGAGCTGGAGCAGAAACCGGCCGGAAACTTCTCCTCTCCCGTTGCTGGAAGAGGCTGCGGCGCGCGCTCCTGACGTCCTCGGTTTCCCCTCTGGGAACCGCCCAGGCTCCCATGGAATAAACCCAGCTTGGTTTATTTAATGCACAGAAAGCAAGTGAGCTCTGCGCTGGGCCAGGAGCTGCTCCCCAGGCAGCCAGCAGCACAGAGCCGGGCACGGAGCAGGGTTACCTGCTGGCAGGGCTCGGCACGCCCGGGCATCCCTCAGCCCCAGCATGCGGGTGGTGATTCCCAGCACCCTGCTTGCCAGTGCTGGTACCTGCAGGCAGGAGCTGGTGGGGCTGTGGGTCATGCATGGGAAATGCACCCACGTCCCATTCCCGGCCCCGCGGCCAACCAAAGCCAACAGCAGCGGGTACCGATGGAAAACTCATTTCCAGCCCAGCCCGCCTGTTGCTCCGCGCTCCTTGGAAAAATCCAGAGACTCCTCCCTGTACTCAGAAGGATGTGGGCGTTTCCTGAGCTGCAGAATGAGCTTTTTTTTCTTTAAAAAGCACAGGGAAATATAAAAATAGTCTTCTGGCTCTTTTGTCAGACGGTTTTTGGAAGCGCAGTTTCCAGGCGGAGCGGGGCACGCCGCCACCTCCCCTCCATTGGGGCAGCAGCAGCACGGTGCTGGCAGGTGGCTGTGGTTGAGGCAGGGAGTGCCTGAGGGATGGGGCTGCCGGGAGCCACAGTGCCGTGGGATCTGCTGTGCCACAGTGCGGGGTCCCGCGAGCCACAGCTGAGCCTTTCTGCCTCCAGGCTCCTCTTCCCAGGGGTTGGCAGGATGGCTTGGGAGGTTTCCTGTTTTCCTGTACTGCACTTCCTGAGCATGGAGCAGCCCAAAGCCCCGGGGATGCTACAAGCACGTGGGCACGGTGCTGGGCTGCAACCCAGCAGGGGCTCCAACCATGGTGTTGAGGTTTGTGGAGACTGAGCCCGTTGCAGGCAGGACTGCCCTGCAGGAATCCAACCACGGAGGCCGCCCTGCGATCAATTAATCAGTAACTGCTGCCCTCGGGTTGGAGCAGCTCACCTCGGTGAGTGCCCAGTGTGGGTGCAGGGCTCCATCCTCACGGCAGCACTGACAAAAGGCCGCTCTGAACATGCTGCCTGCTCTCCTTATGCAACTGCTGCCCCGTGTCCCTGGGCGGCCTCTCAGTGAGCGTGCGTGGGCTCTGCAAAACGTTAACAGAGGGCACTTGGCTGCTTGTGGGGCACACTGTGGGGGAAGGATGTGGCCGTGGGAAGCTGCTGATTGCTGTGAGTTGTGGGATGTTGTCTTTGGGAGGGCAGGCATCAGCCCCTGGCCCTCGCTCTGTGCGTGGTCAATGTATGCTGTACTGTGGCTCCCAGGAGGACCCGCAGGTTGCCCTGACCCTTGGGAATGGGGGCAGTGTGTGAGATCCTCATGCTCTGTCCTTTGCTGTCTCCACTGGGGCCTGTGGATGGAGAGAGGTGACGGGGCCAAGGAGGGGGATGGAAAGGGCAGGAAAGGTGGAGCAGGAACGCCCCAGTGATAGGTAATGGAAAATCTGCCTCCATAGCATTACGGTAAAATCCAGCAGTCAGGGCGTGTGCTGCGATAGGGCTGTGGTGGCACTGCTGCCAGGGGCAGGAGGTGAGGGCTGGGGATGGGTCCTGGTGCTCAGGGCTCGCTGTGGGGCAGCCCCCGTGCTGCAGCACACAGACAGGTGCTGAGCATCCCTGCCACGGTGGGGACGGAAGCACCCGGCTGTGCCTGTGCGGAGCAGAGCTGGGGGGAGCACTGGTGTGGGCTTGGCTGCTCCAGCACCACTTGGAACCCCCTGCTGATGCGGGCCAGGGGATGCTTTCATACCCCTGGAGCTGCCCGTCAGAGATTGTATCAGCTCAGAGGAACACGGTGCTCCCGGCCAGGGAGAGGCTGTCTGTGTGCCTGCCCTGCTCCGTGTGCTGGGTCAGGGAGGGCTGCCGAGCTCACCCCGTGCACTCTGATTTCCATTCACTGTTTCGTGGCAGCACGGGGCCTGGAGCAGCAGGAAGGAGAGAGGGAGGCTGGCAGAGAGCAGGCAGACGAGAAGGGAGCAGTAAGAGCATTCCTGGGAGCTCCACTGCGGGTGTCCGGGGATGCCTGCTGCTTTATCCCGAGCGAGCCGGGAAGCGTGCCCATGGGAGCGCTGCGGCACCTCTCCCAGCACAGCCGTCCCCGTGCGGCACGTCCAGCGCGCACGTGGCTTGATGAAGTGCAGCAGCCCCATGAAAAACGGAGAGGGAATTTGCTCGAGGCTGCGCTGCACCGGTGTGTGCGGCTGGAGGAGCGGCGGTGCTGTCAGGGGCGGCGGGAACAGCGGGGCGAGGACACCGTGCCGGCCCGGGTGGGGAGGAGGGCTCCCGTCCCACGAAGACGCGTTCGGCTCCTCTCGCCTACGCCGGCGGCCCCGCCCGGGCACGGCGCCTGGCTGCGGGCTGAGCGGGCGGGGCGGCCCCGCTGCTATCGTGGCTGCGGTGCGGGGTGTGCACCGGGGAAACGGGCTGCAAATTCCCGCTGGGGAAGGAGGGAGGGAAGGGAAAGGGGAGGGAAGATGGGAGCGAAGGCCGCGGGCTCGCTCCGGGGAGGAGGCAGCGGCCCCGGCCCCCAGCCCGCCCGGGTCGCGGTGGGGGGGTTCCCTCCGTAGCGGGGTGCGGTCGGAGCCCTCGTCGCCGGAGCTGATGCAACCTCGGAGCGGCCGCGGTCCGGTGACGGCAACCCGATGCCGGCTGCCCGCGGTGATTGATGGCAGCGCCGGCACAAACGGCCGCCGCCCTGGGAAGGGGCCGGGCAGGCTGCGGGCGGCTTCCTTTGCTCGTGGCGAACAATGCGGCCCGACGGCCGACCGGCGGAGCGCGCTCCGAGCGCTTGGCCCCGTTCCCTGTCCCCTTTGTTTGCGTGTGCCCGGCCCTGTGCTCCCAGCCGAGGGCGAGGGACGGCCGCAGGGTGTCCCCAAGAGTGGGACGGCACCCAGAGGCCATCTCGTCCCTCCTGCCCATCCACTGCCGGGGATGCAGGCTCTAGGAAGCGGCGGGGTCTTACGGCTGCCCGAGATGTCGCGGGGGCGAATCTCGTCTGGCGGGGGCTGTGGCAGCTGCAATAAGCAGCAATAGCTGCAAAACATCCGCCGGGAGCTTCCTCCCGCTGCTCCCTGCGGGGCGGGGGCGGCCGGAGGTGACGCAGCCCCAGGCCCGGCTGTGCAGCCGCCGGGATGCAGCCGAGCGGCCCCTCGGCCCCGAGCGTCTGGCTCAGCTTTCAGCCTCTCACGCTCCATTTCCCTCCCTGGGGAAGCTGCCCTGTTCCCAGGTCGGTCTGGCAGCCTGGTCTCGCACACTGAGCCGTACATCACCGGCGCATTTTTCTGCCACCAGGCGCAGCGCCGCCCCACATCCCAGCTGCGGTCACGCAGGGATACCTTGGGCTCGTGCTGCAGCGCATCCAGAAAGCCCCGGGCTGGAACGTCCCTTTGTGTGCATCCTCGTGACCCATGTATGGCCCAAGCAGGGTTGCAGTGAATTTCCCTTGCTGGGAGAAGCTGCTGACCCAGCTGGGGACTGCTGTTACGCAAAGGGCTCCTGCTCTGCAAAGCTGCCTCGCTGAGCTGTGCTCCCAGCTGACACTGAACCCCAGGTCTGTGCTTCCCTGTGGGTACACCAGTTCCATCCTCTTCCATCTCTGTAGCTCACAGCCACCTGCTTCCCACCAGGGTTGATGCACTGGCTGACTATGGGGTTGTTTTGGCATACCTTGGCACTGTGGCATATCCTGGGTACAGCCATTTGCCATGGGAAGAGGAAGCTCTCACAGCTGGACTTACCCTTGTGGAGCTCCTGGCCCCATCCTGACCTAACACAGTCCGGTGACATTTGCTGAAGTCCTTATGAGGGGAAAGGGGCTGGGAAACATTCCTCTGCGAAAGGCTGTTCTTGTGCAGCAGGGCTGAGCTTTTATTTGCTCATTAAATATTTTATTTGGCCCTTATGATTTAGTTTTACAGTGGGTTTAACGGGACGGTGCCGTTTTCCAGCTGTCCCTGCTGTGTGCACCCCTGGAGATGGGGACCCCCCAGCTGGGAGGGAACAGTTGTCCCAGTGCCCACAGGACCCAGCAAGAAGCAGGACTGGCACTGTGTGGATGAGGACGTAGGTGAAGCCCTGGGGCTGTGCAGAGGGGACAGCCAGAGGAAGTGCATTTGTGGAACCGGTCTCTGAGCGCTCACCTTCCTGGAACTGGAGGCTTTGAAGCCATTTCTGGTGCCTGCAGCGTGTTGCCCTGCAGGCTCGTGGTGTGTGCTGTGCCCACGCACTTGTCCTTGCCCCATGCCTGCTCCAAGCCCTGCACATGGAGATGGGTGTTCTCCAGGGCTGAACATAGCCTTGGTGACACCGGAGGCTGTCTGTGTCCTGGTTTGAGCCAGAGGCACGGCAGCTGAGGCATGAAAATGAGCAGGAGCTGCCGGGCTGGGTGGGCATGGCAACTCTAAATATTTGAATGGAAGCAGGGCTGTGTGGGGCAATGCAGGGAGTAAAAATAGACATGGGGAGTAGGAGCACGGTGCTGGAGCGGCCCTGGGAACATCGTGTGGAGCAGAGCAGCTGATGGGAATAGGGGTGTGGGCACCACGATAACAGCCCCATGTTGGCACAGGGCATTCATTCATTCTTATTTCTCCACAGCCGAGAAGGTCTCCTCCCTGGGCAAGGACTGGCACAAGTTCTGCTTGAAGTGTGAGCGCTGTAACAAGACCCTGACCCCAGGAGGGCACGCTGAGGTGAAGGCCAATGGGCAGCAGAGTGGGATGGTGGGGGCAGGAGGTCTGGGGGCTCATGGAGCTGGGCAGGAGCAGGGCAACAACCCCATCCTTGAGAAGCTGCATGCATTCCCCATACAGCTCCTAATGGAGCTAAGAAAGCCCAAAATCCGTCCAAAATGTAAATATTTGGAGAAGCTGAAGAAGCAGGGGCTGTGCCGACATGCTGTCTGATGCCCCAGGGATGGGGACGTGGCAGGAAGCAGTTTGGGGCCAATACCTGATGCTGCACCCAGTGAGCCCCACAGCTGTACTGCTGGGAGTGCGATGGAGCTGACAGCAGGTGCTCAGCAGGTGCTCAGCCCTACAACAACTGCACGTTCCCTGCACCCCGGGCAGTGCACGGCCTCTCGTGCCAGCATGTCACCAGCTCCTTAGCGGGGCACAGCTGAGGGGTGGCTGGCAGCAGCCAGGGCAGCTGGGCAGTGAGGCCGAGTTAAGCCTGGAGAATTCTCTCCCTCTCCATATAAGGCCAAATTCTGCTGGGGTGATGGCAGCCAAGGCCTGGCTGATTGTGTCCTGTGAACCTCGGGGCTGAGGATGCGGAGGCACAAGCGCTCTTTCTTTTCTCTTGGACTCGGTTCCCGGCACCTTTGTGGGAAGCTGCTGCCGGAGCCGGGGCTGCAGCAGTGTTATCTCAGGGCCCCCTCCCGTGGGTGGCTGTTGGGCTGTGAGACAGAAGTGCTGCAGCACTTATCGTCTGCTCGGTGCCTTCCTGCCATAATCGCCCCCGGCCGATAGCAGGGCTCATAGCAGCGGGGCTCTGATCTGCAGCCAAGGCAAGGGGTATGGTGACAAGGATGGAGGCAAAACAGAGCAGAAGGCCTCTCCTCCCCTGGCTGGGGATGTGGGATGCAGCTGGTAGGGAGGTGCTGCCTTACGCAGGGTGTTGGGTACCCAGCATGGGTACAGCATGGCCAGAGTGGTCACTTGGGGCACAGCCATCATGCTCTCATCGAATTGTTAATGTTGGAAAAGACCTCTAAGATCACCAAGTCCAACCAGCAGCCCATCACCACTATGGCCACTAAACTGTCTCTGAATGTGGATAGGGATGGTGGTGACCATGAGGAGCACGCTTGCTGCCCAGCACCCTAACTGCCCTCTCTCCCCAGCATGACGGGAAGCCCTTCTGCCACAAGCCCTGCTATGCGACGCTCTTTGGCCCCAAAGGTACGTCTGGGCCCTGCCTGTACCCTGTTTCTCCCATCCCCACAGCTCCAAATGCAACCCAGGAGCTGGGTTGCCCGGAGTTGAGCCAGTCCCAAACCCACAGCTGCTATGTGCAAAGGGGTAGCGGAGCTTTTGGAGGGAAAGTCAGTCCCAGCAGCTGTCTCCTTTCTTTTTTTATTTCTTATTTATTTATTTATTTATCTATAAATTAAAGAAGCAAATTCCCATTTGAACAGAAGGTGGAGTTGCTCCCCCGTCCCACACACAGCCGCATAAAGCCTGGGTGGGGAGGAAGCTGGGGCTGAAGGACGGTGGAGGCCCAGCAGAGATAAGGGTCTGGGGGAGCTGAGATGGGGCTGGGAGGGGATGGAGACCCCTGGGCTGCTGCAGCCTTTGTCTCACTGCAGGGGTGAACATCGGTGGTGCCGGGTCGTACATCTATGAGAAGCCGCAGATTGAGGGGCAGAGTGCACCGGGGCCCATTGAGCACCCAGCCAGGGTGGAGGAGAAGAAGGTGAACGCTGCTCCGCCCAAAGGACCCAGCAAAGGTGAGTGGGGGGGCACGGGGCACCCGGCTGGGGGCTGAATGAGGTGTCCCACACTCATGTCTCTTTGTCTTACAGCCTCCAGTGTCACCACCTTCACTGGGGAGCCCAACATGTGCCCGCGCTGCGGCAAGAGGGTCTACTTTGGTAAGGCTGTGGTGGGTGCTGGGCACGTGCTTCGTGGTGGCACTTGGTGGCACTGGGTGTGTGCCCCGTGGTGGCACTCGGTGGCAGGACCCCTGGGGCACGCAGGTGGCTGGGGTCCGTGGGGTTTTATCCGAAGAGGTGACGTCTCCACGTGTTGGTGACGTGTGGGGGGCCCCCTCTTGTCCCCGTTACAGCCGAGAAGGTGACCTCACTGGGAAAGGACTGGCACCGGCCCTGCCTACGCTGCGAGCGCTGCAGCAAGACGCTGACCCCTGGGGGCCACGCCGAGGTAAGGGCGGCCACCCCCGGCCCCGCACCGCGGTGCTGTGCCGTGCCGGGCTGCGCCGTGCCGGGCTGTGCCACCGCGAGAGGGCAGCGCGGCTCCGCGCAGCGCCCTGCACAGCCCCGCTGTGCCACACGGTGACACGTCTGTCTCTTCTCGCCGCTCAGCACGACGGGCAGCCCTACTGCCACAAGCCCTGCTACGGGATCCTGTTCGGGCCGAAGGGTGAGTGCTTGGGGTGCGGGGCGGGGGGACGCCCGTCCTACTCACATCACCACCTCTGTGCACTTCCCTCCTTGCAGGCGTCAATACCGGAGCCGTGGGCAGCTACATCTACGACAAAGACCCTGAGGCGAAGAACCAGCCCTAGGCAGGCGGCCCCATCACCTCCCGCACCTACAAGTACCGGAGCAGCCCTCGGCCACGGAGCTGTGCTCTCTGCTGTCTCTATAGAACCTCTAGGTTCTATGCCATAGTCCCTAATATAAGCTTCAGTGTTTAAAGGCAAAGGTAGAAGGTGTCTCTGCTCATCCCCTGTGCGCTCTGCCCTCCCCAGCACGGGTTGGCTGAGATGGTCACTGCTGTCCCAGTGTTCCACCCATCCCGCAGCTACAGGGGATGCTGTGACACTAGTGACACATGGTCCCCCAGTGGCTCAGCTCCCGCATTCCCATCCTCGCATCCCTCCCCCCCTCCCAGCTCACCCCATTGTGAGGTCCAGCTGCTCCCCACGCCCGAGGGGGTGGGGGGTCAGAGCGCACTGGGCCCAGAGCCCGAGGTTTCCCGTCGCGGTGTTTATTTATGAGCTGTTGTCATTGTGCTCCCGGCTGTGGGGACACCCCTCGCCCCGTCCCTGTGCGCACGCTGCTTGCGCTGCCCACCCACCCGGCCGTGCGCTCCCCGGACTTTTGTTATTTGCTGATAATAAAGGTTTTGAGAGAGGCGGTGTGTGCTGGGCTCCGGGGATGGGCAGGGAACCTTTCTGTCCCCGTCTTTTCCTTGTGGGACACACGGGCAGCCCCAGGCTATGAGGCACAGAGAGGCAGTGGGTGCTGTTGGCTCACCGCGGCAGTCGCAGCTCTTTCCCAGGCACGGTGCAGCAGTCCCTGCGCCCGGGAAGCGGATGTGTATGTTTGTGTTTGGTGGTGTTCCTATGGAGACCTGACCCCGTCGAGCTCTCCTTCCCCGACCCACAGCAGAGAGCTCAGCCCCACAGGCAGCAGCATTGTGCTGTGCTGCAGCACTGCTGGGATGAGGGTCCCTGTTGCCCCCTGGACCCTGCAGCATGGCAGGGTGAAAATGACAGTGCTCACAGCTGCTGTCACACCCGCAAGCCGGTACCAAGCTCTGCTGCTCTCCTTGAAACCCTTATTCATTAATGAGTTTAATGAGCCTACCTTTTTGTCAGGGCCAAGGGATCTGAGCATGGCACAGCACAGTGCAAACTGTTGCCATGCTCAAACGTGGCATTTATTTTGCTTTGGGTGGGGTTGGTTCTTCTTTTCCTTCTTCTTCTTCTTCTTCTTTTTTTTTTTTTTTTTTTTTTTAATTTACATTTTTTTCTCCCCAAGAGAGTTTTGCTGGGGAAAAACTAAAGATTGCCAGATTTCTGCTCTGTTCCAGTAGGTCCTGGGAAGGCTGCTGCAGGCAAGCAGCATCGTGTCCCTGTGCAGCCCTACAGCCTGGGGTCATGGTGAGGGGCAGTGGGCACTGCACGTGGTCCCAGGGTAGGTTCTGGAGTCCTGCACAGCCTAGCCCATGCCCAAAGGCTCAGGGCAGTGTTGGTGCAGCAGAACAGTGCTTTGAGAGGGAAGGCAACTCAGCCTTTGATCCTCGCTGTGTTTTTGTACTTATTTTTGGGAGACCTGTGCGAGCTGAAAATGCCCCCTTCCTGCCAAAAGGGGCCTGGAAAACATCTTTCCCCAAGAGGACATCAAGTATTTTATTATTTCTTTCAGCTAGGGCTTGCTGGTGGGATGAGAAAGTTGGCGAGAACTGGTGGTTACAAACATGTTCTCTAGGGCTGGGGGGAAACAGAGCCCAAAGCAGATACAGCTTGCCTGCAGGAGAGGGGTGAAATGGTCACAGTTGGAAGGGGAACCCAAAATGTGGGGAGGTGTCTGGAGCCTGCATGCAGCTGGTGCTGTGTGGCTGGGCAGAAAGGCAGGACAGATTTAAAGCATTTGCTGGGAACTTGAAAACAGGAACCAAAAGAGATGAAGTACTGGAAGATGTGATTTAAGACGGGTATTAAGAGTGGCCCAGCGAGCACAGCTTGCCTCCATGGAGCCAGGAACAAGCTCTGGTGCTTCCCAAAGGCAATGCTGCAGCTCTGGCTGGCTGGGCTGGCTTACAGTCATCCCTGGGGTGAGTCAAAGAGAGGGGTTAAATCCTGGATAGGGTGCAAGGGGACAGTCAGGGATGGAGGCAGGATGGTGTGAGTCTGTGCAGTGGAGGATTAGGGCTGTAAATCCATCACCAATGGGCTCCTAACAGTGTGAGCATCCAGGGGGCAACCCTGGGGACTTCTGGAGTGTCTGGGGACTGGATGTGGGGTGGACCTGGGAATAGCTGTGCTGATAGGATGAAGTTGTGCATGCTGCTGATGGGGTTGGATGGGTGTGTGACCCATGGCTGCATTCCTTCTCTTGCCCTGTCCTGGGATCTCCCTGAGTTGCTCCTGCCCTGTTTTCAGTAAGGTGGAGCTAAGCAGCTCCATCTAAAACAAGGATACAGCCTCACAGCATGTGGTCATCCCTCTCCCTCCCTGTGCCACCACTGCACAGGGCAGCAGGTTTCCCTTAGCACACATACAGCCCCACTGCAGAGAGCAAATACCTGAGGGCCATAAACCAGGGAGTTCCCTGCAACTGGGCTGTGCTGTGGCAGCAGGGATGGCCCAGGGTGCCCCTGCCCTGCAGTCACTCCAAGGTCTTGTTGGCACTCCATGACCTCTTTTCCCACCTTGGGCTGCAAAGCAGAGGTCACTGCCCTGCCAGCAGGAAGCAGGGTGCAGCAGCAGAGCTGCTCCGAGGGCTGCTGAAGTCCTGGGCTCAGCCACGTGCCTGGGGGGACTCGACTGACCAAAGTGTCCCGATTCCCTTTGGAGAAGGGAGAGACCCACCTGCTCCCTGTTCCCCTTCTCACCTTGACAAAGTGAATTTTTAACTGGGAATAAAATGTATGGCATCAACAGCCTGGAGCCAGCGCAGGGCAGGTGGCACAGCCAATCCCATGGCAGGGCTGGGAGGGGTGGGGATGTGTGGCCCTGTGGGTCTCAGCACCCCCATCCCTGGGACATCTTCCCAAAGCAGTGGGCATCACATCTTCAGCCAGCCCAGGCACAGGTGGGCACCATCACTGCGAGAGAAATGGCGCTAGGAAAATGCACCAACACTGCCCACAAAGGGCTTCAGCCAGGAGATTTCCTGGGGCTGCTGCTAATGGAAAGCTCGCAGAAAAGAGCAGACGGTAATGGAAATTTTTGGCCAGAATCTGCGTGGGGAGACAGTGGGAAGCTGTGCCTGGATGGAATTTCAGGACTTCTTCCACGTAGCTGGGATTTGGAGAGATTCTCCTGTCCCATGTCTGGAAATCCCAGCCGAGTGCCAAGGGTGGCACTGTGGGGGCAGCTAGGCACCCTCCTGCACATGTGTGTAGCAGGGTTAGACTGGCCTGGCAGGTGCTCATCCCTGCCCACCATGCAGCATTGCTCCCGATTCCTCCCAGCCCTCAGCCTCCTGCCAGCTTTATGAAGACATACTCCAGAATTTCCCCTTAGGGTGTAATAGGGTTTGACAGCCAGCTCAGTACGCTGCTCCCACGTGCTGCCCTAATGTGATTTGCCACACGTGGAACCAGGGGGGGGCACGCACCCCTTGGCACCCCACCTCTGACATCACTCCAGCATCTCTCCAGCCTCTCCCTGGGATCCCACAGCTGGCAGCCTTCCCTGGCCTCTCTGGGCTTTCTAATCCGCCCTGTAATTTTCTTGTCAAATGAGTTACATATTGGGCTGGGTAAGACATATTTTACAACGAGTTGTCTCAGCTGAGCGAGCCCGTGACTTGTACAAGTGCAGGCTGAAATACGGCCAGGGAGGGGAATTTTGCAGAAGCTGCAGTTGGAAAGCACTTGGAAAATGTCTACATCTCCTAATCTCCCACCAGCCCCACAACAGCAACGTGCTTCGGGTATTCCTGGGGTTTGCTGAATCACATTTTCCTTGGGGAGGGAACGCAGAGCTGCTTGGGAGCATCTGTGGTTGGGGAAGAAGTTAGAAGAGGCATCGGCAGCTCTGCAAAGGAGAAAAGTGTGAGCAGGGCTGTGGTCACTCCACGTGGGGCATGTTTGTATGTCACGAATACAAGGATGCTCATGGAAACAGGTGGCAAGGGCAGCTTGGTGGCATAGCATGGCACAGGGGACCTGGCTGATCTTGTCACCACTGTTTCATCTTTCCTTTGTGCACACGCACTGGGGCCACAGCCCTGCCCCTAACAATGGAGCTCAGCCTGGGGCTGCTGGAGGCACGTGCTCAGGGATGGGGCTGTGTCCTGGCAGCGACAGCACTGCGTCACCCCAAACAAACAGTCGGCCACCCGGGTTGCTGTGAGGGTGTTGCCATGCTGCTCAGGAGCGCCGGCGCCTGATGCATCGGGACGGAGCCTCCACCCCCAGATTGGTATCAGAGGACACAGGCAGCCGGGGCGTGCCATGCTGATGGTTAAATTAGCTGGAACAAGGTCTGCAGATAAGATAACGGCGGCTTTGCTGAGGAGGCTGTTTGCAGCTGGTGTCTGTGTTGTTCCCCTGGTGGAGGAGCACCCACAGCTGCGGGTGGGGGGCTGCAGGCTGGCAGGATGTGGTGTATCTTCCTGCTGAGGGGCTGCACACCTCGGCATTGGGAGTGTTAGTGAAATTACTCCCTGTCCAACAAAGGAAAGGCCACATCCAGCACATCCATATGGTGCTGCCAGACTCCCCCCCGTCAGCAGTGCCGTGGGTACCCTGTGCTCACCCCAGTGGTACCACATCATCAGCACCATCATGCCTGTGTGGCACGGAGCCCCGTTCAGCACGGTTGGCAGAGAGCAGCGCCCGGCTCCTCGGCGCCGGCTGTGTCACCCCCCCGGCGGCCTTGTGCCCACTCTGCTGCCCAAATGGCCTCGGACAAGGGCACGGGGGGGCTGAGATCCCCATGCTCTGGCTGGCCCTGCCAGCATGCAATGCCATGGGGACACAGTCTGCCTGGCTGGGCTGGAAGGCTCCTACTGCAGGAGAGGGGCCAGGCACTGTGTGGTCCATGGGGACCAGGGGCCGGGGCTGAGCAGAGCTGCCCGCTGGCACCAAAACAGCCTTAAAAGGGAGACAGCTGGGGCCGGCTGTCCTGGCTGGCAGGGCCTCAGAGCAGCCTGGGAGGGAAGCAGGGCTGCCAGAGAGGGGGGACGTGCCCCGTGTGCCATCCGAGATCAGGCCTCGGGGACGTGGCACATCCAAAACGTGATGTGTACACATATGTGCTGCCTCAGGGCCACAGCTCCAGCGGAAAGGATGGAGGAGACAGGGTGGAGGCTGCAGCCTTGCAGGCTTTGCATGACTCACGGCTGGCCCGAGCCATCCCCTCCCCGCAGGGCCAAGGCTGGTGCCAGCAGGTGGTGGGCTCACAGCCTGCACCCATGGGTGGGCCTGGTTCTGTGGGGTGAGGAGTGCCCCAGGTTTGGGTGCTGGGTCCCAGTACTGCCTTTCACAGGGCCTCTCGACCTTCCCAGCACAGCGACATGCCCTGGGGAGGATTGTTTCATGCAAAACAGACCTTTGGATAGGCTTCTCATTTCCTTCGCAGCCAAACACAAAGGAACAACAAGTCCTCGCTGTTAATAAAATGACAACAGTCAGCCTCAGATGGGCAGGCTCTGCGTACTGTGCCCACGCCATTCCTGAGGCCCTGCAAGAAGTATCCAGCCCCACAGCCCCCCACCTCCTCCCCAAGGCTACCCACAGACAGCATGCATGGCTCCAAGGTGCACTTTTGCACTGGAGGGATGATGCAGGTCTGCCAGCTGTGTCAGCACCCAGGTGTGGTCTGTTTGGGTGTAGTTAATTGATGATACCAATCATGTCTCCAGCTCCGCTGCAGGGCTCTTGGGCTCTTCTGCAGCACTGGGGTGGGCAAGAGCCAGCAAGGAGCTGGGGGTGGGGGTGTTGAGGGGTGCAGGATGCAAAGAATGTAGGAGTTGCAAGGAGTGCTGGTGGTGGGAGTGCAAGAAGTGTAGGGGTGTGGGATGCTAAGGGAGTAGGGCAAGGAGGGGTGCAAGATGCAAAGTATGCAGGATGCAAAGGGTACAGGGCACAAGGGGTGCAAGATGCAGACAAGTGCAGAATGCAAAGTGTGCAGGAAGCAAGAGGTGCAAGATGCAAAGAGTGCAGTGTGCAAGGGGTGCAGGAGTGTAAAGAGTGAAATGGACTGCAAGAAGTTCAGGTGGTGGGAGTGAAAGGGGGTAAAGGGGCTAAAGGGGGCAAGCAGTGTAGGGGTGCGGGATTCAAGGGGTGCAGAGACTTAGGGGTGCAGGATGCAAAGAGAGCAGGATGCAAGGGGTGCAGAACCCGGGCTGGCAGCGCCCGGGGGTGACTCCAGCTGCGGGCGGGGCCGCACATCTGGGCGGAGCGAGGCGGAGCCCCCGAGCAATGACTCCGGCGGGGCCGAAGCCGAGCATCCCACAGCCGTTGCGAACGACGAACGGAGCCGAGCCGAGCCGACATCATGCCCAAGTGTCCCCGCTGCCAGAAGGAGGTCTACTTCGGTAAGGGCTTCCTTCCCACCCGCCCCCCCCCACCGGCTCCAGCTACCCCCGTGCTGCCTGTCCTGGTTGCTGCAGAGTCTTGAGGAGCCCCGCTGCCGTGCACCCCTGCGCTGTATCTCCCTGGCATGCCCTGGATGGCCCCCTAAATCCGCCAGAAGTGAGGGGCTGCGGGGTACCCCCAGCCTGCGCAGGGTAGCTCAGCACAGTGCTTGAGCCCTGCTCTCTCCCCGCAGCTCTACCGGCCCTGCAAGATTGTTGGGGTCCGGTGCAGCCCCCAGCCCTGCAAGGTGGGCTGCAAGGGGCTCAGGGTGCATTGCTGTGCCCTTGGTGAGCACCGTGATGGTCTCTGTGGCTTAGTGCAGCGGGGAGGTGGCTGTGCTATTTTGAACCTGTTGGGCTTCCGCATGCTGCGGGGCTTGGCGCGAGTGCGCTGCCTCCAAACTGCGGCTGAAGCGCCATGTTCTGCTCCTTTGGGTGCCGTGGTCCTGTTGTCTCACCCAAGATTTGAGCTGAAGCAGCCAGGTTGCAGCGGCCAAACCTCCCCATTTCCCCGTTTGAGTTCGCCACGGATTCCAGAGAGCAGCGTGTGTGCATCTCTGCACTTAATTTCCTTGAGATCAGTGACCTGAGTACCACGACTTCTGCACTCTGCCTTATTTCTGCTCTGCCTGTGGGTGTGCCGCAGCTTCCACTTCTGCTGGAGAACTCTAACGCTGAAACACGAGGTTGAAGGGTCAGGGACAGAGGTTTCCCCATAGCTGTTCTCTCTGGCAAACAAATCCATCTGCTGGTGATGCCCATCTCGGGGCAGTGCTGGGGTGGCTGTGGCCCTACAGCTGGGACACAACTTTGGCTGAGCCCGTGCCTGCAGCCAAGCAGTGAGGTTGGCTCACATGGGATTGCTGTGCCTGCAGGTGTGGCCGTGGCAGCGCCGGGACCATTTGACCAAGGAGGGGTTGGGCCCTGCTCTTATCAGCTTGCTCTTGTGAAATTGGCACAGTTAGTGCAGAGGAGGCTTCAGAAGTGGCTGGAGCCATGAGCTCACTGCACGTAGACAGGGAGCGCTGGGAGAGGAGACAGAGTGACCCCTGCTCCGGCGTTCCCTGGGTCCTTCTTGGGTGTGCTTTGGGCTGCTTTGGGACAAACTGAGTCTGCAAAGAGCAAGGGCTTCTCTTGCACCCAGCTGGCACCCGGGCAGGACACAGGAGGCTCTTTGTGCTGCACAGGGCTGCCTCGTGCCATTGGGCGCTGCCCCTGCTTCCACCCCTGCAGCCGCCGGCTGGCTCCTTGCGTAAGCTGCTGTGGGCAGATTTGGATCCCGAAGAAACCCTTTCCTTGACTGCCTTTTGCAGGCATGGGATGAATGCTTGGAGCTGGCTGTGGCCGGGTTCCTGTAGAAAGCTCTGCTTTATCACTTAATAAATCCCCAGGGGTGCAACTGCCAATAGCAAGAGCACATACGTCTACAGAAAATACTGCAGAAACAACCTCCTTCCCTGCTGGGCTGCAATTAGAAGCCACATTGCTTTTTCCCCTCTCCACAAACATGTCCTGGCCCAAGCCAGCAGCATGATGTTCCCCAAGCCCTGGCCTGGTTCCGGCCCTGCTGTGGTTAGTGATGGCACCAAATCAGTGCTGTTGCTGCAGCTGGTTATAGGGAGGGTGCAGTGGTGGCTTTGCTGCACCCTCCTGTCTGATATCTGTCCACCACCACCTTCACCCCATCAACCCTAGGGGAGTTTGGGCAGAGGAGCTCTGTTTGGCCTGGGAGAAAATCATCTCCGTGCAGGCTGGTGTTGGAAGGGAGAGAGGCCCAAATCTTCCCTGTCAGATTGGTAGCAGTGGTCTGTCCTCAAATGGGGCAGCCATCATGTTCAGGGTAAGGGCCCTTGGCAGTGTTGTGCCCCAGGTTTGGGTTTGGGCTCTTGCGTGTGCATGCCGATGTGTGCTTGGCTTGGGTTTGGCACTTGCAGGACTTCTGCCCTGGGCAAGAAGAGCTGGGAAAGTAGCCCCACACCTTTTGTCCTCCCTAGCGCTGGCAGCAGGAGGCCAGCCTGCCTCAAACAACTTGTGCTTGGTCAGAGCCTTGGCTAACCCATCTCTTTGCATGGCAGCTGAGAAGGTGACTTCTCTGGGGAAGGACTGGCACCGACCCTGCCTGCGATGTGAGAAGTGTAACAAGACCCTGACATCCGGGGGGCACGCAGAGGTAGGTCTGGTGCTTGGGAAGCACCCATGGAGCAGGGCGGGTGCAGCCAGCAGGGTGCAGGGACTGATGCTCTCCTCTCTTCCTGCAGCATGATGGCAAGCCCTACTGCAATCACCCCTGCTATGCTGCCTTGTTTGGACCCAAAGGTAGGGTAAATTGGGGCTGGGGGTTTGGGAGGAAGGAGGGAGTCAGGGATCTTTTCCGC
Organism: Phasianus colchicus; assembly: GCF_987193195.1. NCBI lineage: Eukaryota > Metazoa > Chordata > Aves > Galliformes > Phasianidae > Phasianus > Phasianus colchicus. The sequence goes on from NC_143444.1 coordinate 9,586,513, forward strand.
TGACTCTCCACAGCACAGCAGTGGTGCATCCTGCAGCACTGCTGATCCTGCTCCAATTTCTTTCAGGGTTTGGCCGGGGAGGAGCCGAGAGCCACACATTCAAGTAGAGTTCAGGTTGGTGCTTCCCCTCAGTGCTCACCTGCTCACATCCATGCTCAAGAGCATACTGCTGGGTGCCAGCTCCCCTCTGCCAGCCCCAGCAGCCTTCACCACCGCTTGGCTCCAGCAGTGGGTGCCTCACTTTGAGGCTTGTTGGCAGAGATGGAGTCTGTCCCAAAGCGCTGCTGTACTGGGGATGTCCCTGCTGACAGCCCCTCTCTTCCATTCCTCTTCAGGTCTGATTGGCAGAGCTCCCTTTGCAGCCCAAAGACAGCACAAATCCACCGCAACAGACATGCCTTCTTGTCCCTCATCACTCTGTAATCAAATAGCACGTTAAAGCAATAAGTAACCCAGGATGGGGCTGGTGCGGAGAGGGGCTCTGCTCCAGAAGGAGCTGCAGGGCGGGAGGTTGGATGCTGCTCCATAGGAAATTCGGCCACTGAGGGCTGCCTGGAGAGAAGACCACACCTGGCCAGCCAAACCCAGCCCTGCTTCTGGCACCCGGCTCTGCAGTAGGGCCCACCCTTGTATTCCCAATCTTTAATAAACCCTGAACAACCATTGCTTACTCCATGTCGTGGCCTTGTTTTTTATACCAAGAACTCAAGGGACTTGCTGACAAAGGACCCAACAAGGGCAGAATTGTGGGATGAGGTCTGGAACACTGTCCCTAGATCCTCCAGTACCCCCAGATCCAGTATGTGGCTGGGAGCCAGGCTTGGAGCTCCATGGGGCTGGGCAGGCTCCTGCTGCGAGGCAGTGCAGGATGTGCCAGGAAAACAGTTATTTGCTGCCTCCACTCTAGCCAGTCATACAGAAAGGCTGCGTCAGGCAGGGGTTAGCAGCAGGGCAGGGTGAGGCCCTGCCGTTGGTGAGAGTGAAGGTGTGGTATTACTGAGCAGCAGCTGGCTCTGAGCTCCTTGCTTCAGCTTCTTTTTTTCCAGCCTCTTCCCTGAAGGAAGAGCAGTGCTGACAGATGGAAGAGGTGTCGGCTGTTTCAGTAGTGGTTTCCCTAATACAAACTACCCCATTTACATGTTCTGATATGCTTCACACCACACACAGGTATTTTTATCTGTGCTTTACACATGCTTTTTCTTTAGAAACTGCAGTATTTTCTGTTACGCTGGTGTTACTAGGACCTGGCCAAACCCTGCAAGGTCAGAGATACATGCCTGGTACCAAAATCTTTGCTGTTAGAAGCAGTTCCATCTGACAAACATCTTAAAACTTCCCATATGTGTATCAGAAGTCTTTCCCCAGCCCCACATCCTCTTCCCCTGTGAGCTGTGAGTGTAGCTGTAACGAGGGAGAGCTGCTCGCCTGCACAGAGCTCCTGAATGATGCATAATGGGCTGCCTGCCCTGGGTGGAGGATTGGCTCAGCCTCCTGGTGCCCTCTTAGCTGTTGCTCTTCCCCCTCCCATAGCACTGGGATGGCTAGAACAGCTCCTAGCACCTGTAGGGACATGGGAACAAAACTGTGCAAGGGCTGTGCCACCCCAGGCAGCGTGCAGAAAAGCTGAACCTCATGCTGCACCTTGCCTGGCCGACAAAAGCTGGGATACTTCGAGCAGTCTCCAGGGATGAGCCTCTGGCTGCCCTGTCTCTCTGTCCATGCTCTCACAGAGACAAGTAGCCCTGGACCTGCTGGGCATACAGCTCTCCCAGCTCGCTGCTGGCACTGAGCAGAGCCCAGCCCAATGCTGTGAGGTTGGGCAGTTCAGGCTCAGGTCACATCTGGAAGGAACCTTGGTCAAAGAAAATACATGGTAATTGATTTTACATTCACTTCGTTCTTTGGAGAGGAAGAAGGAACAGCTGCATGGTGTTTAGAAGGGAAACCAGGCGTGCAGCGGGAGGTGGGTTGCCAGCAGACACAAGTTTGTGCCAGGAAGAGGGAGTAGGATGCAGGGCTGAATTCCTGGCTTTATGGGGGAGCAGCTGAGGGGTGACACTGCCATCACAAGTCAGGGCAGCCCCGAGGTACCAATCTGGGTACCGGGTGATCTCCAGCACAGTGAAGCACAGTGTAAAGCCCTCATGTTGGTGACGTGAAGCATCACAGTTGCTGACCCAGAGGACGGGGCAGCGCTTCCTCTGACATTATTTCGGAAGCTGTGGCTGAGATCAATGGTGCTTGTGGATTGTTGAGTGTTGGTTGCTATAAACACTTCTTCAGTGACAAAGAAAACAAACGACATCACCCGTTCCTCTGGCGGTGCATGTGGGCGAGCCCGAAAGTGTGGGCCGGGGAAGCAGAAGAGGTTTTAGCAAAGGATAGGAAACAGGATGAGCTCAGAAACTGAACTGCTGCGGTTTCACTCTATGTTTTGTGGTTTTCTGCACAGAACTAAAAAGGAGAGGGGGACTGAGAGAGGGGCCCTCAGCTCGACTTGTCCCCACTGGGTAGCTGTGCTGTGAAGGATGTTGTGTTCTGCTGTAGAGCCCGAGCAGGAGACTGCAAGGACCAGCTTGGGACATCTGACCTGGCCCTGAATGCTCTCACCTGCTGCAGGCTGATGTCAGCGTTACAGCAGGTGTGTCCCTGTGCTCACAGGCAGCCAGGAGACAGCATGAGCTGGGAGCCTGCAAACAGCACGCTGCCATCTGAGTTTATTTTCAAGCAAATTGAGAGTTTAAAGGGAGAAGAGAGCAAGAGCTTCCCGCCAAACCTCTGTGCCTGTCTTTGGTGGATGCTGGTTTAAGGGATCAGTGCACAGAGTGCATTCCCCGTTGTGCAGAGGAACGTTTTGCTGTCGAACTTAAAAGGGTAAAGCTCCTGAGAACTGCAAGCCTGAAGACGTTTTTATTTTAATGTCTCGTAATCCTTCCTGATTGGTTTATCGTACTGGAAGTGCAGACCCCGCATCAGAGGGCCTGAGACAGCAACGCCCGTGTTAAGCATCTGAAGCATCCGTCTGCCGGGAGCTGACCTCGGATTTTGGCACCGCAGGCCATTGTGCTGCGTTTGGGAAAACCCGCCTTAGCGCAGCTATTATTCCAGTCCCCGTCGGGGACCTGCCGACCTGCGGCTGCCGTGTGATGTGAAGCACGCTAAAAAACACGTGCGTGCAGTGCTGCGGCTGCCGGGGAAGGGGCCGCTGCCTCCGGGCTGTTCGCTGAGCTGCCGAGGGAGGGAGGAGAGCGGCTGCAAGGGAAGCGCGGCTGGATGCACGGCCTGAGGGCCTGGCAGGAGATGAGGGGAAAACACAGTGAGAAAAAAAAAAGGAAGAACAGGAGCCGGGTGTTTTCTCAGGATTAGGGCTCGCACCCCTTGGCACCGAGGAAGCCACCACGGCCTTTATCGTGTGCAATCGGTGTGAGGCAATGGCACGCGGCGCGTTGCCATGGCACAGCAGCAGCAAACACGGCCTCAGCCCCACTGAGTCACCGGGTGGCAACGGCCCGTGCTAACCGCACGGGGACAAAGCCGTGGCAATGGGTGGAAGGGGGAAGGAAGCGGCCTGCTGGAGGACGGCCATCTCTGGCTTCTCCCTGCAGGCCTGGACTTGGGGCTTTGCCCCTCGTTCGGCCCGCAGTGCTGCGGGTGAAGCACGGCACGGCACGGCACGGCGCGGCGCGGCTCGTCCAGGCTGCCGCGCAATCGGTTTGGGTGCGGCCACGAGGTCAGGACGAAGCGGCTCCCCGCCCGCCCGCCCTGCAGGGGTCGCTGCAGCGCCCGCTCGCGCAGGGCGGAAGGGGCGGTGCCGCGCATGCGCAGCGCGAGGGGCGGGAAGCGGCGGGCGCTGCGATGCGGCGGTGCCGAGCGCTGCCCGGCGCTGTCGGAGCGCTGTGCCGGGCTCTGCCGCCCCGCGCCCGCCTCGCTCCCGACGTCCTGCGCCGCGCCAGGTTCGACCGGCCGCAGGCGGTGAGCCCGGGGCGCGACCCTCCCTCCCTCCCTTCCTTCGTAGCCCGTGTGGCGCTGCGCTTTACGAGGGCTGGCCGACTTCTAAACGGCGTCTCCGAGTGGTGGTGCTGAGCTGTGCCGCACGTGGCCGTGTGCCAGCAGCCGTTCCTCTCGTTCTTTTGCAGACGCTGGATTTCTGGAGGCTGCTCTATGCTCTCTTGAAACAAATCCACGGAGGCGAGTGGACCGAGTCTGATGCCGTAGGTAACAGCAGCCTGGCAGAGCGCCGTTTCCATCTGTGCAGTCGGGGCCGATTCTGTGGCACTTTTCTTCCCGGATAGTTGGCAGCTCTCCATGTGTAACTGCTGCTTTACGCCGCTGCATTGCTGCTGTATCACAGCTGTGCTCTGGTTTATCCCTGGTTATCCAGGAAATGGGGTGTTCTTGCATCTCGCAGAGTCTCCCGTTTCCCTTGGACGTGTCCTTGCATCTAGAACTGCAGTGGTCATGTGCCATATTCTCACCATGACAAAGCACTGCTGGTTTCTTAAATAACACCATTCCAAATTGGATACCTGCCTTCAGGCTTCTGTCTGTTTGAAAGTATCTCTCCAGAGCCCTTTTGCTGTGGGAGGGATCTTCGAGGACAGGTTCATCTGTGATGGACTTGCTTTCCCAAACACACCGATACCACTTACAATCAGCCCCCAAAAGCTAAAAAAACTGCAAGCCCTAATCCTAGTGGCTTCCACTCTGGTGGTTCTAGGGATAGCAAAAAAAAAAAAAAAAAGCTAAGCAGTGTGGCTGATATCTCATGAGGAATGTGAAGCCAAGTCAGTGCAGTTCAGCTGTTAGCTCAGCAGGAAATCAGTATGGTTCTGTTACTCACAGGACTGCTATTTTTCATTTGTCTGGTATGCCTTTTCCACTCATCTGCAGTCTACTGTATGTGACTGTGTGGTAAGTCAATTTACTGGCTGTCCACTGCAGTTTTGTGAGGCTCATTTAATCCTGGCTGCTCCCATGCTAATTGCTAGTAGTGTTTGGAGGCAGGATTTCCATATGCACATGGCAGGTTGCTGGCTCCAGAGAGAGCAAACCCTGTCAGTGCTGGTAGAGCGTCAGGGAAGTGTGTGACAGAACTGCTGAGCTGTTTTGGAAGAAACTTGTTTAGTCACAACTTGTTGATTAAGCCTGAAATTCAGGTTGAATAGCCATACTGTTGTTCAAAATATGCTTAACTACCTCTGCTTGGCTGAGAGAATGGGTTGCCTGGTGAGGATAGGATCAATATTTTACTTCCTTTTTTCTCTGTCCTTGCTCCAGAGCAATTGTGGTTTTTCACAATTTATTTCATGGAAATGAAATGGAAGACTTGAGCTCAAGGACTAAATAACTTTCTCAGGAACATGTAGAACAGTGAGAAACTGAGACCGATTCCTCTAATGCAAGCATAGCACTTTAGTCCCTTTCTTTGCTGGTTTTGTGCAACCTATTAATTATCTTGGCTAAAAACTAGGAGGGAACACTTGCTGTATCCCAGAGGAAGGCTCCAAAGCATCATTCACTGGGAGTGTTGCTGTGTGTGTAGGCATAGGAACAGCCTTCTGGAAAAGAGAAGCCATACTCATATGGACTTGTGCTTTTTATTTTTTTATCTTTTGTAAGCTAAAAGTTTTTTCGAAGGAAAAGCTCTGAATGAAGTGAGGATAGAATGCTCTTCTTGATTTTGCAGGACAGAGTTTTACATAAAAGTTGTTCCTTTAATTTGGGAAATCCTTTCATTCAAGAGGCTTTCCAAGCTGTGCCCCTAGCATGTGTTTCTTTTTCAATTAATAGTTTTTATTAGGTTTGGAGCTCATTATATAAGTGAATTTTAGGGAAGATTAACATTTGCTTTGAACAGAATAGCTGCTGGGCATTCTCTCTTTGTGGATGTAATGTGATGCTGTTTAGAAAAACATTCTGTATTGTGTTTTTAAATGGTTGATGGATTTTATTGCCCCTCTGGCAGAAAATGAAATATTTGAAAAATATTTTACATACAAGAAAATCCACCCAGATGGATGTTCTAAAATGTGGGAGCTCTTGTTTTCTTTCAAAAGCCATGCAGAAACACCACATCTTTCAGTTGGTGGTTATTAAATTCTGCAAGTTTTGCTTTCTCCTTTTGGAAGAGTCTTTTCTAGTAAAAAGCATGCATTGTAGAAGCAGTTGACACACCACAGCCTCTTCAGCATGTCAGATTTCCCCTCGGAGGAGTAGAAGTGGAATTCAGCTGTGCAGTGGCACTGTCTGTGACCTCACTGATGAAGTCAGTCAGGGTTTGTGGCTTCTTTTTGTTGCAGTTCTTTTTTCACAGAGGCTGAGAAGTGGTGGACTTGGCTAACAGCCACACCAGGCAGTGGTGCAGCCTGTTTTGATAGTTGGAAGAGATGGTTCTTTTGCAGAGCTGCAACTCATTTTTTCTAGGACAAGAAGGAGGTCTGGGGCAGCAGTAAAGCTCTTTGTTTGACAAATGAAGCAGAAAATGATGTTCTGCAGCAGCAGTTGTTTCCCACAATGCCACCACCTCTGCAGGTGTTTCTTGCCTGAATGTGTGCAGTAATGTATCTCTGTCTGCTCTGGTATTTGATTTAGTCCCTTTCCACCTCAGTCTGTGGGACTAATGCCTAACCCTTATTTGAATACCTTCTTGTAATTCACCAAAAATAGCCTGTGGGATTTGTAAAGTGGAAGAGCACAGCTTGAGCACAGTTTTAAGAGAACTGAACCCTGAGGCTCATCCACAGTTTGGCTGTATGTGCTGAACTTGCTTTTATAAATAACGTGCATGCGGAAAGGAATTAATTGGAAAGACTGTGTGGGTCTTTCTATATAAATTGCCTAATCCTAATAAAATGCCAGAAGAAAATGTTGGCAGAGAGGGGACGTTTGAGTGACTGGCGTTATCTGCTATCTGTGTGATATTTTTGCCTTCTCTCTTGGCTGCACGTTTTGGATGAATCCATCTTGTATGGTACTTATATAGTTTTGAGTGCCATTAATCCGAGGATCGTATCCTTACAAGGCAGAGCATTGCAGAGACGAGGAAAACTAAGTGGCTTCTGTAAGGTCAGTCAGCCCTTCTGGAAAGGCTGTGTGAGCCCCTGCCCCTGGTCCACACCTTGGCTGCATGCCCACAGCTGCTGCCTGGTGTCCACACCAGGTACCTCCTCGTTAGGAGGGCAGTGTGTTGCAGAGAGACGGCTGAAATGGGGAGGTGAAGGGTCAGAGCAACTCCCACATTCAGGTAGTGAATTGCTTTGGTGCATGTGGACCTGAGTGAGGAGGGAAATAACAGAAAAGGGGGAAAAAACAAACAAAAAAAACCCTAGCTTGCTCTCTATTCCTTCTCTTTGTTAGGTGATTTCTTGGGGAGCTCCTTGAACTGCAGATGGCAGCACATCATGCTTATTTGCTTTAAGAGGGAAGGAGAGGAAGTACTGATGATCTTCCTTCCCCATGGAGTACTTCTACCTTTACCTGTTATGGCAGTTTGCTTCTTGGCAATGACAGATGTGCAAAGAAAAGGAAAGGGAAACAAGAAGACCTAGCTAATATGAGAATGTTCAAGGGTGATCAAAATAAAATTCCTAAGAACTGAGTGCTCCCTGTGATATATCCACGGTCAGATTTTTAGGCATCTGCAGAAAGAGCATACAGAGTCACGTTGGTGTCTGGATTTGTCTGTAGTGCAGAAGCAAGATTTAAAACCAGTTGTCTGAATTGTGGTCAATGTTTCTGTCAGGAATTCATTTGTAGCTTTCATGTGGTCATTCATATATTCCTGCTCCTAGATGTGCAGTGATGTGCATGGCATTTCCAGCTCTGTATTTGCATCGAGGAGCACTCTGGAAATAGGCATCTCCTTAGGGATCCACACTCCCTGTTCTCTTTAAGTTGTTCAAACACAGAACACAAAGGGCTTGATGGCTCTTAGTGCCTACCAGTTCCTCCCAACCTCAGCACAGCTGCAGCAGTGCACTGCTCCTGTACTGTTGCTGGCACAGGTCACTTTGGGTTATAGCTCCTCACTGTCTTGGCTTTGTACTATTTCATTAGGTAAGAGCCCGTTAACATTTCTCAAATCAAGTCAAATCAGCCACTTTTCACTTTGAGATTCCCTCGTAATTAACAAATTCCTTTTGAGAGCAATGTTTTTTTTTTCCCCCTTGTTTCTGTTTTGGAGTTAGTCATGCTGTGCTTTCTGAGCTTCAGCATTCAGTGCCAGACAAAGAAAGATTACAGTGTGTGTGACTGCTGAGGGATGGTTTCAGCACAAGTGGCCAAGGAGCAGGCAAACGAGTGTGTAATATGATGAATGAGTATGCTAATTAAGGACAGCAGTGACAATCCCTGATTGTGTGAGGGCTGTACGTTTTGTTGCTGATGTGTGCGTGTACCTTTTTTGTTGTTTTTGAAGCTTTAAAGAATAGGTGAAGAGCTTTCTTCCTAGTTTTGGAAGAATGCCTCAACTGTATCAAACTGAAGGTTCCTCTAGCTCCAGCCAATAGTGACAGCTGTTAAAAATGGATGGCCAGGATTAAGGACAAAACCAGGGGCACTTCCCATGTGATATCCCATGATAATGCCTACATTATCATTTCTTAAAAAGCTGTTCTGTACTTGTGGTCTTGTTCTTAGTTTTTCTCAAGTCTTCTGTAGCCCTTCTGGGACTGAAGAAATGGAGGAACACTGTGAGTTTAAGCTGTAGGGTCATGGTGGATACAGTCAGCAGTATTATGTCCCTCACTGTGTTCTGTCAGATTTTCTTTCTAGATTGCTTGCATTCAGTTCCCTTTTGTATGCTCAGGGAGGTGAGGAATATTGTCAGGAAAATTGTATAAACCAAGATAGTGTGCAGTGGTCAGCCCCGAGCCTGTTACCATGTCAGTAGAGTTTGAATAGTGGTGTGCATCATATCTGCCGCTTTAATGCTTGGACTCATTAAGTTCTGCAGTTTTTCATAATCTGCTTTCTGTCATTATCACGTTATCTCTGTCATTTTGAGTTAGTTGAACAGCAGAGGTTTAGCTCGTAGCCCTCTTGTGAAACCACTATGTGTTCCTGTCCTCTGATTCTTGCCTGCTAGTCACTTGTTGCTGATGCAAGCCCACCTACTGGCTTTGTTTTCTTCTGCTAGTTGAATGCCTTTGGGAAAGCTAAATCTGCATCAGCTGGAAGTTCCTTACCTACTCACTGCTTGTTGCCTTCCTAGAACTCTGCTAGTGTATTCAGCAGGACATCTTCATACAGCTACTGTTGCTTCTTCCCCAGCAAATATTGGTTATCATTGTGGCCCTTAATTGTGTTCTTTATTACGGTTTTGACTACTCAGTACAGAGCTGAGACTTGCTGGTCAGAACCTGTTTTTATAATAATTTTATCTTCCTTTCCTCAGTATTTTGCAGTTCTGTAGTGCCTGTCTTGTAGCTGTCAGGTAAAATTTGCTGGTGTGAAGCAATATGAATTGGAGCATTCCTGAGAGCTAAATAGTCCATGCTGCACACATTGCTGCTCACCAGGTTGCATTATCTCTGCCTGCCCACTGCTGCTTAGAGATTTGAGACTCCTATCTCCAAATTCCTGTTTCATTCAGGAGTCAAGTGACTCAGAGTGTTTACTAATTCAAAGCGTGCTTGGTGGCTCATAAAAAATGGATGGGTGAGTTGAAGTCCTGGTATAGTGGGGATGGCTATTTATCTGTTTTGCTTTTGTTAATCTCCAAGAGGACACTACTGGCCTCAGCTTTGAATTTCCTCTTTTCCCTTAGCAGTAGTTCCTGTAGGTCCGAACAGGGAAGCATAAAGAAGTTTTACCTGTTACCTTCTTTCTTTTTAATTTGCTGATTAAAGTGCTGCCCTCTATTAGCCTTAAGCTTGATTAAAAATCTTGCTCTCAGAGACAGCAGCAGTTTCTGGAACCAAATGGGTGAACGCGCTGAGTAGCACAGTGTGTTATTCTCAGTTGTTTTCTTCTTTTCAGATACCCAAATTAGGTTTGTCAAATCGGCGTTGTGGTACCATGGCTATGGCAGGCCAGAACTCTATCAGCTCCCCTCGGATGGCTCAGCAGGAAGTCGGGAGCTGCTGCTGGCATTTTCCTGGCTGCTGCACAGGGTGAACCTCTTGGAACGGCTTTTGGCTCGGAACAGAGTGAAAACAGGGGATGAAACCTCTGTGTGCACGGTGAGCATGCTTGTGTCCTTCCACCTCATCCATCCGTGCTATCACCAGTGTGTACTGCACACTGTGTGGTGTCTTGGGAACTTGAAAAATAAACACCCTAGCTTAAAATAAATAAAAATGCAGAAGCCAGCATCTGGAACCTGTTTACTTTCCCTTCCCTAAACTTTCTGCGTGCAGGTGATTTGAGTTTTCTCTTTTTCTCAAACTCTCATCCCTGCATGAGTGCTGTGATTTTGGTTTCTTGCAGTATAGATGAGACCAGTGTGGAGGAGTGGAGGTAAGTGACTGTTGTTGGTCTCTGTTGCCAGATGATAGGCAAACAGGTTATTTCTGAACTCTGGGGCTATTGGCATTGGGTGGAACAAGTAATCCTAAGGCAAACAGTATTAAAAAGCATCAAGATCTAAAATAGCAGCTGCTATTGTTGGGGTAACTAATGGCCTTTTAACTTCCTTGAGAGAGAACAATGAGGTATACTTGTGTTTCCATAAATAAAAAGGTATTAGCATATAGAAAGCCTGCTCTGAAGTAGGGTCAGGATAACTGTGTCTACTTTGGCTGCAATGTACATGATCAGGGAGGGGAAAAAAAAGCAAAAAACCCAAGCCCACAGCCTCGTAAAAGTAGTGGTACCAAATGTTATAATTTTACACCTGTTCCTTGTGTTTAAGAGCATGTATTACTATATAGACATTTGCTTTGGTATATAAAGTGTGAAGCCGAGAAGCAAATATGGTGCTTTTCTCCATGTTTTTACTGTCTCTGCTATTGACACAGTTGTAACATAGACTGAGTTTATGCTGATCCCCTCAGTGTGTTAATGCGGTTGAGGTCCCTCTGGATGGATGTTTGTTCTATTGCAATTAGCATCTTCATCTATTAGATGCTAATTGCTGGTAGGTCTGGTTCTGAATGATAAGCTCACAGAACTGTCTCATTCCTTGGCAAAGGACGTTGTAGGTGTTGAGTCCCACCTGCTTGTGTCTGGTAAAGTTGAAGACCTTGTGTTCTACGTGGTCATGTAGATGTGCTCCCCTAGACTGTGGACTGCAGTCTTTTAATGTTAGTTAGGAGCAGTTCTGTTATAGTTGTTACTGGGGTTGGCCAGCCTGCCAGGAACAGAATTTCTGCTCCTGAGTGGAGGATTTACCATCTGAATTCCATCTAGCACTTGCTCCTGTTGAGAACCTGCAGATCCATCTTTGGCTTTCTTTCTACCCAAAGTCCAACTTCACAGGGGAATTTAGAAGGTGAGAATCAAGCTGGAGCCCAAGCCTTGAGACCCAGTCTACATTAGGAAGGCTACTAGTAGGCAATGGTCTTTGTATTTCACTGCTGTGGGTGCTGTGGCAACAAACTTGTGACTAATGGCAGAGAGTTTAGGAAGTTACACTGTAGGTGCAGTATCCGCAGAAGGAATTCAATTGAAAGCAATTAAAAGGGAAGAGTTGCCTTTATATCAGCATTGTGAGCAGTGTTGTGAGAAAACAGGCTGCACTTACACACTGCCACTGGTTGCTTCACTAAAAAGGGAGCAGTGGTGCACTCTGGTGACGAGAAAGGCACCTCCAGACCATAGGAGAAAGACACTTGTGAATATTTTACTTTGAGCATCTTGGTTCTGTTTTGGTTGTGTGGTAATAGATTTTATTTTATTTTTTTTTAGCACATGATTTCTATTACAAAAGAGTGATGAGTGTAGTGTAGTAGCAGCGTGAATTCAGGAGGTAGGAAAGTGCCATATTATTTTCTCAGAAGGACTAATTTTTGCCTTTTCCAAAATGAGATGAAAGAAGTGTGGTGATGCAACGTTATCTCGTATGTCCACACAGAGATACATGAACCGTTTTGTTTACTGTTGTGCCTTTCATGTCAATTCTAATCTGCTCACCTGTGCTTCTCAAAAAGAATGTAATACATGTTTCATGTTTTTTTTTCCAATAACTGTCCCAAACCAGTGTATGCAAAGGCTTACAAACCCAGAGAGGTTCTTAATAAGGCAGATAAAAAGCTTTATATATTTTTATATATATATATATTTATATGGGAGTTGGAATTAGTGTATGTATGTAAAGCTTGCTGTTTTAATGACAACATTTCTTGTTTGGTGTTCATCTAGAAAGTTTTTGTCATTAAGCTTATGAGTAATAAATAAATGCAGTTAGTCTTAAGGAGGAACTGTTAGGTTGTAATTGTGGTCCTCTTTGTGATTCTGTACCACAAAGAAGTAAAAGAATTTCCAGGGAGAGAGCTTGTCACAGAGCTGATCAGTGAGGCATTACAAAACCAATACATCTGACAGTAAGATCCCAGCAAGTCAGGACTTAGAAATGCACAGTTACGGAAATAAAGATGGATGTGAAGGAAATTGTAGGTGGTTCAACTCCTTGTACACCACTCACTAGACCCTGTTTGCATAAAAGTGTGATAATTATTGTCATGTTATTTCATGGAGTATCTTCATTAGTATCTACTCATCAATCAGAATGGTGTTTTAGCTCCTAAAATCATAGTGAGCAACAAGAGGTGAGATTGTCAGTTTGTTACCAGGCATCTCGTGGGTTAAAGTACAGCCTAAACAATTGAAGTGCTGGCACTTTGACTCTGTGCATGGTAAATAGCATGCTTTTCTGATACTTAAGCTGAAGTGTTGGAAGATACGTAACAGATGGCACAGACATTTCTGAGCATGTCAGAGATGTAGTCTCTGCAGTTGTAAATCTCTCTTATTTGAATAAATGGAAGAAAAAGGCAGAAAAAAATGTAATTAGAGAAAGATCATAAAAGAGCATTGCTTTAAATGAAGAAGAAAGAGAAAGAAAGTGAAGTTCACAGCTGAGAAAGAGCCTGAAAAACGTTCCACCACGTGGAGCCTTTTTTAAACATACTATGAACAATTGAAAATATTTTCTTGAAAATGTTGCAAAACAACAATCCATGAAATACTATTTGGTTCCGTGCACTGCTGAGATCTCTGCCAAAATCAGCAAAGCATGAAAGCCAGTGCTTACTAACAGAGCACATTTTTTGATCTATTAGAATGAACGTGAAGAAAGCCCCCCACCTCTGTGTCTTCATTTAAAAAAATGGAGCCTGAAGAGCTGCAGCATAGCAGTAGCTCAAAGGGATGCGTGTGTGGTTTGCTGTTAAAATGCTGTTGGAGATCCACAAACGTGGACTGGTGTGTGAATGTTGTATGAAGAGGAGAGAATGCAGCTAATCCCTAAATTAAGGGTGCAGAGATGTTCTGACCATTCTTTCAGGCTGTGTTTGAAACAAAGCCTACCAGCAGTGAAATTGCTGATAGCATGCCAAATACCCAACAAATCAAGGGCCAATTAAATTAATTCATTTCATTCCAGATTACTACTCTATGGCCTTTTCTTCTCCACGGTTCCTTAGCAACATGCTTTTTTTCTCTCCTGCAAATTGAACACTTCCATCTGAAGGATTTCAGCCAGTTATTTATAGAGGGACAAGGGTATGCATGACACATGATGGACGTGGAGCTCTGCTGCTGCAAGGAATTCAGAGCCTTAAGATCCTGAGCTAGGAAAAAGCATTAAACAAGCCTAATTTTACAGACACTTATATCTTCTGAGTCAAAAGTTAAGTGATATCTGAAAGTATTAGCTACGTGGTGATAGAAGTTCGATGAAAGGGGTAGGGTAGTAGGAGGTAGTGCTTCATGTATCTAATGTAATTAAAAAATAAAAATAATCTTGGAGTAGTTGTTGGTAAGGATGGATATGTTGGCACCTTGGGTGATCATATGGGCTGACTGCTTGGATGTGTTAGGAGAATCCTTCAGGGCACCTTGTCTTATGTGGCCTCCAGAGCATTTCCATTGCAAGGCTGGTGCTGCAAGCTGTTGTGCCAGGGTCTGGGATGCTTGCTGTGGGCTGCAGCAGCCTGCAGTGCTGGGGGAGCTGCTGCCCTTTGCAGCCTTCCGTCCGTGACTCTCCTCCAGGTTATGAACCTTAGAAACAGAGCAGGGGTGGAGGAAGCCCTCACTGCTGTACAGGAGAGGGGGAAGAAGGGCAGGTAGTGTATGCTGGGCTCTGGCATGTGGCTGCTGTAGTTCAAGTTCATTCTGTGAATTAATAGTCCTGCTTTGTCAGCAGGTTGGTGACAGCAGAGGCGGTCAGTGGAAGCTCAAATCTCGCACTAATCAACTCTAGAAAAAGTAACATAATTAGAGGAAATCACTAATTGTGTTGGTCCTGTAAAGGCTGGAGTACAGCCTGAATTGGAGGCTCACATTGATTTACAATGCGTCTATTTTGGAATTCTAGCCTATTGTTTTGCTTTAAAGCACTGGGTGATTAGTTGTTGGACATTGTCTTGAAAGGCTTTTTACACCCTCTGTGGATTTCTGTCTCACATACGTACCACAGAGATGCTGAATTTAGCATCTTTCGTTGCTTTGGGTGACATGAGGAATAATCTTGAGTGCTGTTCATTGATTCCACATGGAAATCCTAGAGTACAAGGGAAAGTTTAAAAACAAGCAAAAAATGTCCACATCTGAGTGATTCTTCTTCTTGCATTCTTTCCTATAAAGTTGGTGGATTTTCTGGTCTGTCCCAAGGTGTTTATGAGAACTCACAACCAAACCCAGTGCTTCTCCAGCAGCCACCATGTCGCCTCAGTTGAGACTCGTGAGTTCTGGAGGTATGGGTTCCTCCATGAAACCAGGGTTCCTGTATCCTTTGGAGGAACTCTGCTAGTTATACTGAGTCTCTGTAGCTTAACTGTTCATGCTTGTAGCCTGCTGATGTGTCACTGACCAAAGCTGGTACAACTGTGTGATCTTCACCTGAGAAGGAACACAAGGAGGAGGAGGACCTTGAGACAAACTTGATGGGAGCATTGGCTGGCCACAGTTAATGGCAAAATAATAATAATAATAATAAAATATAGTGTTTATGAACCTTAAGAACAGGGTATAGAGCCTTAAGAATGTGAGTTATGTTGCTCTTTTTTTTTTTCATTGAACCTGTAAACTTGGAGAATTCTCGTGTTGTCTTTCCATTTATTTAAGAAGCAGATTATTGTTTGATATAAACTTGCTTTTTCAGCATATCACAGCTTTTTCCAAATTTGCACAGTGGCTTGTACAGATAATAGCAGTGGTCTGTGAGTAAGAATTCCTTCTGTTCCTGGGAAGAATACTGCCCGTACTGGTATTGTTTCAGCAGCTGAAATTAATTTATGTGCCCGGTAATTTAATTATGTGTGAAGGCTGTTGAGTTTTTAGATAGGGGCAGTGATGTTACTTCCCTCATTATCCACAAGATACGGTGTATAAATACTTGTTCTTGGTTCTGCTAATTCCCTCTGCCTGCTTTTGCCCTCTGTGTGAAATTGGACTCCCCTCCCCTTTTGTGAATGCACAGTAATTAACAAACGGAGCTATTATGGCTATTGTAGCTGGAATTTGTGTATGTCTTTCTAGCTTGCCAAAGTGAACTTAGTTTCATTACTTGTAGTGTTTATTGGGAGAATGAAACTAAACATGTGTTCTGACTCTTGGGTTTGCAATTTGATTCCCCTTTTGTTTGTCACAGTCTAACTTGGCTCACTGGCTATTTCCATTATAGCATGAGCCTTCTGCCTGGTTGCTCATCTTGCTGTTGAAATGCCTTTCTCTTACAGAAATCTCATCCAGCACGGCTGTTCTTAAGCCATATTACAATATCAAAGTGTGAAAGCAGTAGCCAAGTCTGATGTTACTCCCCAGCAGAAAGCCAGGAGGACACCTTTAGCACTAGTGTCAGTAAATATCAGTTTTCTGCTTTTTCCCCTTCTTAATGTATTACAATGTCATGGAGAGTAGGGAATTTTATTAACCTATTGATTCTAACTTGGAATCATAATTACTTTCCAGATCTGTGCAGCCTATATGAGCCTGTCAGCTTTCATTTTTTGATTTGCCTCCCCTATTCCCTGTGCTTAACACTTCTGCTTTATTCGACCTCTTGTCTTACTCAGAACTCTCACCATTTATCTTTTTTGCTACTACCACTGCCATATTACAGTAGCTGCTAATGAACACTCTTTTTAAGACCCTGAAACTTAAACAGAGGGCACAGGATCCCTAAAGGCAGTTTCTCTCCTCTAATTTTTGCCAGAAAGCACTGGAAGATTTTTCATTAACATTTATTATTGCTTGACACAGTGAATACACTCTTACGATTTTCTCAGACACCATGTCAAGTTAAAACATTCTAAAAGCAATGTCTGAAATGATCAAAAAGGCTTGTAATTTAGGCTTTTCGCAGTCATCATTTATTGAACTTGCTGTTTCTCTGGGTAATGTCTGGATTTCAAATAAATACGAAATTACTTGAACCTGTGATGTTATGGCTGGTTTTGGATGGGATTCTACCCACAGTCACTGGAGTCATTTGAGCTTTCACAAGCGGAGAGGAAGGTGAGTACTGAGTGCAAACATGAAGGCGTAGTGGTGCAGATGGTGCTCATCTTTACTAGAAGAGATGTTGAGGAAACCGAGTGATGTTAAAATGTTTCGGAGCCTCTCCTGCCCTCCATTGGCAAGGTGAGGGCAGTGCCTTTTGATTTAAATGGGAAAATCTTTCACTTCTGGTGTCCCACTTCTTAAGTGAAAAGGCTTAACTGTCATTGCAGGATCTTTGGAAAGAAATCACTTATTCCTCAGGAGGTCAACATGGACGTACTTAGGAGAGCATGGCAGGCCTCCCTGCATATGGCAGAGCTGTGCCTTACCTCTGGTCCAAGGCAGTTACTGTTTCTTCTCCTGGCCCCTTTCCTCAAGACTCCCTGCTGATGTATCACAGTGCATCTCTTTGTCTCACTGGATACCCCCTGTCAAGCTGCCTTCCCACAGTAGAGCTAAATGGATGTGAGCAAACAGGACTGCAGCTGCAGGCAGAGGAAGTGCAGTGCAAGGCATTATCTGTAGTGCAATTTGTTCAGCCCAGCAAAACGCGGCATTCTGCAAGTTAAGATCTGCCTTGCCACGTGTTTGTTTCAGTGTGTTTGGCCTCCTTCATCTGGATGCATAATACAGTCATTTTGGGACTTGCAGTGTTACTTATAGAGTGACACCCTTGACCTTGTAGCTCCAAAGATGGGCAGTGCTGCTGTGCTGTGTTAAAGGCGTAGTGCTTTTTCTCTCGTGCAGAGCTTCTAAGTGAGGCCTTCTGAACAAGGAGGGCTGGGATGTGTGACTCACTCTGGTGGCTTGTGGCTACTGCCAGGCAGGCTTGTTTGAACAAGGCAGCAAGAAGCAGGAGCTGTGCTCACGTTTTGGCTTCCCTCAGCATCTTCTTTTTCACTCTTTGCCTATGAGATACCAACAGAGATCTTGGGAGTGCCACAGAGGAGCGATTTTTACAAAAGACATTGAAATTTAAAAGCTAAAAGGTCTTGCAGAAACACAGCATTTTTCTTCTTCTTTCTTTTTTTTTTTTTTTAAATCTTGCTTCCAAATATGCTATGAGCATCACTTCTACTTTATGAGTACTTTCTTTTTAAATGGAAAACTTGCTCTTCTGTGCTAATATCTGGATATTTAGTTGGCATGTTGGTTTCCTACAGCACCAGTCTTCCCATGCACACAGCAGTCTGGATCCTTCTGTGTCTAGGAGGAGAGTTAATTAGCATTGTTGATGGAGCTCTTAATGAAAATAGTGTTGTCCCTTTCACATTCCTCTATTCAAATTGTTCCTTTTCATGTTTTCCCCTCCCACAGATAGATATATGACTGAATTAGGAAAGTGTGTCTGATAGTCTGGTATTTCTAGCTAGAGTGTTTAAAAAAAAAAACAAACCTACCTATTTAAAGCTGTGTAATTACACTTGTTAACATATGTTATGTCACAGACAAACCATTGTCTGAGTTACGAGCAGTTCAGAATGAGCTCTCAGTAGAAGCTTACAGAAGTGCTTTATTGCTGTGATTTATATGACTGTTTTGCCTTTCGCAAGCCCTGCAGTGAGCAATCTAGAGGTGTTCCTTTGGGATACGAGGCTGTGTGCGTACTGTAGTTGAGATCTGAGAGTAAATAGTTTCTATCTAGGCACAGGTTACCTCTGGTGGAAGTGAATAGTAGGGGGAGCACGCGTTAGAAGGTTTAGCTGACTGTTGCTTTCTGCTGCACCGCTCAAGGGTTGCTGCCCACTGGGGATATGACTTGGTGCATGTATCCCTGTGCTAAACGTGCTCCAACAAGGCTGTGTCTCTGTGGGAAGAGCAGTGAGCTGTTTGGTGGCTGTCCAAATATGGAAGCAGAGAGGTGGGCCTTGGGGGATTTGGAAGAAGCATGGGGAAAAACTGCAGCAGGCTGGGGCCGAACCGGAGTCTGCCATCACCCTTCCCTTACCAACAGATGGCAGCTCATGGTTGCAAAAGAGCATCTCCCTGGGAAGCAGCCCTGCTGGAGCCCTGCTTTCACAGCAGTGCAGGCACTGTGGGCCTGTTCCTTGGGTGCACCAGGTAGAATGAGGCAGAGCACTGTTTCTTCAGAGTGGTAACCACGTCGGTGTGAGGGTATGCAAGCATTAAAGTATCTGTATGAATTGGGAAGATGTTGAAGCGTGAGCAAGTTGCACAATGTGGGGTTTTCTTTGCAGTACTACTTGTTGTATATTGTAAGGTCTCTCTTGAAACTCTATGGATTTTTCCTCTAAAATATTTTTTGGAGTTTAACTTATTTGAGACATATCAGTGGAGCACAGTCAGCCCCGCGCTAAGTCAGTAAATTCTCATATTTCAAATAGAGCTTGTAATGCAAAAATGCTCCCTTCTCACCTTGCTGCTTGTGTTGTTCTTTGAACTACTCATATGGCAAAGCACTTGTCTAATTTATCTTCATCCACTGTAGGTAGAGTTGCTCCTTCATTTCCATTAAGATGGGATTGCTTTGTATCTCAAACCAAAAAGAAAAGCTTTATTCCTGCCAATAAGCTGAAACTTCTTAATCTTTAGTTTCCCTCTGATCAAATCACATACAAGTTGTTTGCTCAGATACAAGGAATGTGAAATAAAGTTAATATGTCCATGTGTCTTTTTCTCACCCTCCTTTCTTCCTCCCCTTGTTTGTTTCCTCCAAGTACTTTTATATTTCTGGTGGCCTCTTTTATTTCACTGTGCTTTATGACTCCGACTTGCTGGCACTGAGTTCCTTTGCCATGAGAACCATTGGCTCTTTTTGTGTTTGCTGCCTTGTGTAACTACAAGTGCATTCACATGTTTTGGGAATGATCTGGCATCTTTTTTTTTTTTTTTTTTTCATAACAACTGGACATGAAATAGCCTGGGGAGGAATGCTCAGGGCAAAGCTTGTGGTGCTGGAGACTGAATTCTCATGACTGTATTTAGCTCTGACCAAACCTGAGGTGCATTTATGCTTCATTCTAGCTTCTGCTTAACAGTTGTGCTAATCCCAGGTGCTCTGCTGAGTCTTTGTTGTCCAGTTGGACAGGACTAGCTCTGGTGTCACCGCTTGGGAAAGATTCCAACACTGCAGTGAGGTATGCATACATCCATTGTTCTGCAAGCCTGTGGTTCTGGAAGCAGAATCAAAGGGAAACATTAGCTAACTGTTTATAAGCAAAAAGCTTTTCTGATACATGATTCTGAAGCGATCCCTTCCAGAGGTGGTGTGGAGCAGCCCAAGTGAGAGCAGGCTGCTGGGAGGTCTGGGTGGCTGCTGGCTGCTCTCATCATGACTTTGGTAAATAGCACGCACTTCTTAGTATCAGAAGTAAGTGTAGGTGTGTGCCCAAATCACTGCATAGATTAGATAAATTCACAGTTATATTTGAAGATAAGACCCAGCTTGGGTTGGTATTTTAGTGATTTTTCTCTCACTGGGAGAGCAGTAAATAGTCTTAGATGGTAGAGATGGCTCAGGAAATTGAGGTCACAGTATAATATGCAAGACCTTTTTTTTTTTTTTACCTTGTTTACTTTACAACAGGGTAAGTATTTCATAGCAAAAGTAAATTTTTTGTGCAGTTTGTGAAATAAATAATAGAGTTCCTGTTAAAAAATGCATTGACTAGCTTCCTTATTTTAATATTAATAAGGCAGGTCGCTACAATAAAATTAGCTCTGCACGGTGTTTGTCATTTTGCTGCCAAAGCAATTGAGTCTAATGCCATTCCTTCCTGAAATGAATCCCCAGGAGAGCAGTGTTTGTGCCATTCTCAAACCTCTAATCCAGGGGAGCTGGAGTTGAAAACCGCGGATAATGGAAAATGAGTGTTTCAGTCTGGGAATCCCAAATATGAGAGTAGGACAGAGGCCTTTGACCTTGTGGCTCTCTGGCTGCTTGTTTGCAGCGTTTTAATGCTGTTTACATCTGTGTTTTCTTTGGTGTGCTATAACACCCAGCCACTTGGCTCATGTTTAGGGACAACCTGGTAACCGTATCTATACAGTGTCATAGTCCAGAATCCTTGCCTGATGGTGACAGGGCCATTGAAGGTACTGTAGCTGGGTGTGCAGTGCCCAAGAACTCAGTGCCTTTTGATTCTGGAGCAAAAAGCTGATGGCATCTGAGGAAAAAGAAAAGAATGACATTGCACTTGACACAAAGGGGATAGTCTTCTTCCTTTTCCTTTGTTTTCTCTAAAGACACATCTGTGCCTTTAAAAGGAAAAGCCCTTTATGAACCTTGTGCTGCTGTGATTTATAGCACATATTTATCTGAGCCACGGAACAAAGGGAATAAAAAAAAACCCCTGTAATCTTGATACATTTTGTTGTGTGACCAGACCAGCACTTTTGTGCTTATAAATAATAGGAACACTCATTGTATTAGAGGCACTGTCAACTGAAGCAATAGGTTAAAGCAAGCATTAGGGGGTTGTTTGATCATTGTTACAGATACACATCTGCTGAAATCTGCATTTAAAGCAAGATTAATTAAGCTCTCTTCATTTTGCATTTTTGCAGTTTGCATTTTTAGTTTAGGATCCAAACTGGAATTATATTCAAGCTTTGCCTGCCAACTGAATTTTTAGAAGATTTTATTGAACACTGATGTCTGTGAAGCAGGGGAGCACATATGTTTAAATACCTCTGAGGTCTATGGGTACAAATATCTGCTCAACTGTTTTCTCAAAAACAGTCATGTTTCAAGTAGACTTGAAATTTCTACTTTAAAGAAAGGTCTTGAGAATCCAACAGCTGGGAAGTGCTTCTTCAGCTGGACACTGCCAGTTCTGAAGCCCCAGGCCTTTGCAGGTCTGTGCTAGTTCTACTTACAACACGCTATAGTCAAAATTTGAATTTATAGATTGTATTCACTGTGTGTACCTTCTGTAGGCTAAATGAAGCTGAGAGCTTTAACCACCCTTTAAGTGGTGTTACTGTCATCAGAGGTAAACCAGTCCATGTCTTCCTCCCATTTGCAGAGTCTTAGCTGAAAACAGAGAGGTCTGTTTGGAAATGGGAAGGATCTTTGTGCAAGAGGCTGGGGAAGGGAAGGTGAGATTCCTTCTGTGCTCCTTGGGGAGGTGATACAACAGAAATGTCTCACTTTTTGTGATTAGCCAAGGCAAAATTGCATCCACAAGGTGAAGGTGTTACTTATTTTTTTGCTATTGCAGAAGGAAAATGGGACAAACTGGACAAGGGGACACTCTTAATCTTCCTTCCCAATTACTCTAGAGAAAAGGCAAAACAAGGCTGTGTGGGACAGTTGCCCCTCAGTCTCACTCCCTGTTACAGAGGCTGAAAATGTTCCTGCAGACTCCTGAGCGGTGTTAGCTGGGTGGTTATTTCTTTATCCCCATTCTGCAAGAAGAGAAATGCTAGATGGGTAAAAGAAAACAGCTGGGTGTGCAAAGGCCCGCAGTTTTGTCCCTATATAAGGCATTGATTTATAAAATTGGGTCACTAAGTACAGCCTGCAGCGCTTTCAGAAAGATACTGGAGGAACTAAATCTGTTTTTTATGTTCTCTGACTTACTAGGACCTAGGCAAAATGTGATTTGTCCATCTGAATAGAGAGTGTCTCAGGATCACTCTGTGTCTTCCTGGGCATGGAAAATGAAAGAAGAGGAAGACAGCCCATTGCATCTTAGCTGTGAAGCTGATATTTATTCCAGAGTGCTGAAGTTTGGGGGAATTTTTACCTCTTTGGCCTGTGTTCACTGCTGAGTGATTTGAAAATGTTGGAGTTATTTCAAATATGTTCTCTTCTGCTTTTAGTGTGAAGAGGATCTGTCTTACAGTGAGAAGGATACAACTGAGATAGCACCTGGGCTGGAGGACAGAGTCGATGTTCGATACCTTCAGTGGTTAAATGGGAAGCTGAGATTCCAGTGGCGGAGTCTGCATGCTCAGCACCAAGAGCAGTGCAAGCTTTTACATAAGGTAAATGATTCTTCTAACCCACTGTAGTGTTGTTTATTATTTAAAAGCTTTGTCAGCTAGTGCTAAACGTATAAATTATTCTTGCCTGCTAGTTCGGCATTTTCTCTAGTTAAAAGTGAATTACTCTAAATATAAATACCCCCATCTTTCCCCAGTGAGGCAGAACCATGAGAAAATGAAGTATGTACTGCGTTCATAAGGTTGTAATTGCTGTATGAAAGTCTCCCTCACAGGTTGGCACATTAGTCACTTCCATAACCAGGTGGGCTGTCATCATTTTCCTCAGAAAATGTCTGGTAGAAGCAAGACAGAGCGTTTGGCTCCCAGAGACAAGTAGTGACTCAAGTGTTAGTTCATCACAAATGTGCACTCAAAATTCTGAGCACAGATGTTGAAAGTCATAGCAGCAAATTAAAATGTAGTTTCCCTTTCTGCAGTACTAGGGAGCATCTGAACAAAACCCCCAAAACAACTTTTAAATCAGGAAACATTCAGTCTCTACCTGGCTGAGATTCCAGTTCTATTCCCATTTGTGTATGGTGTTTTTTTGCCCATCTCAATGCAGATATCTGAGAAGCACTGTGTCTGCTTAAGATAGATGCATTCTGCATTCCCAGAGTTGACAACAGTGATGATTCTGGAGACAAGTTTAAAAAAAAAAAACCAAAGATAATAAAAAGTTGTAGAAATAGTTCTGAAAGTTATTCAGTAGCGCTTTCCCGAATCTCTCTTGCTTTCTTCTGTATGGAGCCACTTGCTTTTGTGTCTAGAGGCTTGACAAATAATCTTTTCAAGACTCGGAACAGGTTTGAGAAATTTCTCCTCGAAGAAGGCATATCAGCACGTCGTCAGAATCAGAACAAGAGGGTTTTGAATGAAGATACCTTCTTTGCTTTAATCCTGTGTGTGACAGAGCAAGGCTGAAAACTATAATGAGGTTACATTTTGTTCTTTACATGAATTGATTGCCGGGGAAGATGTCTGATTGACAGCCCTAGGGAAAGATCAGGTGCTGTGTGTGCAGCATCTAAAATAACCTTTTGCTTCTCATTGCCCACTGTGAATGTGCTTCTCTGAACTGCAAAGAAAGATAGCAATTCACCTTAAGTGCAGGCGCAGTCCTTGGCTTTTGCACTGAGATTACAGACAGCTGTGCTATTGGGAGAGGTGACTTAATGATGTAAAACTCAAATGAAGTGTTCTCCCCTTGATAAGCTACCTCCATTTGAGGTATGCTGATTTTTATAGTAGGTGAGGCAAGTATTCCATAAGTCATCATCAGTGCTCTGATTTATCTAGTACTCGGCAGGAACAATCATTAGGCAGCCTTGATACCTCAGCTTGCAGTTAATGAGAGCAAGGAAGAATTAAGAGCAGGTCAGAGCTGGGGCCTTGAGAACAGAGATCCTCTCACTGTCCAGGATGAGATGAAAAGAGGTGCTGAATGGGCAACATACTGAAGTGTTGACAGGGAAGATGATGACCTCCTATGGGGATTGTATTTTGAAATAAACTTGGACTTTTTTTTCCCCTCTGGCTACTGGAAGAAAAATATTCATTCACATTAAGACTCGTGCAGTCAGAAAACAACTTGAGACAGGCTAGTTACTATGCAGTTTCCTGGACTGTGGTTTTCAGAGTCTGCAAGTCTAAGCAGGGGAGGGAATGTTTCTCTGTTCATCCAGTTTCCCCATGCTGCCATTACTGCTTTCTCAGTCATTGCTGGACTAGGGTGAAAGCAGTAACTGTGCTACTGATAATTCTTACGTTCAGACTGTGCTCTGTGGTATATGCAGAGGGCTGCCATCAACTGTCATCACAGATGCATACATCTAAGGATTGACTGGGGCCCAGCTCCTCCATTTATGATCACACACTGATATTATGTGTACTCAAATATGTATGTGCGACTGTGGGAGTTCCGTTCAGAGCTATAATAAAGTGCAGTGCTCTGATTTATATTTTAGTTTGAATTAAAAGCAAGAAAATTGAAAGGCAAAAGTGACTGGAAAGGACTTCACTGCAGTGCCATGTTAATGTTAACTTTTATGGCCACACAAAACACAATGTGTACAGTTGAACAGCTGCATAAACAACTATTTGAATTGTCTGACTCTTACAGAGAAGTGTTGTCTGTGCAACTGCATTAACTTAGCTTTAAAACTTTTAAATGAATCTGCTTTGTCTTAGAAGACTGAGCTTACCCATATGACCTGTATGTGAGCTGTTGCTTTCCTCACATAAACAGCAAACACAATGTGCAGTAGGCTAATGAGCATTATGTTTTTCAGTTATACTGACAGATTTAGAGGACTTTCTCTACAAAATGATAATTGTGGTTTCTGCTCACTCTGTTTAATAACTTACCAGGTTATGTATCTCAACTGTGGAACAGCCTTATTTACTCTGATCACGAGCTATAGCTTTTGCCAAGTAGTGGTGACTCTTCCACATATTTTGTTCTGTGACTCACACAAGCTCATAAATACCATATTCTCTATTTGGGACTTTCTGAGAAAAATGCATCACACTTGGAAAATATATTCCTACTTAGGAAATGACTGCTTTGCCATGCTATCTTATAAGCATGGGTATTGCTGCTGGAAACAAGAACTGTACACAGAGGATCCTGCAAGAAGCTACCAAGATGGTGAAGGGCTGGCTAAGATGGGCATGGCCACCAAGAAGAAGCTGAGGGAGCTGGGCTTGTTTGGTCTGGTGGAGAGGAGTTTGAGGGAGGCAGCATCACACTGCTGCTTTGTTTGGCAAGTAGTTATGAAGGGGAGGGTTATATGCTCCCAGTAGTACCAAAAGACAAAAGGGGAGAGAGCTTCAGATTGTAGTTGGGCAGGTTCTGGCAAGTTAGAAAAATCTTCTCTGGGATGGCAGGCGGCATTGGAGCAGGTCAGCAGAGGGGGTGAATGATGTCCATCCTCAGAGGCTTGCAAAATGCATACACATGTTGGCAGTAGTCCTTGTTAGAGCAAGGGGCCAGACTGAGGACCTTCAGAGGTCTTTTGTGTTTCTGTGACTTTGTGAAAAAATAGAATATTGAATTGCTTGGGTGATCAGGGACATGTACTTTCAGGTTACAAATGATGACTCATGTCGTAATGAAATAGTGCTGTATTGCCTGGAGAAAGTGAAAAGGAGTGGTAGGAGGGAGATGCAAGGTGAAATGGGCAAAAATAAATGACACTTCATTCTGTAAAGTACACAGATGATAGCTGAAATCCTCCTCTGCGTGGTCTGGGTTCTCTGGGGGCCTTGTGTGCTCCGTCCTGTCTGCAGCCACTTAAGGCTGATGGTACAAAGTTCTGCAGTAAGCACTTTCAAACAGTGGGGAGTGAAGCCTGCCTGGAGCTAGAGCCAGTCTTGGTGGGAGCTGCTTGTTAGGTGCTCTGCCTGCTATTCTGCTTTGCCAGCCCTGCTGCTAGCTAGCTGCTTTTCAGTGCCTTCAGCTCCCTAAGGCACGCAAAGCTCCCAGACACCTACGTGCCCCGCTGTAGGAAGGAGACTTCCTCGGGGAAATCGTAACCTCTCTGTTGCTGAGGAGTTTTGCAGCCTGAGGCTGTGAGCTGTTGAATAACATTATAATAGCTTTTCAACATGAGGCAGGTTTGCCTGCTTTGAAAGTATAATACAGCAATACTAGCATAATTCCTTCCAAATTCTCAGTGGTACTTATTTACCTGATAGACATTCAAATACATCGAAGCATGAGGGATACATTACCATATTAAGGCACACCTCTTGGTTCCTTCTCTTCTATCCTCCTCTCAAGTGCCAGTGGAATATCTGCCTGCCTGCCTTTTGATCCCTCTTGAATTCATAGGGGAGAGAAGCTGTTTTTTGTTAGGCCTTGAATTGCCACTTGGCCTTAAAGAAAAAAAAAAAAAAGTGAATGAGAAGCCTTGCATCATTTCAGAAAAACAGTTTAAAATTGGCTTTTTTATTCCTCAGGTCTGTTAAATGCTATTATGCCACAATCAGCATGTAAAAAGAAATAGCAGAGTTTCTGCAAAGCTGATGGATTTCCTGTGGGTATTTTCAGCTGTCTTCCCTCCACGAAAGACTAGGACAGAAATTACAAATGAAATAGGAGAGGGTTAGTCTGAATTCAGAGGTGAATTTTGTTAAGCATCTGATTGTGGACTGTGGGCATATTTTAGTAGGAATAAAATGATATTCAATGGAATTATGGACAATAGAAGAAGACTTTAATATAAATGGTGTTATCAGATTGTGGCAAAATGGCAATAATGGTTCTAATGTGCTTGGAAATTGTAACAGCAGGAGTTGTGAATGCGAAGCAGGACTGTGAAGTACCTGCTATGAAAGGAGTGGGTTCTTGTGCCTCCTTGAAGATCAGTAATATAAAATAGGTTGTGTTACAGTGGGTTAGATTGGTGGTCTCTATGCATCCTGTGTTGGGGTGAGGGGATGTGGACAAAGCCTTGATGTTCTGAACAGCAGAGGGCAGAGACTGATGCTGGATGATGACTTCATTATCAGTAATTTATGAGCGAGCTGAACTGCGGTTGTTGGATGTGTCTCTGTCTTGGCATGAGGAATCTGCTGTAAATGACTACACTGGTAGTTTTGAGGTTTTTTTAGTATTTGAAAAGCTTTGTTTTCCTAATGTGACTCTGCCCTTAGATCTCAACAGATCTCTTCAATGCAAATGCATGTAAGCTATGATCAAGTCCCCTTCTCACCCTCTTCCGGAGGAATTGACCAGCTTATCCTATTTGCAAGTTGGCTGAACTCAAGGGCATTTTGGAGTTGGTTCTGGATGCTTCCCAAGAAGTGAAGGCTGTGCCTGTACTCTCAGGCAGAAGAGGCTGTGTAAGGTTCAGTCAGACCTGCCTCCTCTTTATCTGCTTGGATCCGTACAGCAACAGCTACATGTGCCCTCTGTCTCTCACCGCTCACCTGTAACTTTTGTGTTGGTACTCCTCCCCTCTTTAAGCCTTGCTTCATCTTTAGTCAGAACGTGATTTTTCAATAACAGCTTGTAAAAATACACATACCGGATTGTGCCAGCATCCATCTATTCTGGTCTTGGAGGAACACTTTATTCCTCTGTTGCTACAGCTTTGCAGTATTTGTTTTGAGCTTCAGCCGGTAGCGTGGCTGCAGCATACCTTTGAAGAGGGCTTCAAATTCAGCCCTGGTGCTGTGGCCCAAAGGTTTTGCTGCTGTGGTTACATGGGAACGCAGCCGGGAGAGCCGTGGTGAGCAGAAAGGAAGGACGTTGTGTGGGGAGGTGCTTTTTTATTTTTAAACTTGCATAGCTTTGCACATGTGACAGATGGTTGTCACTGGGAGTGAGTTTGGGGAAAGGAATGCTAAAATATTCCCAAGTTTCAGAGAAGGGTTGATAATTGCCCAGTGCCTGTCAGCTTTAAAATAGTTGTCAATACCCAAGTGTATGATAAAGTTCATATTAGAATAAAGGAAAAAAAAAGCAGGAAACATTCTCTGTCTTCTGGCAGAAATATTAATGAAATATGAGCGATTCTCTGACAAATGTGCACTGCTATCTTGTTTGGCAGCTGCAGTTATTACAGTAACAAAGGGATCAGCTCTGAATAGGACGAATTGCTTTTTATTGTTCCCTTGACTAAGTTGGGAAGCTTCTTCATCAAATAATTGATGATACCATCACCAGTGCAGCTGGGACAAGGTCCCAGTAAGAGAAAGCCAAGAATATATAGCAGCAGTACAGAAACTTGCTGTAACTTGGTAGCGCATTCTGCTTTAAAGGGAGAAATCAGCAGTTATTCTGAGGGCAGCCTTTACCTCTGTTAAGACTTGTACTATCCGTGAAAATGTTTTTTTTCTCTCACGTTATGTATATGAGTGTGTACAGAGTAAAGAAAAAAGACTGAGATGTGAAAAAGAGAGTAATTGTTCGCTTTTACTGTGGTGGCAGCAGAGGCATGTGTTCATGGTAACGGTACTGGATGGCCCATTTTATGGTGTGTGACCATGGGTTCCTGTAGATTCTTTTACAAAAGTCTGTTGTATTGGTTGTTGTAGTTACTTCTGTACTTGCCATTGGCATTGGGCTTGTAACCACTGGTTCACATCACTGTTGCATCCATGCAAGCTGTTGGATGGCAGCTAAGGGTGTTGTTAATTATCTGGTCCTTACAATTACAAATGTCTTTTACTTTAATCTATTCCAGATCCATTTATTCACTAGTGGTTCTCATACGGACCAGACCCTTGGACATTTTTCTGTCACAGAAACAGATCTCGTCAGACATCCGGAGAACTACAGCCAGGTAATGATTGTTCTGTAATCCTTAGATGCTTAGGATGCTTTAGACAAATGTTGGTCAGCAAAAGTTTGCATTTCTTATAACATTTTTAACCATTTCTAACAGAAATAAAGGCTTGTATTGCAGAACTGTCTGTCTGCTTCCTCCTTTATAACTTGTACCCACCAAATATTTTTTTCTCACTTGAAAAAGCATAGGAGATGCAGAGGTATTGGTCTGGGTTTTGTAAAAGCAGGTAGACAGGCTGTGTGGAGAGACCTGACTAAAATTATCAGTGAAGAAAAGGCTTGTAGAACAAATCTGACATAGAGCAGCAGGCTGACTTCTGCTGCTTGCTGCCAGTAACCATACTGGGGGGCACCTGGGCGATGTGTCTGTGTCTGACCTTGCATGAATGGGCTGTTGTAATAGGAGGAGATCTGATTTCTCTCCCCAGGAGAACCAAAGCAGATCTGATGCTAGGATTCATTACTGCCAGAAATTGTCCAAACAGATTACCTTTTTTGGTTGGTAGCGTGGCTTATTTTCTGACAGATTTTAGAATCTAAGAATCAGCAAATGGTTTATGTTGGAAGGGACCTCGAGAGATCACCTGGTGCAACCCCACTGTTTAAGCAGGGTCGCCTAGAGCCAGCTGCCCAGGACCATCTCCAGATGGCTTTTGAATTCCTCCAGGGTTGGAGATTCCATGACTCCATGTGACCTGGCTCTGTGCTCACACAGCAAAACAGTTTTTATTTCTGTGTTCAGACAGAACCTCCTGGGCCAACATCATTTTTCCTAGTGTACTGTTTACCTGTAAGTATATTTTTTTTGCTGTTCTCAAATATTCCATTATCACAGACATTTCAATTTATTGTTTCAAGTAGTACAATTCACCTGTTTTAACACAATGCAATACATTTGTTTTACATATTATTTTATAGAAGTTCTTTGTGTATGTAATTGGAATCAGCTTGAAATTTTAAGCTTGGCCCTCACAAGATCAGTATTTAGCAACTTTCTGCAGTCTGTTCAAATCTGTTTGCTCAAGGAAGAAACTCTTTCTGCCGCTACTTGAAGAGCAGAAACGGGCATTGTAAATATTGCACCAAAAGAAATTCTGGAAAGTAAATCTGAAGATGGGAGATAGTCTCATGTTCAAACCTGCTGAAGTAAAGGGCACGTTAATCTTTCATTACTGAGAATTCCTTGGATGAACGGTTTGCGTCCAGCCTCTTGATTAGGTTCAGCTGCTTCGAACATTTTCCTGGAAAACTATTGTAGAGCAGGTGGTTAGGTCAGCTTGAGATTGCTTTCTCATTTCTGCTTCACAGTCTCTTTTCTAACGTTTGCCCAGCAGCTCAGAACAGATAGCAGAACAGTCCTCTGCAGCCCGTACTTTACAGTCTCTTGAGCATAGCAAAAGTCCAGAAAGGTCTGGTGAGCTGGTATGAGAAACTTCTACATTGTATGGAAGGACTTTGCAGCTACTTCTTTGCCAAGCCTTATCCTGAAATCGTCACTAGTCTCTTAGAGTATAGCATAATGACACTGCTATAAAGCCCATTTGGGTTTGGCAGCGCTATTAATTAATCATTCCAGAAGTCTTTTGTGCATGCTGATCGCTTTCCTGGGTCAGAACCGTAAATCTGGAAGTGGGAGATGATCCCATTTAAGAGGTTGGTCTCGTACCTGGAGCCACACTCACAATGGCTGCATCAGGTGCACTATTCAGTGGAGGCTCAGGGTAAAATGGAAAGAATCTGTGTTTGTTTAAACGGGCTGCTGCAGTCAAGATGCAACAAAGCTACCCTCTAAATCTTAGTTCTAGTCTGTTAAGGTTTCATTCTACCTTTCCCAGGTTTAAGCAACAACTAAATAAAATGAGGTATAGTCCTTTTAAACAGATGATCACTGAGGGACAGATGCAGAGTAACAGCAGATGTTTTCTTCAGTTGTGGATGGCCCAGGCTCCATCTCCAGCTTCTGCTTCGCTAGCAGCTGTAATCCCAAACAGGTTCTAGCTCCAGTGCTGGGTTGTTTGAGCAATCTTCATGGTTTTTGTCTCTCCTTACCCCTATTTCCCAAAAGCAGCTTCCAGAACTCAGATGCTCGCTATATATGATGAGTCCCATATAACAATGTGGCACGGACTTGAAAAGGCAAGGGTACTGCAAGTGCCAGTGTTCCAGATGGGTATAATACTCAGCATGCAAAATGCTGCTTCTTTGGAAAACATAGTAAAAAGCCTAATTTTCAGATATATTCATAAGATTAAGTTAATTATGCATATTTGAATAGCTTGGTTTCCAGTATTGGTACAGATGGCAGCGCTCTGCCAAATGTTTTTTTCCAAAAACTGTGAACTATCTTTTTCTCTTTGAGTAATATGACATTTCTGTTAATGTCACCTCAAATAATATCCTGCCGCGTGGATCAATAAAAAGAGCAAGCATGAGAATTTCTTACTGTGATGCACCCATAGTTGGTGGATGGCATTGTAAATTCCTTCTTGCGTTGGGCATCTTTCAAAGGGTAGAAATGCAAAGCGGATCGAAGTGTCAAAATGAGCATCACAGAAGGGACATCGGGCTGGTTTTATTGAAGCCACGAGAACATTTTCATCCATAATATCTTCAGATAAGTTGCTCTGACCTGCAATAAAACAAGAGATGTTTCTTCTGACAGGGAAAGTGTGCCAGGATACAGAGCTAAGAACTTAAAGTTTATGAAATGAAAAGAGGCAGTGCGACTCTTCCTATAGCAGCTGCACATTCACTTGTTTAAGCGTTCTTTCCCTTGGATTTCTGACAATAAAACTCTTTAGTGTGCTTTTTATGTACAGGGATTTTACTGGACATTATTATTCTTTTATCATCATAAAAGCTTTTGTCAGATTCATGGAGCTGGAAGTGCTCCAAGTGTAATAGTTTTAATTACGTTTTTCCTTAGTGAGGCGTAATGGAAATCCCAACCTCCCTGCAGCTCAGCTGGGCCATGATGTCTGTGTGTGCTGCCATGGGTCATGCCTTGCTCGCTTCCTGCACTGCTGGAGGTGTAGGGGAATGGGAGGTGATGTTATTTCAGCTGGCATTCCATTTCCAGGAGATGTGTGTACGCACCTGCTGGCTCTTAACCTCTACATGACGTGGGACAGATGGGGGAAATTTTCATACCAGTGAGAATAATGTAATCCCATTCTTGTTTATGAAGGCCATTTACCTTAATTCTGCATTGCAGTGTCACCAACTCTGATATTTTACCTTGAGCCTGAAAAATGTATGTTGCCCTTCAGAGTCATTAAATTAACTTTCTCATCAAGCTGTGAGCACATACAGAGATCAATGAACTCTGAAACAAAGGAGTCTATTCCATTGGTTCCTTGTTTTATACTGCTTTATGTGTGGAATGCAGCCTTAGTGGTTTTGTGATTAGCAAAGATTAAAAGCTGTAGTCGGGACTCAGGTCCTGGGTACAATGCAGGCTGTGCTGGGGAGGTCATGGAAATAGTAATGGGTAAAAAAGGCACCCTTAGATGCCAGTGGATCTGTCTGTGATGGCAAGTAAATAATGTGACTGTCTGCCAAACTGATGTGCAGAGAAAACTGTATAGCTTGAGTGTGAATAGCTGATTTGTTTCAAAATCTAATGAAAAATATGTATACTTCTTGTTTACTGACCTGTTTGAAAGGGAGTTTCTTTGGCCTAAGAAACTGGGGTCTCTGAAGGGAAGTAAAAAAAAGACCAGCAAACAAATAGTCTGTCTGACTTTGCTTGCATTACATGTGATCAATTCCACATCCATAAAAAAAAAATAATCAGGTGAGCGTTAGCTCTCTGAGCAGCAGATTGGGTGGGCTGGGGTAGGATGGTACTGGCACAGCATTAATCTGCTTTCTGGGCTGTTTATGTATCTGGGAAGGAAGCTGACGTGCAGTGTGTGTGTATGGGTTCCTGGGACTGCATAATTTCTTACTGGGACATTCAGAAAGGAAATGAACAAGCTATAAGATAAGTTGACTGTGGACCCTAAATCTCCAGGCAGATTCTATTCAGAACATCTGTCCCAGATGGCTGTTGCAGATGGGTGACACAGCAGTTTGTTCTTTGTAATAATGCATGGTTTGAATTCATGCACAGCAATGAAGAGTTTCTGTTCTTTTCAGAACCAATACTTTGGGGCTGGGAGGATTAGGGCCTGACAGGCATTGATTTTTTGAAAATATTGAACGTGCATTTACAAGTTGCTTTGCACGATGTCTTCAGTCTGCATTGTGTGTGTGCATATCTGGGCTTATGCAGTTCTTTGCATAAAATCTCCCTGGTCTGCTGAAGTATTTTATCTGTGTAGGCATGCTGGACAGTGAGGTTGGCCATGCTTGGGATGCACAAACCCTGTGTGCAGGCTTGTAGCCTGCTTCCATCCGAGTAACAGCACCACCTCCTGGAATATGTGAAAGAGTGAGCAGTGAGAGTTACCTCCTAGGAATACTGGTCACTAATGGCTGTGCTACGGCTTTATGTCCAGAAATGGGTCCCAAGTTGCTGACTGCCTCAGGTGAAAATGGAATAACTACAGCAAGATAATTCCAGCTCTATGTGCCAGGCTATATTTGGTGTCCTTGTTCCGCTTCTTTGGGACTCCATGGAATGCTCTAGTGATGACAGATGCTGCAGGCAGGCGCTAGGTGAAAATAAGCAGTTAAAACCCCACTGTTGAGCTTGACACTGTGTCACATCACTGATTTGACACAGACCTGTGCTAGCATGTAGTGCTTGCTGTAATCGGCCCCGTTACGGTCTTGTATGGTAGGGCTGATGGATATATGCCTTGTTTGAATTTCAAAGACCCTGCCTTGGGACCATCTGATAGTTTATGATGTCCCTCCATCTGTTGTAAAAGAAGCAGCTGAACAAGCTCATCCTTCTGAAAGAGCAGAGATACCAAAGGAAAAAGCAGGATCTGTGCTGTCGTTTGTGGTGCTGCTGGTAGGAAATTAATTCAGGAAATGCAGGCTTGTACTGCATGCAAATTCCAGAAAAAACGATTTGTTTTATTTGAGGGGGGAAGACCTTGAGCTTCAGAGACAAGCTACCTTCATTGGCATAAATTGTTGTAGATTCATTATCTTCCGCAGTGCTCTGACAACTAATTCTGCTTGATCTGGCCCCTCAGCTTTTTTTTGTTTGTTTGGAATGTTCATTGCTTTCATAGCATGGGAAGTGCCATGGTTCTGCCATCGAACAAGGTCTATATTTCATGTTCTAACTACTGGTCTAATTAAGGACACTCTTGCCTATTTGTCATCGTGTTTCAATTTCTTGAAAGGAAAAATACTCGAATTTTCTCAAGTGAGCTCTGCACAGAAAATATGACATAAACTTCAGGAGTAATTGCATAGTGGCTTGTGATTATTTTTGCACATGAGGGGTTTTTTCTTTTTCTTTTTTTTTTTCCTATGCATATTCTGTCTGAAAACTCTCCTTGGCAGTCTGAACTCTACAGAAACCTACACAGAGGTGTTTTATTGTTGTGCCAGGCTCTCTGTGAGCTCTTCACAGAAAGATTTTAGCATGAACCAAGCATGGGGGAGAAGCTGTGTTTCTGTGAATGAGATCAGAAAGGTAGAGAACAACCTTCCCCAAAGGAATACCGAGGTCTGTGACATAATTCTTGAAGCAATAGGGCGGAAGAGCCAGCCAAGCCCCAGAGGATCTGCGTGCAGTGAGATTTAGACTTGCTCTACGTGCTGCCAGAATGAACTCAGTTGGAATCAGCAGTGGCTCCCAGTGGTTCTCTCAGTCTGCTCACAGGGCTTCAGGTGACTTTAAACATGGTCTTTAAACTCTGGCATTGCTGAATTCTGTTTTTAGAACAAATAGATTGATACTCTGCAGCAAGAACGTTTGTTTTTCTTTTCCTTTCACAGACCTTTTTCAAGGTATGGGATTTTTTTAAACCGTTGCATCAACGTGTTTACCTGTTTTTTAAGCAAATTTGTTTTCATTGATGATTACTGCCGGATGCATCGACTAAGTTCTTTAATGATGTAATGAGAAATAGTTCTAGAACTGATGACCTTTAATAAATTTCAGGGTTCAGCAATGAATTGTATGTTAGACTCATGGACACGCGTGTTTTGAAAAGGTCAATGATGACAAGCTTTTGGAATTTGCATAATTATGCTCACCACCGCACTCTGAATAAAGCCAGCAAGTGCTTTGCCCTTTGAAGTATTCAGGTTTTTCCTGTTTTCAACTTGCTTTTCTGAAGCCATTCCAACATTGAGAACACAGAGAAGATGGATCCAGGGAGCATGTTAGTCCTTCTGGAGTTTGTGGTACTTCAGCTAATCGATGATTAGCTCGGATGCTGCAGGAGGGATTTTCAAAAGTGTCTTTAACAAAAATAGAGGAAGGGAAGATGGTGCAGTGAAACACTAGTAGTAGTATATCAAGTATGTTTGTTGCAGTATTTTGTTGCAGAAATATTTCATCATTTAGAGAGAGGAGTGCCTTGTATCTGAGTCATAGCTGTCGAGAAGAAGGTTGTTGCTGAAGGTGAAGAAGTGGTTGGAGCAGGAGAATTGCTGACGAGGAGGGAAGCTTTGTCTTGAAGGGCACGGTACCTCTGTGCCATTGTGTTCCCAGGTTCCACGAGGCAAGTGACATAAACTAGACTTTACATAGCAGGTGGCTGATGAGCCATCTCCCATGGTTTGTGTGCCCAATTGGATGCTCAAGGCTTTGAGTTACGGAAATGTTGAGTTGCTGCTCTGAACTTAGTAGGCCTTTGCTGTAGAGCCCGTCAGGAGTTTCAACGCTGCTGGCAGAGATGTCAGGCTTAACCCAGGTGGTGTAATGGCTCCTGGCAGCACACTGCTGTGTTAGAGTGGTTCCTTGGGTCAGCTGAATGGTGTTAGTGCAGTGTGAGGCCACTGCCTCCTTCTCTTGCTGAAGTTCATCAGCTGTGGCCCTGTGCCCTGGTGATGGCGCAGGAGCTAACTCAATCAAACTTCCTGCAGTGCCTCTGCAAGTTCTGGAGGTGCACTGGGGAGAGGTAGCCTTGAAGTGCTTGTAATAACTTCTGAATTCTCTGGAAATTGAGTCTCACAAGTCTCAGTCAAGGTAAGTAAAAGAAATGGAAGCATTTCACTTTCATTTCTTTGCTTTCATTTTCCATTTGTAAAACGACCGCAATGCTATCGTTTCATCTCACATGGGTCATTAGGAAAGATAACTTGTTTATGTGGAAGATAAGAAATTCTGTCTTCAGAATGGGGTTTGAGTGATGTATGGTAAATAAATCCATGGTTTCCCTCTGAAGAATAGACAGAATAATATGCAATTTAAAGAAAGGAGAAGGAGTAACTGATGGAGTGATCACCAGCTGTTCTGTGCCCTCAGTGAGACAGGTGAGGGAGGTAAGCATTTTGGTCACATAATGCTGCGTGCTACATCCAAGGGAGCATCAAATTAACGTTGTTTAGGTAGCTTGAATTCTAACACTTTAATTTTGAATGCTTGTTTCCAACCTCAGCAGTCACCTTAGTGGATTGTGCATTAAAAGTGTAAAGCATACATACTGCCCTGCACACTGAATAGCGCTGTCAGTCAGAGCCAGTGCCTTCTTTTCATGTTAAATTACTTAATGTTTTGTGGTATTGTTCCAGCCACTCAAGACATCT
The DNA here is from genome assembly GCF_987193195.1 of Phasianus colchicus. Classification (NCBI taxonomy): domain Eukaryota; kingdom Metazoa; phylum Chordata; class Aves; order Galliformes; family Phasianidae; genus Phasianus; species Phasianus colchicus. The sequence continues at coordinate 9,623,027 of NC_143444.1, forward strand.
TATATGCATGGAATTCAGAGTGGTGAAAACTAACATCAAGGCTGACGTTAACATTGCAGGGAAGAGCAGATCTTATACCAAATTATTTTTGTGGTGGTTGTTTGAGTAAGAATTGGATTTGGTAGGAAGATCACCTACAGACTTGAACAAAATGTAGTTCTGTGCTGCTATTCACTGAGCTGGGTCGGGGGGGTCTTTGGGAGAGCATCAGTGCAGCTTTCTGCCCCAGCCCATACTGCCTGCCCTGGCCTCAGGTGCAACTTTTTCTGCTGGTGAAATATTCAGCTTACCAGTGTAAGCTGCAGGATGGAGGAGGAACTGGCTTTAAATCCCTATGGCTTGTGTTGGTTGAAAGATTTGCTTTCTAGATACCTCTTGCTCAGTGGTCCTTGTGTGTGAGGACAGCCCTATCACCTTCAAAGTCTACAGTGCTTGTTTGTTGTTCCTTTTCTTAGACAAAGCTCTGTTGGTTTGAATTTTGATCTCTTGAAAGTTATAGAAACTGGAAAAAAATGTTGTATCTTATTTCTTCTGGCTACGTACATGCAAATCCCACCTTGCAATTACTGGAGCTGCAGTGGATAGTGTCTTACAAATGGGATGTATTTCCCATTGAGTTAGGAAATGGCTACTGAGAAAATAATTTAAAATACAATCAAAACCTCTTGGTGATTCAGGTATTCTTTTTCCTTCTCACATTTCATTGCAAGGAAAGAATAAGTGCTAAGAGAGCAAAGAAACTCAGTGACAGCATGTGCTGCCCACCTCATGCAGCATGGGAAGAACAAAGAATTTTATTCTTGCCTTATTTTAATGACTCACTCTACGGAAGGAGGTGGGTAGGTTGCTGTGTTATTTTCCTCCCGAAAATCCATAACCAACTGGTGTTCAGTTCATTTGCTGACATTTAATACATAAAACATGGTTTGCTATATCCTGCTGGAAACAGTAAATCAGGTATTCATTTGCAAAAATGAGTCAGAGCAGATGCAACCCTTGTCATACATGTAAAATTGGGAAAAATTAGAGGTCAAGTACCTTCAAAGCTGCTTTTGTTCAGTGTCTACATGTAGTTGGGTTCCTGAGTCTTTTTAAGAAAGCGAAGGACACTCTAGTCAGATGGGTACTGTAGAGGCAAAGGCAATCCATTTTTGTAAGATAACATATATTGATATTTCTAAGGCAGATTTTAGTCCATTTTAGAAGGGAAAGAAAATTTTAGAAAGAAAATTTAAATATGGATGTTGCATGTGCTTTCCTCCCCTTTCAGGCTGCCTCTGTTGTGCTGCTGAGGAGGCTTTGCCCCCTCCAGAAGCAGTGTGACTTGGCTTCCAGCTCCTGTCTGGCAGGTGGGCCAGGAGCATCCTGAGTCAGGATGAAGCTGGTGGTCTAGGTGGAAGTTTGGGGCTGCTGATAGGAGAGAGGATGGATGTGTACCAGTGGGAGAGTTAATTTAGGGAGGATGGAGAGGCTAGAAACATATGGAGTGACTCCTTCTCATGCTGGAGAGAGAGAGAAACCTGCAGGAGCTAAACTCTGCTTTGAATCTCAAAGAACGAGTGTGATCAAAACCAGTCCTCTCTGTTTCTCTTTCCTGCAGCTGTCTGCAGTGTTGGTGGCTGTCTGTTCGTTTGATGCCTGCTGTTCTGGCTGGTGCAGTCCCGCCTGTTCTGGGACAGGTACTTCCCACCTCTGCAGCCCTGTCAGATCCTGCTGGTGGTTCCCTTTCAAAGCATTGTGAAGTAACCCATTCCAGAAGGAGACAGAGATGTGTAATTAAAGAGCTTTCAGGACGGCAGATAGGGACGGAGAGTATTTCTCTGGGTACTGCTAAGGGAAAATCCTTCTATCCATGTAGATGTCAGTTAGAGATGGGCTGAATATGTGGGTGGGAAATAGTTTGGATCACTCATTGGTGTCTGGCTGTTAGTGCTGTAGGGCCAGTACTGTTCAGTGTCTCATGAATGGCCAGAGTGACGAGGTGGAGGGTGCCAGTGGTAGGTTTATGGACAGTGCTGTGCTAGGCACAGCAGTCACAGCTTTGCAGAAGCACCAAGAGGATGTTTGTGGTGTCTGACTTCTGACAGAGGGATGCGAGCAGATAGGAGCAGGCTCTTCTCAAAAGTGCTGGGACTGGAGAAGGGGCAGCAGGCACAAGTGAGAGTTGAGGCCAGATGGAGGGGGAAAAATTGCCATAAGGATGGGGCAAACTCTGGAGCCGGATCCTGGAGAAGACAGATTGCTGGAGATGTTCAGAATTTGTTGGGCAGAGCCCTGAGCACTTTGTATGGGTGAGAGAGCTGTTCCCACTGACGTGGTTCTGCCTGCTAGCACGGGGCTTTGTTTCCTGCTTTGAATCATTCAGTTGTTGGGCTTTGTACCCAGCTGCACTTTCCCACTGCCCCTTCTTGGGGAGGACGCTTTGTTTTTTTTATTACTCCAGACAGTTTTAGTGCTGAGATATTTCTTTAGATATTTCTTAAGCAAGGTGGCCTCTGGCTACAATTAGTGTCCCATTGGAAGAACTGGAAGCATTATACAGCAACACTAAAGCAAATCATTCTACCTCATGGCATTATTACCTTGATCTGAAAATTTCCCCAGGCTGCTATTTGTCACTAGTATAGCCTTCTGCTAAACTTATCTATACAAAAAAAAAAAAGTTAATAGAGCTGCAGTTCTGGAGTTGCCATCCCCATTTCTTTGGATGAGTTATTACTTAGTATATTTTATTGACCAAGCACGTAGAGTTCTTTGGTCCTTGAAAAATGATGCAGTGGTTCATCACGGACTCCATAAATTGTGGGACGGTGCAGCAATATCTTAGTCTCCTGTGCCATAAGAGAGGAAAGTATCTCAGAAACACTGTGCTGAAGTAGGAATTGCATGGTGTCACTTGACCGCACTGCCTACGTTGTCGTGGTGTCTCTTGTGCTTCCTTGGAGGAGGTTTCGGGTTCAGAGTTGCTTGCTTGCTGCCATTCTTTGGTGATGGATTTTGAAAGGGTCTCAGAGGTTCTTAACTGAGATACTGGGCCATGAAGGAACAAATCAGATCTCAAGAAACAAAACGTTAAGGTGAGGCACTTCAGAACTTGCAGGGCATCTTTGTAATATGCTTATAGAGTCATTGCTGTTGCTTTCATTTAGAAGAGAGCGTTTACCAGTTCATGGCACAAAAAGGACTATGAGGGCTGATCTTGGAGTGCCCCAGAGCTGTGACAGAGGCCTTATGATCCATGGCTGTTACCTTGTGCACTGAGCTGGCAGTACCCATCCATGTACAGAAGAGCTCAGCCTTAGGGCTGTCCTGAGGACTTTGTAGAAATGCCTGATACTGCCCCTTTTTCTCATTGTCATGAGCCCCTCTTGGCCCAGGACAGTAAATGCCTGATCAGCTGGGGACCCTCTGGCATTTTAATGCCAAATGGCTGCTTTGTTTTCTACTGATTCAATCTAAGCTACCACTGCATCAGAAGACACTTAACCCACCTGGAAAGCCAAGCAAACTAGAGCTATGATAGTCTGCATGCTAATGCTAATTGGAGAAGCAAACTGCACTTCAGTTCATATACTGCAGTGTCTGTTACTAGAAAGCTGAACTGAACTAAAATCTGATTTGGTTTGTTTTGTTCAAGTAGCTAAAGAAGTTATAGAATCAGTGTTACTCCTGCTTTGCAAGCAGATTCAGATTTGTGGTTCTTCTTAAACAAGTTTGTCACTTAATATAGAGAACTGTATTAAGAGAGGAGCAAGAGAAATGAGTTGACGTAGGGGAGATGAGCAGACTTTAAATTAGTAGTTTCTCCAGTCAATAATGCATATATTAAAATGTGTGAAAAATACCTGCGTGCGTGGTAGCTGTGATGGCTTGTCAGAGAAGGCTGGGAAAACTGTATTCATAAGCTTATGCTAATACACACATGGAATAATTTTTTTTCATTCGTTGTTAAACTAGCGTGGACATCCTGCCATAATTCTGTGTGCTGCTAGGTCTGCAGTGGTGAAAGCCATTCTTCTTCAAGTTTCTTCTCCTGTCTTTGGTTGAGAGTTAAATTTTATGGAACGCTTTTCTTTGTTAGTGTTTAGAGTCTGGGTTTCTGTTGCTGTGGATGCTCTCTAAGTCAGTCCTCATCACAACATGCATCTGGTGGGGCCTTGGGAGCGCCCTTACAGCAGGACTGGGGGAACCCTGCTTTCCTGGCTCATCGAGCCCTGGGTTCAGCACCACATGTTCCTTATGGGTAAGTAGGCACAGTGGCAGATGCTCGTGGAAAAGTCAGCACCAGGAAGGCTATTCCTTCAAGCCCATCAGCTGTATTCTTGCAGGGAGCACGTGGGGAGAGAATAGAAGGCTTGAGAGGCTTACCTGGCCATTGGGACCTGCAGCCTGTGGTAGCTGAGAATAGATGATCCTGTATGGATGTCCAGCAGGAAGGTATAGCATCAGTGGTGCTCAACTTGTGCTGCACACTCTTTCTTTTGAGGAGAAAGTACGAAAGCTCAAGGGGAGGCAAAAAGCCAATCTCTTGGCTTAGTGGGTGTTTGGCAATACGAGCTGGTTTATAAAAAGCATTTCTTCAGCTTTATGCAGGGATAGTGTTTTTGTCAACTCACTGCCAAATGCAGGATAAGGATCTTAAGGAAGGACACGGTAAATAGGTGGAATAAACCTGTGGTAAAGGTGGATGGGATAATAAAGTGGGGAGGGCAAAATCTAAAGGAACTCCCGTGCTGAAGTTAGTAGAGGTAACTAACACAGATTGTGGTGTGCTAATGTCCAGTGTGGAAGCATAATGCAGGAAGGCGGTTATTGGAAGTGTAATGTTCAGTTCTGAATTTAATGAGTTTAAAAAGTATTTGAGAAATGACTTGTTTCTATTTCAGCGCGTGTTTCTGTGGTCTATTAAAATACAGGAAAATGGGCAAGTATACAGGAGGGGAAAAAAAGGAAAAGCTGAATATGGATAATGCTTTGTTCTACGTACAGAAACAATCTAAATAAAATCAGTTGAGTAACGGTCTTTCTTTGATATCAGATTCATGGGGTACTGGATAACAGCACAATATGAACAGCTGCCAGGCAGTGCTGCAATGCAATTTCATGTCCTGTGAAATCCTCTGGCTGAGATTTCTTAATGTAAATTGTGATTATTTTTTTTTTGGTACCCACTGAATGTGCTTCAACTGAGCTTACATTCAGCAAAGGGTACTTAGTACTGCCTGAAAATTTGGCCCCTCTGGTTTGCAAAGATACATGCCCAAAATCAACAGTACTTTTGGGAAAGAAAATGCCCACCTTTTCTATTCTCATCCATCTTGATCTTGGCTGCTAAAGTGTAAAACTTGCCTTGTAATCAATTTTTTCCTGGTATTTTTGCCCTGTGTTCAATATATGCCATATCCTCAGGGAAAAAATGCAAAGTGGTCCATTCATTGACCTGCTCCCTGCAAATGAATGTCATTGTTAGCACAGCCCAGCTCATTGCCTATTGATGTGAAAGCTGTAGTACAATTTTTTATGTGCCAAATGCCTCATTTTGTTTGCTTTAAATCCCATTTTCTTTCAGTTTCATTTTAAACAGATGTTTTCTAAATCCCTCCACAAATAGCAATTACGTTTTATAATGATGATCTTTGTCACTTAAGTTTTTAACTAGTGGTTTGATTCCCCGCTCTCAGCAATGTAAAACTGAGCTAGCTCTACTGAAGTTCAGGCTGTGCTGGTATACAACTGGTGTTGGTGAGTGGAAAAGTCGGGTATTTTTGGAGTTTTTCTACATTTCCAAGCATCTGGAATTAGCACTCTCCACCTAAAGTTGCTCTATTTTAAATTTTAAGTATTATTTTCAGAAGATCCGTGTCCCATTTGCTCTTAGTGCAACGGGGAGTTTATGAAGAAGCACCTGCTTTTGAAGCTCTGTCCCTGTTAGTATTGTGGTCAGGGACTCTATGGGGTCCATAGCTGCCAGTGGAAGAAGCTGTCATCTGCCCTGTCATCCATCCACGGTGTGATTTAGCTGGGTTGTGGTGTTTCTCCTGCTCTGTCTCAATCCTCAGCAGTGTTTCTCTGCCTGTGAACCAACTTGAGTCGATCTCTATTTGCCCTGTGGCTGGAGGCTGCTTATTGGTCTGCTGGGTTTTGCTCCTTATTGGGTTTTGCTCCTTAGCTCCTGTACTTTGCAGTACTGCAGTGTGACTTTGTGGTTTTTAGGTCCATTTATTTTAGCTTCAGCCTTCAAGGCATATATGGGAACGCTTTAAAGGAGCTTTGCTTTTGGAGAAATCACAACATGGAATTGAATCTTGGAGCACTGAGTGTGTCCACCTACGGTGTTATTTTCTACCAGCCTGAGATAGGTAGGATATAAGGATTTTCTCTGCTTTTTGGTGAGGAGCTTCCACAGCTTTGCCCTGGTAATGTGCAATTCAGGGAGTGTGCACCATCTTAAACCCGACAGCCCACGTTTTTTATTTCATTTCGTGTTTGGGCCTTAGTCCCACTTATGGTTTACCTCTGGCAATGTGAAGTGTCTGCCTTGGCCATGAGTGTTTATCCTGTTCTTTGCATCCTTGAAGAGCAACTTCTCTTCTGCTTTCCTGCAGTTCTCAGGTATATCAGAAGTAGTACTAAAATTTCCAAAATTTGAGTTGAATAAAACCAAATCCATTTTTCAACAAGTCCAAATCTGAATCAGTCTTCTGATACCACTCCCCATATAAGCTTTCATACTGAGCTTCCAAAGCATGTTCCAAGTCTGTCTTGGGGGGCCTCGAGTCGCACCTCAGAGATGCTGGCAGTGGTCTGGAGCCCAGTGCAAGTCTCTCATCTCCAGTCAGGTGTGAATAGGTGATGAATCAGCAGCATTTTATCTCTGAGCCAAGAAACAGAATGTGTTGCTTAAAGCTCATTATTTTGGTGTGTGTGTCTAACAATGGGATGTTTTTTGGAATATTTAGGCAGAGCAATTTTTGATTAAAAATTCTTTTTGTGGTGGCATGCAGGATGAATTACAGTCTGTGGGCACTGCAGATTAAATGCCTGTTGCAGGGAGCTGATCTTTGGAGCTGAGCCCATGAAAAGGATGCATTATGCTGCAAATTATTAAATATTGATTTCTATAATGGTCTGCAGGCATCAATGAATTTAGCAATATGCTCATAAATAGAATGAAAAAGATTAATACCTCGGCAGAAAGATAATTGCAGATACATTTAAATGATGACTGTGGTGCAAGGTAGGTACATGGGTGCGTACTGCCATGGAGGACTTCAGTTCATTGTTGGGTACCCAGAGCCACCCAGAAGGTGCTGTCACCTCAGTTGTTTGCAGCTCAAGTTCCCAAAGTTTCTGGAGCTCCTTGGGCCAGGCTGCATGCTGGGTGTTTGCCTACAGAGGGGTGTTTGTATGCAGCTTGCTTCCTCCTGCAGTGCTGGGAGGTTTCCTGGCAGCGTGCTCCCTGCCATCCCAGCTAAGCACAGTTTAGCCTCTCGAGGAAAGCTGTTGCTTGCATGGGGTTTGTGCCAGTGATACCTTCTGTACAGTGGTTTAGAGAAGTTGCTACTGCAGTGTTTGTTCTCAGCATTCAGTGTGGAATTACTTCTCCTCAGAGATTTGCAATTTGAATTTGTCATTACCTTTTCTCTCTGTGTAAGCATGTTAACAGCAGTGACTTCTTCCAGAAGAAAGGAAATGGATTTTGTGTCTTAATTTTGTTGGAGGAAAGGCAATTTTCATACACTATCCCTAAGCATCGTTTTGACAACCGCACACGGCACATTTTTGACTTACTGCTTTGCTTTGTTCAAGAAACAAAATTAGTGCTCTTCTGCAGATGTTAGTCTTTAAATTTCATTAGGAGGGATGGCAACATCTGGGCCCTTAGGCCATTAAAAGCAAGGAGACAACTTTAGCTGCAGCTCACGGACTCGTCTTGCATTTTGAAATGGATACGGAGCAGCAGAAGTGGAACTGCTCTTCACAGAATCACAGAGTGGCCAGGGTTGGAAGGGACCTCAAGGATCATGAATCTCCAACCCCCCTGCCACATGCAGGGCCACCAGCCTCCCCATTTAATTCTAGACCAGGCTGCCCAGGGCCCCATCCAACCAGTACATCTCCAGGCAAGCTGTTAGTGGTGCTGAGAAAATGCACGTTGTTGACCTCAAATTTGCAAAATGCATGATTTTGATAAGGAATGGTAAGTGCTCACAAGAAGCTTTGGTGATGGTTGAAGTTGGGGAATGAATGTGACTGGTTCACTTGCTCAGTGTGGTATCTGAGTGAAAGCCTGGGTCACGTGGAGTCTGTCCTTCTGGTCAAATTAATGGCATGCAGATATGCTGTCCATTAGACCTCCCACCCTGAAGATTACTTGTTTTTATATTGTTTGCTAAGGTACTTCAAGGATATTTGTACAGTGTTAGTTTTTGGTGTGTTTTGCTTTTATTCTCTGCGCCATGTGACATCTGAGTCTTATAAGACCTGCATGAAGGATGGCATAGGATATTGCCCAGTAAGGCTGTGGGTGCTCCGTCCTTGGAAGCATTCAAGGCTAGGCTGGATGGGCTAGTCTAAAGGGAGGTGTCCCTGCCTGTAGCAGAAAGTTGGAACTCGATGGTCTTAAAGGTCTCTCCCAACCCAAACCATTCTATGATTCTGTGATTCTATGATTGCCATCCAGGAGCGGTGTGTGTAGTCCCAGAGGTAGATAATGAAATGTTGGATATACCGCCCTGTAGGATGAGCAAGGCATCTGCATCCAGTACAGATTTATGGCCTGGTATTTCTGAGGATAGTAGCACCTCAGTGAAAAGCGAGGATGTGACAGTAGGTGAGTCAGATGGAAACCTTCCTGTTCAAGTGTGGAATCACTAATGGCACAGCTTGGAAAACGAACATGCAAAAATCCTGGATGCCCTTAGATTCTGAGACTGCTCAGAAAGCTGTGATTGCTACTAAGCTCTGTTAGCTCCAACTGATTGTCTCCAGAATCATATCATTTCAGGTCTAGTGGAAAAGCAAAGTGACGCATGACTTTTTTTTCCTAAGTTTTTCCTATTTTTTTAAGACTTAAAATGAAAAATTCCCTATTCCAGCCCTCAGTCCTCTTAAGCTGTCACAAGACATACTTGGATAGCAATCACATGCAACTTATGGCCGCATTACAAAGCTACCTCAAAATCAGGTAACATTAGCTGTTGCCTGAATATTTAATCAACTTTTTACCTGAGTTTTATTGCCAGCATGAGCTCCCATGAGTTAAGCTGTTTGTGCTGTGGATATACCTATGAGCAGAGAAAAGGAGCAGACCATTCTTCCACCTTCCACATAAGCAGCTGATCCTGAAACTGGCAGAGTCAGTGATGCCAAGTGTCAGCTGTGCAAACAAATGTGTAGCAATTGTATTTTGGATCAGCAGTTTTTTAGAGCAAACTGCTCATAATTTCCAGCAGTAATTTTGGAAAGTGCATTCCCTTCTCTAATTTCTTTGTCTTCAAGTTATATCTGCAGAATAAAATTGCAAAGCCAACTGATGCTTTACAGTTACTTCAATTATGTGGTATATAGGTCGTAACTAATCCCAACAAAGCTGGCAGATTGGTTGTCTGCAGAAAGTAGGTATAACTGTCACTGATTTCATCCTGATCGAGACAGCATACAGGTACGTGTGTCTTTTTTAAAGGTGGTGTCAAATTGGTGTTACTATTCATATGAGGAGTTCTACTAAAGGGCCAGCTGTGTAAGCTTTACCTCTACATGGCCTGATTAAACCTTGCAGCTTTGATAAATGAGTGAATAGAACAGAATGCTCTTGGACAGAAGAAAAAATGTTGCTGGAGAACCAGTTGATATTGGTAGTCAAGAAGTACAGAAGATTTGAAGATGGGCATGCATCTAGATCTTAATGTATCACAATTTGTGTTCACATCGTGTTTGCACAGCTGGTTTTACAGGGGTCCTGTAAAATAACACAGCGTTGTCCCATGCATTGTTAACGCTTGTGGAGTTCTGTTGTTGTAATGCATACCAAATGCATGTTTCATTTAGTTCACAAATGAGTACTGTTACTGATTTTTTTTCCTTTGTTTCCTTTTATCCAGCTGTTACAGCATCTGGAATTGGAAACCATGCAACTAGAAGCCTTTCTGGAGTGGAAGCAACTGGAAACGGTTTACTGGCAGTGGATGGTAATTAAAGTAATTTTAAAGGATGCAACTTTCTTGACTCTAACCAATAGCTGACCACTTACTAACACTCTTTTCCATAAAAACGCTGTGAGACATCTGTTAAACAGCACTTCAGAAAAGGAAAAAGGGTTTGGTAAAGAGAGCAATGTGTTCTTAGCTGTTCTTCATCCCTCAGCTTTCTTCAGTAAGACTGTGAGTCTTACCAGCTAAGCTGAGGAATTGCAGGGCAGAGGAGCAGAGCTCCATAAAGTTAATACAAATGAAAATGCTTGATCTTCATCTCTTTAATGTTTTTAAACATAACAGTCATACATTTCGTTAAAATTAAATGGGTTTTCAGAAGAGGGACTCTAAGCTTTATTGCAGACTTGAGAGCAACTAAATTTGCAAGCAGCTGATACTGAAAACAACTTCATTTTTTCCCAGCCAAATAGTGTGTTGAAATTGGCAATTTCCCCTTGAACTGTGTTGAATGATCATAAGAAAATCAATAAGCCTTTCTGTGTGCATCTTTGGATTTCTCAAGTGAGTGTAAACGGCAGCATCCATCTCACTTCTCTCTGCAACTTCTGTCCATTTACAGTTGCTGAAAATAATTCTTCAGAGCACTTCATTAGCTGCATGAGTTTACAAAATTTGGGGAATCAGTGAGCTGACTATTAATTGCCCGCATGCGTCGTTCTACACTGAAAACCAGGCAGAGGAGTGTAAAATTACCTCACCTGTCTTGAAGAATACTCCCAGTGCAGAGCCATTTGAATTGCCATTAGTTATGTAATGGCTTTTGATTTACTCATCTACCATCTTATAATTGGAAAGCTTCAGCTCTAGGATAAGCCTATCTCCAAAGTCATGCTGGCACAATGGAAGGGCAAGTGCTGTGGCATTTTGGTGTAGCCACCTCAACCACGTTACAGTGTGGGAAGTACTGTGGTGGTTAGTGCTTGCATGCTTTTTGGAATTCAGTCCTAAATAAATAGTTGCAAAAAACCCAGCCAGCACATCTTTCTTTAATGAGTTGAATGTGGCAGTGGCTTTGTTCAGCAGGATGTTGATGGTTGTGTTCCCATATACTGTAGGTTGTATGAGGATGAGGTGTGCTTTGAAGATGCAGAAGTTTCCTCTTTCCGTTTTTACCCTTCTTTTCTCTTCCTGATCCGGTGGACAGAATGATTCTTGCATAATTACTGCCCTCCTGATGGTTGTAGAGAACGTTAGTAATGCATTCCTGATGAAGCTCCCCTGTGCTGATTACTGAATGCTCTTGTATTGATGGGCACGTCTGCTCTGCAGCCTTCCATCTTTGAGTGTCTGTATCTGGATGCATTGCTCAGTTTCCTTACTCTTACCCTTTATAGGGTATGTTCACTGACCGTCAGATTACGAGCTTATTTGCCATTATTCCCCCTGCCCCATGCTCTGATTTATGTGTGCCCTTACAATCTGGGGAAACTCAGCTTGTCTGCTTGTGTGCAAATGGACTCTGGGATGCAGTAGAGCATGGGCGATTTTAAATGAATTTTGAAAGATTCGCCCACAATCTATGAATGTATCCTTCAGCATTTGCAAATGGAAAATGTCTGACTGAATGCCTGACTGGGCTCCCCAGCCTTTATAGGGATCCACCAGCTAGGCTCTGAAATTGGAACGTCTCTTGCACTTATCTTTGCCTGATTCAGCAGCTGAACTTGCATGTTTCTGTAGGAAGACAGCTATTTAGTATCTCCACATCTTTGCATGCTTGCTTCTTTTTTTTTCTTTTTTTTTTTTTAACAAGTGCAGCAAACTGTCAAGAGAATTTTCTTCCATACTGTCTTAGTTCTGGCTTGTCAGATGATTTTAACATTATTATTAAAAAAAAAAAAAAAAAAGAAACCAAAAAGCCCACAACTTTTCAGAGTTGATAAAGCAGACATTTCTGCTAAATATAGGTGCTAGCCAGTTTTCTGCAGTTTGCTGTTAATGATACTTCCTCACTCGCTGAAATTGATTGTTTTTAGTTGTAGAAATGACAACTTGTGATGCTTATGGGGATCTGTGGCTCTGCCTTCCACCCATCCCTGTGCTAAGGTACAGCCCTGCTCTCTGTTACTGTCCTGACACCCTTCCCTTCTGCTTTCCACTGCTTTAATGCCTTTTCTTTCTGCATATTCTTTGCTGTTCTCCCATCCGTTTTCTTCTGTGCACTCGTGTGCTACGTGATGATGCAGAGAGTTGAGCAGAAAGAGGTAAACAGACTCCATGAAGGCAGCAGGAGCTTAATTATTGACCCATGGCTGTATGGGAGCCCTCAGGCACTGCTCTTGCTGCTGGGCTGTGCTGCAGCACCCTGACTGGCAAGAGTGAGGATGCTGGCTCTGATATGTGACATTTACAGCAAGGCAGAGCAGTGGTCTTAGGCCAGAGCATGGCTTGACTGCAGCAACAGGAATGGCTGCAGTAATTTTGCACTAAAATTCTCTCATTTAATAAATTTCAAATTTAAAAGGAAAAAAAGAAAAGCTTAGTGTTAGTGCTGTGCAGATTGTCAGGCTGTCAGTTGTTGGTGACATCTTGTAGAGCTGCTGCTGGCTTAGAAAGGAGGGTTTTCAGGGTTTCTTTTGCCATTCTTGGCTCTCTTGCAAGGCTTTTCCTCATATCGGCCTAAAAACCTCTTGCTGCGAAGGAAGCCAAAGTTTTGTACCTACCTGCATAGAAAGAAGACAGCGAGAGAGAAAAATTATTCTCATCCTCTCTACAGCAACCTGCTATTAAAGTGAAGGCTGTTAGCATGTCACTGCTTTCCCAGTTCCTGTTTCTAGGCTAAACAAAATTGGTTCTCGTAATGCCTCCTTGTAGGCCATTCCTTCAACTTCTGATGGCTGTTGCTGCTCCAGTACGGGATTTTCTATCCCATTTGTCTGTGTTTAACTTCAGGTGCCTCACCCGTACATCAGCGTTACGGTCAGCTCTCTTCTATCACAGAGACTTGTGTTTATGCTTTCTAAGCTGGTGCTTGCATTTATCAGGATGACATTGGTGACGGGTGATTTTACGGCATCTCTACCAGCAGTGCTGCTGCTGAGCCTGTAATTACACCTATGTTTTTGCCTTGCCCACATGTTGACCGTGCTGCTTGACTGCTGAATTTGCTCTTGCTGTTTTCAGATTGCTTCTCCAATTTTGAAAGGCAATTTTGAATGCTACTCGTGTCCTTAAAAGAGATTATGATCTCTCTTGTTTGATGTTTTCTTGATAGCAAAATGGGAATAAATATTTAATATCCTGAGTGAGGAGGGCTGGGTCTCTCAGTTATCCTGTTGTGGCACAGAGACTATTTCTTTGTAATTTATGCACTACACTGTAGAGATACATACATTTCAAGGACTCTGATCTTATTTGGGGTTTTTTTTTTTGAGTTTCAAATAATGATTGCTATTTCTGAAGGCAGCTGCACAAATCATTTTATAGCCAGTGGAATGGTCAGGGCCAAGCAGAACCGACAGAGCTGGCCAGCCTGCAGCAAGGATCTCACGGAGTTCCTTGCTTGGAGAGCTGGATGTGGGCACAGATAGGGTGTGGATGTCACAGCTTGCTGTGGCACACAGATGATGGGCAGTGCAAGCACAGTGCTTGTCCTGGTCATCACTTTGTTACAAAAAGCCATGCAAGTAGAATTGGAGGGGAAAGGGCTTACATATTGCTTCTGCAGTAGGTTGTTGTTATCTCAAAGTGTGACTTTATGCTTTAGTTAATAGCAGTGGAGAGCATGTCACAGCATGCAGTGCTTTCTAAAATGAGCTAAGTTAGCAGTGTAAATCTTCTATTAAGACTACTTACATTAGAGTGAACTAAAGAGGTTCTCTTAAAATAGCTATGGAATTGCAGAACTGTATTCTGAGACAGCAGCAGTACATTCCTAGCCATGGGCTACTGGGAAGAAGGAGGGGAAGCATTTTAGGACCTGCTAAAAAGAAACTTCTGTTGTTTTTTCTTTTAGGAAACCGTGTTAGATAACATGGCCGAGGAGGGAAGCGTGCGCTCGGTGCAGGACACTCCTGTGGAGACCAGCAGGCTGCAGGGGGGGGCCACGTGCTGCCCCTGGGTTGAAAGGATGACTGCGCAAATCGATAGGTTGTCTGTGGAGATGACAGCTCTCCACAGCCAGCTGAACAAGCTGGTAGCACGCCGAAGGTCTGCTTGGTGTCAGAAGGTGAGCTTTGGGGCGGCCGTTGCGATAGGGAGCAACTTCTCACATCCTTTATTTTTCAGCTCACTTGCTGTGTCCCGTCTCAGGGCAGCCTCCCTGTTGGTGCTCTGTGTCAACCTACAATTGCTTGTCTGTTTATGCCCACAGCATGCCAGGTGCTCTTTCAAACACAAAGTAAGCAGGTGTCCCAGAGAGGCAGTGTGCTGAAAACAAAGTAAGTGTTCTTGCATTTGGAAGTGAAGGCATCAAAGGATAGGGGTTACAGAGGAGAGAATGAGAAGAGGAGGAAATTGTGGCAGCCTCTCGAGGGGACAGAGGCAGCAGGCTGAAAGCATCTGTAATGGTTACAGCAAGAAAAATACAAGTTAGGTATTCACAGGGAAAGGGAGGGTGTGAGAAGCCAGAACTTGTCTTCTTTCACTGAGTTAGTCTTTGAAATGCCTGATAGGGAAAGGAATAAGAAAGATTTGAAACCTGTGAAGTGAGAGAAGGAACAGAGTGCAAGTTTTGGTGCAAGAACAGACTGGGTGTGGGAGGTTGGCTGAGGAGGAAAGCAGGTGATAGGAAGGAAACGTACATGGTGTTCGCTGGCATAGAGATGGGGGGGCACAGAGAAGCACCCAGAGGGGCACTGGGGCATAAATAAAAGAGCTGTTAATGTAGATTTGGGAGATGAATCTGAATATTAGCATCCTGACACAAGGAGAAGATGCGATGAAGATGCAGGCATAGAAAGTAGCTTTTTTTTTTTTTTTCACAGTCATAAAAGGGAAAGAAGGATACCAGAGAATCTGTGAAACCAGTTAATGGGAGAGAAGTGAAAGGAACAGTTGGGTCAGGTAGAACACTAACAGAACTTTCTGTGTCACTGTTTTGAATCCATATTAACTCAGAATTGTTAACTTTTTGGTTTTTTTAGTTTGAAGTGTGGGTTGTTGGGATTACAGATCAACTGCCAGAATGAAAGGTAACAGGTATTTGCTCAAGAGTTCAGAGGAATTTGGCATTTGAAAAAATGTATGGAGAAAAACTGGATCGCTCTCTTCCACTTCAAGGATAAGGAGCCAGTTGGGCTTGGTTGGATAGGGGCAGGCATGAGGTGCTGCTGCTTCATACCAAGTGTGCAATCCTCCCCATGGGGCACTGGGGATATTAGCAGCATAAGTGAGTTCAGAATCTGTCGGTTACATTCTTTGAAGAAATCCACCAAAAATTATCCAATACACAAATGCAAATTATAAGCTTGTCAAGTTGCAGGCTGGGAGAATATTCTGAAGTATCTCCAATGTATTTCCTTTGATCTTGTAGTCTTCTCCAGGCACTTGCTGTCAGTCACAGTCAGATGGGGTGCTGGTCATGTGGGTCACTGGTGTGGTCTGGCTTAGATGCTTTATGGCAAAACGGAGATGAATGTTGCAGGACAGCTCAGACTTTGAAATTAAAAAGTAAACTTCCCACTGTGTGGTTTCCAATATGCTCTGACTCCTTTTATGTATTACATTATATGTGCCTGTTAAATATGATGTAGTAATCACACTAACTTTTTATGCTTTCATTTGGAGATGAAGTCCAATAATGTTAACTGATGAATGCTGCACAGTGCACTGAAATAGATGCGCTGATTGTTTTTGAATGATGTTTGGTCAAGTTCCACTGTTTCTGAGATTCACAGAATGTCATTTGAGTCCATAACTGTGGGAAACAAATGGAGTGTGTCTTGGTGTGTTGTTAAAAGGATAGTTTATCGCAAGTGCTTCCTCTTCTGCATCCCCCAGAACAGAATTGTTTCGTAATGCTGCTACGTGACAGCATTTTGGAGAGCCTGGAGGTCAGATGACTCTCCATTAATCCTCTTTAAATCAACCCTTCTTTCTGTCAGCCAAGCTGCCTACGTGATGCTTTCTGCCTGCAGTCTGCCTTCTTTCCCCCAGCCAAGATGCTAGCTGAGTGCAGGCTGCTCTATCAGTTGTGTCCCCTTCAGTCCTTTCACTGGAGAAATAAGCTTATCACGTCTTTCCTTCTATATTCTTTTTTTAGTCAAACAAAGAGAAGTTACAGTGGTAGCTGAAGTGGTCATTATCTCTAACTTTGTATCTTGTGATAGTGAGGCATCTGGAAATTATCTTGGCTCTCACAAGCATGCCCATATGAGGGACAGTAAGTTTTATTATAGCTGCTGTGCCCACTGTGTTGTACTTCATGAGAACCGTGATAATCCACCAAGTAATTATGTTGGTTGTTAGCAATGCGCCTGGTGTCTGTGCCAGGCAATTGAGTAGAAACTATTCCAAAGAACTGAGGACATGTGATTAGATGTGATATTCTGGGGAAGAGACAGCCACAGTTTTTAAAGAGAGGAATCACAAATGTAAAAAATCTGCTGGAGCTCTTGGGGAGGGGACCACTGAGCGTGTGGGCAAGGGAGGTTGGGTTGGCGTGACCCGCTTGCATTTAGAAATGGTATTTGATAAGGTTCCTGAAAGGGTTCTCAACCAAAATAAACTGCCCATGTGAATGTGTTTCCTCTGACCCTTGAGCAAACACAGCAGGAAGAGGAGAGCAGTTGTCTCTGATCAGTTTGCACAGGGAGCTGAAGAGCAAGAGGCACAAGTGAAAGAAGCTCAATCACTTTTGCGCACACAAAGGACAGCAGGAAAGGATCAAGGACCCTCTTAGAATGATAGAATGGCTTAGGTTGGAGGGGACCTTAAAGATCATCCACTTCCCAGCCCCATGGGCAGGATTGCCTACCACCAGATCAATCCCATCCAGCCTGGCCTTGAACACCTCCAGAGATGGGGCATCCACACCTCTCTGGGCAGCCTGTGCCAGTGCTTCACCACCTTCTGAGTAAAAAATCTCTGCCTAGCATCTAAACTGAACCTTTTAGTTAAATCTTCTGGTTTAAAGCCATTTCCCCCATGTCCTGTTACTATCAGGCTGTAAAAAGTCAATCCCCCCTGCTTCTAAGCTTCCCTCAAGTACTGGAAGGCACAGTGAGATCTCCAGTACCTTTGTGGTACTGAATAATGGAGTGATAAAATGTCAGATAAAGTGGGATGGGAGATAAATGTGATAAAAATGCGTCTGAAGGAAAATCATAATATTATGCCTGTTTTTGTGATCTGGCCATCGTGTCGTGTGAGTGAGCTCTTGGGGTTATAGTAGTAGTTCTGTGAAAATGTCAGTGGTTGCAAATAGTAAATTAAATCCTAAGAATTGTAAGCAAGGCAGAAGAAAGTGAAATTTAAAATATTTCTATTGGTTTCTGGCACACCGTGTGCAGTTCTGGTTGTTTTCTGAACTAAAAGAAAGACGTGATTGAGCTGATAAGGCATAGAAAGGAGAAGTGATGATGACCCATGCTGTGAAAGTGCTTCTGTGCAAGGAACATTCAGCTGGTTTAGGGCTCCTTGCTCTGCAGGAGGCCATGAAGGGAAATATCACTTTGGAGCAGGAGCAAACAATTGTACTGTTCTGCTGCTCCTTCATCCTCACAACTGGGCAAGTTCATGAAGAAAAAAATCTGTTGTTAAGCAATAAATATGAAAAATGTTCTCTGGCCAAGGAAACCCTTCAGCCAAAAACTGCTGAAGTTTAGAAAGTTGTGTCTTCCAGTGAAGTATGGCTATGTGTTTGTCTAGTGCTGAACTTCTCTTGCTACTCGCTGCTGAGCTGTGTTGCAGACAGGCTGCTGGGTGAGGTGGGCTTTGAGGGCTCTCTAACATAAAGATGGAAAGACTACAGCGAGATAGGAACTTTCAGATACAAAGAATACAAGTTTTTGTGGAGGGAAGAGATGTTTTTTCCTATGCTTTCCATGAATGGGACAAAAATGTGCTTAAATTACAACACAGTTCTCACTGCAGATGAAAGAAATAATTTCCTCAGACCCTCTGCAAAGCAGGTTATGCAAATATCTGTCAGGGATGGCTGAAGAGGAGCTGAACCTGCTGTACAACTCTGATTTGGGCTTGAAACCTGAATCTGTGATTGACTGATGTATTTAGGACAAGGTAGAGGTATTTCATATGTGTTAATGTCAGAGCTATGCTATGCCACAGTGTCTGGTTTGCAGCACTAAACACAACTGCTGTTTATTCAGGATGAGCTAATCAAGGCAAGATATCTGGCTTTTATAAGATTAATAATTTGTACTGCATGATTCTGGTAGAGAAAACTATCCATCTTTAATCTTTTAAAATTAAGTAAGTAATTTTCCTCAGGAAAGCATTTTCTTTTGTTTTTCTCTGCCTGCTCCCAGCTCTTTATTTTCCCAGTTTTGTGCTTGGAACGACCCTGAAACCATTTTCTTTTCAAGGACATTGACTGAAGATAACTGAATGTTGCTATGGGATTTGGGTGATTCGTGAAACCCTGATTAATATGACATTTTAACTGATACCCATCTGCAGGCAGAATTGTGTTTGGTATCTTGGAGGATAACAGGCATAGGACATACCTGTATGGGCAGAGGTGTGATCTGAATATGTGACTTTCTTATAGTTAGCTCTGCTCTTTTCTGTTCAGCTCTATTCTTTTCCATTCAGCTCTGGGTAAATAATCACTTCTTCTTGGATGACATTTTGGTGGTTAAGCTTTAGAAATGTTTCTCTGCTTGAAAAAAAATGTAACTGAAAAAGAAGTCATCTCCGAATTTGAAAACAGATCTTGTTTATTTGCTCCTTTCTAAATATTTATTCTATTCTCCTCTGATTGAGGGGCATCTTGATTTCAGGTTGAACATTCTGTATCCAGGAGCTGGAGCACAGGGTGCGTGACTCCAAATGGGGATCCTCCTCAGTTTTAATCACATAAATGCTCACCTGCTACTGAGCTTCTGTTGGAGCTTGTTATATTGTAATATGGGATCTTGATGTTTGCTAGGGTTTAAAAACAAGCTAGACTCCTTTTAGGTGATGGTGTGATGGAGCTTGCTCATATATGCATCTCTGAAGCATGGCTGAGAGAGAGCCAGAGCCATTAAACTGAGCTTGAATGTGTTCCCTCCACATTTGAGCCCTGTTCCAGCAGTGCTGGGCTACCCATGCCTGAGCACAGAGCACTGGGAGCTGATGGAGGAGCTGTGGTCCTGCTGCCACTGCACGGTAAGGCCTAACCTGTGTGTAAACCAAGGCATGGGCAGTACCTGTGCATGGGTGGGAAAGTAGAAATAACATTTTCCTGCCCCTCTGCACAGCTGGTAGGGCCCAGTGTGGTGTGTGCTGGCTGCCCAATGTCTGCCCAGTGCGTTCCCCAATGCAGGGCCATGCTTGCTGCAGCCTGAAGTACAGGCTTGTGGCAAAGCAGCAGCTGAGCTCTTGGTGGGAAGCACTCTGAAGCTTTGTCAAGAGCTCTTTTTCTCTTTGAAAGCAAATTGTTCCCGTTTCATCTTGTCTATTTTTGCTGTTTATTCTCATACTCCAGGCTTTCTGCTAATATGAAGATATCAGTGCAGCGAGTGGTTAATAATTACCCAGGCTGTGGGGATGCAGGAAGCGGAGGAGTGCTGGGGATGGTTGGGAGCAGTCAGCATATTCCCTGCCCCGGTCCCAGAGTGTTGTTGTGTTCCACTTTGAAAACCTCCATCTGGAGCATCGAGCAGCTGTCAGTGGAGCTTTTCATGCAAAAAGGAATTGAAAAACTAGCAGGGCCACAAGAGCAGCTTTTGGAAGTGTATGGTTGGCTGGGCCCAGATGCCTGCGTAGGGGAGGAAACCCAGAGAGATCAACAGAAGCATCCATCAAAGGGAGCAGTGGAGGACATGGGCGGGAGGGTGGCAAGGAGGGACGGGGCTAATGGCTTTTATGTGTAGTTTGTATTTCGTTAAACATAGGATTACATTTGCTGCTGATGGAGCTGCCAAGGTATTAGCAGATTTAGGTTATTAGAAAGCATAGACCTGCTGTAAGCAGTAGGGAGTAAGATGTTTAAGGGATGGAATGCTTCCCTTTGAGGACAGGCAGAGAGAGCTGGGGTTGTTCAGCATGGAGAAGAGAGAGCCTGAGAGCAGCCTGTTAGGATCTACAGGGGGGTTATGAGAGGGAAAGGGGCAGAATCCTCAGCAGGGTCTGTGAAACAGGACAAGGGAAATGGTTTCAAACTAACAGAGGGGAGATTTAGATTGGATATAAGGAAGAAGGTATTTATAATAAAGGCGGTGAGGCACTGTCACAGGTTGCCCAGAGAGGTGGTGGGCTTCCCATCCCTGGAGACATTCAAGGCTGGATGGGACTCTGAGCACTTGATGGATTGCAGGGGAGTTGGACCAGATGTCCTGTAGGGGTCCCTTCCAACTCATATGATTCTATGTTCATGTGTGTTCTCTTTTTTGCTTATGTATTTTGTTGTGTTGCTTTGTCAGGCTTTTTTATCAGATTTCCTAACAGATCAGGCTGCTTTCTTTTGGTAAGTGCCCATGGATGCTGGGTGAGACCCAGGTGACGGCTCCAGGAGGCACTGAGCTCTGCCCTGTGCTGGAGGGAGGAAGAAAGAAGCCGTCTCTGTGCATCTCTATTCTCCACAGCAGGATCTGATGTTTGCATTAGACCCAAAGTCCTTAGTTAGCCTGGCTCAAGTAAAAGCATGGGGAGAGTTCCTGCACGTGAGCAGAGCTGGGAGGTTTTTAAAATCTTGTTCACTTCTGAGAAGTTCAGCCCATTACTCAGATTTGAATAGTCAACGCTAAGCTTGCAGCATACAAACAGACGACGAAGATAAGTATTTATTCTTTGTTTGCAGATGTAACTTGCTGTGCTGAATGAGTGCTGAACCGTGTGAGAAAGACTCCGTAGCAGTTGCTAAATCAGCAAACTGATTTCAAACACACAAAAACTGGAACTGAAAGTAAATTATCCCTCCTGACATTTTTCATGGGGCTTATATATTCTAAAGGACTCCAGCTCCGTAGGGAAGACAGAAACATTAAAAACTAAAGTGCTGTCTCCTGTTCTGCGTGCAGAACTCTGGGGTTTGAAGTATGGGTAGAATTTTGTCTTGTCTCCCAGAAGATGCAATTTTCCCTTCCTTAGCCAAAATGCAGAATGTGTGTTCAGGTGACAGGATCAGTTAAGGCATAATCAATAACCATTGTTAATATTTTACTTGTGTTATTTACTGACGTGTTGGATACCAACCACGGCAGTGAAACATGCAGTAAATGCAGCTGAAGAATTATACTCCAATAAATTTTAGATGAGCTTTATTTAACTATAAACTGTAAAAAAAAAAAACAACAAAAAAAAAACATCCCGACGAGAAAATGTGTTTTGTAGCCACTGTAAATGTTTTAGTGGGTTTTTTAAGAAATAAGTGTAGCACTTATGTTTTCACACTGAAGAGCACATCAAACACGGGCAAAAATTGGGAATGCCTACAGGGTTCAGATGTGCAGTGTGTGTGAGGTGGTGGCTTCCAGCACAGCCTTTATCTATTGAATGTGAAAAGCTGTAGGGCTGATGGGGCAGGGATTTGGGGTCCCTGTGGCCACCAAACTGCTGGGTGTCTGGTGCACGGTGAGCCATGGTGATGCATCCTCCTCTGCCAGAGCTGCATCCTGGGGGCATTCCTGCCTGATGGAGACCATCTTAAACACTGCAGCTGGTGGCTGTATTTTAGGACAGCTCTACCTGGAACTCTCTTAGTGTGTTTTACTGAGCTTTTCCGAGTGGGTTTTTGGGATAGTAACTTCCAGAAGGTGTCTGGATTGCTTTTTACAGCTCAGGGCAGACCATCAGCATGAGTTCTTCCTCCACCAGCAGAAGTTGTAAGTTGCATATTTCACAGCACTGCTTGCTTTTCGAATGAGTTGATAGGAGCTTGGTGCTTTTGGGAAATGGGCTGTTTATATTGATGTTTAACTGTGAGCTTCTTTTCTTTTTTTCTTAAAACCTTGGCCTCGTCCTCCCAGCTGTCTGCCCTGAAATCAAGGCTACTTGATCAGAAGAGAAGAAAGTATCTAACTCATTTCCGTGTCTGTCCCTTGTGCTTGTAGAAGAGCTGACATAAAAGTAAATCTGTAATTTAATATTGTCAGATCTCTTCTTCCTAGACAGAAATGCATCTAAATAAGGCTTCAGTGCATTTCTGAGTTCAGAACTCACTACTTCAAGCCGTTTGTCTCGTCAGCTCTCTCCAAGCTGTGAGAGATGTCAGACTTTTCCCTTTGCAGGCTGTAGCTGAAGGGCTCACCCTGTTCCTCCTGCCAGCATCACGATGGCCATTCAGGCAGCTTTGTGCTCTCTGCAGCCACTTCTCACCAGCAAAGCTGTAAGAGAAACTCCTTTAGCTGAACGAGTTTTTGGAGCAGTGGCTTTCAAAAGCATTTTCACTGAAGCTCTGCAGATGTTTTATGCTGGCACATCTCCACCTGAGGGTTAGCGCTCATTTGCCTCGTGCCACTGTTGTTTTGGGGTGCTGGAGTGAGCTTTGCTTGCTCAGAGAGCGCAAATCCAAGGAGCTCTGTGTCCTGGTGTGGCTGCTTTCATGCTGGACAGAGTGATGCAGCTCTTCTCACGTAGCACTGGAGCCCTCCAAGCCCAGCAAGTCACCTACATCTGAGAAGGTATCTCCTATCAGCAGTGTTTGTCTGCTGCCCGAGATAAAAATTGGGAAGAACAAATTGAAAAATAAGTGAGCAATTTATTACATGAAGCAATACTTGTCTGCTGCCTTCCTCTGTAATTTGTCACTGTCAGTCTTTTCTCAGAGAAGCTCCGCAGCCTTTTTGCAAGTGTCTGAATTACTGAAACTGACGTACTGTGGTTTTCATTTAGTACTTTTTCATGTGTGTGTTACTAGATACATTTCTGTGATCTTCTAATTGAATTCAAAGATTTAAATAGTGTAAAGATAAAGCTAATTAGAAATAAAAGGCTAGTCTGCTAGATGGGGTTTTTCTGGTTATTGTAAGTTCTAAGGACTTAGAATTTGGAGGCAGAAATTATTCCCCTTGCACACTGAGAACTGTGTGCCACGTGGGATTTTTGCAAGTCTAAACTTCATCTCCCTGTGTCACTGATGGAGAACCTGCAGGTTGGTGTTCCTGGCTGGAGCCATCACACCTTCACAGTGTATGGGACCATACTGGGGGGTTGCCTACCTTACGAGAAGCAGCTGAAGAGGTTTCAATAGTCCAGTTAACGTTTGGGGATTTGTTCCTGTCTGGTTCTGTCATCAGAGTTGCTTCAAATATCACATTTTGTCTTTGATTCCTATCTGTTTTCCTCTTTTTGAGTTCAGTATTCCTCTGAAGTTAAACACTGGCAAAGCAAACCACTCCTACTAAAACCCGAGGAACAGATAGTTCAGAAAATATCCAGACAACAGGAAATGTTCTCCTAGTGAGAGGCTTTCAGCCCTGCCCCCTTGCTGCTGCCCTCAGGTATGTCCTTTAACCATCCCACCCCACTGCTGCCCTTGGACATACTGCTCAGCAGCCTCACGGTTTGGTTGCTTTGGTGCCTAAGAGGATTAATTTCCCTCTTGCTTTTTCCTGTGCAATAGATATTCACAGGCTCAGCAAACAGGCACTGCGCTTATCACTTATGTGCTTTTGTGTTTCACGCTGATATTTGCAGGTTTACTTTGCATTTTCCTGTTAAGAGCCTGGAAAATCTTCCTGGCGTTCCTTTCCTGGTCTCTTAGGCCGGTGTCCTTTTCTGTTATCTGAAGCTTGTGTGATTTTTCTGACTCCTATCTATGTGATATTTTGATACGTGATGCCAAATACAGACTGACTTGATTCTCTTTATTAAACAAAAAAGTCAACAGAAAGGAGGTATGCCTTCATGCAAGGTCTGGGTCTGGTTACTCCTCTGTGTGAGATTATGCTGTAAGAAACACTTAACTTTTTGTTGCTTTGCTTCCTCACCACCATAATGCTTTCTATTAGAGACCAGCATGGATGCTGTCCTGAAGTCTTATGAAGTGCTTTGTACTGCTGAGTGTATAGTGGGGGGGGAAGAAAGCACACAGCAGCAGTGCCTGGCCAGACTCTCGTGGTTGTTCTCACTGAATGCAGCTAAGCATGTTTGTGATGTTAAACTTGTATTTGTAGTTTCTTCCCAGAGGATTCCTCCCCCAGCTAAAAGCTGGCCTTCTATTGCTGGATAAAGTAGGTGCATTGCTGCTGTGGCTTCCCTGTCAATTTGTTTTGCACTGACAATAGGTGTGCCTGGGAGCTAGTATTTGAATAGAGAATGTCTTGCTTAAAATGCATAAGATGGAGATGTATACATTCCTCTCTAATTGCAGGAAATTGCAAATCCGGGCAAAATTTGGAATGCAGCTGCTTGTGTAATTACATCTCCTGTCAGTTGCTGTAGCTCAGCTTTACAACCCTTCTAAAATGCCTTCATAGTTTGTGGCACAAATAATGCACGCATTAATATTACTTTGATATCCCCTCTTTTGGGTTATTCTCCTTCATTTCCAGAGGCCTAAGCTGTTTCTTCTTGCTGAACTCATAATGAATGTGAGAAATCAGTAATTATATTAAGGTGAAATGTTGCTGCTAGCTGTTTGTTAAGCCAAAGCTTTGAGGTTTTTAGAAAGAAATACCTACGTGTGTACAGCTTCAGGTATGGGTTATGTGCAAACGAATGGTTTTTCTGGCTTTGTGAAATAGGAGGCAATGGGCTCGTTGGAAAAGTGCTGGATTATTGGTAGCTAAGTGGTACCATCTGCTACTGGTCATCCATTGAAGAATAACACAGAGGTGACCATTCTGGGCTTAATGAAATGGGTTGGCCTCACACCACTGTCACAAAAACGATTGAAAAACTGGATAGGATTAAAGGAGGGGTAATAAAGGAATTATTCTGTCCCTCTTTTGGAGAGGTTAGAGAAGTGGAATTGAACCAGGGCAAAGTTGCTGCTGGATGATGTTCTATAAGTTCCTAGGCAGAAGTGGCGTTTTGGAGGCACAAGACGTATTTTAGGTGAGAAATGGCATAACAAGACCCAGTGGCTGAGGCAGAACTTGGTACAGAGATGCACATTTTAAGCCATAAGTGTATTTTACTGCTGAAATAACATTGTGATAGAGTAGGGTTTTGATCGAGTGGAGCTGGTGTTTAAGAAAAAAGTATGGTTCTAAAGGAGACCCCGTAGCTTACCAAATGTAGTAGAACACAGCCCAAATTACTGGGTGAGATACCATAGCCTGTGCTATGCAGAAGGTTAGGCTACTTAAGCACTTCATTTTAGCTTTAAATCTGTAAATGCTTGCGTGCCTTGCTATTAAATGGGCTATTTCAGAAGAACATCATGTCTCTGTGTGTACAATCGAGGATCACGCAAGAAGAAGGGAACCTCATTTAGGCAGGGCAGTGTGGGAAGTGTTCGGCTGTTAAAACAGAAAATGATGGTTTCCAGAGCTTTTAACTGGTTATTCTTCAGGTCGTAGAAATTGCTGCAGAAAATTAAAAACCTTGAAAGCTTATCACAAAGAGGTTTGATTCAATGAGACAAGTTTTATAGAGCTGTGGTGCTAACTCTGTGACTTCCTTAGAGGTTTGAAATTACATTTGGGCAAGTTGCTCTAAGATATGAATTGGAAATTAGAATAAGGTGGGCTTTTTTATAGTAAAGCACCTGCTTTACTCAGTGTTGTAGTGTTTCCAGAATAACGTACTGCAGACTGCTGTTCCTGTATTCTTTCTGTATAAGCAGCAAGTGCCTTCACTGAACACTGGGGGTCTGATTTTTTTGGGTAGGTGCTGTTCAGCAAATGTTTGAACTTTGTAGGGTGAAATGTATCAGGTGATTTTGCCCCGATAGCAAAAGCAGTGTGGCTTGATTGCTTGGATATTGCATCCATTCACATCTCCTAATTTCCTTTTGCTTCTGAGATCTGAGGTTTTGCTGTTAGTTCCTGTGGCTCTGAGCACAAGCAGCTTCCTTCAGGTGCATCACTGAGTGGGGCAGAGCATTGCTTTGCTTTGTGAGGCTGCTTTCAGGTCGCCACGTGAGGTGGTGGCATCCAGCATTGGGAAGATTACCACTTCAGTTAGGTCATTACTGGAAAGGACTTAAATAATGCAGTGTGGTTACCTAGAGGTTTCACAAGATCTCTGTGGGATGCTGTGCATTTTGGCAAAGATCTGTCCAAGTGTGTTCATGTCCAGCTTGCTGCTTAGCAAAAAAAGAACAATTTTTGCATCATTTTCATTGCACTTCTCATTAGCAAGCTGTTAAAACTCTATGAGGCGGAGCGGCCTCTTGGGGATGTTTGAGCCTCATAGAATGAGACACAACTCTGGGAAGCTCATTACCAGCAAGGTGCAGGCAAACGGAGGGAGCTGGGGAAACCACAGCAATTAGTTAGGGCTGGGTTTTGAGCAGCAGTGAGATAAATGGATTGCATGTCTTGAGCAGCTGATGAAGGCAGACCTCTCGCAAGGTGGGACATGGTCTTGGAAGTGGGAAACATGGCAGGCTTTGTCAACCCTCAAACATGCAAAGTGACAGCACTTTTCTGTGGATTCTTGAGTGTGTGTAAGCGCTCTGTTGGAATTACAGGTGTGCTGAAGTGTTGTGAGCTGCTAACCGAATCAGTGCTGGCTCCAGAGCAGGGGATGTGTCAGCTGGAAGATGCTGCTTTCTTATCAGCTGATTCCCTCTAGTTCAGTGTGGCTGTTCTCAAAATGCACTGGGTCCCTTTGGGGTGAGGTTGGCTCTGTAGAAGTGGAAACGTGGATCGTTGTGTTGTATTTATTTGATGCGGGTGCACAGCACTTGTCAGACAGTGCTGTGTACCTAATGGGGAATTCAAATTCTAGCTGGTAGATTGAGACCAAAAGGCAGAGCTGTGGGATAGGAAGGGGCAGGCACGAAATGCTGAGGCTCCTAATCCTTTACAATATGTTTGTTTAATATAAAGTGGTCTGCTGAGATTGTTTTCCGTGTGGAATAATCATTATGTGCTGACTAATGGGAGACAGCAAGCTGTTAAAGAGCATCAATTAACCATACAGGAGGGATGTTAGTGAGTGTTTTCACAAGTCTTCAGGATGTGAAGAATAAAGAACATTACTGGAAGGCAACCCCAAGAGATTTTTAGCTATTCAAATCTACAAAGAGCAGAAAGTGTTTGTGAAGATGTATGGGGTTACAGAATTTTCCTTTACCAGGAAGAGCAGTGCAACGAATAAATTGAACTGGAGCTCCAATTGCCCTGATATGATGGGAATAGCACTTTGCTAAACTTGTCCTCTTGTTTCATATTCATTAGTTGAAAATTTTCTTACTAAATTCATCTAACATCGTTGTTCCAGGAAGTGTTGGTCCTCTTCATAGAAGACAGCATGTGCAGTGCCTTTCTGATGCTGTGTTTCCCTGGCTGCTGTCCTTGTCCTTACCTCTGCTATTGCTTCAGTACAGTAATTCCTACCTCAGCTGTTTCTGCAACGAGTTAAAACTCAGTGCACTTAATGCTGAAAGGAGCGTGCTCTTCCATCTTGTGTCTTGCTCCATGGGTAATGACATTCTCCACCTTTGGCTGGTATGAAAACCTACGTTTCATTAGCAATATCTTATGCAGCCCTAGTAGCATTCTGCCTGAATTTAATGCAAAGAAAATAAATAGCATTTTGTGGACTCTGTTTGCGTAGTGATTTTGTTCTGTGTAAGTAACTGGAGATATTCTCCATCCTGCATTCCGGTGTTAAATCCACTCTGTGCAAACTTCACTTTTCACTTATTTAATTCAATTTTGGCAATGGAGAGTGCAGATTATTTTTTCTCTTTTGTTTCTTCTGAGTTGTTGTTAGAGAACTGAGCTGCTGATACTCTTGTAGTCAACAGTGAGAGGTGCCCTGGGATTCAGTGGGGATTATGTTAAAGAGAGACCCTTGGTTCTTGGACAAGGGCAAAGATAGACTTCTCTCTGCTTCAACTCTATTCAAGTGCTTTAATCAGCAGAGGTCTCCTTTAACAGATGGTTCTGCATCGATAAAGCCTTTAGCAAGTTAGGAAAAATTCAGAGCAACTTATTTCTTTTCTGACTTGATTGATTTTCTTGATCTTTGTTGAGGATGGGGAGGGATAATACATCAGAAGACTCTGGGGAGGATTAATTACTTGGCTGCAAATGATGTGAAGATATTATGATAAAAGACTTGGAATGAGTGAGTGAAGCCCTGGCTGCGCTGGTGTCAGTGGTGGAGTTTAGCAGTGCCTTCAGCTCTGACTGATCTCTGGTGTTTCAGAGGGATATCAAATATCCCCCAGCTTACAGAGAACTGGTCAAAGCCCTAACGCATGAGATAGCAATATCTTAATGCAGATCTGTGGATTTAAAACCCCGAGGAGGAGTTCAGCTTCACCCCTGGCCAGGGATGGGAGGAGTGCAAGGGATGTCATTAGTGCCAAGTTGACCTGAGCTGAGCTTTGGCCAAAGGATTCATCCTTGGAGCAGCAATGGAGCATTTCATGGTTCATTATCCTCACAGTAGGCAAGAATGTCTTATTCTGAAGCTGAATATCTAGTTCATGTTTCCATTCATTTGATCTTCTTATGCTTTTGTCAGCAAAGTCTGGTCTCTCACCTCTATCTTTTTGACTTTTAGGATCTAAAACAAGTTATGTCTCTGCATGAGTGAAATAGCTGGAGCTCTTGAAGTTGCACAATACAAGGCTTGCTTTCTGGGCTGTGAGTCATTGGGTGACCTGTCTTTGAATCCTACTCTGTTTCCTTTTTGTTTGAAATTTCACTCTTTTTCAGCTGAGCTGATTTGGCAGCTGGCTGCTGTCGCAGAACGCTGTGAGGCTGCCTTGCCCATTGCTGCCAGGTATGTGGGCCTGCTTGTGGTCCCAGCCCTGGTGCTTTCCACACCACACAAGACCTGCTCGGGCTTGGTAATGCAGCAGGGCGTTTCTGGTGGGCTTTTAGAAGTTGATGGGGCTGATAGAGATGGCTGATAGAGCTGTGAGAAGGCAAAACGGTGGAAAAGTGGGGCAGGGAGAGGGTCGCTCAGTGGGCTGCCCAATGCCAGGCTGTGCCCTTCCCAGTTCCACCCACAGCTCTGCAGCCATCAGCTTGTGTTGAACTCCACCAGCTACCACATAATGTGCCCTTAGCCCGAGAACCATTTCCCTGAAGGCCTCAGCAGGGAACCTCTTCTTATGAATGTTTCCCCACTGACAACTACATTTTGAGATGAGTCACTGAATTCGTGTTTAATCCACTTGTGAAATTGGCAAGGCAATTACCATCTTGCAAGTTCTTCAAATCAAATTGTTAGTGAACATTAAATAAAATGCTTTGGAGAAATCCCAGTATATACAATTGCTTTTATCCAGACTACTCTGTCACAAGAAAAGCTTTGTTTTATTGGGCCTATCTTCAGTGCAAGTGTGCTGCCTGTAATTCATTTTGTTCTTAGCCTATACTTCTTTGTCTCTGCTTCATTATTTTTGTTTTACTACTTGTTACCCGTAATGAGAATGAAGGAATTGCTAGCTTCCAGTTGCCATCCCTCCTTTCTCACGTTGCCAAGTACAGAAAGCATTTGCAAATGGAATGAGTGCTGTTAGTCACGAAGCAGTTAATCAGTTCTGACAACACGGTGGTGATGAAGGTCACTCTCCTGGGTTCCCCTTCGTGCTCTGTGCTGTGAGGGGAGAACACGGAGCCCT
Organism: Phasianus colchicus; assembly: GCF_987193195.1. Classification (NCBI taxonomy): domain Eukaryota; kingdom Metazoa; phylum Chordata; class Aves; order Galliformes; family Phasianidae; genus Phasianus; species Phasianus colchicus. The sequence continues at coordinate 9,653,045 of NC_143444.1, forward strand.
TGGGTGTTAGTCATCAGGTCAGGGGGTGCTGGGCTATGAAGCTGCCAAGAAATGACCACGGGCAGCTTTTTGGTCTCTGCTGCTACCTGATAAAAAGCATGTTAGCTTAATTCAGTTTTTGCTGCCGTGAACTTGAGTTTACTCTCAGTTGGCTCCTGTTTCTTTGGTACATCCCTGTCCAAACATGACATTTGCTGTCGTTTCCTGGTATGAGGAGCTGTTCACAGAAATTTACCATACTCTTCTCTTTTTTTTTTTAAATCTCCACAGGTGAAAACAAGACAGGAAGAACTGCAGAAGGAGGACTTCTCTGCCAAACTAGGAAAGATAGAGGAATCAGTGGAGCTGAAACTACTAGATCTTATGAACCATGGTACTCCAAACAGAAATAAAATGCATGGGTCATGCAGGTTGGTATTTAGAAGCAAACATTCTGCCAGCAAAACAGGCTTTGGTGGATCTGTATCCAAGGATCCTGTTCCAGCTGTCAGTGCTACAGAGGTGATTAGAGAACTGCGGATGAGAGAGGCCAGCCTACAGAGAGAGCTGAAGCAGCTGAAGGATGAGTGCAAGCAGAGGTTGGATGGAATTGCAGAGAGGTTGGATGGAGTGATTTGTATCTCTCCTTGAAGAGAGAAAGCTGGACTCAGAAGAACAAAGGAGAGGGCTTATTTGATCAGAACACACTTGTGCAGTTTGGCATGGGGGAGTGCAAGATGAGGAACCAAATGTGAGCTTTGATATTTAAGCCTGGGAACAGTAACTTGTTTCTGCTTTGTGACTTGCACTGGGGCCATAACCTTTGTGGTTCTGCCTGCAGCCTCTTTATTGCTAACCTTGCCAATTAAATTCTGCAGCAGGCCTTAGTGGGAGTGTGCTTATATCTCCCTTTTATCTTTTAGATGTTTAGTTCTTCTGCCAAACACTGGCTCTTCCAGAATGCTCAGCTGCTAGACACAGCTTTCTTTGAGGCTGCAGATTGGAGTACTAATTGCATACAACATTTTCCAGCAAGGGGAAGCATTCATTAGTCAGAAAAATCCAGGTACTGGAGAACATACAAAGCGCCAGGGCTCAGAGAGATTGGGAAAGTGCTATTTTTAATTCAGCTGGTTTGCATATTTGTGGCAGCTATAAGGCAGCCACTGTAAAGAAAAACAAATGCCTAATAATAAATAAAGCTGCACGCTGACTTCATTTGCTGGTGTGATGCACTTCAAGTAATGAGGTTCTCAAAGAGAGCAAACTAGAAACCCGTTCACCAAGATATGAGTCACGGCGAGATAACTTATGGGCCTGCTATAGGAGTTTCTGTAAGATAGAAGTATGACCCTTGCTTCCATGCACGAGAAGTCTCCAAACTCTTATCCCTGGAGGCTTCTTTCCCTAGAATATGCAAATGCTTTTCACTTGGCATGCATCTCCTGCCCTTTTCTGCTTTGCTCTCACTAAAGAATCATAGAATGTTTATATATGCTAGCTGTATGCTTTCAGGAATAAATAAAAGGAAAAGAAAATGGTTTGATTTCATTGTGAATTGCTGTGAGCAGCAGGCTTTCCTTGGCCTGGCATTCTGTCTGCTGTTCCAACTCATGGTGCTGATGGCCATTCTTGGCTCCTGCCTCAGCTAAATGTGAGCAACCTTTAAGGATCTTCTCAGGCACTGGGTGTGATTGCTGCTCTGCAAGTGGTGATGCACAGGTGGGAGCAGATGGGCAAGGCTCGCGTCTGCTGGTTGCTTCAGCATCAAGTTCAGAGATGCTGCTTATCTGCAGCACCTGTGTTGGTTCTCATGCAGTCTTTGCTAGAGCAAGTGGCAACAGATATGTTGTTGGAGGGCTGGTTTGCCCTGTGTTCACCTATCATGGCATGGTCAGTTTAATATGGGCCAGCTGTCTCTTTCTCAGCATTTCCTATCTCCTTCAGGTTTGATACGAGAATATTTTCATGTTGCATTGCACTTGGGTTTAAAACGTTGCTCTCAAAGGATTTGTTCTCGTGGCACGTGCAGCAGGGCAGGGTGGACAAATGTTCTTTAGCTGGGAGAGAGCTCAGATTTCACAGAATCACAGAATTGCCAGGGTTGGAAGGGGCCTCAAGGATCATGAATCTCCAACCCCCCTGCCACACGCAGGGCCACCAACCTTCCCACCTAATGCTAGACCAGACTGCCCAGGGCCCCATCCAATCTGGCCTTGAACATCTCCAGGGATGGGGCATCCATAACCTCTCTGGGCAGCCTGATTTCTTGAATCATAATCATAGAATGGCCTGGGTTGAAAAGTACCATAACGATCCTCTAGTTTCAGCCCCCCTGCTATGTGCAGGGTCTTGCTTGTGGCTTGCTTAGCTGGAGCAGGAGGTGATTGTCCCCTGTACAACTTCTCAGAAAGAGTGGTGAGACACTGGAATGGGCAGCACAGGGAGGTGGTGGGATTACTGTCCCTGGAAGTGATGGAGAAACATGTAGATGTGGTACGAAGGGACATTGTTAGTGGGCAGTATTGGTGGTAGGTGGGCAGTGGAGCTGGATGATATTAGAGGTCTTTTCCAACATTGGTGATTCAGTGATTCTTATCAGGGTTATCTTCATACTATCTGCCACAGTGCATTGTGCTACCATCCACTTAAACTGACAGTAGAAATCATGAGCTGACTTCTTTCCTAATACTGAATGTCTGTCAGCACTCAGCACTTAGTGTAGTATCTTTCAGTGTTCATCCAAGAATCCCCTTCCAGCAGAGAGCAGAGCTGGCAGTGCGTGTGCCCCTGCTTGGCTCCAAAGAATTATTTTTCTCTTTGGTGAACTGTACAAATGGTGGTGCTCTGCAGCTGTACAGGCGTGCGTATAAAATTTTCACCATGAATTGTAGACAGCTGCAGTTATGGTGTGGCACAAATCAAAGTAACAGGCATCCACGGCCTCAAGCATGCACGCTAAGTATAAGTATTACTTCACTGAAATTGGAGAGAGTTGTAAACAACCCCCATCAGATCAAAAAGTGGAGATGTGGGCTGTATCCCCAGCAGAGAGGGGGGGGGGAGGGAACCGTCCATGGATATGTTCCAGAACCGTGGAGATGTGGCACTGAGGGATAATGGGGTCAGTGGGGATGGTGGGGATGGGTTGGTGGTTGGACTGGATGATCTTGGAGGTCTTGTTAAGGAAGTGTTTGTAGGACTTTGCATGTGTGGTTTCTCATTAGGAACTCATGACGAAGTTTTTCACCCAGAGGGTGGTGATGCACTGGAACAGGTTGCCCAAGAAGGTTGTGATGCCCCATCCCTGGAGGCATTCAAGGCCAGGCTGGATGTGGCTCTGGGCAGCCAGGCTGGTGGTTGGTGACCCTGCACAAAGCAGGGGAGTTAAAACTAGGTGAGCATTATGGTCCTTTTCAACCTAGGCCATTTATGGTTCTCATGCATGGAGGTGTTAATAGCAAATACACAGTTTGGTGCATTTCTCTGATGCAATCGGTGCTTGCTTTCCCAAACTTGCTAGGAAAGCAGAATTGGCCATAAATACATCATTGGCTGGTAACTCTGGCTTGCACTACGTGGCTAGAAATATCCCTTCCCAAATAACTGAGCATCAGGCAGCTTGCAGTCAAAACAGGAGGTTTGCTTTGCAAAAGGCAAGCGAGGCATCTGCAGTCAGTGCTCCCGACAGCACCGCGCCTGCTGGTAAATAAGGGCTGCAACCTGTGTTTAAAAATAAGAGCTGCTGGGAGTAGCGATTTCCAGTGTGGAGTGTTTTGGGTTCCCTGTGGGATTCCTCCAGCAGCGCCTGCGGGAGGATGAGCTGGTGGTGGTGTGAGTGTGTCTGCCTGATCCTGCTCGCTGCTCTGCTCCTCAGCTGCTTGTGGGAAGAGATTCAGCGCTTGCCCTGTCTGCATTTCCTTCTGGACACAGCTCCAAAGGAGCACGGTGAGTCTGGTTCCATGTCCTGTATCCTTGTGAGCACAGGGAGAGGGACCCAGGGCTGGTGGACCCCTGCCCTGCCAGCCCTGAGGCCCGGGGGCTGTCTGGGCAGAAGAAAAGGCAGGGGAGAGCCTGGGCAATCTTTGAGCTCAGAAGGCTTGGGCAAATACAGGCTGGTGAGCCTCAGCTCTGTGCCTGGGAAGATCCTGGAGCAGATCCTTCTGGAAGAGATGTTAAGGTACGTGAGGGATAAACAGGTGATATGAGACAACCAGCATGGCTTCAGCCAGGGCAGATTGCCTGGCCTTGTCTGGTGGCCTTAAGTGATGGAGTGACGAAGGGCAACTGATGTCATGTACCTGGACTTGTGCAAGGCCTTTGACATGGTTCTGCACCACATCCATATCTCTAGATTGGAGAGGTATGGAGTTGAAGGCTGGAATATTAGGTGGATAAGAAATTGGTCGGATGGTTGTAAGCCAGAGGGTTGTTGTCAGTGACTGTCCAGGTGAAGGCCACAGATGTGTGGTGTCTCTGAGGGGTCCATTGTGACCAGCGCTCTTTATCAGCAACATTGACAGTGGGATTGAGTGTATCCTCAGCAAGTTTGCTGATGACACTAAGCTGAGTGGTGCAGCCGATACATTAGAAGGGGGGGACACCATCCACAGGGATGTGAACACGCTCAAAAAGTGGGCACATGAGAATTGAATGAGGTTTGACAAAGCAAGGTGATGCACTTAGGTTGAGGCAATCCCAGTTATGAGTACAGACAGGGAGAAGAACTCATTGAGAGCAGCCCTCAGGGCTAACAATGGCAGCAAAGGCACCCGGACAATAAAACTTGATGGCAAGTTATTTACTTGGCATTGCTGTGTCTGCCAAGAACAATATTAATTTTGCCTTTCAATGAAGGGAACGCTCTGCTGATTAGCCACAGGGGCAGCATTTGTTCAGGAAAGCAGCTTTAATGGGTCTGTACATCATGCTGTAACTCATAGTGCCAGGCAAAAGGAGCTCCTGTTGCATGTGCGTGGCTGTGGCTGAGGAGGATGGCTGCACTCCAGGGCAGGGAAGGAGTGATGGGGTTCTGGCTGCTTGGGGTAAGCTGTGCTCCGTTGTGCTGGGAGGTGGTGGCGCACCTTAGGATTTGTCTGCAGGCCCCACTGCTCTGAGCATCCCTCAGCCTCACTGCATGTCAAATGGAACGGACTGATGAAATGGATTAGGCTGTTAGCAGTGTTTGGTGAATGAAGCTCTCACCTCCAGGCACTTGTTCATCTGTGCTAACGGTGCTCAGGGCTGTGCACCAGGGAGAGGAGGGGACGTGGGGATCCTGCTCTGCTGCAAGCTGAGGTGCAGAGCCCCTCCCTGCATGGGTCCCAGGAGGGGAGGGCTCTGCATGGAGTTTGGGTGCAGATCTCTGGGGCCTAGGAATGGTTAAACTCATCTGGCTCTGGGCTTGCTACGCAATTAGTCATTGGGGTAGCGCAGCCTGATGTCACTGCTGTTTCCATGGTGATGGGAACAGGCAGGGAGGAGTGTGTGGATGAGAGCATCCCCAGTCCAACACCGTGGGTCTGGTCTGGGAGGAGCCCGGTGCACGGTGGGGTTTGGAGCCACCCTATCTCAAAACGTCCCCATCAGCTGGTCCTGCAGCCCTGGTCCTGGCCCCTTGTTGGCTGCCAGGCACTGCACAGAAACGATGGCAGAAAAGATAGCAGATGCAGGGCATTGTCCCAGTGGAAGGAAGCATCTCCCAGGTGCTGGTGCCAAAGGATGGATCCCTATGTCCTACAGCCTGCAAGGAGAGAGACATGACAACCTGCTTGTTAGCGACAAATGCCATTAGACATAATATGAAATACACGGCCAGGTGAATTATGGCCTGGCCTGGGTCTGATTTACAGCACACCAGCTGTACTGCAGGTTATTTATTCTACTTCCACCTAAGTGCCAGGTTAACCTGCTGATCCTCCCAGCCGCACAATGCAGCTCCTGGAGGAGCAGGGCTGGGAGCTGTGTGCATGGTGGGGCACCCCATGGCACCCTGCTGTGCCCTACTCACGTCCCAGGCAGGTGTCGGGGTCGGGCTGCTGCTCTTCCACTCACTGAGCATCGAGATCTAATTCGTGTTGAGGGCAAACTTAGGGAGCTGGTGGAGAGCGTCTGTCGGAGAGGTACAAGGAAGGGACCAAGCATAATGCAATTGCTTCATTTGAAGCAATTAGAGCGGAGCAAAACCATGTTTTTTCTAAACGGATTCAATATTGGTAAGTGATGCACGGCTGCTTTTTGTTAGTGCAGAGTCGAAAAGCAATTTTCCCCTGCGCTGGGGCCAGCATGGAGGTCTGACATGGGCCACCGTGGGGATTCCCAGCCTGCATGGGGATGAGCTCCAGCTCCCAGCGCTCCTGGAGCCAGCACTGGGCTGTCCGAGGTGTGAGCTGTTGGCCTCAGCCAATTTGTGTCCAACTAGAAATTAAGCTTTATTAGTCTGAATACAGCTGTGTTTTCAACAGCCCACTAACCTTTTCCTCTTTAATCTTTGCTTATGTCTTAAAAAATCCACTTTCAGTATAAGACTGTCAGATTTAATCCTTTTTAAATATCCTTTTCCCTGGTGAGGCAGCAAGATTTCCCAGGCAGCCCTGAAAGTTGCAGATAAGATTTTGCTGGAATAAGACATCCAAATTAAATGAAGTCTGTATTTAGAGCAGCCTTTTGGGGGGTATCCCACTTTGCGTTTGTTTGCAACTTGCAAGCATGTTTTTTTGGTGTGGGTTGGCTCATCAGTGCAGGATAGCTCATGGCAGCTTGGAATGGAAGCTCTGTCCTGCAACTGAGCATGAAGCCCCTGGGCTGGGCAGCTGGTGCCCTGCACACCACACTGTGCTGGGCTGCCCTGAGCTGTTGATGCACATCCTGCATCCCGTATGCTGTTGCACAGCTATGCACCCTGCATCCCATGCACCCTGCATCCCGCCTTGCTCTCTGGCACAACGAGCCAGCCCTGTATTGCTGCTCACCCTAACAGAGCTGCTGGCAGCGAGCTCAGCTGTGAGCACTTTGCTGTCTGAGGATGAACGCTGCAAGATGAAAGCCTTGTGTTTGTTTTTGGTTTTTTTTTGCTTCAAGTACAGCCCTTATCATTTAAAGCGATCTTTACTGCCTGCTTTTGACATCTTCCTTTCAGCCCCGCAGACTGATTTTCATTGGCCTAAAGAGTAAATCCAGCCATTCTCAAGCTGGAAGAATTCTCTGCTAAGAATGGAAGCAAGGTTGGAACTGAAGCTCATACGTTCTCATTGGCAGCCATCAGATGGAAACGGTGCTGGATGGAAACAGAGCGAGTGCACCCAGAGCAGTGAGAGTCCTAGCACAGAACCTTTATCTTCTGGCATCTCTGCGTCCTTCCCTGTTTCTTAAACACCACTTCTAGTGTTAAATCACCTCTTCTTGCCCAGAGAAGCACCACGTGCAGCCTGTCCCACTGCTGCTGCAGGGCCACAGCACATCCCACCCTGATGCACACGTGGTGGATGTTGGGGATTGCTGCTGCAAGATTGCGAGCAGAGTGATTTATAGCTCGGGGATTTTGTGACATCTTTTTCTTATTTAATCATCTCTGTCTCACCCAAGGTGCAAGACTGTCTTCCTGACAAAAGCAAACAGAAAGGAATTGCTTTTTGTCTTTCCTTCTCGGCGGCATCTGCTGAGGCTCCTTCCTTCTGTTGCACTCCAGCATGCAGCCCACAGCACCCACTCCCATGTGTCAGGGCAGCTCCTGCCCTGGGATGTGCTTCACAACCAGCACACCAGGTCCGGAGAGGGGAAGCCCCTCAGTTCCCTTCTGATTTGGCTACAGGTGTGGAGCTCTGCAGCCCGTGGGGGCTGGGCTTGGGCTCTGCACCGTATATTTTCATTACTGCAAAGATCTCAGGGCTAAGGATGCTTAAACTGTAATAAATACATAAATTGTTGTTGGAGACTCCCAAACAGGGTGATGGAGGCATAGGAAGGCACAATTACCTTGCAGTGTAATTGAAGCTCTCAGTGAGGTCGCTTTATTTCCATGCCCCTTAATTTCTAGTGATGAATAGTTCCTAATATGCACCTGACAAAGATGCTCAGGCCCTGCTGCTGAGTGAGGTGATGGGAGAAGGGAGGGAGGCTGCTGACCAGCTGTGCTTTGTGGGTATGGGCTTGGATGTGAGCAAAGCTGCTTCTCTAAAAGAGCTGTGGTGCACTGGCACGGGCTGCACAGGGAGGTGGTGCCTGGGGGTGCTCCAGAATCACAGGGATGTGGCACTGAGGGATGCGATCACTGGTGGGGATGGGCTGGAGTTGGACTCGGGGATCCAAGAGGTCTTTTCCAGCAGTAACCCTTGGCAGCACACATTGTTCCCCTTTCAGAGAGAGCCGAGTGTCCGGATGGAAGGGACTGACAGCTCAATTTCTCAGCAATGTGTTGTCTGTGATTACTCATGTAACCTGCTTTGGTTACAGGCTTTTATCTGCACCTGCTGTTTGCTTCGCTGTAAATCTCTGTCCGGGCGTTCAGGCTGGTGGGGGGCTGTATGATCTGGTTCTGTCTATTCATTAGTGCCTTCTGATCACACAGGGAAACCTTTTTGCATCAAAGTGGCCATTCATTTTGCTGTGGCAAGCACGGAAGGCACCCAACGTTCCCCTTAAATGCTCCCCTTAAAATTAGAGCTTGATTTCAGCAGCAAGCATCCCTGCAGGACACAAGGCAGTGCTACCAGCCCAGCTGCTGCAGGTGGGGAGGGATCAACCCCTGCGCATTGCAGGCTGCAGGGTGGCATGGGGACCTGCCTGGCTCCATGGGCACCCAGTGTGGGGAGCAGCGTATGGGGATGCGGGAGCCTGGGGAAAGCCAGGGGGATGCAATTAGGCGTGCAGAGAGGGTTCATATCAGAGGATGTAATTCCATTTCCACACGTTCCCCAGAGAAATGAGAGTTAAACAACGAAAAAATTGATTTTCCAATGAATGCCAATTTGTTTTCGAACCGGAATATCAAATTACGGAGGGGTGGGAGAGAGGGAGCAGCACAGAGCGAGAGGGGCCTTGTTCTAAATGGGCAAACAATTAATTCCCAGATTCATTACGACAGCGGTGAGTGAGGGCGCACGAAAGAGTAAATGCATTTAATTTGGAGCCCAGCATTTCCCCTGATGAGATCGAGAGCTCAATGTGCTCTTTCCGTCGATGGAGCTTCCCTTCCCTGCAACACTTAATTACCATTACCTCTCCATTACTGCACTCTCCATCAGTGCAGGATGTGGATGGCAGGGATGTGAGGCTGCAAGCAATGGACCCAGGGCTGTGCCCTGCCTGCCCTATCAGTCCTGCTGAGCTTGGCACACATGGAGGTGGTCAGCCCCTCAGCAGGACACCCTGGGGCACCAGCTCTGTACCAATTATTGTGCTGTTTGGTTTCCTTTTGGCTGCACTGCTGTGTGTGTAACCGGCCTTATGAGCGCACCGAGGATGGGACGTCACTTACAAGGAGCACAAATCATTGTTCCTGACTTGCTCCTCTTTCCATAAAGCTTTTTTTCCTGTTCTGCCTCTTGGCTTTCCTCAGCCCTGCTCAATTAGTGAGCAGCCTCGGCATCTGCAATATTTTGCTCCGTTATCTGATGCAATATTGACGCGCAGTGCTGGGAGTAATTCCCTAAATACCAACAGAGCCATTGATTTTTCAGTATCCAGAAGTGCATCTCTTCCTGACCGCTGCCCTTTCTGGTGGTGCAGCACTAAGTTACAACAAGCTTTCCCCAGCCAACAAATGGAGACAGTTTGCTTTCCTTTCCACCTGCCTCTACCCACCTGAAAGATGCTCTTTGCAGACCCCTCTTGTTCCCTTCCTGCCTGCAGGGCTGGGAGGAGGAGCAGGTGGAGCATCCCCCCAGCAAGGGGCTGTGTGTGCCCACAACCCACGGCATTTTGGATTGAGATAAGGGCTTAATCTGATCTGCTCTTGGGGAACGCTCAATGTGAGCTCGCTCAGAGCCCAGCAATGCTGTTTCCCACCCTCCTGCTCAGTACATCCAGCTGTGCCCTGCCTCCTGCTGGACCCACGCCTTCAGATGTGCTTCCAGCCCACAGCTCCACGTGGCTTTTCCTTTCTGTTGGCTTTTAACCACGTGCAGCTCACTTCCCCAGGCCAGAAATCCTTATTCTGCTTCTCCTTGACCCCGCAGCCAGCCGGCAACCTCAGCTTTCAGATATAGGGTCTGCTGCTGGGCTGCCCCAAAAAATTGGCCAACAATGGTATGGGGAGCAAAATCAGTGCACAGTGCCATTTCCTCTTCCCTGTGCTCAGCCAGGTGCTGGCAGTGGGCATGGAGCAGCAGGCTGAGCATCTGCGTGCTGGCCTGCGTGCAGCTCAGAAGTCATCATTAGCCTAACTCATTAAGCCATTAACGATGCTCGAGCATGTAAAGTGCATTAAAAACCTCTTTTTAAGCAGCGAGTTAACCCCACAGCTTCTAGGGTCAGTGAAAATGGAAATGCATGGCATTAGTGCAGGATTTAAGGGCTCTCATGCAGGGCTGGCCAGTGCTGCCCTCTCCTCCCTTGGGAAGATGCAGTAGATACTTCATTTATCACACAAATTAATAGGGTTTGGGCCACCTTGAGAAATAAGTGGGTCTGTATCAAGGGAGTCATATGGAAAAAGAAATACTTTTGTGGGAGTAATGTCTTGCTAAGCTTCCTTTGTCCCCTCTCTTTCCCAGGGTCCCATGGCAGGCTCTCTACTGAGATGCTGGTGTCCATCTTTTCACCTCTGGGACCTGAAGGGAACATCAGATTGCAACCTTCACTCTACTGGAGAAGCACAAATATGGACAGCTTTGTGCTGGACGCTGTGTGCATGCATGGGCACACGTATGTAATTTGTGCTGCTGCCTGCTCCCTTGTCCTGGGTACTCCTACAGGGCTCCTTTTGGGGGGTCCTTTGGGACTCCTTTAGGGCTCCTTTAGGCTCTCTCAGGTCTCCCTTGGCTATCCTATGGGGCTCACATATGGCTCCTATGGGGCACCTTTGGGTCTCCTACAGGGCTCTTTTAGAGCTTCTATAGGACCCATCTGGGGCTCCTTTGAGGTTCCTATAGGTCTTATTTGGGGCTCCTTTGGGGGTCCTTTAGGGTTCCTTTATGCTGTCTTGGGTCTCCCTTGGTGCTCCTATGAGGTTCCTTTGTGGCTCCTATAGGGCTCCTTTGGGTCTCCTATAGAGTTTATCTGGGGATCCTTTAGGGCTCCTTTAGACTCTCTTGCAACTCCCTTGGTGTTCCTATGGAGCTCCTTTGAGTCTCCTTTGGGGCTCCTATAAAGCTCCTTTGGGGCTCTTTTTGGGCTCCTTTGGGGCTCCCTTGTGTCTCCCTTGGGCTTCGAGAGGCCCAGCCTTGGTTCCTGGTGCTGGTGCCATCCTGCAGAGCAGGGCACGAGGTGAGCACGGTGTCTCTGAGACTTCTGCAGCATCTCCCAGCATGAGATAAAGCTGCTTCATTGTTCGGTGCTAACAATGTGATTTGCTAACACATTACCCAGGGGTGACACAATCTGTACCGTTTAAAGGGAAATGTTAGAGCTGTCACTTCAGCAGGAGGTGTTCAGATGTGCTAAATGGGTCATGCTGCTGAGACAAAGACTGCCAGCCTGAATGGATATTGTGCCTTAGAGGGATGGAGATGTGGGTGCTGCCCTCGAACTGGACCTGGCAGTGCTGTGTGGGTTCCCAGAACCTGTGTGGAGCTGCTGGAGAGAGGTGGTGTTCTGAGGGCAGGGCACTCTGCCCAGCACGGGGAGGGACACAGGGATGAAGGCTGGGGACACAGGGATGAGGACACAGGGATGAAGACACCTTCTTGGGTAAGAGCAAAAAAATGATGCGTTCTTGGCATTAATTCCAAAGCTTTATTGTGTGGTAGCAAGCCAAGGGAGTTTACTGTATCTTAATATAATATAAGGCAATCAACAGCAGTAGAAAAGTATCTTAAAAGTAGCTATTGATTTCCTGCCCAGTACAACATCTCTCAGCTATTTCCCAGCCTCCCTGCAGCCACAGCCACAGGGTTGCAGCCCTGCACTGCCCCAGCAGCAGCGATGGGCAGCAGGGTCCCCATGGATCATCACCACGGCTGCCAACGAGGGGAGAGCTGTGACCCTTCTGCCCCAGGGAACCCTGCCCTTGCTGTGGTTTTGGGTCGGATGGAATGGCAGGGGTCTGTCTCTGAGCAACAGAGATGTAATTATCTGGCAGTGTGTAATTAACAGCAGGAGGAAGGTCCTTGGTTTGTCAGCGCATTGATCAGAAAATGAAATCTTTGTGTTTCCAGCACATTGGAAACAGGAGGGGGATCTTCTCCAGCACGATTCCCTCGGGTCTTCTAGACGTTGTGCTGAGACAACTGCCCATGGATAAGGACCAGCCCCAGTGGGATGGCTGGGTCTGAGCAGAAGCCCCCGAGGTGCCCCAGAAGAAAGGGATGCAGAGGGAAGGCTGAGGTTTTACCTTTCCTTACCTTACCTCAGGCATTCTGCCTTGGGGCAGGGATGATGCGATGTAGCTTCCTCAAAAGACACTCCTGCAGACAGCTGGGCTGTATGACAGGCATTTCTGTGCACTCACACAAGTCCCCATCTAACAACCAAATGTACCCATCTTGTTGTTACCTCGTTAAGGAATCACCTGCGCTACCCTCACTCTGCCAAGCCCCCAACGTGTCCAGGTGACAGCAGATCAAAACACAAAGAGGAACAACCCAGGAGCAGGGGGTGGGCAGAGCCCAGGGTGAGTCCCTGCATGGTGCAGACCCCCACCACACCCCACGTCAGGCAGGGTCCTGCTGTGGGACCCCACAGCCTGGCTGCAGTGAGCGGCCCCCAGGGACCAGCAGCAATCCCTCATCCTGGAGGCAAATTATTCAGGCTGCAGAGGCTGCCTGGGGAGCTTTATTTTTAGAGGAGCCTCTGCATTATGCATGAAACAGAGGGAGTGAAGGTGGTATTTTATAGGAAATTACAACAAGGGGCAGCATCAGACCCTTGACTCAAGCGTGGGGTCATCAGACACCTGCACAAAGCACGGGGCCATGTCTGCAGGAGATGGAGGGGAAGGCTTGCTGCATCACAGCCCACAGCCAGCTGCAAGCAATGGCAGCTCATAGGGAGCTATAAAGGGCAGGAGTGAGGAGCTGGGGCTGCTTTTCTCCCCGTGTGGTGGAGAAGCAGCATGGGGAAAGTGGAGCTGGGAGTGCTGCAAAGCTCCTGCACCCTCTGATCTCCGAATGGATGGCCAAACAGTGAGTTTGCTCTGTGCCAGAGGCTGTTTTCATTTATTTATTTATTTATTTATTTTCTTCTCCAGCCAAACTGTTTGTAGGAGTTCATCCCTCCTGCCTCACTTTCTTTAATCCTCCTTTTTGTATGGAGGCTGGAAACCTCCCTGAGGTTCCCGAGGGGTGACTCCCAGAGCCGTGCCTGGCAATCCTAGCATCTGGCAGCAGCTCTGAGTGTTTGCTCTGTGAGATGGGAGCATTTGTGGGGCAGCACCAACTCCTCCATCCCAGCAGAACAGGGGCTGAGATGCTGCTGGAAAGGGAGAGGGGTCAGGCACTGCCTGTGTGTCCGAGAGGGTCCGGGCAGGGATGGTGATGGAATAAGGAAACGTGTTGCTAGGAGACATCAAACTGGGGCTCAATAATTCATGAGAGCTCTGCAATGAAGTGAATAATTTAGGGTGTGGGAGGCTGTAGGGCCCCCGTCCAGCCCTACTGTCCACCTTAGCTCCCTGAGGAGGGACCCCAAGGGCTGAGATGATGCTGTGGGGTGATTTTGCAGCCCAAACCAGCCCTCCAGATCAAAGCAGGGAGCCTGGCCACCCCAATCTGCTACCCAGCACCCAGAGATGTGCAGACCAGGAGGAGGAGCTGGGGGCTTTGCCATGCCTGGTGTGAGCACAGCTTTATTCTGGAGGCTCTCTCCATTTTCAGGCTCATCCAAATGCCTTGGCAATGAGTTTTGCCTCCCCCAGAATACTATGATTTCTACGTCCTAATGTTAAACAGAAACAACCCTGACAGGCTCCAGCGATCTGTTAGAAATGTTTCATTTGGAAATCAAACTGAATTTAAATGATGACGGTAAGTATTGGAGAACAAAACCAATGAGTTTTCTTTTGAGTTGAGCTGAGCGCTTCATTCAATGTGAAGTCAGGATTTACAGGGAAACAAGCCTCTGGTCACTGAACCAGTAAGAAAAAATCATTATTTTAATCACAACTCTATTCAGAATGGATCTCTTCAAATGATTTTATGGGGTAAGTTGGCCGATAGCAAGCATAGGTTTGTGTTTGGATGCTCCCCTGGCTATGGGAGGGGCTCAGCACCCCACCTGAGATCTGGGTTTTGTAACCTGTGGGAATAACCCAACAACCAGGTTCTGTGGGCTTCCCCACACATCCCTGCCTGGTTGGATAGCACCATCGTGGGCATCCTGTCCCCTGGGAAGTGCCCTGAGCCAGGCTGCAGCCTCACCACAGACAGCATGATGGGGATGCCAAAGCTCAGAGGAAGAGGAGGAACCTCCTCCCCCCTTTGCCCATTCAGGTGCTTTGAGCCTGCTGGGGAGAGCTCCCATCAACCTGGTGCTCATTAGCATTCAGCTGCAGGAGTGTTGTTTGGAATTGCCTCTGCTCGTCACAAGCCAGAAACACAATTCAAAGGAAACGGCCATGAGTTGATTTGCTCTGGAATGAAATGGACTTGGGATGGGGACAGCTTCCAGAACTGTCTGGTGCTGCCCAAGCAGTAAAGCCAAACGAGTGAACTGCTGCCACTGCATTGAACAGTGCTCTTTTAGAGCTATCCTTTTGCCTCTACGACCTGGGGAATGCAGGAGGGCTGAGTGCCACTTCTGAACCAGAAACAGGGGTCCTGCCCTGAGCAGCACTGGCTGTGGGGATGTGGATGGGGTACGGACAAAGGAGGGAGCCCTGCAAACAATGCAGCCAGGAGGCCCAGGAGCAGAGCAGAGCAGGCAATTCTTCCCCATCTGTGCTGGTACAGCCTCTCGCTGTAGATGTGCTCAAGTGCTGGGCCCAGAGGAGCTGACCTTTTCCTCTGAACATCTTTTTGGAGGCAGACGTGTAAGAAGCTCCCCGCAGGAGATGGAGAGCAAATTAAACCAAATAAGTACGGATGTGCTTTTGGGTCGGAGATGAGTGGGAAGCGCTGTGGCAATAGTTCTGATGGGAGAGGGCTGGGAGCAAGAGCAGGCCGTGCCCTCCCAGCATCACCGGGCTGTCAGATGCCTCCAGACAGAGCAATAGGTCGGCTCGCCAAATGTAAAAGGACAAAGCACAGCTGATCCCAACATCCCTTTCTTGCACACAGTGCACAGTTGTAAGACACGGCCACAGTACAATACCAACAGGATGTGCGGCTGGAGCCGTGCCACGCCTGGCCGGCTTCCCAGAGCAGCTCGAGTGCTGCCGAGGCCGCGTTTCCCTTTCTCCCCATCAGTCCCCACGTTCCTTCCCCCAAGGCTGTGAGCAGAACCCCCCCCCCCCCCGGGGGTGCATCCCGTGCCGCCGGGCTCGGTGTCGTGCGGCGGCGGCTTCGCCATCACAACAGTAATTACCGCACAAGGCGCCTGTCAGCTCCCGCGCTCCGCAGTCATCAAAACCTCCACTTTGAGAGCACGGGGAGGGTGCTGTCTGCGACGCTCCGATCCGCGGGGGAGGACGGCTCCGGCACGGCTCTGTCTCGCAGCCAAGCGGTGACAGAAAGGTGGGCTGCAGTGGGGCTGAATCACGGCATTGCTGTGGACAACCTCGGCGATCTCACTCGCCCTCCCGCTGCCCAAATTGATGGGCTGGGGCTGCACCCCCGGGGATGCTCTGTCCCCAAAGAGAAGGCTCTTCTATAACGTCCCCAAAAGAGATCTTATAGTGGCCTTCCTGTGCCTGAAGGTGCCTATGGGAAAGCTGGGGAGGGACTTTTTGTAGGGCAGATAGAGACAGGATGAGGGAAAACGGCTCTAAACTGGAAGAGGGTAGGTGTAGACTAAACATTAGGAAGAAATTCTTTACTGTGAGGATGGTGGGACACGGTCACAGTTTTGCCATGGAAGGGCTGTGTGCTTCAAAGAGACTGACTGTGGCTGCTTAATTTGTGAGTCCAACCCTACTTAACTTTTTTTAATTACTCCCATAAAGCAGGCAGTTTCAAGCGCACACGCAGTATTGTGTAGATTCAAATCTAATTAGCTGTGTTCGCGTTAATTAGATTCATTGTGTATTTGATGCTCGGCTCTTCCTTCGAGCTTTATCTCAGAGCGTGTGTTCATAATTAACCCAAATTTAGTGTGTATTTAAGGCCACTCCGTCCCTGCTGTCCCCATGGGCACGCTCCTGCATTTGTCACCTGGAGCTGCATGGGGTAAAATCAATGGCAGCCCTTCGGAGTGGGTCAGGAATCGGGTTTGTCACCCGTGGAAGTCTGGAGCCTGAAGTGGGGTGCTGGGCTCCATGGGCTCTGTGGGATGGAGATGTCTCGGAACAGCATCCGAGAGCCTGATTTGTTGTCTCCTCTCATAAAAAGAGAAAAAACTGGTCAAGCATTCAGCTGCAGAAAAATCCATATGGAAGATTTCCTCTCTCTTTGTTGGTTTGAAGCAACAGAAGTATTATCTGCGTTCAAAAGAAACCGAAGACTGGTGCCAAACCAGTCACATCTGAAAGCCTCTCTCATCTAAGATTCAAGAAAATGGTCTCTTGTCTAACAATAAATGACATTATTAATTTATATGGCGTTTCTGTGCCAACAAAAAGTCTGAAGAAGTGCCATTTTGCGTTGACACTGACACAAAGCAGCCCTGACAGGTCGTTCTTACTTTTCACAATGGTCAGAGGAACAGGCAGGCGGCGCTTTGCTGCTCTGCCTTTGGGAAGTGCGGGGTGGTAGAGCTGCTCCCGGCGTCTCCCAGCATAGCACAGCATTTCCTCCTGGCACTTGAACAACCCCAGGTGCAGAGCTGGCCCTGGCAGGGCTCTGACACGTGGCCATGGGATCTGGGCTCCCGTGTGGCCAAAGCTGTGTGTTCCCAGGGCTGCGGTGCAGGCAGTGCAGATGGTGGAGGCAGAAGGCCGGCATTTGGAGATGGATGTCTGCTGAGCACTGCAGTGCTCCGTGTGATGAGCAGGGCTGGGTGCTCAGTAGCTAACTGGGCTGAATTTACACTTCCAAATGCAATATATCTCAGCATATTTCAGAAAAACTCTCTTTTTTTTTTCTTCCCCCCCCCCAAAGACATCTTTTTTTTTGGGGGGGGGGGGAATCAAACCAAATTTCATTCCGTTCCAATGACAAATTTTGATGGATTCAAAGGAGAAGGAGGAAAAGGCAAAAAAAGCATTCCCTGGAAGCAGGCTACTCCAGGACTGCCCTGCCCAATGTTTCCACCAGCCAGTTCTCTATGGACACGTGGCCAAGCATCATTGCTTGCTGGGGCTGCTTGCTGTGGTGCCGTGCAGCCCACTCACCCACTCTACAGGCTTTGCTGTTTTCTCCCTTTCTGATGGATGGCTGGGTGATTTGTCTTTGCTGCGGAACAAGATGCATAAAGCTTGACAAATGGTAGGGAGAAACATTTCTCACACTGGAATAATTCAGTTTTATTGGAATTCTCCACTGTGTGCTGCACTCCCTATGAGTTGCTGCGGGACGGGAATCACTCAATGAAATGGGGTGGAAAGCAGTGAGGCTGGGAAGGGCTGGAGATAATGGCACCACTGCCTGCCCATGGCACAGGGATGTTCCCATCTGCAGATGTGGGCTCCGAGGCCTTGCTGATGGCAGTTTCTCATTTGAGCAGTTTTTCTACTTCTTCACTTGGGCTTTGTAGACATTAGGCAGCGCTTTTTGTTTAAAAATCAAAATGTCACCTAATGCTTGAATCAAGTGTCTTGCAAAAACCTGGAAGGCTAAATATAGTTAATTTGCACTGTAACCTTCACCAGCCAAGCCAATGAACAACAGCAATCAAGCTACAGCATGGCTTTGCTTAACAGCAGAGCCAGCAGGCTGGGATTTCACTCTTGGATCTATTAAGGAGGGGAGAGCAGGCAGGGGAACCCAGATCAGGGGGATGGGAACAGCATGGAGATGGTGAATAAAGGCAGTGCTCAGCCTGACAGTATCAGGGGGACAGATAGTTTTGGAAGTGTGCAAGCATTCCCTGCAAGAGGTGTGGTGACATGGCAGTGAGGTGTCATCGTGGTAAGGTGGCATCGTGGTGAGAGGACATTGTGGTAAGGTGGCATCGTGGTAAGGTGATGCTGCCCTTCCAGCTGCCACAGCTGGATGCTGCCCTGCCTCAGGCCACTCGCAGCAGCTCTTCCCTTCTCTCTAATAGGATTTGAGAGCTTAGCTACCTTTGTGCGATAATGACAGCTCACCCCGCAGTCTTTCAGGCATGGCTGCTTGGCTGCCTAAGAGCCTGTAAAGCTGCTAATGAAAAGTAATTCCTGCCCGGAGCTCTGGGAGGGATGGCCACCCGTGGGCACGGCCCCGCTGCTGTGTGAGCAGGGCTGGAGCGGTTCTGGCAGGAAATAAGCAAGATGTGAGCATGGAAATCAGTTTGGCCATCGTGCACCCAGGGCCGGGCATCTATCCTGAGCTCCTCACAGATGCCCATGGATAAGCTCATGATTCATTTAGATAGGAGTACGTGCTCGCCCCGGCTCCCTTCCCGCTCCACTGCTTCCTCCTCTCTCTCGGCACAGCCCGGTGGGTCCCGCAGCCCAAACCCATCATGCCCAGCCCTTGTACCGCAGAGACGGCAGTGCTGCAGGCATCCCACCTCTGCCCTGCGAGCTCCACAGCTTCCAGAGAGCGGCCCTTCTGCAAAAAACAAAAGATCATTATCCTAATGGATGTGACACATTCTCTGCGTACTGACACATAACATATGGCACAAGATTACATCCCTCTAAATGATTCATGCAGTTCATCACCACCGCGATTATCTGCGCCTTCCCAGAGCAGCATCTCCCTGATGCGGCGACAGCTCTCCGCTCCCCGGCTCCAGCTGCTGGAGGGATTGGGGAGGAATACCAAATTCTTCACAGTTTTCAGGCTCAGGTAGATGCCTGGCAGCTCTGCCCATCTCCACTGACATGAATAGGTGGGGGGGGGTTGTCTTCATTCGTTGCTTTTTACATCCTCCTAATGCTTTTTGAGGACCCTCCACTGCCCTGTGTCCAGGCTGGGCTGCCCTGCTCCACGTGTGCAGGGCTCTGCCAGGGCTGGTAGGCTCGGGGCAGTCCACCCCAGAGAAGAATTTCTTAGTCCCACAATGGAAAATTCCTTCCAGGAAAAAGTGCTCATTGAGATGCAAATTCACCATTCTCTCCACGGCAAATAAACTCATTTTCCCCACACAGAGAGCCAGTAACCTATTTGTGAGAGCACCGCTTGCTGCCAGTGCTCCGCTCCCCAGGAAAGGGAGCAGTGCAAGGGCAGGATCCTGTGCTTGCTCATCCATGGGACGTCTGAGCAAAGAATTAATACAACTGAACCTTGCAAATCCATGCATTTTGCTGGGGAACTTTAAATGGGTTTTTAACACAGAAGACTGATCTGTGCCGTGTGAATGAAGGGAGCCTCTTGGGGTACTTATAGCCATTCTGCTTTAATGGCAGAACCCTAGTGGGGCAAGGCACGACGCCCTGCATGAGGCAAAGCAAGGTGACTGTGCTCTGTAGTGCCTGCCTACACCTGAGATCTCATTATCATCTGCATTCTGTGATGATGGAACTAATAGCAACTTCTTTAAGATGCTCCCGACAGAAAGCTCCATTAAAAAAGTGACGTTGCTCAGGCTGTGAGTGAAGTGCTGGGCGTTGGGAAAGGCCAGGTTGGTGCTTCCTCTGCAGCTTTCATTTCACTCCGTGTGCGCTGGAATGAGAAAGAAGCCCCAGGAGGAAGGAGCAAGCCATCATTTAACTAAACACCGCTTCGTAATGTAAATGGGGGCACAACGAAGGTCAAACTGGCTTCCATAAAACCAACGTTTCCAAATTTCTGCAGCTCGAGCTCGCTGCCTTTTAGTGGAGGCTTTGGCAAGATCTCCTGGCTTCTATTTATAGGATTTTGAATGGAGAAAAGACTGCCTGTCCCCAAGGCTGGGGTGTCACACTGGGGAGATGGCTTTCCCGGTCCCTACAGCTGTGCAGGGCCACGTAGCGGCCACACACAGAACAAGGAAGGAAGGTTAAGAAAGACAAGCAAGCATTTTCTTTTCCCTCCTACTGACGCAGGAGAGCTTGCTGCCATTTGTCTCCGAGTTTTGCTTGTCTGAAAGGAAAGCGCTGAGAAACTGCTGTGTTTTCTTCAAATACTCCCTGTTCCATAAGAATATATCGCTCGACCCGGGCGGCTCGCGTCCCTCTGAGGGCAGCAGCAGCAGCAGCTGGAAGCATGGCACTGAAACAGGGCTTTGCTGATGCACACAGGTTTCAGCATCTCAGCTGAGGCTGAGATGGGGGCAGCTCCCTCAACCATCGCCTGGCACTGGTGCAGGTGGGGATATCACCTCGTGGGGATGTCTGAGCAGAAGCATTCATGGCTCTCCAGAGGGCTGCTTTTCCAGCAATGGCCATGAAATTCAGAGTCATTTTTTCCCTTTGCATTTAAGGAGCTGCCAAGAAGAAACAGGCACAATGCCGTGCCGCCATCTCATTTCTCAGTTTAGAGGAATTATCCAGCATTTTCTAGGAAAAGTCACCATTCAAATGACCAGGGTTTCAGAAGCAATTTTTCCCTTGAAACTGGTGTTGGAAATCATGGCTTCCATCATTACTGACTGCAGAAGAAGGCACGAGAAGAGCTTCCCATCTGCCCAAGGGTACCAGCCTGCTGTCACCCTGTCCCCAAGCACCTGGCACTGCCCGCCCACTGGAGCAGCCAGGTAATTAGCCCTTAATTGAATCATTTCCCATCCCCTTTTCCCTGCTAAGCCTCCACCCTGGGAGGCTGCGCTGTTTCAGGCTGAGAGCAGTATCTGAAATGATCAGCCCTAATTCCCTATGGCTCTGTTTATTAGGCCAGAGGACTTCCCCAGAGTAATCAAACCCAGACAGAAATCGCATTAGACCCACAAAACAAACACCGCTGTTTGCAGCACAAAGCCCTTCCTGTCTCATTAAGATCAATTAGGTTGTCTCCAGCAAACTTTTGCCCTCCTTTCTGCTAAGCCTGGGCCGCAGAACCCATTCTCCTCCTCCACATCACTTTTCTCTGAGCTCTGAGAACCCACGTGCAAACTCACAGCCAGACACAAGCATCTCCATCCCCAGCTCCCACCGTGCCACAGCCCTGCCCTCTCACTGGGCATCATGCAGGGCACAGCAGGCGTGCTTTTGCTGACAGCCAGCACAAAAGGGAGATATGTAGTCAAGCACCTGCCTGGCTACAAATGCTGCGTGCTGAGATGAGCCTTGAGCCCATCCTGCCTCACAGCAGGCAGCAGCAATGTTTCTCTGAGGCCCAGCTCTCTCTCCTGGGTGTTCTTTGGCCAAATTTGGGTCTGGGCAGCCCTTCAGCTTCCCAGGAATCCCTCCTCCAAACGGTACAGGGTTTGGTGCAAACCAGAGGGGTTCTGGCTGGGAGGGATCGCCCTGCACCCCAATGGGGACAGCAAGCCTGCATGCTCAGAGCAGCTTCCTGTTGCCACTGAATTTAAACATGCTGGAAGTTCTGAAGGGCTTTCCAAATTGTCCCAAGTTTGCTTGGAACAGGAGATTCCCCTTCCCAGAGGAGAGCAGCTTGTTAAAGGAGCATGGGCAGCTCTCAGCTCCCGCTGCTCGCTGTCTCCAGCCCCAGAGACAGCAAACTTGCTAATGCTTGTGAGCTCAGGAAATCACTCAGAGAGGATGTCTGGGGCAAAGATGATGTTTATTCAGTGGGGAGGATGCTTGTGTATGGCTTGGGGGTGGAAAAGGCGGAGGGAGGGGAACTGCCCCCACCAGATCTGCAGCCATGGGAGAATTGGATAAGATTTCTGCTGGAAGGCAAATAACATGAAGAGCCTCCAGAGATGGTTTGGTTTCTCAGAAATCCTGACGTGGAAGAAGTGGAAAATAAACTGTAGTTTTAGAGAAAGCCCAAGATCTCCTCTTTCCTCCTGCTCTGGAGCACAGCAGAGGTGGCTGCACAGGTGCTGCCAGTTTGCTGAACCAGGTGCTGCAAGGCTGCAGGATGCCAAGAAGGTGTAGGAGGAGCAGCAGCATTATGTGGGCTGTGTCAGTGCTTCAGATTAAAAAATGGATACACCTGCTCTGCTCCAACCCTTTGCCAGGCAAGCTGTGCAGCACACAAGCAGCATCTCTACGTTGAAGGCTGGGCATGCAGATTCCTTTTGTGGGGCTAAACCACACAGCCAAGCTGTGGCTGGAGGAGAAGCAGGAGCAGATGGTGTCACACACACAGCACTGCCCAGGACTCCTCTGCCACCAAATGGCCTTTGAATGAATACTCTTTGGAGTCACCTTGAGATGGGAACGTAAGCGCTGCGGTGGGGTTGGGGCTTAGCACTTCCACTTCTCAACACTCTGGGAGCAAAATGAAGCTTTCATCCCGATTGAGGATGTTTGAATCCTACTGTGAAGCCTGCATGGGAAGCTGCAGGGAGACAGTGCTTGGGCTGCTCTGGAGGGCAGCACCATCATCATTCTGCTCCTGCTGGGGACTGCACAGTGCGATGGGTGTTTGGAAATGCACGGAGCCACTGGCTGAGAAATGAAGTGTTTGCAACTAATTATTTTCAGTAACTGACCAGCTTTATGGATGGTTGGGTAATATTCGTCAGATAAATTATTCATGATTTCTTTCCGCTGATCAGCAAATCAATTAGCCGCAAACCTCTCTTCAATTATTCATCCAGCTCCAGCAGGATAAATGGGCAGATTTATGACACAGACAATGAACGAACGTGTTTTTTTCTAAACAGGAACCCTTGAAATCCTTAAACCTTGTTTAAGATTTAAACCGGCTCAGATGACCCAGTGCTTTCCTTTGCTGTTAGACTCTCCACACCCAGCGATACTTTGCAGTGGTATCCCACCGAATACGGCTAAGGCAGCTGGACTCAGGGGCTGGGGCAGGAACAACAGGGTCAGCAGCCTGCGGCGTGCACGGGGTCGGTGCCACGATGCATGGCTGGGCTCACAGCAAGGCCCTCCTGCCATGCCTCACGTGGCTGCAGCTCCCTCCCCGCAGTCTACTGGAGCACTCATATGAAGGCTGAGGCTGGCTGCGTAGATAAGGCAGGTCTGGATGTGGGAGGGTGGCTGCTGGCTGTGCCAGGCAAAGCTCCTTCTCCCGCGGCGATGGAGGGATAGGCGCAGGGGAAAGGCATCGCTTGCAGTTTGATCCAGTTAGTGGCTTAAACCAGCATTCTCATACTGCCTTAATCTGGTTTCACCCCTTTGCTTGGGAAGGGCTTCCTCCTTGCACGGCTTCATCTAAACCTGCAGGGCTGTCCTTTGTGGCAGTGCTGGCATCCAGCACCAGCCCTTCCCAGCCCTGCACAGACCCCGGGCGGTGCCAGCTCAGTCCTTCTGGCAGGAACCAAAGGCACTGTGCCGAAGATTTGTTATTTCATAAAGCAACTGCAAACACAGCTGAGAATGTTGTCTTCACACTCGGAGACCAAAACACTCCCTGGGAATTCCACAAAGCAAGCAAGCTGTCTCGCAAAGTGATCAGAAGTTCGGGAAAAGGAGAGGTGCAACGCCAAATGTCCGTGGGTATCACTGCTGGGGTGGGGGCATCTCTGCTGCTCAGCGCATTGCTGTGCTTGGGCTGAACATTGCTATGGTGCTAAGGATGAACAGTGGGGACTGCTGGGGGATGCAGCCACCCCGCTGGGGACACGGCTGCCCCGCCGTGCCCAAGTGCCTTCCGTGGAACGAAGAAGCAGAGCGCTGGGCAGTCTAAGGGGCTCAGCGTGGTGCCAGTGAGCGACAGCGGTTGCATAGATTGTTCCTGGCATCACCCCATCGCCCAACCAGGACGTGGTGTCCTCGTTGGGGTCAGAGCTCCTTGGCAGTGCCAGGCTGGGGGGCAGAGCGGAGCAGGAGGGAGTCAGGCTGGAGAAGCGGCAGGGAAGCAGGGCACTTGCTGCCTGCACTCCCCGTGGGGGTGGAGCAGGAGCTCTGCCGTGAGGGGCACCGAATGCCCCCTCCCCATTTTCTGCCGCAGCAGCTGAGTCACCCCTGGGGCGCAGAGCCCCGCGGGTTGGCCGCAGCGGTCCCCGCGGCGGAGACGGGAGCAGCCCGAGCCCGCAGCGACAGCGGCGAGGGGGGGGTCCTGCGGGATGAGCTCGTTCTCGGGGAGAGGGGACGGGAGGAGGAAGGGCATCTGCCTATCGCAGGGGGGCGGTGGGACCGGCCCCCCACCCACCAGCCGCGCCGCTCCGCCCCGCCTCCCGCCCCCTGCGCGCCTCCCGCGGACGGCGGAGCGCGGTGCGGGGCCGGCGGAGGGGCGGCGAGCGGCGGCGGGGCGGCCCGCAGCCCCCGGGCGGCGGCGGGGCTGAGCGGCGGGCGGCCGGCGGGGCTCCGCGGCCCCCTGGAGGAGTGGGGGCAGCCGCCCGCCCGCCCTGAGCCGCAGCCGGATTTGCGCGGACCGCAGGCTGCCCGCAGGTAAGGCACCGCAACGGGTAGCTCCGCGGTTCGGCGCGGCTCCGGGCATCCCCGCCGACATCGGGTGCTGCGACGATGGGTCTTCCCCCGTTGTCCCCCGCAGCCCTCCCCTCGCCTCCAGGCGTGGGCTTGGATGAAGCAGGCTGAGTACCAGGAACAGGGAGAAGCCTCCGGTGCTTCTGGAGCAAACTTAGGTCCGTGGAGCTGCCTTCAGCCCAGGGCGCTGCGAGAGCGCGGTGCCCCCGAGGGCATGCTCGGGGCTGCTCGGGGCGTTTCGCCCCACGGAGCGAATGCTTTCCGATAGGCCCCGGCCGGGGGATGTGCCATGCTCCATCCCTGCCCTCTCCGGAGAATTCGGGCTCCTTCCAGCTCTTTTAGCGGTTGGGACAGGGAAGGATGCTGTCTTGGATGGGAAGGATGCTCTGGGTCCCTCTGTTGGGAATCCTTTCCTCTATGGCCGCAGAAAGTGAGGATGGGCACAGCCTTGGGTTCAGTGCTTCCCTGAGGGGCTGTTTGTTGCTGCCTTCCTCTGCCCAAGCCCACCCCCAGGAGCAGGTGCCTGGGCTGTGCATCTCTTCTTCTCCCGGGTACATTCACTCAAGCACTGCTGGATCCCTGTGTGCAGCCCCCCCTGATCCCTCCTTGGCAGCAGGCTGTCACCCTCCATCGAGCAGCCGGGCTGTGCAGCTGAGCCGTGACTTTGTGTGGGCACAGAACGTGGGTCCACAGATCTTCTGGAGCCGTGTGGGGGTTGTGCTGAGCCTGGCACATCACTTGGGGATCCCATTGACTGCTGCTTGTCTGAAGGAGATTGGGATCCAGCGTCCTCGTTCTGGATGTGCCACTGCCACACTTGTCATAGGGCAGATGGCACCAGGGCTTGTGTGTCCCGCAGTGGGTATGCCTCTTTAGCTGTGTGCAGTGTTGTATGGGCAGAGAGGAGCCAGAACCCCTTCAGATCATGGGAGAAGAGGGAGGAACATATTCAAGAGGAGCTAAAATTTCTATGTTCTCCATAGCGTCCACAGCCAGACAGTGCAAAATCCTGGCAGCACCTTTGGCGTTGTATGAGGAGGACCCTGAGGTATCCTTGGGAGCTGTTGGATGCTTCTGAGCCCACCGTCATCCCCACTGCCAGTGCCAGCCCCTCTGTGTCTGTCTGAGCCCCTGTGCTGCACAGCTCAGCACTGTGTGTGTGGTGGTGGGAGGATGCTGTGCCCTCCTCCCCACAACCACCCCTGCAGGTGGCATGTTCTCTGTCCTCTGGGTACCCAGTGGGTGTGGAGGGTGCCTGGTGTTATCCGCAGGAATGCAAGATGCTCATTGCTGCGTGCAAAAACCTCCCCCAGAAATTCTCTTCTGGCTGTTGCTGATGGAGAATGGAATAAGCGGGAATTGAGGGCTCTCTACAGGTTTTGCTGCAACCAATAGTAGAATGGACTGAACGTATTTCCGTGCTTTCCAATGCAAAGTGTTTGCTGTCGGAATGAAGGCTGTCTGCTTGAGCCAGGTTTTGCAGAAAATCACTTCTGGCTGAGACAGCAGCAGGGCTAGGAGCCCAAGCCCCATCCCGCTTACCTCTGTAGCTCTGAAGGCTGCATGTATATAACAGTCTGTGCCCTCCTGTGGCTGTGGCACTTTCTGTTGATGGAGAAGCACAGAGGGGACCCAGGAAGACGCAGCTTTGGCAGAGATGAGGTGTCCCCAGGAGAGCAACGTGCAGCCCGCACCCACCTGGGGGAGCACTGCTGCATCATTTCCCACGCAGACCCAGGGAGCGAATGTTTTCCTCTCGCTGTTTCTCTGCCTTAACAAGCTGACTGATTGCTGCCGACGTTTCGCTGCGTGCCACGCAAAGCGCAGCCCCTGTGCCTGTGGGCCACGGCGTCGCTGCTTTGCTCTTTGCCAACCCCCCGCAAAGCTGCACAGGAGCTGTGGATGGAACACGGCACGGCCGTGGGCTCGCTGAGCTCTGTGTTGGGAGTGGGGATTTCTGCAGAACTCCCGGGAGGAGCAGCTGGCAGCCGGGTAGCTCTGTGGCAGAAGTGTGTGTGTGTGTGTATGTGAATTCCAGTCTAAACGGGAAAGGGAAAACATCCAGAGTTACGGAACTAATGCAAATGGAGTTGGCTTTCATCTCTCCCTGCAGCATCCCGGCGGAAGGCATTTGCATTTCCCACAGTTGGTTTTCCCTACCTGTCTCCTGGAGCTGCAGGGCGCAGCCGAGCCGTCCCACAGCACTGGGGCACTCCTGACAGGTGCACTCCAGCACTTGGAGTGGGATGCCCGTATCCAGGGCATGCGGAGGGCAGCATCGCCCCAGCCAGGTGTGCTCGTCCCCTTGGACCCCTCCTAGCATTGGAGGCATGGAGTGGGGCTCGGTGTGCTCCAACAGCAGCTGTTGGCAGTGCTGAAGGACTACAGCCCTGCAGGACTCACCCAGTGTTTATCACACAACTCAAGCATCAAAGGCGGCTCTTAGAGGCTCACATCTTCATATCAAATAACTCTGAAAATTCCCATCCAACTTAATTAAAACATCCACTGGGCTCGTTAACAGCACAAACCAAAGGCTGTCTTTCCTCAGGCACCAGCCATTTTTAAGGAGTGGAGAATGCAGAGTGGGTGCATGCTTCTTTGTTAAAGAATCACCTCTGTTAGAGCCTCCCCCATACTGAGTCTGATTAATCTCAGGCTTTCCAAAAGGAAATAAATATGTTTTCTTCCTTTTTATTTTTCCTCCTGGCAAGGGCCCACAGAAGAAAGATGAAAAAGTGAGAAGTGCTTTGTATGGAAAGTTAGATGAGAGGGTGGGGGAGTGTCAAACCCAGGCCTATAATAGGAAACAAGTGCTGGTGAAAGCACCTTTCATCTCAAAGCACGCTGAGTGCTGTGCAGCGCATGAATACACACAGGAACTGCAAAACAATCGACAACAAGCTGCATCAGGGGATGGAATCACCACCCCTCCTGGCAGCTGGGCCACCATGAGCACATCCACGTACCGGGGCTGCAGCCCTACAAGTCTTAGAGTTGTAGAGTTGCAGAATGGTTGGGTTGGAAGGGTCTGAGCTCCAACCCCTGCTGTGGGCTGGCAGCCCCCCACCACATCTGAGTGCCCAGGGCCCTTCCAGCACCTCCAGGGATGGGGCACACCCAGCTCTCTGGTACCGAGTGCCCCATGTGCTCAGCGCACGGATGCGAAATGCAGGAACGGGGGGGTAGCAGGGCTCTTCCAATGGGTGGTTATAGCATTTGCTCACCGTGTGTCTAGACAAAGCTATAAAGGAGGGAGAGGGCTATTACCTAGGAATAAAACTGCTGAAACCAGCCCCAGAGAGCTTGTCGCTGCATTTCCAGGGAACTGGGAGATTCCTGGTGATGGATGTGACAATGCTGAGGGCTGTAAGCTCACCACAGCTGGGCACTGAGTCAGGGGACGTGCTCGCAATGTCCCCACTGCTTGTGGCACAGACTGAGCATTAACTGTGGTCTCTCGGCAGCCCTTGGCTGTTCCTGGGGCTGTCACTTGCTTACAGATCAGGGTTCAGTTCAACGACTCCAAAGCTGCAGCGGCACAATACAGCAGCACGGGGGCCACCGAGGTGCCATTTGTCATCGCAGTGCATAGTGCTGGAAGGGTTGTGCTGGCCCTGCTCCCACCTGCAGGCAGGGCTGGGGTCAGGGCAGCCTGTGCCACTGTGCTGGGGGATATTGAGAGCCAGACACTGTGCTTCTGGTCTCCGTGCTGTGCTCGAGCTGCAGGACTTCCACGCCTGGCAAATGGTGCGGGGAGAAACGAGGCTGCAGGGATCTCATTTCTTAGGATGCAAATTCTCTCTGATCTTTGCTTCCACCACATGCAGCACAGTGGGGTCTTGGTCTGTGCCTAAGGCTCTGCAGCACCGTCATGATAGCAGAAAAAGGCATAAAGAAGAGGTGGGGCTCCTTGGCAAAACACCTCAAAGGAAGCTAATGATGTGCTGCTGGCCACAGCAGGAGCGCACCAAGGCTCATCCCATGCTGGTGATGAGGTTCTGCCCAGCCAGCACAGGGATGGAGCGTAGTCACAGGGCTCCACAGGGTGCTGGGCTGATGGCTGAAGTCAAGTGCAGGCCACCAATCTCTGTATAAATGCAAGTACAGTGTGGCTTGCATGACTTGATGGCACGTGAGGAGCTTGCTAGTGATCCCATCGTTGGTTTGCTATTGCAAATCAGGGAGAATAACTGCACGGTTAGAGATAAAACCAGCATTCGTCCACTCTGAGACACAGAAGAAAAATTATGAGGCATGCAGGTGGTGCTTGACAGACAGGCCAAAAGGAGAAAAAAAAAAGAAAAAGGAGCATGGAAAGGCAGTTAGCTGCCCTACTTGATTTTAAGGGCATGCCTGTTAGCACTTCCAAATGCACTAATGAATGAGTCACAGCTGTTTTAAATAGCTGATTACCTGATTGCTATCAGTTGGTGCAGGGCTTGATGCTCACTCTTAGCTTGCTTTCCTGTGGTGATTTCCTTGAATTCTTTCTGTGCATGGAACAGACCCCTCTGATGTCTGGGGCTGCCCTATACCAGCAGTGCAGGCAGGGCTTTTCACGCATAGCATAGGAATGTGCCTGGGTAATGTGGGCCTCTGAAGCACTGAGGGTATGCTAAAAGCTGCTCTCATCTGACTCCATAAAGAACGCTACTGGGAATACAGCAATGCCTCCAGTATGTGAGTAAATATTGGCCTTGAATGAAATTGCTGATAATGGGAGATAAGTTATCAACAGCTGCTTAACCTAATATTGCTTCCATGGAAGATAGCACCGAGCTTTTCGGAGAGGTTAATAAGAAGATGCAGAATCCATCACTGTATGAGATGTCCCTGGCAGAGTGCAGTGCTTGTTCTCCCCCGGGGCTCTGTTGGAGCCTGGGGAGCAGGTTAAGGTGAGATGTATTTGAGGGTCAGGCCTGGCTCTGGGCACTGGGGTGGGTCGAGGTGGCTCCAAAGGCATTGTGCTGACTCTGAAGGTGGCCCCAGTGATCTCTTGGCTCCCGCAGGAGCTGGGCTGCCTGCCCACATTCCTGCCTGCCTGCAGTCCTGGCCGCCAGTCCCAGCTCCGTCCCACGGCCCCGCTGCCACTCGGTGAGTTGGCTGCAGATACTGGGGCGGCAGCTGCAGTCCTATCGATCCCTTTGGGGATGATGAGCCCAAATGAAGGCCCTCAGGAAATAAGTATAGAATATAAAAATCTGTCTGCAAACAGGAGATGAGACTGAGGCACTTTGTAAAGGGCTTTGGTAGTGGCTCTCACAGCCCATTGCAGACCGTGCCTTGAATTTGTGGGGAGAGAGCAGTGTTGCACTGAGCCCACCTTCATGCACAGTGCTGGTGCAGAAAACCAGGCAGGAGGCTCCTAGAGCCTGTGGCAATTAGCAGGCAGCTCAGCCTGCGGCCTGCCCTGCTCTGGGCTGATGTCCTGCTTTCCTGCAGGTTAATTTCTGCAGCAGCAGCAGGTTTGTGTGAGCTTTTCTACACCCCCCTCCAGCCCTTGCCCTTCATTAGCATTGTGAGCTTCAAGTGTAGACTGATAGCAACTTTATTATTAAAGATTGTGAGTTCTTGCATTTTTAAAGTGTGGACAGCTGGGTACACTCTCTGGACCTGTGTACATTAAAAGCACCCCTGCTGAACTGCTGGTGGTGTGGGAGCCCCCTCTTACACCGAGGCTAGGTGAATCCTCCATCCAAGCAGCTGATCCCTGCTGTGGGCCGCAGCACTTTGATTCTCCTTCAGAGCTGGATTTAGGCTCCTGCTGCCTCTCCCTCTGTGAGCAAGATCTCATCTGCCTGCTGTTTCCCCCTTTGTGCACTGTGAGGCTGCATGCCTGCTCTTGGGCTTACCAGCCTGCTGCCACCATACCCATTTGTGCTAACAAAGATTTTTATTGCTACTCTAGAGCCTTTTCCTGGGCAGCTTCCATGCAATTCATTTACTTGCAGGCTCTCTGGCTCCTGGTTTGTTTTAAAGCTTTGTTTTAAAGCTTTGTTTTAATCCCTTTGCAAAATATCCAGCTCCCAGATGGGTCTTGCTGGAATTCTTCTGTGTGGGGCACCCATGAGACGTGCTGCGCAGGGTGGTGAGCCCCCATCCCCTGTGCAAGGGGCTGTGCTGGTGACACCCAAAGCCCCACGCAGGCTGTGCCTCAAAGTCATGGGGAGAGAGCAGCGTTACTCTGAGCTCATCTTCCTGCTCAGAGCTGGTGCAGGATCTGTAGTTGCAGAAGAGCTATGCGAAGCAATGAGGCAGCCGCTTCCTTTGGTACAGGCAAAATAAAGCTATTCAGGGAAAAGAAATAGCAAAGGGAAATGCAGCAGCCATCAAAGTAGAAAATGATGAAAGAAAGGGAAGAGCTGTCACTATTACTCTGGGCTTACAACCCTGAGGTCAAACAGGCATTGAGCTCTGGTGGCATAGGTGACGCTATGGGGACTCATTGATGTTCATTACCCTTCTAGACCAGGTTCAGATATCAGCTCAACATCAAACTGGAGCTGATCAAAACTACCTCAGTTTGAAAAATTGTGGGAAACTGAGGTTTTCAAGTGAATGAATGTGATTTTATGTGGCACCTGCCTTCCTCAGTACTGTTAGATCATTCAAGATCAAAGATCAGAAAGGAGGTACTGGGCCTGCAAGCCAGACCGTACAGCCAGAAGCTGGAGAGCAAGAATTGTTTGCTTATGAGGAAGGGGGTTGCATTGTTCCTTATGCCCTTAGAATTGCAGAATGGCTGAGGCTGGAAGGGACCTTAAAGCTCACCCAACCCATGCTAGTTGCCACCCACTAGATTAGGGCTCCATCCAACCTGACCTTGGGCATCTCTGGGGATGGAGTTTCTTTCCTCTGGGGTGTGCACTGCCTTGCTGGGAGTTACACTGGGATGGTGGAAGCACTGGGTGATAGTGGGGTGCTACTGGAAATCAGGTGAAATGTCAGATGAAAGCTTTTGAATTGGCCAAGTGCAATCTGCCACCAGTGGCTTGTAGTGGTCTACTGCATCATGTCACTGTGCTTAATGCAAAGTGTCTGTGAGCCGTCGCTGGGTGGAATTCTCTGTCAACCAGCTGTCAGGCTTAATTGACTTGTCCTGTAAAATGTCTTGCATATAAGTAAATGGAAAAGAGTAGAGCCCATAAAAGGGCCAGCGTGTGGCACATCCGTGATATTTATAGGCTTCTCTGTGGTGCTCATCACCATGGCAGCTGTGAAGGTCGATGCAGAAAGCTGTGGAGAAATGCCACGCGTGGTTCAGTGAAAACATGTGGGGTGATGTGGGGACAGGGACTGGCAGAGCCCCGTGATATCTTTCCTCCTCTGGAGCCATCTGTTTCTCTCCCATCTTCTATTGGAGCTGAACTCTCTCTGAGGGTTGGAGACACTCAGTGAGAGCTGCTCCTGGCTCTTACAACTCCATTCAAGAGCTCTTCGTGCACAGCAAATACATCGAGTCTCTCCTGCTCTGGGACTCACATGCTTATTAAGCTTTCTGCAGCGGAAAAAAGGTTGTGAGGCAATTCAGCTTGCTAGCTAGGTCATGAATCTGTGTATATGTTATGAATGGCAACCGTATTCATGTGCCCTGGGCTGTGCCCAATCATATCAGGCAGTAATACAAGTCAGGATGAAAATAAATCTTAATACCAACCACCCTACATGAAACGAGTGCTTATTTTACATAAAACCTAATTTTAGGATGTCAGGACTGTAGCCGATCCACTTTGTGCCTCCCTGGCTTAGCATAACTGCGTATGTATTTATATTTATATATATATACAAAACTAGATATTTGTATACATGCTCTTTTTATGATATTTTTTTTTTTGTCTCACTTGCCCTCTCAGCCAGCGCTCTGCATGCCAGCAATCCTTCTCTTCCTTGCATGGGTACCGTCATGCCCTGCAATATTAACGCATTAATATTAATAATACCATTATAATTGAGGTTATTTCCTTGGGCAGCAGCAGCTGGTGGATGCCAAAGAGTGGTCCTAAGATGGGCTGCCAGCAGAGCTGAGATCAGCACCGGGGTGCTGGGCAGGCACTGACCCACCTCGGTAGGGAGCAGAGCCTTGGGATGCAGGGGTTCTGGCAATGCACACGTGCTCTTGTACCCACTGTGAGTGCTTGGGGAGAACCAGAGCTTTCTATGGAATGCCCCGAGGGATTCAGGATGTGCTCAGGTTTACTCAAGCGCTCTGGGAAAAGTAGCATAGAGCTAGTTGCTTCACTGAGGATTTTGGCTGGCACTGGAAGCTGGTGGGAAGCGTCTCGCACTCGTGGCTGCAGAACAAGGTTTTAACCATGAGCCAAGCTCATCTTCGAGGCTTAGAAGCCAGCAAGCAAAGCTTTGTTTTGGATTGCTGTTCAAAATATTGCCAACATGGTGAAGCCACTTGTGAACAATCTGTTTTGGCCCCAAGCGCTTAGGTGAGCCACAAGCAGGTTCTGTTCGAGTTCTCTTGTCATTTGTCTTCGGTGCAAAACATCAGAGTCTACTGTGGTTGCCTCTGTGCTCATAGAGACCTGAAAATAACAAGAGAGCCTGCAGTGATGAATCTGAATGTCTTACGAACACTACAGCTATCAGCAAGGTTTTCCATCTTACGTTTTAAAATTATTGAGGTCCGACTGTATGCTAGGGTGATCATTTTATGAGGGGTTTTCATAACTTTTGGATGCAACAGGCAATGGCTCATTACCTATTTTTACACTTAATTGCTTTTATAATCCAGAATTATTCCCCGTTAACGATAATAAAGCGCTGCCATGAGGAGGCCAAGCACCGTGTCCTCACTGCCTTGTGCTGCTGCACTGCAGCTCCTGCGAGTGCTCCCTGCTCACTTCTCTGTTCCTTGCAGATGTTGGCTTGTGGTGCTTCCTTCACCTTCCCACGAATGCCATCTTTGGTGGCCTCCTGCAGCTCTCAATTGAGGGAACTTGCATAGTTCATTCATTATTTATTAACTCTCTGTAGATGTGTTAAGACACATTGCTGGACTTGTGATGCTGATGAGCTCATCAGCAGTGATTGATGGCTGTAAGCAATCTGTGACCTATTGGGCCCACAGCAATTGATTAATTACTCATTAAAGCATCCAGAAACAGTTTACCAACCTTTTATAAACTATTTATAAGTGAACTGTGACTGCTTTATCCGTCACTATCTGTGAATTTACAGTGGAGGGGGATTGGGAAGAGGCTGGATCTGTCCTGGTTGATGGTGGAGAATTTCCCTTATTTTGCAATTTAGCTAAGCAGGGCTGGTGAGCATCCAGCTCAGGTTTTTAATACACTCTTGGGCTAAACATTGAGCAAAGGATGAGCAGGCTTGCTTGTTGCTGTGCTTCTAGTGGGATAAGATTAAATTACCCATCCCATTTTCCCTCTTTGTGTATGCAGGGGGTGTGGAGCCAGAGGCAGCAGCTGCCAGCATAATGCGGTGGGCTGCTGGGTGCTCCTGGGCTGCGTGCCGGTCCCTGCTCAATGGGATCTCAGCATCCAGCATCACTTCTAGCAGTCCATCTACTATCTCACCTGCTGCTGATGCTGTCTAACAGGAGCCAGGATGCACGGTGAATTCTGTGGGATGGTGTGGGGCAGATGTGCGTATGGTTCTTGTAAGAGGCTCTGTCCCTCCTTCCTCTTTCTCTGCCTCCTTCTGAGAATGCTCCGTGCAGGGCTGCAGCCTAAGCCACGTATGCGTGGGATGGATGAGCCTGTGCTCCTTGGGAAAGGGGATCAAAGCACTGTGGACAGGCTGGTGGTGGCAGGTCCATGCAGCTGCATCTGGTCCCTCATGGTGCACTGTTTGATTTACACAAGGGGGATTTTTTTTTTTTTTTTTTTTTTTGTAAACCAAACTGTCTGGCAAGCTGTGCAGTGGAAAAGGACCTGGGGATGCTTGCTGACATCCGACTGAATGTGAGCCAGCAGTGTGCCCGGGTGACTGACCAAGAAGGCCAGTGGCATCCTGGCTTGTATCAGAAGCAGTGCAGCCTGCAGGACTTGGTTGTCCCTCCGTACTCAGCTCTGGTGAGCCTGAACCTTGGGTGCTGTGTTCAGTGTTGGAATATTTGCTACAATTGAGGCCCTGGGGCATGTCCAGAGAAGAGCAACGAGTCTGTGCCACAGCCTGGAGCACTGCTTTTGGGGGGAGCAGACTGCAGCATGGGCTGCATGCACCCGGTGTGCTGCTTGTCATTTTTATTCTTCTTGAGAAGCCTGAGCACTGTGCTGTTTTGAAGTCAATCTAAGGTTTAGCAGCAGAGGGGTGGAAGGAGGAGAAGGGTAAAACGGCCCCGGGAGAAAGGACAGCTTTTTCAGGCTGAACAAAGCATTTCAGATTGGCTCTGAGCCATTCTTCACAGTTCTTTATTTTGCTCAAAAACCCCACTGCAGATAATTGTATGGTGGGCAAAGAGAAATAATTTGTATTGGATTTCCAGCCAAACTGCTGGACTGAAACGAACTTATCTCTTGGAGGTGAGGGATGATGCTGCTCTGCCCTGGGGGCGCCCCACATCCCACCCCCATCCTGGATTCCAACTCCTGCAGCTCCAGCGCTTGGAGCTGTGGTGTTTGGCAGCTGCAGGGCAGGGCTGGCAGTGATTTGTGTGATGAGTGAATGGCAGTGCCTTCAGGGGGTTGTGGTCAGCAGCAAGAGCTTCCCACACACACTATGATATAAAATGCAAAAAAGATGCTCGAAAGAGATGACTTCAGAAGTTGGCAACTTGAGTTGGGTTTCCCTTTTTAAAAACAGTTCCCAAATTGGCCATGTTGGATCTGTCTCCATCCCTCATCCTCTGAGCATCCCCTATGCCTCCCATATCACAGTGGGGTGTTAGTAGTTCCCCATCCCTAAATAGCATCTTTCAGCAGCCTGTTAAGCTTCGAAACAGATCAGCGTTGCCTTACAGCTGTGCGCACAACAATTCTGCACAGAAATAGCGTTGTCTTTCCAAGGGGACGCATCCCATTGGGCCCCTGGGGGTGATCCCAGGGGCTGGGAACACTGTGCTGGGATCGCAGGGCGCACAGCACCGAGGGAAGGGGTTTTGCATCCTCAGAGATGCACGAATACCCAGAGCTGTTTCTGAGGCTGGAAGCCAGGTTTGGAATGTTAATGACAGAGCCTTTCATTTGGGGAGCAACCGCTGTCAATGACCCATTTTTCTTCGTATAATGATCATCATTACTAGGAGGAAAATGAGCACTGAGGACGGGGACAAACGCGGGCACCGAGGAGAAGGGATGGCAAAGCGCTACGCAGAGAAATAAACCTTTTGTCCTCGGGAGCGCTGGAAAGATGTCTTTAAACATGCATGTAAATTTGTAACAAATCAGGCACCGCGGCCTGAGACGGAGAGCAGGAGCGAGCAGCCGTAAATATTTCATCTCCTTGGCAGTGAGCTCCCACACAGCAAATTGCCGTATCCCCCAGGGTGCGGGCACTGCTTGCAGCACGGCGGGCAGCCCCTTCCACTGCTTGTCCTCATAGAGCTTTCCCTTGACAACAATGCATTTTCAGTTTTTTTTTCTTTAAAGGCTATATGTATTTTTCTTTTTTCTTTTTTCTTTCTTTTTTTTTTTTTTTTTTTTTTTTGCATGGGGGAAGAATTTTATTACCAAAGAAAACCTGAAAAGCCAATGGCTTATGGAAATGAACAGCTGAATCCAAACATCTCTGCCAGAGGGAGCTTTGGGAACATGAATCCCACTGTGTTGAGCGTGACCCGGCATGGCGATCCCAAAGTGTGCTTGGAGAGCTGGGCCTGGTGATGGCTGCCGTGCAATCTTGGAAATCCTTTGCCTTTAGGACAGGAGTCAGAGCCCAGCTTATCGAACCTGGTCCTCAGATGGAGTACAGAGCTCCTCGCTCTGCCCAGAGCTCAGGCTGGGAGCCGTCAGCTGCTTCTGACCACACTGTTCAAGCATCTCAATAATTCCATTAGGCGTGACCCAGGGAAAACCTGTAAGTGTGCAATGGATGGGGAGGGTGAGTGCTGATCCCAAGTAATTGGTCTCTCCTGGAGCTGCCTACAGAGCCCTGTGGCCAGGCTCATATGCCAAGGATGCAGCCGGTCAGCTCTGAGTGATAGAAGTCTGCTTTCTGGGCGCTGCGATTGAATTAGACACCAGCAAGACGGATGTTATTGGATTTATTAGATGGTGAGTAGGAGGAAGGCTGAAAACAGAGGAAGAGAAATGTCTTCTTGCTGACCTTGGGGCTGGTGTTATGTTTCTTGCAGTGCATCGAGGTGGGTGCAGTGTTTATCTCCCAGGCGGTGTTGGAGCTGTGGGTACCAATGTTGCCTCATGGAGTATTCTGTGTCACTGCCCACCCTATGAGTGACTCAGCTTTGGTCTGGGACTGCCACATTCATCAGTGTCTGCAGGAAGACGTGTCATGGGAGCTGTGTTGCTGAGCCTGGTGGCGAGGAGCTGCTGCCATCGGTAATTAACACTGGGCTCCTATTGCCAAAATGAATTCACGGAGTGCACAGCGAGGCACAGTTCTCTTGATTCTGCAAGTCATCTGGCATGGTGGAGGTTCAGGTTGGATTTTAGAAAAAGCTCTTTTCAGAAAGAGTCATTGGGCACTGATGCAGGCTGCCCAGGGTGGTGATGGGGTCACCATCCCCTGGGGGTGTTCAAGAATAGCAGAGATGTGGCACTGAGGGATGTGC
The DNA here is from genome assembly GCF_987193195.1 of Phasianus colchicus. Taxonomy (NCBI): domain Eukaryota; kingdom Metazoa; phylum Chordata; class Aves; order Galliformes; family Phasianidae; genus Phasianus; species Phasianus colchicus. The sequence goes on from NC_143444.1 coordinate 9,690,445, forward strand.
TTTAATGGCAAGGTGGGAGTGGGCTGGTGGGTGGACTTGGTGTTCTTGGAGGTTCTTTGAATCTTCATGACTCTGTGATTCTCCTGTTCTGCAGCCGCCTTGTGTTAATTGGGAGCATAACCATTGCTCTCAATTAGAGGGCAGGCTGTTGGCAGCAGACTGCCTGTCCAATGCTCTGCATCTCACTCCCTGCAGCTCTGTGCAGAGGGATGGGGGGGGAGGATGCACAGCTGTGTGCCTCCAACCAGCACTGCCCAGGCAGAAGGAAAAGCAGCTCTATAAAAGCTCCTCACTGGTATCTTGGTTTTCTTTCCCCTAATATCAATAATATGAGGTTATCTGAGGACCTGGCAGTGACTTGTGTGCAAAAGAGCAGCCCTGAACTACTGAACTCAGCTGCAAGCTGTGTGCTCTTGGTGCCCCTGCTCTGCCTTGGGCTGGCACTCAGATCTGTGCCTGCTGGTAGTGCTGAGCAGACCGAAGCTCTGGATGGATGGAGCACAGTGGCCAACTGGGTTCGGGCTGTTTCACCAGGGAATTACCAGCTGAGCGTGGAGCTGTGTGCAGCTCCCGTCCACAGCACCCAGGTGTGGGTGGAAGGGTCCCATTGCTCTGATCATCACACAATCTGTGTGTGGTGCTTTGCCTCTCCAGCCCAGGGCAGGGTGTTCCCATGGTAGCAGCACCATGCTGTGGGTACTGGGGGGATTTGGGCGCTTGGAGGTCTGGGGTTTGGTGCTAATCAGAATGAGATCTTACAAGTGCACCTGCCTTGGAATCACTGAGCAGTTCTGCTACTGGAGCCACATGTTTTATTGGGAAATTGTTTTGATAGCGTTGAAGCAGAGCATTATAATTTTTACATTTTTATTCCAGTCCAAATGACTCATTTACTTTCTCTGAACACTGTATTTAAGCATCTGAAATGTCTGTGAGGGCTTTTTCCCCTGTGTCTGTCTAACCTCACCCAGCTGGGTGCTGTGAGCAGGCACAGCCCTGGAGGGGCACAAGCACCAGGATCAGGGGTGCAGCATGGATTTGCCCACTGCTGTGGGCAGGGGCTGATTCCTCTGCCAGCCTCACTGCTCTGCTTCTTCTGGGAACAGTCTGCAGCTCTCTTCCCATTTTGCTGTGCCCACACGGCAGATTACATGTAATCATTAGCAAGAGGGCTATTTCCTCCTTCAGATACAATTAGTGGGCAGGGCCCGGAAAAATTCTTCTTCAATCTCATTTCCTGCACAGGATGCTCTTGAGATGCCCGGGAGGATGCAGATCCCTGGGGCTGCTGGCTGCACGACGACCCTGGGTTGTGAGCATCCCATGGCAGTGCCAGAGGGGGACCCCTGGATGCGCCCATGGGGATGCGGTGGCACTTCAAGGGGTGAGCTCTGGGCAGGGAGAGGAGGAGCTGCAGGCAGGAGGGAGGCGGTAGCAGCTCTGCAGGGCACCTCCAGATTTACATCAGGAAAGCTGGAATAAATCAATGCAATTAAAGTGCAAATGAAGCTTTAAGCAATGCAGCATCCTAACTACCTGGGAAGCGCAATGGGTACGCTTTTGCCTCGCTCGCTCCTCTTTTTATTTATAGACAGGATTCAAATCACTTCAATAATTTAAGCTAATTTTCAAGGTAGAGCTGGGTTCAGGAGGTGCCTTCAGGCATCAGTGAGGATGTGTGTGGCAGCAGCCCAACCCTGGGGGGGCTCTGTGCTGGGACCTCCCAAGGTGACAGGGACTGCGTGGTACCTCCCCACTTTTATTTACAGGAATTCACTGGGAGGAAAGTATTGGGAATACATGTCTAAACAAATATTTGCCTCCAATGTGCTCTTGTGGCTGTCTGACAAACTCATTTTCTTGTTTATCCAGGACGTTTCTCAAGTGGCTTCGGAATGTCATTTAAAAATTATGAAGTGGGACTTCCCAACTAATGACTGTTTAAAATGATTGTTTAAAAACCACCTGTTTGTTGTAATAGTCCTCCGAGGGGACTTGTACTTCCCCCTCCCGGTAGGACAGTCATGCATCACTCAGTGTGGAGACCTCCCTGTTTTCATACAGGCAAGGCTGGATGGAGGTGGGGAGAACAGTGGCTCTTGTGCACAGCTCTTGCAGCACCTGTGCTGGTGTGAGAACCACTGCGCTCCACTAACCACAATCCTTGGAAGGAATAAACTCTGAAAGGGGAGAGAAAAAAAACACCATTCCCTTTTGAAAGACCTAATTTATCTGGAATTATCCATCCTTGGCTGTAAATCCCCTGTAAAACTTGGCAGAAGTCTCAAAGCAGTTGCAGCAGTGACTATATATATTTTTTTTAACCTGAAAGCCAAAGGAGGAACAAACAGAATGAACAAGCGGTGCCTGCGAGTTTGCCTGCTGGTGAATGCAGGGCTGTTTGGGGTGCAGTGCCTGCCATGCTGGGAAGCTCTGTGTTGCACACACATCTTTCCCATTGGGCTCCTTGCCTTGGTCCTGAGCAGTTCCTACCTGAGACATGAGTTTTGCACACCAGTTGTCCCAACTGGGAGAGGATCCACAAACATATGCAGCTTCTTCATGCACAGAAGGGCAAGGTTTTGGTGTCTTGAGGTTTCTTAGGCTTCTTCACTACCTGAAAGGAGGTTGTAGCAAGGTGGGGGTTGGTCTCCAAGATAATGGTGATAGGATGAGAAGTAATGGTTGCAAGCTGTGTCAAGGGAGGTTCAGGTTGGATGTTAGGAAAAATTTCTTCTCTGAAAAAGTGGTGATAGAGTGGAATGGGCTGCCCAGGGAGGTGTTGGAGTCAGTAGTAACCAGTAACCATGGAGATGTGGCGCTGAGGGACATAGTTAGTGGGCATGGTTGGACTAGGTGATCTTGTAGGTCTTTTCCAACCCTTATTATATTATGAAAAAGCCACTTAGTGTTAAGGTATGCATGGGCTGTGGTGTTGGATGTATGCCCTTGGTAGGGTGTGTGGGTGGGAGCCTGGCTCCAATTGAGGGGCTGGGGGGCTTTTGTCCCATGGCACAGAGGGTCCCTAATGCCCATTCTCTGCCATCTTTTCCAGAGAGACGGGATGGAGCGAGACACGCACAGCCACAGGCAGCAGGAGCTCATGGTGTTTGACTTGGGCATGGCACAGCCCTGCCAGGATCGGTGTGGAGGTGGCTCCCTGTGAGTGCACAGGGACGCCCTCAGTCCAGGACTGCCTCCTCTTTCTTCTCTACCAGCCCGCTTCTCCCTGCCGCCTCAGTTCCTGCAACACTTCCAAGGATCTGCGAGAGGCTTTGGGGCCAGGAGTGTATTGCCACATGGGGCTGGAGAGTTTGGAGACAACGGGAATGCAGAGCAGGGACGCTATGTGAGCCCTGGCTGCTGGCAGAGGAAGGTGCCTGGGGCTGCTTGGCTGGCCAGGGGCTCAGGACAGAGCCCTGAAGAGCGGGGCTGCCAGCTGACCTGCTGCTTCTCCGCAGCCTGCTCCTCAAGTGGGGACACGGCATCCTGTGGTGCCCACGCTGATGTCTGCCCGCACCTTGCTGGCAGGCCTGCTCCCCTAGTGCCGGCGTGAGGCTCTCACCATGGTGCTGCCACCACCCGACAAGCGCCACGTCTGCCTGACCACCATCGTCATCATGACCAGCATGGCCTTCATGGACGCCTACCTGGTGGAGCAGAACCAGGGTCCACGCAAGATTGGGGTCTGCATCATCGTGCTGGTGGGGGACATCTGCTTCCTCATCGTGCTGCGCTACGTTGCGGTGTGGGTGGGCGCGGAGGTGAAGACAGCCAAGCGGGGCTACGCCATGATCCTGTGGTTCCTGTACATCTTTGTGCTGGAGATCAAACTGTATTTCATCTTTCAGAACTACAAAGCGGACAAGAAGAACCTGGAGACAGTGGCCAGGAAGGCCCTGACGCTGCTGCTCTCCATCTGCGTGCCGGGGCTCTACCTGGTGCTGGTGGCCTTGGACAGTATGGAGTACATACGGACCTTTCGGAAGAAAGAGGACTTGCGGGGACGCCTCTTCTGGGTGGCCCTCGACTTGCTGGACATCTTGGACATCCAGGCCAACCTGTGGGAGCCGCACAGGACCGGCCTGCCCATCTGGGCGGAGGGGCTCATGTTCTTCTACTGCTACATCCTGCTCCTGATCCTGCCTTGCGTGTCCCTCAGTGAGATCAGCATGCAAGGGGAGCACATCGCCCCGCAGAAGATGATGCTCTACCCTGTCCTCAGCCTGGTCACCATTAATATTGTCACCATTTTCATCCGGGCCATCAATATGGTCCTGTTCCAGGACAGCAGGGTCTCCACCATCTTTATTGGCAAGAACATCATCGCCATTGCCACCAAGGCGTGCACCTTCCTGGAGTACAAGAGGCAGGTGAAAGAGTTCCCCCAGAATGCCATCGCCCTGGAGCTCCAGCAGAACTCCCTGTCCCACAACCAGACCATCCACAGCACGCAGGGCATCCCTCATGAGCCATCACCCACCAGCGAGATCCTGGACACATGATGGGTGGTGGCTCAGGGCCTTGGTTCCGATACTCCGTGCTGAGTGGAGGAGAGGTGCTGCTGCTCTCTGGCTGCTTAGGTTGAGCGTGAGGGACAAATGCCAGCAGTGAGGGCTCTTCTAGGCACAAAACACCAACCACGTTGTAATTGAGCTATGGAGTGTCCCCTAGACGTCTTCATCTCAGGTATAACCCTAGGAGTCCTCCAGTCAAACCAAATGAACTTGAGAAGGACCTGAACAAGCTAATCTTCTCTCTCCCTCCTGCCAGCCTCTCCCCTCCCAATCGAGGGCTGTTGAGGTTGCAATGTCCCTTTTTACTCCTGGAGCACCTCACCTTGACCCCAAGTCTGGAATGAAGATTTTGTTACCGGAGACCTTTTTATGATGTGGGGACAGGGCCATGGGTGTATGGGCTGGGGGGGAGGGTGGGGTGTCTGAACCAGTCAATCCTGTGACCATAGATGTCTCATATCCCAATGATCCCATTTACCGTTTGCTGTTTATAGCATCTCCCCGGGCAGGTGGCAGCGAAGACAGCCCCATCCCAGCTCTGCCGGGAGCAATACGTGCCAAGTTGGAGCCAACCTCATGCTGGTGTTTTACGGATTTCATTCACTTGAAACGACTCAGCACAATATTTCTATTTTTGGAAGGGTCTCTCTGTTTCGCTCCTGCCCTTGGGCCCCTCCCATGCCAGTGCATGTGGGCACCGAGCAGGATGGCAACGATGCGTTTCACTCTGGCATCAAGCATTTGTAAAGAGGGCTGCTTTCCACAGCTACTATATTTTTAAAATAAAATATTTCAAATTTAAAAAAAAAAAAAAAAAGAAGAAGAAGAAGAAAGAAAGAAATGCTTGGGAAGGCAGTGGAAAACTGGGAGTGTCCCCAGACTGTGTGTTGGACCACAGGGACGTCCCCAGGTCTCCAGTGCCTAAGAGGTGATGAGGGGCTCAGTCCCTGGGTATGGGGTGGGAAACGAGGGCCAGAGGGACAATAAAAGCCCATTGAGAATGATGGCTTCTTGTGGTCTCTTTTCTGCCACATGGGGAAGGGCAGCTTGTATGTGGCCCAAATCTCTTGTGTCATTCTGTCCTGGTCCCCAAAAGCCAATGATCACTTGCCCAGCTGAAGCAGTGTCCCAAGGGCTTGGGCAGCTCTTGGATCCTTTGGCTTGGGATGGGAAGAAAAGGGGATACAAGCAGTTAAACTGCATTGCAAATGCAGAGAACTGGATATTTTTGCTTTTTTTAAACCACACATTTCATTTGGAGGAGACTGGAATAAAACGCCTGCTGCTGTTTACATTTTCCTTCCACATTTTCTCCTGGCTGTGCTCCTTGAATTTGACCTAAATCCACAACTCATTTTAGCCTCCATCTTCTCAATCTATCATGATCTGTCCAAAGCATTTCTCACAGCCCCAGTTCAGCTTTCCACATTTAGGATCAGCTGGTTGTGTTGCTGTCGAGCTCTCCTCAGGCACCCCATTGCCTGGGGGGCACTTTGTGGTGGGGGCTTCTCTGCTGGGAATAAACCCATGGAGAAATAAAGCAGAGTCATTTCCAACAGCCCTGAGTTTGCAGTAGATTGACTGGCTGGAAAAGTTTCTGCCTCCTCTCCCCCTAGGAGGAAGAGTGCAGGTGATTCAGAAGGCATTAGCAAAAAAATTAATTAAATTGCTAAATTATTCTGGAATATACCTATGGAATTATATATTACATCTCTACTGGTGCCATTAAAATACGTGCGATCAGCATCTGTACAATTAACTCCCAAGTATCTAATAACATTCTGTCACTCGGGTAATTGATTTATGAGCCTTTATTTGCAGCTTTTCCACCAGTCTGAGCAGAGGGAACCTGCAGGTGCTCATGGGCAGTGCCTTGGGGAAGGCTGGGAAGCAGTGTGTGAGAGCAGGTGGCACCAAGCAGAGGTGGGGAAGGAGGATAGCTTCCCACCCCAAAGCACAGCTCTGAGTGCCTTGGGGCTTCACTCGTGCCTGGTTTCAGGTCTGGCATCCTTGAAGGATAACATCCATTTAGGTTACTGATTCACGCGTGCTCATTTAATTCCACCTTAATAAATGTTTTATGTGGTTTTGACATGTTCAGCGTCTCAAATGTATTGATCACAGCAGCCCAAGGAAACATTATGACCATAACGTTGCAGGAGGCATTAAAAAGGCCCTGGCAAGCTGTACTAGTTGCCCTCTTCTGCAGTTCCTTGAAGACAAAGAACAGTCAGGGACGAGTTGGGATCGTAGCGTGTCCAGGTGAGCATCCCTGGTGCTACAGCATCTAATGTGCTGCTCTTCCCAGCAGATGTGCCCCATCCTGAAGGCATTCGAGGCCAGGCTGGGGGAGCCCTGGGCAGCCCATATGTGGGGCAGCCAGCCCACAGCAGAGGGTTGGAGCTCGCTGATCTTAAGGTTCCCTCCAAATGAAGCCATTCTATGAAATTTGCCCCCGTGTTGGTGTGGGGCTGTGGGCATGTTCTGGGCACGGACGCCATGTCCAGCAGAGCCTTGCCAGCAGAACCAGGCTCTGTGTGCCTCCCTGCACTGCTGCCAGGCAGCACTTAGTATTCAGGCATGGTTCTCAGATGTTTCACTTCACAGCTGGTGAATGTACTCGGGGAACTCAATAAACCTCTGTGTAAGGAATTATCTCTCATTAATCTCCCCAGCAAGGCTGGCACTGCATAACACTCTGCCTGCATATAGGGCACAGTGGAACGGGCAATAGGCAGTGAGTTATACTGGGAGAGCCCCGGGCTCTAAATAAAGGATAAATCCCCATAAAGCTTTCCATCCTCCTCCTGGGAAGAGGACAGCCCTGGGAGGAGCAGTGCATGGTCCTGCAGCCACACTGCCCAGCTGAGCACGGGGCTAGGACACGGCAGTGGTGCCTCACACACAGGGACATCCCAAAGTGAAGGAGGTGATGGATGGGCTGGCCCTGCTGCTGTGCCATTAGCAAGGACATGAGCATCGTGCATGAGCAGTGAAGCACCCTGCTAATGTGAGTGCAGTCCCGGTGTGATTGATCACAGGGGGATGGGAGCCAGAGGTGGGAGGGAGAACAGGCAGGGAGCTTCTGCTTGGGAAGGGCTGTGTGCACTCATGGGGCATTTTGCTGCAGTGTGGGTTGGGGAAGAAAGCAGAGACATGGCCATGGAGGGAATATCAGCCACAGTGCCAACCCGGGAGGCAAATAGAAAAATAAAACCATGGCGAAGTAAAGCTCTTCTGCAGTCATAACCAGCACACTGAGCTAGAAAGATGATTCAGCCCACATTTTAAGAGTCTTCTTTTATGGATGCCTAATGTCCCATGACCAGTGTCCAGTGAGGAGCAATTAAGCATTTGCTTAGAAAAAATGTGTCTCTTCAAGCAATAACTGGGCTCTACCCCTGTAGCATCAGTATTTGGGTTTGAAGTGGGAAGATAACAGTGGGCTCTGCTCCCTCACATGGCTGTGATCTGCATGCTGGGGCTGTTGATGAACTGCAGCGATGGAAAGGGAAGCCAATGAATTTCCATAGCCAGAGCTGAACTCAGAGCACTGTGCTCCTTGGGGCAGCTCCGTCCCATGGCTGTGGCACAGCACTGCCTGCTGCTCGGGAAGGATAAAATTATACAGCTCTGAAGTTTAAATATTACGAGCTCACCAATCAAAGAGATAAACGGAATGGTGACCACTTAGAGCCCTGCCAGCTGAAACATAATATTTGATGAGGCTGCTGAATAATACTCCTGTCTCTTTCAGAGGCAGGGAGCCCATTGCGCCTACAGGACGGGGCAGCAAGGAGCAGCAGATCTCAGGCACAGAGCAGCCAATGAGACAAACATTTTCTGCCAGGAGCACAGTGCAGGGGTAGCTGGTGTCTGTGTCACCTCTGCTTGGCTCTGATGGGATAAGCCAGCAGGATGGCTGGCTGTGCCCTGCAAGAGCCTCTCTGCCCCCTGCACCTCCTCCCAGGGTCTCTGCCCGATGGAGCACGCTTCTACCTCACATTCCCTTTTACGACGCCCACAAATCAAAGCCAAATGTATGGCAAAAATAATGAAGTTCTACAGTAATTACCTTAAAGGCAGCTAGCTGAAAGCCTTGACTTGCTTGAAGCATTACTGTAGCTGGATTTGGGCCATTTAATGCAAAAAGCTCAGGGAAAGCCAAACGCAGCAGTGAACCACAGGAAAGCACTGGGATTTGGGGTGAGCCCTGCTGGATGCTTGCAAAGCACGTTCCCACCAGCACGGCACCCAGGGACCGGGATGCTCCTGGCAGGGCACTCAGAGCACAGCACGCAGCTCGGTGCTTAATCTGCTGCAGTGCCAAGTGGGACCAGCACAGCCTCGCTCTGTAATTGTCAGCGCCGATGGAACTTTGCAATATGTCCTTTATCTGCCTCCTGAAGGACTTGTGCTATTTTGGTGAGCATCGCGGGAAGGGAAAGCTCTGTACAGTGTTAGCTCTGAGAAGTGAAAGCAATCTCACTGACACACAATGTGGGGTTTGATTGATAGGGCCGATACCCATAAAACCACGCTGATTGACACTAATTACCCTGCCAGCCTTTGATTGCCTCTGATCATGTCCTACATTGCGCTGATTAAAAAATTAGTCCCGTGTAAAAAAACTCAGAGCAGCGGGGGCTGATTGGAGGAGATCTCAATGGGGACTTGGGATTTTGTGCTCAATCCTTTGCTTGCAGAGCATGGGCAGGAGGAGGTGGCCCCCAGCCCCACGGCTGGCACGGGGCTCTCCTGCACCAGGTTGGCACAGAGGTGCATTGTGGTGGGGCAGAAGCTATGGCGTGGCCATGTCCAGAGGCACTGCTTCCTGTGCTGGGGACAGAGGGGGTTTGTTCTGGGAACAGAACCAGCATGGCACACGCTGCCTGATTCAGCCCCATTGGATGGCTCTCAGGGGAAAGCAAATCCTTGGAGCCCCACAAAGCATGGGGAATGTTGGGATTTGCCACTTTTCCCTTCTTTCCTGTGGGGACATATGAAGCGGCGCTGCGAAATTCGCAGTTCCCATGGCAGCCAGCGGCAGCTCCCAGCCCAACTGAGGCTGCTGTGTGATCGCACACTATTAGTTTGATAATATCATTTAGAGTTGACTTAGAACCGCATCCCAGCTAATTAAAATGGAGCTGCTCGTGAAAAGCGCAAGAGCAGAACAAGGTGCAGAGCATCGTCGCCCCGAGCCCCGCGCCTCTGCAGCTGTCTCGTTGGTGAATGGCTTTGTATTTCCCCTTTCACATTGGAGCTAATTCCATCCGTCACCAGACCAACGTGACTGTGCCCCCAGCACTGAGAGCGTGGCAGGGAGGGAAGCCCGGCTCACAGCAGTGCCATCTGCAGCACGTTCCTCCCTTCATTACGCTTTGCTCTCCTGAGCGTTGCAGGGGCACTGGGAGCTCTGCTATGGGGAAACACAGAGCGCAGCCCGCCCTGATGGGCTGGCAGAGGTGCTGATGCTGCAGAGCTCACAGCCTGTGTGCCCAGCTGCTCTGCCCCGAGGTGCCCTGGGTGGAAGCACTGCTCCTTTGGCAGGCGGTAATTGCAAGGGTGAGGGAGGTGATGGAAAGCGTTTGGGGGTTTGTGGCACAGCAGTGAGGGAAATGCAGGCAGACAGCCCTGGCATGGCACAGGCTCACAGAGCTGCTGTGCAGCCCATGTCTTGTGGAGGGAGCTGCTGGGGATGCAAAGCAGCGTGAATCCCAGTCTGCTCACCTAAATGGGAACTCAGTGCCATCAAATTGGTGCTGGTGTGTTCCCATGTACTTACAGGCTTGATTGATAAAAGTAAATGTGTTGGCATAATACACTCACACATAGGCGCCTGCATCAGTGTCACCCATCAGTCTGATTAATACACACACAGCACAGATGTGTGCAGTGCATAGACTGAAAATGAGCTCACAGAGAGATCTCAGAGTACTTGGAAATAGGATGGCATCGCTGACAGATGTAATTCTGGTGGCACCCCACCAGCACCAGAATCTGTCCCGGCCCCATTGCAGCTCTGCTCTGCTTTCCCATGGGGAAGGCTTCAGATGAGCAAAGCACAGCAATAAGCGTTGGCCTGGATCCAGAGCTGATCCTTCAGGGATGCAGGGCTGGGTACCACAGGCACCAAAACACCCATCCCTCCTGTCCAAGGGAGTGCCAGGGCTCCATACAGCCTTTGCAGCACAAATCAAAGCAGCTGCATCAAAGGAGACCGTAAAACAGGAAAGAGCTGCCTTCAAAGGCAGCCGGCGCCAGGCCAGGGAGGATTTATCTTTTATCGTTTTCTCCTGAAAGAGAGAGAATCCTGCCAACCACACTTGGCTCTCCAGCCTGCTGCAGGAAGAGATGGGGGCAGCTCGGGTGTGCAACATGGCCTAGGTGGGAGGGAGGGGATGTGGGATGGAGGGGATGTGGGATGGAGGGGTTGTGGGATGGAGGGATGTGGGATGGAGGGGATGTGGGATGGAGGGGTTGTGGGATGGAGGGATGTGGGATGGAAGGGATATGGGATGGAGGGGATGTGGGATGGAAGGATGCAGGAGAATGAAGGATGGTGCTGGTAGAGGAGAGGTATTCTTTGGCACCAGCAGTGGCTGTAAGACATAAGTTGCCCAAGCCTTAGAGAGCCTGGGAAGAGAGGCTGAATCATAGAATCACCAAGACTGGAAAAGATCTCTAAGCCTGTCTAGTCCAATTGCCCAACTAGCAAAAATAATTCCACACTAAACCATGTCCCTTAGTACCACTTCTCCATGCTTCTTTAACACCTACAGGCACAGTGACTCATGGGCAGCCTGTTCCAGTGCCTGACCACTCTTATAGAGAAGAAATACTTCCTAATATCCAACTTGAAGACATCCAGGGTAGGACTTGAGAGTCTCCCAAGCTGACCCATGCAACATCCTGAACAAATGGGATGAACGGCATGGAACACATCTGCAGTGGGACTTCAAATGTTTCAGGCTGGTTTGCTGTTTCAGTACTTATGGCCCTTTTATTTGTGAATGCTGAAGAATATCAGCTTATCCTTGCAGGATGTTTGTGGAAAGGAAATGCATCTTGTCTCTCTAAGAGCACAAAATAGGGGAAGTATTTCCATGCCATTTGCAAAAGCTGCTTTTACTATCTGCATAATAAATGTACAGGCCTCCAGCTTGCAGATAATTTGCAGAGGACAAGGTACTCTTGGTGAGGGTAAGAACCCATCTAAAATAAGCCTCTTTTGCCAGAAAAGCATTTAATTTGGATTTGGGTCAAGGTTTCAGACTCATGCTAAGTGCCTTTTCAATCACACTCCGTGTGCACATTGCCATCCTTCTGATGTGCAGAATGAAGAGGCAATGGGCACTGCATCTCAAGGGTTCAAAAGGAATCTTTGTTTTCATCCCAAAGCAATTTCCCAATTATTTTTTCAGCCGAAATACATGTGTTATAGCTGGATCACTTGGAACTCCAGGCCATTCTTACAAGCCATATTCTTGCTCCCCTCATGCCCACCATGCAGACCCTGCCTGTGCATGCATGGGCCCACAGCTGGAAGCACAGCTGCAGCCGATAACGGCAGAGCATTTAGCAGGGAGGCAGCCCAAGCTGGCAGTGTTGTTTCTCCAGCATTAATTATGGATGCTGCTCCAGGCATCCCCTGTCTGAACCCCGTGCTGCAGAGCATCGCTGTGCTGTGAGCTGCAATACAGCGTCATCCTGTTCCTAGAAAAGCCTGATCTCTATGGAAGTAGGAAGCAGGAGGAGGAGGACAGGGACATCCTGCCCTTGTCTTGTTGGTCCCCAGGCTCAGAGCGCTGGCAGTGGCACCCTGTGTGCCAAATCAGACCTTTCTTTTATGTTTTAATGTGTGTTAAGCTCTCAGCAGATAGGATCTCTCCGGCTTCAATATTTCCACGTAGCTTAATTCCTGGTGTTTGAGGGAGGCTGGTGTTCTCCCGGCGTTGCCATAGTTACTGATGCATGCATTCCTCATTTCACACGCTAATGACTGTCCCAGCCCCTTGATTGTGGAATAAACTCTGTAACCCTGAGAGTAGAATAGAACGAAACATTAAGGCAAAGGAGGAGAGAATGGGATGGGAGCAGCGGGCAGCCCAGTGCCGAGTGCCACTTTGTGTAAGCAGCCGGGCTAGCATCACTTCTGCTCAGCCCTGCTCTCTGATCCCTATCTCTGTGACAATAAGCTCTTTCACCATCCTTACAGCAGCAGTGGTTTAGGGAGCTCAGCCCGTTTAGCTTATTATAGAGCCGGCTGAGGAGAAACCTGATCGCAGACTTTAAGTACCTGTGCGGGGAGGTGATGATGTGCGCTATTTAAGAGCTCTTTGCAGTGGCCGATAAAGACATCACAACGTCCAGCACTGACAATTCAGCAAATTTCCTGGAAATGCAGTGAGCACTTTGTGTGTAAGTGCTGTTGGCTATCCAGGAGGTGCTGAGACGTGTGAGGAGCTCTCAGGGCTGCAGCACACACACGTTTACTGTGTACAGCAAGAAATGCTCAGGGAGGTGATGGGGTCACTGTCCTTGGAGGTGTTTGAGAGCTGTGCAGGTGTGGCACTGAGGGACATGGCCAGTTGGCATGGTGGGTGCGGGCTGGGGTTGTATGTGGGGTTCTGAGAAGTCTCTTTCAACCTCTATGAAGTCTTGAGTCATCCTCCCAAGCCCCCAGATGTGCCCAGCAATGTGTGAGCAGGGTGTCCCAAATGGGCGAATGGACAGATGGACAAATCCTTGGAGCCAAGGTAGGCATGAAGAACCAAAGACAGAAGAAGAAGCTGAGCGGAAGCCCTTCACAAAAGCAGGGGAGGAGGTCTGTCTGCTCCATGCTCTGACGCAGGTATGATCCCTGCAAATGTGCAGAGCTTAAATTGCTTCTCCCCATCACCTCCATGGGCACAGGCACACGCCGAGCTCTCCCATCACCAGCACTGCAAACCTTTCAGCTCCCTTCCGTGTCAGTTCTAGCTTATCTCTGCAAACATGATGAAGAAATCGCACATGGAGAAAAGCAATTAAAAAGATACTTTTTTTTTTATTAAGATGTTAAACAGACAAAACTGGCATTGTCTTTGCACTTCAGCTCAAGGACGTGGAAATAAGCCACTGCAGCCTCATCTCCTGAACTGAATCCCATGGCTGGTTTTGTTTTATTGGATTAATATCGTGATCTGCTGACCTAATCAAGGTAGAGAATAAGGTGGCAAAAAGGGCTGGAATCCTGTCCCATGGCTAACCCCTACCTCTGCCACACGGAGGGGTGACATCTCCCCATGGACACCTCTGCTGCCCTTTGCTCTTGCAGGGGAATGACAATCTCTCAGTACTGGCAATATTGTTGATCCATGGAATAATTAAGGCTGGAAAAGACCTCTAAGATCATCCAGTCCAACCATCCACCTCCCACCAATATTGCTCCATGACCACATCCCCATGTACTACATCTACACTGAACAATTCACTCAAAGCTTCTTTAAACATCCCCTCAGATGAAAGCAGGTTTACTCCTAGCACTGGGATTTAGTGAGTGGCAGCCCAACAACACTGGGAAAAAGGCACAAACCGGGCTGAGCCTAGGCACTGGTTGTGCCCTAAGTCTGGGGGTGCCCAGGGCTTCCCTTCTTGCCTTCCATCCACACTGTACAGAACCTGACAGCAAGGAGTGTGTTCTGAGAAGCCTTCAGACTCCTGTGCAGCCCTTAAGTGCCGGGCTGACAGCAAAGCCCTTGGTTCTTCCCAGCACTGCGTGTGATTGACTCACACATTTCCCTTAATGAGCAATTCTGGGCAGCAGAAAACAAGCACCAGAGGATGATTTCAAGAGAGCAAATAATGAGGAGAATGTCAAAAAGTAAAAAGCGCTGGAAGGAAAAGTACTTGTGAAAAGCAGCCGTGGAGAGAAACCCAATAATGCAAGCCTGAGGGAAGCGTTATCCTGAAGAGAAAAGAAGAAAAAGGATTTCTCCAGGTGGCAAACCAGGGGCACTCCTCACCTCCCAGCCCTGGAACATAGAGGTGGAAAACCAGCCCTAGGATTGCATGCATTCCCTGAAGCAGCAGCAGCTCAGCCCTGCCCTCTGCCCCCAGCTCACAGCCCATGGGTTCTGCAGCATCCAAGGCTTGGGGTCATGCTGGGGCTGCAGTGGTGAGTCCAAGCACCGGCTGAATGCGTCGCATTGCCCGTCTGCCAGCTTCACCCGTGCTGCTTTTCTCCTGTTTCTTAGTAACTGCCTGATCCAGGTTATGTTAATATGGATTTAAATCCTCCAAAGAGCAGAAAATTAAGGGAAATTATGAATCAATTTACATTTCATCTGATTCATAAACCTACACACTCTGCAAAATGAGTTGATTCGAAATAATTAAAGTTAAGAATGTCCTCATCACCTCTTCAATAATTCTGCTAGATGCGCCGTGTTTTCCTTGTCTTTACTTTTGCTCTCTTTAGCATTTCAAATTACACGTCTCTCTTTGTGTTCTTTTTCCA
The DNA here is from genome assembly GCF_987193195.1 of Phasianus colchicus. Taxonomy (NCBI): domain Eukaryota; kingdom Metazoa; phylum Chordata; class Aves; order Galliformes; family Phasianidae; genus Phasianus; species Phasianus colchicus. The sequence goes on from NC_143444.1 coordinate 9,705,466, forward strand.
AGCTACCCCAAATTTAGCAGGCAATTAACAAAGTGATATGTAATAATAATGACAGCATTAATAATAGCAATAGGCGGTATGTGCAGCAGAGTGCCAGAGAAAGCAAGATGAACGGGAGCTCCTTGAGACAGAGCGCTTTGAAGAGCACCTCTGGAGCACTGTTATATAGCAGGGGGAAATGGGGGATGGATGAATCCTTTCACAGTGATGATTTCTCCATAGTTCCTCCCCATCCGACCCCAGGAACCTTGATTTTGCACCCCAGGGATGGGCAGGGGCAGGGCATGGGGCGCACACTGCTGGTGAAGCCTCTGTTTGCTACTTGAAGATGCTGCCCTACTTATTTAATCTTTCAGAAAGATGCCTGACGGGTTTTATAAAGTGTCTGAGCACAGTTTATGCTCTTGGGTTGCAGGAAATTAAATGCCTTTCGGTTGTCTCCTCGGGTAGTAAAGAATGAGTTCAGGAGACTTATTAAACTTCATTTCCATCTCCATCCCCGGTGAAGGCACACTAAATAACTCCATCTGGGTGGGTTTGGAATATGTCATGGGCTTATCTCCTGGCCATGCAGCAGCACGGATTATTACAACTTCAGAACTGCTAAAAGTCTCGGCCGTTCTCTCATTTATTGTATTCTATTTTTGTGCTCACATCTAACAGTTGTAAACAGCTGTAACAGGTGAACTGTTAAAGCACAGGGGCACAGGAGAGGGGTGCAATCCGGGGCTGCTGGGCATGCAGAGGGTCCTTTCCTCCTTCTCATAAAAACTACATTTCCACCACCAAAAGCCACTGGGCTTTTGTAAATGGCAGAATTGATGCTCTCTAGCATTTGTATTTCTCCAGAGATTTCTTTTACATTTTAGGGCCAGAAGGGATTATTACGACCTGTGGGGTAGTGGCTGAAGAAGCTCACCTGATTCCTCCCTCAAGCCCTGAAATCCTGGCTTAGCGACCACCCATCTGTGTGCAGAGAGCAGCCCAGCTATCATTAGAGAGCATCATGAGCTGGAGTGCTCAGTGCTGTCCCTGCAGCAGACCCATGCCTACATGCTGACCCCATACTAAATAATCCCTCTGGGCCCTCCAGTGCCAGGTGCTCCATGCTTGGGCCATCTCAGCACCGCCCGGCTGCAGCTCCCAGCCCTCTGATGATGACAGAGCCCTACCTACACCAGGGAAAAGCCCTCAGCATCATTCGTTTCTTTCCCTCTCAGCATCTGGAGCAATTGGAGAGATTTCCAGCTCTCAGCCAGCACGAACCCGGCCGACTGCTGCCATCTACGGCAGGATCGCTGCAGCAGGACTGCGTGCCAGCTCCGCATGTCCCTGCAGCCAAGGCACGGGGAGCACGGGAGCTACACAACCACGGGGGTTCCAGCTGTTCTTACCTCCTCACCTACGTTTTTCAGCCCAAACACAAGTTTTTCTATTGGAAATTCGGCCCTTGTGTGCTAGCTGCTGTGTGCTGCTGGGTATGAGGCTGTGTCGTGGCGGCTACGTGAGCTGCTTCACCTACATGCCGCGGTGGGGGATGAGGAATTAAGCAGCCTCTAATTTTATCATCTGGGTTTAAGAAGTTAATTAAATACTGCAGATGCACTCTGTTAATCAGCTTTGAGATGGCAGAACAGTTTCAGCAGGAGCTGAGGAGATGCTGACCGTGCAAAATCCAATTTCTGTGAAACAGAGCCGAGGGGACATTGGGCTCTGCCCTGACCCTTCTGTTCTGAGCAGGCACACAGGGGGTGAATTTGAAATATAAAAGCATGTTGACTGCACATGAATTGAAATAAAGGGAATGAAGGGTTTTCCTGGTGGTGAAAACAAAGGGCCAGGAGGAGAACATGACCGGTGGCCTTGGGACAGCTCTGCATGGCATGGTGGCACCGCTGTCCCTGCACCAATGGCACACAACCGTGTGGTCAGAAATAAGCATTCCCAAAGAAGGGGGAAACGGCAGGTGGATAAGAGAAAGGAATGAACAGGACAACCAGCACAGGGGGCCCTGCCCCAGCTCCTTTCCTATTTTCAAAACATAAATAGCACCGCGTGCACTTTGCTTGGAGAGGTGATTTCAGCATCTGTTCTGGCTGCTGGAGCACCTTGTAGCAGTACAGTCCCGTGCTCAAACAGTTGTTAGGGAACGGGGTGGTTTGCTATTGCTTTCAAGCCAGTTACACAAAGAAAAGCAACATCTGCTCTGTGAATGGGCTCCCGAGGAGAATTTGGAAGGGAATTGGAAAGGGTTGAATCAGCAAGATTCTCTCTTGGGAGAACATGTATTTTTAGCCCCTCACATGCCCCATCCCTCCATATCCCTGCAGGCTGGTGAGATCTGGGGAGGATTTTTGGTTGTAAGGTAGAGCCAGGAGCCCCAGTAATAAGGCAGAGGTAAAATAGAAGTTCCTAATGAGACCTCAGTAATGAGTGCCGGGCTGCTCACTTCCATCATGCAGGGAAGTGAGCCATAAATCAGGCCAGCGACTGCCGTGCGCTCTGCGAGGGCTCTCAGAGCAGTAGGAAAAAGTCATCCATCATCGGTAACAGGAGTAGGATCTGAGTTTCAATTACAGATTCTCAAGCTATGCATTTGCAATTGTTTGGAAACAAAGTCCTCTTTAATTCCTCACTCAGCACTGTGACTGGGCTGAGCAGATTGGGCTGAGGAGAAGCAGGAAGGAAAAAACAGGGTGGGATCCAAGAGCTGTATATTCCCTTATAGGGGGACACGAGCTCACATCCCGCCCTTCGGGTTTCACTGGTGGGTGGGATGAGGCTGTCCCAGTCCTCAGTGAGCCATCCTCCCCAGTCCCTATATGTCATGCAGGCTCGTGTTGAAATTAATCATTCTGGTAATTTACAAGGCAATTAAAGAAAGGGGCCATGTGTCTGATTATACAGCAAATAAGCCTTGGCAAATTATAGCCGTATTAAAGGTAGATCCAATTAGCCATAGTGATCATGGGGGAGAGCACCCACAGTGATGGCTCCTCCTTGCTCCCTGCTGTGACAGGTGCAGCTCGTTCCCCTCCCTCAGTGCACCTGCAGAGGTGGTGATGTAAGGAGATGGGACTTAAGCATGGTGGTTGGGTGCAGTGGGGTAAGTGGTGTCAGATGGCTGTATCCAGCCCGTGTTGCCTTGCTGCAGGTGCTTCCAGCCCTGTCTGGGACCTGAGGAAGGGCTGACTCAGAATTAGGGCTTAGAAGGGACCTCTGGAGACCATCTAGTCCAATGTGGGGCTGTGTGCTGTGCCTGCTGTGAGATAAGAGGTGCTGTGTGTCGAGGGGTAAGCACTGATTTGTAGGTGCATAGCTGTTAATACACACATTGATACATCTGCCAGTAAATACTGTAACTGGTTGTGCTGAGGATGTGGTCTGTGGGGGGCTTCCAAAAACCTGGGATAACTATGAATTGAAAGGCTTTTCTGTTAACACTTTGCCCCCACTCTGGTGGATATCAAAGGCAGATCTGTGGCTTTAAAAGCACCCCTGAAGCTGTTCCTGGTTACACCTCTAAAATAAATACACACGTGCATGTTTAGCTGATGTGAGCGAGTGCTGCCAGCTTCCCAGAACAAAATGTCACCAAATGCCAGCAAGTTCCTGACCTTAATTCTAGCATACTTGCCTTCCTCCCTTCCTGAACTTTTTGCTTCCTTTCCAATCGTTGCAATTTAGATGTTAATCAGTCTTATTAGGCAGAAAACGGGCTGCTCTCAGTGCTGCCCTGCTCAGCACTTCTCCCTGCTGCGCCGTGCAGGTGGCAGAGGGTCAGTGTGACCGCAGGGATGCTCCGTGCGAAGCGCAGACGCAGAGCTGAAGGCTGGGACTCGGGGTCGGTGCACGCTCTGGCGTTGCGTTTCGCAGCCGGGAGGTGGCAGGGCAGGGCCAGGAATCGCCATCCTAGCGAGCAGGTGCTGCCCGTGCCCGGGAGGGGACCCCGGTGCCCACATAGGGACCCCGAGCAGCCCACAGCTCTCTGTCCCGGCCAACCCCAAGCTCCTGAGCTCGTTCAAGCAACCCTATTTATTTGAACGGGGGATTCCTTCCCATCGTGCCGGTGGTGTGTTTGTGTCCCTGCCCTGTGTGACGCCAGCCTGCTGCCACCCTCCCGTGTGGCACTGGGGACCTTTGTCCCTGCCATCCATTGTGCAAGTGCGGGCAAAGTGCCCGGCCTCGGCGGGGCGGAAGCGGACAGGGCTGAAACAACAGGAGAACAACCGGTCACACCGCTTGTGTGTGTGGCTGTGGGGTGTAATTGCTGCTTTGGGAAGGGAGGAAATGGGCTCTGGGTGTGCAGGACAAACACGGTGTGAAGGTTTGGTGCCCTCCATGCTCGTTGGGGGGATCTGGAGGACCACTGAGTCTGGTGTGTTGGAGCAGGGTCTGGCTAAATGCTCCCAGCGTGGGCTGGTGGAGGGTCCAGGGTTGGACATTGTCTCTTCCAGGGAGCTTATGAGGAAAGTGGAGCTGAGTGAAATGTCACACATATCTCTGCAGAGTGCTGCAGGTGGGGATTTGGGCTGCAGAAGAGCAGCTGTGTCACACGCTGTGGTTTGCTGGCACAGGAAGCCCAAAGGCTGAGAAGTGCATCCTCGGCTCTAGGCTTGCTCTGGGCATTGCTGCAGCAAACGCAGCTGTGCTGGGCCTGCAGAAGGCTGGAATCCTCAGGAGGCCTCTCAAGTGACTGCGTGATTCCCAGCACCTGGGACTGCAGTGCTCTTCCTGAGAGGTGGAACAATAACTTCAGCCAGAGCCCAGAGCAGCAAAGGCTGCAGCACAGTCCCAGCCTCAGCACTATCCACCCACACTGCTTTCTGCTTGCCCCAGACTCAAGCCTTAGCACCCCAAGGCTGTGTGCCGTGGCAGGAGCAAGAGGTCAAAGTGCTGGAAGCACAGCGAGCGTTCCCACACACCTCATGGCACTGCTGAGCACAGGCAGCTCTTATCTCCCTGGTGCCTGGCCCTGCCTCTGGTTCCAGAAAGTCCGCTCCAATGGGAGGAAGCAAAACACTTTTTCAGATGTGGCTGAAACAGCGCAGCTCTAAACAAGGAAAGTTTCTCTGTGCTGATTTGCACTGAGAACAACCCCAGATCTGCTGTGCAAGGCTGGATTGGGGACAGAGCCTCGTGCCTGATGGCTGAGGTTAGGGCCCCAGCTCATGTTCAGTGCCACGCAGGTAGGCTCCTGTGTGAGGGGAAAGCAGCACTGGGGTGTCTTCAGCAAGGTGGGGCTGATGTGTAGTGTTTGAGGGCCTTTATAGGGTTTGGTGTGGCCAGGCTGCAAAGTCTAAGACAAGATTGTAGCACTTCTAGTTACTTAGTTCCCACTTTTGGTATTTGCAAAGGGTAGGGCTCCACGTGGCCTCTAATCCCCAGGGCCGGAGCGTTCAGGGTAGCTCCAAGCACACCTTCATCGCAGGGCTCAGCTCCCAACCTGGGGAGCTCCCACGCTCTCCACCCTTATAAAAATCCCTGTGGTTGAGCCCTCCGCAGCGCTGGGGTGCAGAGCCGGGGCCGCGCACTAGATGTCAGCGGTGCCTCCGTCAGCTCCCCTTTCGGGTGCTTTTTTATTTTGATTCAATTATTTATTTTTTTGAAATCCTCCCGGCCCCTCCCTCCCCGGGGCAGTGGGGCTGCGCCGCGCTCCGCGCCCCCCGCTCCTCCCTTCCTCGGCGCTGCGCGGCGGCGCGATCCCGCCCCGGGGGCGGCCGGCGGTGCGGGGCGGAGGTTGCGCGGCGGCGGCGGCGGCGCCGGGCGCGCTGCGGGGCTGCCCGGCCACCGCGGGGCCGCCATGCCCGCCAAGTCCAAGTACAACCTGGTGGACGACCGGCACGACCTCCGCATCCCCCTGCACAACGAGGACGCCTTCCAGCACGGCATCTGCTTCGAGGCCAAGGTGGGTAGCGAGCGCGCGTCTCCCGGTGCTCCCCGTTCCCCGGCTCTCCCGTGATTTTCTTTTCTTTCTTCGCTTGCCTCTGGGAGCCCTTTCCCCCAGACTCGGCAGCCGAGAGTTGAGTGAGTCTTTCCGACCGTCCCAGAGGGGGTAGAAGCTGGCCGGGTGGGTCAGGCAGTCACCCTGCTCCTTCACCCTTCCGCAGCATCGCATAGAAGCATCAGCACTGGGGCACAGGTGAGGTCGGGAGCCCCTTACCCCGGCTCTCCCCAATACAGAGAACTTGGGGTGAACGGATGGAGGGACTGCGTGCCATGTGCTGAGCTCTGGGAGGCGACAGCGCTGGTCCCAAGCGAACACTTGCTGTTTCCCCTTGCAAATATAAATCATTCTCACCAGTGTGTTTGTCAGGAAGCTCTGGTGTTGTTTTTATTCTGCTTGGACTTCTCAGGCTCGTACTGCATTGTGGTGTCCCACGGCTCTGGTGCTTGCAGCCCACAAGAGCTGAGCATTTGTCTGCCTTGCCCAGCCGTGGGCAGGTAGCTGGGGGGAGATAGCAATGGAATTTGGAAAGCAAAGACATTAAATTCCTGTCTCCATTGCTATTCATGGAGTTACAGTTGTCACATCAATGAGCTATTCCAGTGAGTCTGGAGTGGAAAAAAACCGGTCTAGAAGAGTTTCTGAGCAGCACCCGTCCCTTGTATCCCATTGCCCAGAGGTGCTGGCAGGGGACAGATCGCAGCCCTTGCATCCAGTTCTGCATGGTGCCTTGAGGACAACCCCATGTCCTGCTGCTGGGCACGGGGGCTGCGTGTTCTTTCTGCTTGCAGCTGGCAGGGTCTGCAGAGAGCAACACGGTGCAGTTGTCTATGGAGCAAACTTACAACCTGCATTGGAACTGCTCCTGGGAATGACAGGGTTTTTCATCCTTTTCTCCCAGGTTATTGCAGCTGGTTGCAGTGTTATTGCCAGCACCTGCTGCACAGCAGCTCCTTTTTCAATCGCTTTGGATGTTCTTGACTGTCCTGCCCCTTCCCTGTCTGGCTTAGGGTGGGAGCAGGGGCTTGGGGTGACAAGGAGGATGTGGCTTTATTGCCCCTGGTCTGCTCGCTGCTCATCTCTTCTCTGTGGGATTCTGGGCGGTGCATGTGAGTCTTTGTTAGCTCCTCTTTCTCTTATTTTGTATCCTGTGGCACACGTTCATGCCAAGCACGAGCTGCATGAAGCCCTGCTCTTGAATTTGTGTATTTCTCCAGCAGCTCCCGATGCCAGATGCAGAATGCAGATGGCTTAGGCAATTACTCCATCCTTTTATTAGATTGGTGGAGATTAATTAAATGCTTACACTCCTTTAGTTCCTTTTATCCCCATGAATCCCGGGCACCGAAACCCACACAGCTCTCATTGGAGAGAGGTACAGAGCACGCGTCCCACTGCTGGGTGGGGAAATGGGAGGCTCGGGTTTGGAGCAGAGTAACACCAAAAGAAGAAATCCATCCCTGCAAGCCCTTGGCAGGATTATGTGTTTTTGTGGGCTGGGGCAGCCCTGGGGGCTATGGGGCATTGTGAGCAGCCTGGCCTCTGTCTTCAGCTGCGCCTTGCTCCTCCTCCTCTTCTCCCTGGTACCCAGTGTTGGTCCCATGCCCACCACCTTTGTTCTTGTTGCAGTTGGGATGTCCAGGTTTGGCTCTTTCCAAGCATGGGGTGATGAGAACATGCATTGCTTCTGAGGATGCTGCCACTAGGGCTATTTGCAGCCACATAGTCTGGCATAGGGATGCTCTCCAAGCAGGGCACTCTCCAAGCTTTGCAGTAATCCATTTTCTGGAGATAAACCCAATAACTGGAGAATCCAATTCAATTCCATCTTCTTAGGGAGTAGTAATGTGGTTCACGCTTTTTGATCTGTTTTTGCTGGCCACCTTTCTTGGCACTGAAAGTCTCTGCATCTTTGAAGTGCCTTGATCAAGCTGGTGGGAATTGGAGGAGCTGGCTTCACTTTCTGCCCATTGTGGTCAGAACTGTTGGATTAAATCAAGAGCTGGGCCTCTTGGGTGTGCTGAAGCGCTTGGATGAAAGAGCTGCGAGCTGCAGCGTGTCGCAGGGGAGCTGGCATGAATCCCCACTTGTGCAATGGTTTCCTGTTTAAATAAATGGATATTTAAAGAATAAAGACACCTTCTGTCCATCTCTTCCCATCACGGCTCCTCCAGTTGAGGCCAGGCTGAAGGGCACATGAGCCTGCTTTTTTTACCCAAAGGGAAAACTGGGGGATGAAATCCAAGAGCAGCTCAGGTGTTGGAGAAAGAGATACCTGGGGTGCCCATGCAGAGCCACCAGGACGTGCCCTGCCAGCAGACCTGTGAACAGATAAACGCGGGTGGGTTGGAGGGTTGCTGTTGTTGTTGGCTGCAGGTTGGTTTGGGGGTTTGGGTGAGGTTTTTTTTTTTTTTTTTAAATTTTATACTCCCCTTAGAGGATCTTGGCAACCATGCATTTTCTGTCATGTTTGTCAGTACTTTTCTCCACTTTCGTGCGTGGGAAACTGAGAATGAACCGAGCATCTGCCACCGTCTATGTTTGGAGACAGGACATGGAAGAGACTTTGCTCGGATCCAGTGTGTTCCTTCCTGCAGTTCCTGCCAGATCCAGCAGACTTGCCTGCCTGCTCCTCACAGGGCTGTGCCAGTGCCAGCAAATGTCAGAGTTTGAAGCAGGAGAGATGCAGGCACCTCCAACCTGGGCCATCCATCTCCGTGCCCTGCTGCAGGCTGCCTTTGTAGGCATTTCTCCATCCCCTGCTTGGGCTTGTTGGCAGCCAGGCAGTGCTGGGAGTTGGAAGCAGGTTGCTTGAAGCTCATACCTCCAGGTGCCTGGGAGAGGTTTGGCAGCAGTGCTTGGGGGTGTTGGTGCCGGCAGCTCTTGAACACAGTGCGTTCAGCAAGGTCTGCTCACCAGGAGCAAAGCTGCAGCGCGGGATTGCTTGCTGCAGGCTATAAATAACCTTGCCGAGCACCACAGAAGTTCTCCTCTGCAGCAGTGGCATATTTTTGCCATACTTGTTAAGTCAGTTTGGAGGCTGCTCGCTGGAGCTCCCAGCAAAGCTCTCTGCCGGGACTTGGCAGAGTTGCAGAGAGGGGCCCTGGGGCGGCTCTGTGGCTGTGCAGCAGAACTCGGAGCACAGTGTGTGCACAAGGATGGAGCACAGGCAGTGGTTTTCCATCCTATTGGGAGTTTGTCCTTCCAGAGCCTGCCACTGCTTCCTCTTTGCCAGTGTATCACTGTGATAAAGGGGTTCCCAAACCTCACCTCTGGGTCTTTTTGAAGGAGAGAGTATAGTGTGTTCATCGCCCTCTGGCACAATGCTGTCCCACCAGCCCTGTCCCCAGTTGACGCGGACTGACAGGCTGCAGACTCCTGGGCATATGACTGGCCAGGGCCGGGAAGAGGAGGCTTTTCCATTGAAGTCAGCTGGCACATCAACTTTTCCATTCATGCCAGCTCAGTTCTGCCGTGCTGGTTGTGAGCAAGCCTCTCCCCTCGCAGGGCAAAACAGGGGGTGAGATGTGTCCCCCTGGGCTGCTCTGGGAAAGCAGTTCCAGCAGGACCAGGGCTCCTGCAGACCCACGTACAGGCAGCAGTGATGAAATCACAGCCATGGGTTTCCCCATTGTGCTGCCCCATGCTTTGGGGTGTGCTTCCCCTCTCCTGCTCTGACCCCCCGGTGCAATCTCTGCCTTGACTTTTTGCACCCATGCTACAGTGTCTATGGCAGTGGCACAGTGCAGGGAGCAATGCAGATAAATGCTGTCCTGCTTTCTCATGGGAGCTAGCACAGTAGCTGGGGAACCCAGGCAGGATTTGGGACTGGTGCCGCCTCCAGCTCCCACACCAGCAGCTCTGCCCCTGCTGCTGGCTCCTTATCTCAGGGCAGCTCTCGGGGCTGGCGAGGCTCCAGGCGGCCTCTTTGGGCTTTCCCAGTGGGATGATTCAGCCCTGACCTTTGCACGATGCTGGGCTGCGGGGTGCTGACGTGCTTGCTCTTCATGAAGGCTTTCCTGGTCCCACGGACACCGCTTGGGAGGCATCCCTGTGTTTTCAGGCAGATCACCTTCTCAAGGGAATTTGCTTCTGAGGGGGCAGGATAGCGTTCAGCAACCTCAAAAAGAAAAAACACCAAGAAAACACAGAAGCTAAATAATTTGTGCAAACATTGAAAAATGTATTTCCCAGATTTCTTGTGTTTATTTTCCTCCTGCCTGGGGAGAGCTGGTATTTCTCTGAGCTGGCAAAGGCCTGTGGGCATGCTGCCTGTCCTCCCAGGGGATGGGAGGGCTGCACAGGGCGGCCCTGCTTCCAGCAGCAGCTCTGGATGTTCCCACACCTCTTCCTCAAGCAAAGCTCAGAGCTGCGGGTAGGAGGGCTGGGGTGCTGATAAGCACAGTGCTTTCTCACGCCATCCTCACTCCTTCGCACTGGAAGGCTGACCTCCCCGGCTGCATTTTTTGGGAGATGCTCATCACACTGCTAGGTTTTGTCTGTTTCCAGAGTGAAGGAGAGGTGGACGGTTTCAGGGCTGTGAGCCATGTGCTGAGGTGCTGTGGGCTTGAGGTCTTTGCTGCCAGCAGCAGGGTGTGGGATGTGGGCAGGATGCTCTGGTTTTGAGCAAAGTGAACCCTGTGGGGTTGTTTGGTGGCCAAGAGGTCCCACTGATGCTCTCCAGGCTTGATATAAAAAAAGGGAAATACATTCATGGCAAAGATACCTCTCATAATAAAACATAAACCCTTGATTCTGGATGGGAAGAATCTGTTTAGGGGCTGTAATTGCTACTTTTGCAGTCAGGCTTTAGCTGCTGGGGTTTAGAAAGTGAGTGCTGCCTCTGCCTGTGGCTGCATCGTGGGGCTTAATTCCTGGTTGCATAAGGCTGTCCTGCACTGCCACGGCACATGATGAGCAAGCCAGCTGTTTGATGTTTATTTTTATATCCCCTCTCTTTGCGTGTCCTCATGGCATCAGCTGCCAGGTCCTGCACTGTCACCATCCTCCTGCCCATGGGATCCATGCGGGGCTGAGGCTCAGCACATGCTGGGGAGAGCTCGTTGTGCTCTGCACCCAGATGGGCTCTGTGCAGCAGTGGTAGGGGCAAAGCCTGCTGGCACTGGTTGGGGGCACTGAGGGTTTTGTACAGTTCACACTTCTTCATCTTGATTTATTAATGAGATTAACCTGGCTCTTTCTTGCAAGTGGGAATGCTATGAAAAATGAGACAAGAGGTATAGATCCTTGTTTCCCTTTCTATGGTAGAAAACTTGAGCTGTGCAGCATCCAACAGGCTTCTGAGCCATGTGCAGCGTACAAAGGACTGCCCCCATTTTAGTCATTCAAGCTATAATAGGGTTTTCCTATAAAAAACCTCTTACTCTGTCAAACAGAAAGGATGCTCACATGAGGACCAGCTAAAGAAGCTAAAGGTGACACAGGAGGGGAAATGCGACTGCTGTCTGCAAGCCATGCCGCAGGGCAGGAACAGGCAGAAAGCAAGGCTGGGAAATTTAGGGCAACTGCTCTTTGTGAGGAGGGAGAGGGGTGGGAGGAGAGCTTGTTGCTTGCAGCACTTTGGGTACGGTGGGCAAAATGCTGGGCTGTGTGTAGGTGCAGCAGGGCAATGGGAGGCTGTGAGGTTCCGGAACTGTCAGTGACATGCAAACAGGGCTAACCCGCTGTTCCTCTCCATGCAGTACATAGGCAGCCTGGATGTGCCACGGCCAAACAGCAGGGTGGAGATTGTGACAGCCATGCGGCGGATCCGGGTGAGTGCTATGTGACTGAGCTCCTTCCTTCCTTCCTTCCCCTTGGAGTGAGGGTCACAGCCCTGCTTTTCCCACAACTGCAGTCTTCCCCTGCTCCCGCATTGAGATGAGTGCCTGGTGCAGGGTGCAGGATCGCTGGCACCAGTACAATCTGAGGGGTGCTGGTGTTGTTTCTGGTTCCAAAGCAGCAGCATATGGCTTGTAGGAGAGGTACGTTTGTTTTCTCCTGCTGGCCTAAGAGCATTGCTATGTGACGTTTTGGATGCTGGATGCAGGTCCATGCCCTGTAAATGGCTATGTGCAAACGGAAGCTCTGAGTTCAAGTAACCAGCAGCACATGGGTGAGCTGCAGGCCAGCCAGCAGCAGGCTCACTTGGTGGCGAGCAGATCAGGGGATGTCAGCTGGCTCTGAAGTCATCAGGCTTCCCAAAATAGGGACAACCAGGATGCTGGGCTCTCCGGTCACATAATGCCTGGCCAGCAGCCACCGGAGCGGCTCTTCCTCTGCTCCCCTCCTGCAGAACGTGTGGCTGGGAAGCCTCCAGCCTCTCTCAGAGGGGTCTGGCATCGTGGCACAGTTTTTTAGTTTCAAAAATTTTGGTGTGTAAATAGCCTATGGACTTTTCCTGACAGCACTCCTGCACGCTGCCCTGCCTGCCCAGTGGCTGGGAGGTGTTTCGTTAGGTTTGCTCACCTTGGTTCTGAGCTGGGTTGAGGATGTGTTACACCATCGGGAACTCTGCAAGGCTCATGGGCAGTTGTTTTCTCTTTCTTCCTTCAAGTTCCCTGGGACCGCTGTTGTCCTGGGAAAAGGCACCTGGGATGCAGCTTCTGAAATCAGCAGCTCAGCCCCAAAGTTTCACAGCTCTACATCAGCGTGAGAGGACAGGCACAGCTTTGAGAACTTCAGTAACCCCCCCATGTTTAAGAACAAAACAAAGCATCCCTTGTTGACCTATGTGAACAAACTTAAGCATAGCCTAGATAATGTGTAGATGAAGCTCTGGATGGTGGAAGGGATGCAGATTAAGTTAAAGTAATGACTTCTTGTGATGAATGATGTGTTTGAAACATGTACTTGAGCTGCCTTGGTGCAGCGTAACATGGGACAGATGCAAGTTGTCAGAAAGACATGAGCCAGAGGGACTGGTGCAGAAGTGCATGGGCACCCTGTGCTGCAGCGGGGGCCCTGGGGAGGACACCCTGGGAATCCCCACATGCTGCCAGAGAACATGAGAGTACTGCTGGGGCTGGCTGGCCTGCAGCATCCTGGTGGGACGTCCCCCGACCTGGGGGGCACGCCGGATGCGCATAGCAGGCATTGCTGGCATTCCTGCTGCCTGTGTGCTCCCTGCTCCCCCGCAGAGGCAGCCGTGCACCGGAGCCAGATGCACGCACTCAGCTTGGCTCTGTCTGTTTTGTGGAGCTGGATCGAGAGGGGCTTTATATGGGGAACCTGTGCATTTCGTGAGACTGGGCAGCCCGATCTAGTGGGTGGCAACCCTGTCCGTGGCAGTGGGTTGGAACTGGGTGATCTTTGAGGTCCCTTCCAGCCCAAAAGATTCTACGATCTTTGGCCACATGTGCAGCAATATATACAGGAGGCCAGGGTTTGTTTTCCTGGTGAGCAGCTGGGTTTATGTATGTGCTGCTGAGCTCTTTTTCCTCCTCATCTCCAAACAGGGTGTCCTGTGCACTCGAAGCAATCACAACACCGTCCTAACCACATAGGCTCAGAGTTGCAGAAGATTGGAGTTGAAAATAGGCAAACAAGCTACAAACACACTTCTTTTTCCTTTTCTTTTTCCCAGGATGGTTGAGCACAACCAGAACTGTATGGGTTTTAATGCAGCCATGATGTAAGCATACACAAATGCCTTCTGCCTGGTGCTCCTAGCGTGTTTCCAGTGCAGCCATGTTACCTGGCACAGTCATTCCAGACAATTTGCACTCCTTTTCTTTGCTGCATGGGTTGCTGAATGTGGCTTTAATCCAGGTTTTCTCTGGTTCCAGAAAGGATGAAATCTTATATAGGCACTGTAAAAATTGCTTCTGCGGAGGTCTTCTGCAAGCCTGTTGCTGGGAAGTGTCCAGCAGGTTCAAAAAGTGGAGGCATTTCAGGCATTTTAAAGCCTAACTCCTCCAGACCTCCTGCTCTGCCAGGTACATCTCATTTTGTGTGATTTCTGCTTTGCATAGCCGAGCTTTATTTTAGCAAACTGGCAAAGTTTCTGAATTTCAACAAGCTTGCTGAAAGCAGAATTTTACATCCTTTGAAAGCTACAGGCACAGTTGGACTGGTGCGAAAATTGCTGTGTGTGGCCACTCATTTGCACAGAGCCCACAGTGTAATTTGCAGCTCATTTAATTAGCGTCTTTCTGAGATATACCTGTTAGCACCGCGGTGAGTTTCTAAGTGTTAGGCCACTCATCATGTCTTGCTTGACAAAAGGGAGGAAAGAATGCAAGCAGCACAAGCACTGCAGTCTGTGCGGTAACAGGGAGCGGTCTGGGGGGGGGGGGGGGGATGTGTGATGGGCTTGGGCTCAATGGGGGCTGGGAGAACAGCACAGCACTGGGAGCAGGGTGAGCTATTAGAGCTAATAGCTTCCCATCAGTATCCCAGATGTAGAAGGTTGCATTCTATTAGACCTGGGAGGAACGGCTGGGATATCTGTAGCAATTGCCATTTATTGGATTAAAGAGGGTGAAGGTGAGCTTATTGATTTTCCTTGGCACCACTTATCTTCACACTGAAACAACCTCCCACTTACTTCAGACCCTGCCCCGGTGGTGGCATCACTGGGCACATGCTTGTGGAATGACTCGTGAGGATGTGATTGCATGTATTGGGTAAGGAGCAGCACCATGCTCTCTTGGTGAGACGTTGGTAAGGTGCTGGAGGACTTGCTGGAGGTGCTTCATTAGGCTGTCCCTCCCTACCTGCTTTGGCTGATCCTGTGTTGCTATTGATGTGCAGTCACTGAGGGGAAAGGCTGTGCTCCGTGTCACATAACATCCCTGGGTGCTCGCTGTGATGCAGAGGGGCCAGGCTCACTCTTACACACCTTCCCTGTGCATTGGAAAAGGTCCTAACGTTAGACTTCTTAGAACTGTCTCATTTTCTACATGAGATCATTCTGCCTTCTGCATCTCAGAGATTCTGAAACTGATGCAGGAGCACTGCAGAAAATAAGGTTGGGAGGGATGTGCCGAGGTGGGTTTGATTTGGGGCTGCAGCTTGTCCTGGCATCTCCCAGCAGGCGCAGCGCAGAGCTGGGCTTGTCCCATTGCTCCAATTCCCAGGAGTTTCTATGACTCATAGCACCCATAGCATTGCTTTTGAGATTTACTTCTGGTTTCCTGCAGCATGGAATTTTCCTGTGGGTTTCGGAATAAACCAGAGCATTCAGCTTACTGCCACCGTGACAGCTTTGTGCCCCTGGGAGGGCGCTCGGTCTGGCTGCTCCCTTCTGCTGACTGCTGAAGCCCGCACAGCACGGAGCTGGGCAGAGCAGATGTGGGCAGCCCCCACCTCTGGGCAGGTGTCTGCATGGCAGAGATGCCTTACCTGGCTCCTGCTGTGCGAGTGAGGGCTCTGGGGAGAGAGAGGTTGGACAAAGCAGAGCAAAGAGTAAAAAAATCTCATGAGGAGGAGGTCAGGATCAAGCACTACGTTATATCTGTTTGACGGATGAGAAACTGTGGCTTAGGAAGAGGAAGGGATTTGTCAGACTTATCCAAGCTAAAATCAATGTTTCAAATGCTGCTCTCGTGCATGATCCTTTCTGCTATTATGCTGCTCTGCTGGTCCTCAAAGGCCAAGAACTGCTCCGTTTAATCTGCTGGCACATTCCTGCTGTGTCACCTATGTAGTGCTGCACAGAGCTGCAGCCCTGCAGACACCTGCCCTGGGCAGTGCCAGGCAGCGCAGGGCTGTTGGACAAGCTGAACAAACTGAGTGTGGTTCAGCCCCTCTTACTTGAGTCTGGCAGCCTGATGCATGTTCTTTTTGCTTCCTTCTAACCTCTTTCCTAATGCTTCATCCAAGTGCGCTATATAACAGGTGATATTTCATCATTTATATCAGTAGGGATTCCCACAGCACTATGCTGTGAGATAATTTCACCTTTCTGTGTGGTTGCAGATTCCCTTTTTCACACACCTAGGACCCTGTTGTCCTTATTGCAGCAGCAGCATGGCAGTGGAAGCTCAGCTCACTGTCCTTTCTGCTGGATGACACTTATGTCTGATAGCTATTTTTTTTTTATAGATTTCTGCATCTTATGTATTCAGTTTCTGTTCCTTTTCCTTTGGGAAGCGGCTTGGACGTTGCCATATAAAATCAAGCTGAAATGAATAGACACCAAGTTCACTTGACCTGGATATCAAATAAGCTGTTTTCTTCCAGACCCACATAAAAATAAGTGTTGTGCTCTCACTGTTGTGGTGTTTACTGGATAACAGTGGCATTCTGTCAGTTTTCTGTCTATTGTTCTTTCACTTTGGAATCCAGTGGTTAGTGGATTGCACCCCTCGGGCTGGGCTGTACTGTTGTTTTAGATAACATTTGTCAAATTGCTTGCAGAGATGGAAATTGAAAGATATTCTTTAAATTTCTCAGCCAGCCTGATGCCTCTGTGTGGTACACCTCTAATTTTATTGGGGTAGCTTAGGATCTCATTTTGCATAGGACTATTATTGCTGTGTCGAGTTGTGCTGCCATCCTTTTGGTTGGCATTCATACTGACTGCATTCTAACAGCCCAAAAGCTTGAAACCTTTGTTAACTCAGAGTTTTTTCAAGGATCTGAGACTATAACTCTTTATAAAACTCGCTGAAGGACAGTATTCAGGCTTGCTGATTTTAAATGTAGAGTTTAGTGAATGGTTTTTAATACCTGCGTTAGTTATTGCTGAAAAGGAGCCAGGAAACAAACGTGTGATATGAATAACTGCCTCTTTTGTCCTGTTACAAACCAGAAACATTGTTGAGCACCGTTACCATTTAATGAGACCCACAGGGCTGGCTTGCTTCTGATGCGCTAAGCATTTAATGCTATTGCTTATTCAGTCTTTATTAATTGTCTGAATTTCGTAATTGCTGATTTAGTTACATTATTACCAGCCTGCTTCCTTTTCGTTTGTCATTGCTTTTCTGCCTGGCCGTTCTCATCTGCTTTCCACGCTGGAGTTGCTCAAGCTTTTTATGCAATTTGGTGCAGTAAAACAGGCAAATGAATGAATCCTGTGTCACAACCTGGGCTGCAAACCTTGCTGTGCTCAGACTGCTCCCTGCATCGGCACCTCCCTGCAGCACTGGGCACGTTCCTCTTGTTGCCCCCATTTTGTTGCCAGTGCCGAGGTGGAGGTGGGATGGGCACACTCCAGTGGTGCCAGAGATGCTGCCCAGCAGTTGCCTTGGGGCCTGCCTTGGGGGAAGGCAGCACAGAGTGCTGATCTCTTTGAAAGGTGCTCGCCGGGCGTTTCCTGACTCTTCCATGGCAAGCTGGATGAGGCTGAGTTTCTGCAGAGCTGCTCAGGGCAGCCCGGTGCTCTCAAACATGCCAACTGGCACAGCCCTGCTCTGCAGAAACCACACCGTGCCTGTGGTCCCTTTGATCCTAGGACAGCCCACCGCCAGCCAGCTCCAGCATCTCAGTGCATGCCTGCACCAAGATGGCGCCCGTGTGGCCTCCTCCTCCTCACGGCCTCCTCCTTGCAGGCTGTGCTGCCAGCCCTCACCCGTCGGTTTTAACCCAGGTCTCAGCACAGCACTATCCCAACTGGGCATGTTGTCTGTCTTCAACGTGTTCCTGCAGTTTGGAAGAGCTAATGAGCAGCTAATTAAAAATGCCACAAATTCCAGTCAGATATGGGGTTTCCAAAGAATGTGCTGCTGCTGCTTATTTTAGCAAGAGATGATAAACACTAAAATGGGTATGGCTCGTTGCTGGAGTTGTGTCTGCAGAGCTGGACTGAGCTCTGCTACAAGAACAGCATGTACTGGGGCATCCTGCTGCCTTCACGCTGCCCCTCCACTGCGAATCCCCTACAGACGCTGTGTGCTCTCTCCTCCTTTCCCTGCACCCAAGGCAGTGGATGCAGTGCCTGTGGCCATGCAGCCTGGTTGTCTGCAACCAGTCAAACCAGTATCCCGCACTGGTGGTGGGATGCTTGTTCCTGGCCTTGGCTGCTGGTTTAACTTCTATCAGCTCTGATTTCTCTGAGCTTCCCATGAACCTGCTCAGGTTGAAGGGGCACCGCAGGGTGTTAGCTCAGCTAATGGAACTCGGGAGCAGAAGGGAAGGCAGAGGGATCAGTATGGTGGGGAACAGTAAACTGAGCAGACGGAATTTATTGTGAAATAGTCAGTGTTATTGGGACACCTATTTTGTGTGATAAATGGTATGCTGCGATCCAGGCTTGTTGCAAAGCAGCCGCCCTAACTCTGCTCTGCTGCTGTCGCAACACGGGTATTTTTAGACTGATTCCCATTTATACCCATCAGTACACGCGGCCCTCACAGACGGTTACTGAAATTAAACCTGAAGTTGGATGGGAATATAGGCACTGACCTTGTCAGCACACACCACAATCACAGCTCGCTTCAGATGCACACGTGCAGCGTGGAGCTGCACTTTTCCATATGTGCAGATCTGCTGATTTGTGGAGGAGCTTTGCCAAGCAGCACCAACCCAAGAACCAGCACCAACCCAAGAACCAGCACCCCGTGCCTTGTTACTCCTCCTTCCACGTTACCTTTGGATGAAGTGTGGCCATTGGTGGAACCCAACCCCTGCATGCACCGGTGGGAGCCCTGCCAAGCGTCCCTTCTGCAGGAGAGCCGTGCAGGATGTTTTTGTGCAGGCAGGCTTCCTGGCACACCCAGACGTGTGTCTGTGTGCGTGGGGGGACACACGGCGTTCGTCCCTGAGTGCTCTGCAGTGCTGCATGCAGGGACGTGCCCCTGCTCGCCAACGTGATCTGCACGGCGTTGCACTGCCGGGCTCAGCTGGGAGAGCGCTGCTGCGTGCAGAGGGATGGGGCTTGTTGGGTTGGGTGCAGAGGGATTGGGCTTCTGGACCTGTGGAGCCTTAATTAAACTTATCCTCAGCTGTTGCTTGGTAATGAGTTAATTGTTCATTAGGAGGTCGTTACCAGACTGGGGAAGGCTTTGCAAAGCTGCTGCTGCTCTCTCCTTCATTGCCCTGAGCTGGCGTTGGGCTGAAGCCTAGCTTGTGTTCTGCTGGCTGGGACAGCAACAGCTCGCTGCGTTTAGGTGCTCTTCCATCAAAGAATTTTCCATCTGGCTGTACCCTGCTAGTGCAGTCTGACTGCAGAGAGTTCCCAGTAATCTTTCCCCTTCTGATGGAGGATGCCAGTGGGTAGATTTAAATCCGTACCCACTGCAGTTAGATGGGTTGGACTGAAATGAGAGCACTTCTATGCAGATTAATCTTTTTCAGAGTGTGGGGTGATGCTGAACCTAGTGAGGCCCCATGTCCCTTCTTTAGCATCTGATCTGCCCAACATAGCGCATCGGTAGAAGTTTCCTTGCACTTTTGCTGTGTAGGAACAGTGAGATGGGGATATACAACAGATTTATTTCTAAAGGAGCTGAGATTTTCATGCTTTTCACACATACCCCTCTCACTCAAGGCATGTACATAATTTTACTCCAAACTGACAAGGTTACATGCGCTCTCTATTAAGTAACATACATCAGTCTGTTTTCAAGAAAGGGCACTTCTAATACTCTGCCAGCAGAAATGTGTTGTGCGATGATGCATACACCAGCTGGCATTATTTTCCTTCTAAGAGCATGTCTTTGAAGATATTTAAACAGCAAACTCTGCATGAAGGACAGATGTTGAAAATAGACTCCCACCAACTTGAGGTCAGAGCTAAGGCTCTTGTGTTCTTTTTCAAATGAGAAGATAAACATGTTGGTTTTGTTGGTTTTTTTTTTTCTTTTTTCTTTTTTTCTGGGAACTGTAAAATTAAGGGACAGTCTTTATTCACTTGTTTCATAGTTGCTTAGAGCTTGCAAGACATCTAAGTTTTTTCATGAGTGAGACATCCTTGGGTTTTGTCTTGAATGCACCAAGAATTCAGATAGCTAAACACAACTTATAATATTATGGGTATTTCAAAATCTGGAGTTGTACCCAAGAGGGGAAGGCAGCCGTGCTGAAGGTGCAAAAACCATTACACCTTCTCTGTAAGGAAGCAGCCGGATAAGGGGGTAGTGGGGAAGCTGCAAAAACCCTCTTTCATCCTTCCCTGCTTCATGATGAGTCCTGTATCTTTTCTTTATGAAACAGTAGGCTGGGCTTCATCTCCGTGAACTGGAGATGTCTGTAGCAGAGCTTATATTCCTTATTTACTCAGTGGTGGGAAATGTGGTTTTTCTCCTGCAGCAGCCCCTCCAGTGCCATGAGCACTGCTTTCCCCATGTAGGATCCCACAGCTCGTGGTGATGTGAGGTAGCTGGCACTGGTGCAAGCATGGATGTCAATGTGCTGCATGCCCGCTGTCTGTCCTGGTGGTGCTCCCCAGCTTGCTGCATGCAAAAACAACCCTACTTGTTAGCAGCCCAGGCTCTGCCAAAGGGCAGGGAGAGGAAGCAATAAGGCTGTGTCCCATCCCTGGGCAGGGTGCAAATTATCTTCTGGGTCAGCGCAGGCTGATCCCTGTGCTGGTTGGGATAAAACAAAACCCTGCTCATTTGAACTGTTGCACCATGAGCCAGGAGGACTGGGCAAACCCTGCCTGGTTCTGAGTTCACCCCTTGCAGTCTCTGTGACTCACGTCTTGCTCAGACGATCTGCACAACCTGGTGCTTTCTTCGACCCTACATGTAGCTACTGCTCGGGGTGAAATCCATTCGGTTTGAGGAATCAAAGCCTTGTGAGAAGGGCAGAACGAATTGCATGCTGTGGTTATGAGCAGGGCAAAGTGGCTCCTGAATGGTGCTGGTGTTCCTACTTGCTTTTCAGAGCAGCATGTCTGGGCTCTTCTTGCTCTGCTGCTCATTCCCCCTGCTGCACTCCCTCCCTCCTAGCTCTATTTCTACCAATTGGAGGTCTCTTCCCCAGCATCACCCACAGCCTTTGTGCCCATGGACAAGTTTATGTGGGCTGAGGGCAGGTCCAGCTGGGCACCTGCTGCAATTGCAGCATGCACTGAATCATTCAGACTTGCCAGCACTGTGCTGGGGCAGCTTTGGGTGGTGATGTCAGCTCTGCCCTCCTGACCCACCCCCTCCTCCCCCAGGACCTCTGCACCTTGGACTGACAAGTGTGCATCAGAGAGGAGGGGAAGCTGAGTTGCTGTTTTATTGAATTCTCTTTGTCACCGATTCATTATTAAATTATGGTTAGCATCTCATTAGAGAGCCCCAATGGGCATGAGTTCATTAGTGTTTTATTGGTTAGAGCAGTGCTTCATTACATGGGAAACGTATCCCAAAGAGTGTCTGTGCTCGTCAGAGTGCTGCACTAATGAACCTGGGCTGGAGTGGATGTGGCATAGTTCTGATGAGAGTGGCTCAGGTTTGCAGGGGAGCTTCATGCTCGCCTCGGCATCAGGATCAAGGGCCAGATTTATGGGAGCAAATCTGACTGCTCAGCCCTTCGGAGAATTTGCTTTCTTAGCTGCTTCCAGTTCATGCTGGAGCTTTGCCACAAAGGGATTTGGCTGCAGCATGGCCTGGGCAGGATGCTTGCCTCGAGGCAGGCGGGCAAGGGATGAGCCCAGGAAGTGCCCTCACCAGCAGCCCCAGTAGGGTGAGGCACAGGGGAGCCTTCCCCAGCAGCTCCATACCCATTCTGCCCCATACAGCCCGTGCCAGGGTTTGGTAACACCTTTGCTGAATCCTGCTCTGTCTGCTTCGCTTTCCTGGGGCTGTTACTCACCCAAAGCCCAGGCTAAAAATAGTCTCTCTAACCCTGAGCTGTTTTTCAGGGTTGTTGTCTCTTCTGAGCGCAGATTAATTAGCACGCAGGGTCACCCAGAACACCAAACTTTGGCTCCAGCAGCTCGGCAGCATGGCACGGTGCTGCTGATCAATGAGCAGCGAGACCTGTAAGTCAGACTGAGGTGGTGAAGGCTGTGTTCAGTTCTGCAACTCCCCTGCTTGTGAGAGGTGACCCTTGGAAACTGGCTCCGACGGGCTCCTTGCTGAGCGGCTCTGGAGACCTGCTGCTGCACCATGGGAGCAGGGCACAGCCCTGCAAGCGGCTGGCAGGCAGGCAGGGGATGTGGAGTCTGCCTGTAGCCCGAGCTTTGATTTCTGCAGCCCACAGCTGTGGCTTTGGAGTGTATGGGCTCGCCCAGCCTGCCTGCTCCGTGCGCTGGGACAGGCAGAGCTGCATCACCCCGTCAGGTGCTTTTCTGAGTCATCTGCCTCCCTCATCCCCATCAGCCACTTCCAAATGGCTTTGAGGAATTGTATTTTCAGGTCTTTTATCATTGGATCGTAGGTCGGGGCCAGGAGCGTTTGCTGCCTGCTGGCTCTGGCTGCCAGAGCTGATGCATCATGTGGTGCTGGAAATGTCACACAGAGCCTCAGCAGGACCCAAGGCAAGGCTCGGCTGCTGCTCCCTTTGCAGCAAGGCTGGCTAATGAACAAACTCATTAAACCCCTCTTCCTTGAGTGCAGGATGTAGGGATGCTGTGCCACAGGGGCACTGGGTACCAATGTCAATGGTGGGGAGGTTCTGTGACTCTGCAAAACCCTGCAGCAATGGGAGCAGATGGATGCTCCATGAGCACGATTGCTGGCAAAGCACCAACTGTCCCCTGGCACCCTGCAGGGCCACGAAAGTGTGTGTAGTCCTACTGAGCCACAAAATGCTGCGGTTTTACCCCAGAACTTTAGCAGAAGGCAGCCCTCACTAGGGCTGTGTGGGACTTTGCTCAGCCTGAATTAACATCTAACCTGTTCACCCTGCCTAAGCCTCAGTGCTTGTAGGGCTCTGCATGCAGGAGTGGTTGGGTTTGGGGGAATCATGTTCTCTCCCTGTAGCTGGGCCGGAGTTTTGTGTTTAGCCACTGATCTTTGGAAGTTCCTGAGTTTTATTTCCCATCCAGTGATTTCTAATTGAAGTGGGTAATCGCATTATGCTGTCTCCCCCGGTGAGGTTCACTGAGTCCTTAGCAGTCATCTCTGATTTTACACTGAGCCCCCCAGAACTGTGCTTGGCGTAGCGTTTCTCCTCCCAAAGTTCAAACTGGGGGATGGGTTGGGGAATTGCCCCTCAGACCTCCCCAGGAGGACTAACTTGGCCTCTCTCTGCAGTATGAGTTCAAAGCCAAGAACATCAAGAAGAAGAAGGTGAACCTCGTTGTGTCGGTGGACGGCGTGAAGGTCATTCTGAAGAAGAAGAAGAAGGTAGGCAGCCCCAGACCAAGGTGGCAGTGCTGGGGACCTGCAGGGTGTGCAGTGAGATGAAACCCATGGATTCTCAGGAATCAGGAAGCAGTCTGGCTGCGTGGGACTTTTTGGCTGCACACTGGGCAGGTCATCTGCTGGGGCTGCAGAGCAGAGCAGCAGCAGGACTACAGCAAGCACTGCCCCAGCACTGCCTCTGCCCCATTCTCAATCACGAGGGCAGCATCTGACGTACTCATTTTCAGCTTTTTTCCTTGCAGAAAAAAGAATGGGCCTGGGACGAGAACAAAATGCTCGTCATGCATGATCCCATTTACAGGTAAGATCACTTGGGGGTGGCACAAAGGCTCTGATGTGCCACACCAGCACTCTGAAGCCTGAGCTGGGCCCCGAGCTGTGCAGTGATGGCTGCTGGGTCCGTGCTTGCTGGGATCAGGCACATTCCTGCAGGAAAACCTCTGCTGAGTTCTGCAGGACAGCCGGGCCAGGTGCCACTAAGCCCCTTTTAATGATCCCAATTAGAGCAATAAAGCTGCACCCTGCTGTGGAAGGGAGAGACCCGATGGCGGGGTGGCTCCATGGGCTGGAGCCGGGCTGAGGTGGAGTGGCTGATAGGACTGTCCTGTGGTGACCTCAGAGGGCACAGGGCAGCTGCTCTGGCTTGCTGTGCACTCCCAGCATCCATCCAGCAGGCTGGGCTAGAGGAGACCAGCATATCAAAATGGCACAGAGGTTTTGTTCCTGCGGGTCTCCTGCAACCTGGCACCTCCAGCGCTGCTATGGGGGCTGAGCAGAGAAATCCCTGTGCTGTCTTCATGAAGTGTTTGCTGCTGCTGAGTCAGCAGAGGATTTTTTTTTTCACCCTAGGTGGAACCACTGCCAAAAAAGAATTTCTGCTGGGCTTTTGCAGGGCTGTGCTGCAGAGGCTGGGCAGCTGCCAGCACCCAGAGCATGCCCTGTGAGACTCTGGCTGTGGCCTTGCTGGCATCCTGGGCACTGTGGGTAGTGTGTGTTGGAGGCAATGTCCTGCCCTTTCTTTCTGTCCTTGCAGGATATTCTATGTGTCCCATGACTCGCAGGACCTAAAGATCTTCAGCTACATTGCCCGGGATGGGTCTAGCAATGTGTTCAGGTGCAATGTCTTCAAATCCAAGAAGAAGGTAAGGATGCTGGGAACACATCCCAGCAGGGTGGCTGGGCCAGGACCTGGAATCATGATGGTTTGCATTCTGAGCTGCAGTCGCAGTGGCGATGCACAGAAAGCCAGGCAGATGCTCACAATGGGCTGATGCCTCTGCTGCTCTCCCTCTCCCTGCTGCAGAGCCAAGCCATGCGCATCGTGCGGACAGTGGGACAGGCGTTTGAGGTCTGCCACAAGCTGAGCCTGCAGCACACTCAGCAAAATGCAGACGGGCAGGAGGACGGGGATAGCGAGAGGAACGGGGATGATCTGGATGTCCCAGGTACCGTGCTGGGGTGAAGGGGCCACAGATCATTGCTGAGGTGGCTGGCAGACACCATCTGCAGAGCCTCTGTCTCTCTGTGAAGCTTGCTGCCGGCTGACACCTGCAGGGAACGGATTTGCACGGCAGTCTGTCCTGCAGTGTGGCGGGATCTTGCCCAGCAAGGAACCTTCGCTAGGTGTTAACCTTCATCCTCACAGACATCCCCCGTGCTGGGAGCCCATTAGCAGCGCTCTGGGCTCGGCTGGGTGCCCAAGTGCTCTCCGCTTCACATGCTACAAACACTTCCTCACCGTTGCCAGGAAAGGGGCCAAAGCAGGGACTGTCCCCACGTCCACAAGCTTGTGCTTGGAATTGTAAGAGATGGGAGCGGGTGGCTGTTCTGCAAGAGCTGGCTTGCACACCTGCAGCCTTCTTCAAATTCATTTTAGGAGCCCTTTGGGATGTCAGCAGGTCCTGCTGCCTGCATTCCCTGTCTCCCCATAGGGTGCGGGGTCCTCTGAAGCTGCCTGACCCTGCAGCAGTGCTGTCCTGAGGGGCTGCCGCTGGCCTGAGTGGCTCATTGTTTGTTTTTCCTCTGCACAGTGTCCTGGCCTCGGTATGCAGCTCCCTGGGGATTTCTGAGCATCCGTCCTTTTTGTTTTCCCATAACCTCTTGTTTACCTTCAGCTTTCTGTGTCTCCTGCTCTCAATGGCCAGCCCCAAATCCAGGGCTTTTGGCTGCTGGTCCCTGGGTGTGTTCATCTGTGAGCCCTGCCCCTGGCAGCCACAGAAGCACAGCCATGGAAACATGATGTGCGATTCCCCAGCCTGCAGGGGACATGCACTGCTCTGGGACACAGCATCTGGGGAGCCCTAAGGAGCATTGCGAGGGACTTTGGCTTAAACGGGACATTAATGTGCTTGGGTAGCTCCTGCAGGGGGAAATGCAAGCAAGCAGAGATCAAACAGCAGAGGATGGGGGTACAGGGAATGATGGGGGAAATGCAGGGTTCCAGCGCTCACCCCCAGCCATGCCCTGCTGTCCCACAGCCTGCCGCCTCACTGCTGCAGAGCGAGCAGCCACCTCAGCTGAGGAGACTGACATCGATGCTGTGGAGCTGCCGCTGCCCGGGGCTGACATCCTCGACTTCAGCCGCGGCGTCACCGACCTGGATGCTGTGGGCAAGGAGGCGAGCGGTGACACCAAGGTGTGTGGGTCCCTTTGGGAGCCTGGGGGTCAGGAGGGATTTTGCAGCATTCCTGGCCCCCAGATCAAAGCTGTCTGCCGCTGCCCTTTGGCTCCGGGCTGGGCTGCGTCTGCAGAGCACCGTTCTGAAGCTCAGCCACATGGAAAGAGTTGGGGCAGAGCTGATAGGGATAATTGTTTTTCTCACATACCTCAAAAAAGGGTTATTTTTCAGACGGTGGAAATTTCCATGGGAAACGGCAGCCTTTTCCAAAACTTACTGCAATAATATTTGTGCTTTTGTCACAAGCCTGGGGGAACACGGGGAGGTCAGCGAGCCCATCAGCCGGCCTCAGGCAAAAATTGTTCTCAGAGCTTTTCAGCAGGCTCCCCCTGCCTCAGCGAAGCGTGATTTGCTTGGAATGCAGCAGCCTTATTCCTGGAAATTTCGGGGACTGCTCTGTGCCTGGCAGCTCTCATGGCTGTGGAGGCACAGGGTTGCCCTTACTGATGTTGGTGTGTTGCAGGGCTGCCTCCACCCTGAAGACATCCTGACCGCTTCACCCAAGATGCTGCTGCCGTCGTCCACCCCGCTGCCCGAGCTGGGCACACCTCTGTCCGCACACCACCAAATGCAGCTCCTGCAGCAGCTCCTGCAGCAGCAGCAGCAGCAGACACAAGTGGCTGTGGCACAGGTTTGTCCCAACACTGTTTTCTGGGGGTGCAACATTGAAGCAACCCATCATGAAACATGTGGCAAAAAGCCAAACCTTGGCACTAATCCTGGCCAACCACAGCCAGCAGCTCAATCTGGCTGAGTATTCCTCATTTCAGCAGCTCTGGCTCCTCCACTTGACCAATGACCATAGCTTTGCTTGTCCCCTGACGCTTCCAGAGCTCTCTCCAATTGTTTGTCTTTCATAGAATGAATAATCACCATCTGCCCATCCCCACTATGCCCACTGACCACATCCCCCAGTGCCACATCTCCTCAACTCTTGAATACCTCCAGGGACAGCGATCCCGCCACTACCCTGAGCAGCCTGTGCCAATGCATCACCACTATTTCAGAGAAGAATGTTTCCTAATATCCAAACTGAGCCTCCCCTGGGGCAGCTTAAGGCCATTCAACTGCTTGCTCAGGAGGTGGCCTGAGCAAGCAGCTCCAGAAGACTTTTTCTGCTTTGCTTTGGGGAGAAAACCCAGGCATCAAAAATCAGTATCAGTATCCTTCTACAAGAGTCGTGGCCTTGGGAAATGGCTCTCCCTTTGAAAGAGGAACCTGCATTTCTGGGGGTCCTCCATTCCTGCCCAAGCAGCAGGATGTTGTTCATACAGGAAAAACCACATCCCTGTGGGACAGAGGTTTGTTACCTTTGGTAGTTCCCAATCTTTGTGGATCTGCAGACTTTTACAGTGCTGATTTCTTTTTCTTCCTACTTCCAGATTTTAAAAAATCTGAAGTAGTGTGTAGATATCTCTTGGCTGGCTTGTGGGATGCCAGTGGCTCATCCTGCTTCCTCCAGGGGCTGACACCCTGCTCTGGAGCTCTGCCCACCTCGGCGTGGTTCTCGTCCCAGAGCTGTCACTTAGCTGCTCTCCAATCCATTCAGTGTGAGCCGTGGTGATTTGGTGTCACACTAATTTATTAATGAAAAAGTTATGTTCTGCTGTGTCAAATGCCCGTTAGATGACTGAACGCATTACATCAACATCTCTGTTGATGGTACTTGCTATCTTCTCTCAAGAAATACCAAGTCATTTTGTCTCTGAACATAGAGACTGGCACAAGCTTAATTCTTTACAAACAAACCAGTAGCTGCACTGTGTCGACCAGGATCTGTGTCAAACTGATGGGTCTGTAGCTGCAGGGACCATTCTGCAATTATCCTTGCCTGTAATTAGCTGGAGATGAAATATCATTTATCTCCCTCACTGACCAGAGAGACTTCTTTTTTAAGGTGTTTCCAGATACCTGTCCCTTGGCTTATGGCCAACTGTCCATCCGAGCATTGTCCCTTGGGACTGGTGGCACAAGGCACTGCTCCTCTGTCAGCTGCAACACATGGGCTTTGCTGGCCTCTTCCCTGCAGCACCTGAGCACCACCCCGAGCCTTGCTGCAGGCTCCTGCGATGCAGAAGGGAAGGATTTTTTCCAGGCTGATGCTGTCAGCACAGAGATTGCGCACCTGCTCAGCATTTAATTGCAATTCCACCACCGCCAGCTGCTGCCTCACCTTGCAGTGCTGTGCAAAGGGCTCCCTTGCATTCCCCACGGTCATTGAGTGTACTCGGACATGATGGTGTGTCTCCTGTCCCACAGGTCCACCTGCTGAAGGACCAGCTGGCTGCAGAGGCGGCGGCACGCCTGGAGGCACAGGCACGTGTGCACCAGCTCCTGCTCCAGAACAAGGACTTGCTGCAGCACATCTCACTCCTGGTCAAGCAGGTGCAGGAGCTGGAGTTGAAGCTGGCAGGGAACAACACCAGTAAGCACTCCTGCCCTATCCTCTCACCTCACAGCTAGCCGGGAACCCACGGCACAAGGGGTGTGTGGCTGGGGACCTTGCTGTGCATCCTGGCTCCAGAGAGACATTGGGCTTGGAGACGTGGCACAGCACAGCACCAGTGCCCCTGTGTGAGGGGGGCTAGTGGTACGGTCCGTGGGAAACACGTGGGTGTTATACCCCATTTTTTGGTGCATTTCTAATGTTTTCTGGGGAGGTGGCAATATTAGTGCCCTTCTGGCCTGGCTTGTGCATGTGCAGCAGGACACCTGCATGCAGGATGGAGGGAGGTGTGGGGTGGCCACCACACATGTCCATTAGCTGTATGCCTGCTCTCCCCAGTGGCTGCATATCTATGCCAGCTCCCTCCTTGCCATGAGAGACCCACCTTGACCTTCTTTTCCAGTAGATGTGGCCATCAGCTCCCTGCAGGAGCCGGGGGAAGGCAGCTAGCTTTCTATCCTGGCTCTTTGCAGGCCAACAGTTCCTGGTGCCACTGTCATCTGCGGCCACCAGACATGGTTGCTTTGGGATGCCCGGGAGGGACAGGGTGGCACTGCCTGCCTCTCAGCCGTGCCCTTCTCTTGCAGCAGGCTCCCAGGACAGCCTGCTGGAGATCACCTTCCGCTCCAGCGTCCTCCCCGTGCTCTGCGACCCGACCACCCCGCAGCCCGAGGACACCCACCTGCCGCAGCTGGGCCCCGGCTCGGGCTTCCCCAGCACCCTGGGCAGCCCCATAGGTAGGAACGACTGTCTGGTGAAGTTGGAGTGCTACCACTTCCTGCCGAGCTCAGGGTCGCACGCCCCGGAGCCGGCTCTGGGCAGCCTGGAGCTCCTCAAATTCCGTGAGTCGGGCATCGCCTCCGAGTACGAGTCCAACACGGACGAGAGCGAGGAGCGCGACTCCTGGTCCCAGGAGGAACCGCCACGCCTGCTCAACGTCCATCCCCGGCAGGACCTGGGTGACAGTCTGGAGGATGAGATCGCGGTGTAGGGGATGGCAAGAGGTGGCACAGAGCAGCCGGGACCCCCAGGGATGGCGGAGGGAGCGTGGGGCTGGTTGGCAGCAGGGGCCAGAGCTAGGCATGGCGCGTGATGCTGTCGTGCTGGCAGCTCTCTCCCTGGCTTGTGCTGTGCCCAGGACCCTGATGCGTGCAGTCCACAGCAGCTTCAGGGAGGTAGATGTGATGGTACTGCAGTGTCTCAGCTGGAGCAGAGGACAGATCTTCCTTCCCTGCTGCCAGTCATCTTGTCCTGAGTTCAGCCAGCCCTCAGCACCCTCAGCTTCATGCAGGCTTGTGTTGCTCCCTGGTCCTCGTGTCCTCCCAAGCTGCATTTTGAGATCAGAAGTAAGGGAAGCAAAGAACCCTCAGCAGCAGTCTCTGCAGGGCTCCTTGTGCTGCTGGCATTGCTGCCCAGCAACTGTGCTGGGTTAGGAGCCACTGCTAGCAGCGATACTATGAGGGGGAGCATTGAAACTGGAGAAGGTTTTTGCTGGAGGAATGAGAAAGCAGGTATGCAGCAGGGACAGGAGGGACAACAGAGCCAGCATAAGTTGGTTTCCTGCATGATAGAGATGGTGGGAGATGAGACTGGAGCTATGCTACTGGGATGAGAGATGGTGCCCCATCGATGTGGGTATGTGAGGGGGCAGGAATGCTGGGGAGGAGCTTGGAAAGTTGAGGGGGTAAGAGGAGGTTGCACAGTATGGCCAGGCACGGGCAGCTCCTTGCAGGCACTGGGGTTTGTGGCACTGTGGGGCAGGGCTTGTCCTTGCCTGAAGCAGACAGAGGGTGCTGGGCACTGCCTGCTCCTCTCCTGGGCTGTGAAGTGGATAGGGAGGCACAAATGTGCATGCAGTGAGAGCCAGGGAGCACAGCATAGGGAGGGTAAATTCTCCTTACCCCATTCCCTAGTTCTGAAGCTTTTTGGTACTGCTACCAGGTATCAAAGCCTTTCTGGTGCTCTCAAGTCGTATTTTCAAGCAATTCCCTGCACCACTGCTACTGCCAGTTCCCTGCTTGGCTTTACAGACAAACCATTCCATTTCCATGCAGTTGCTTGCCGCCAGACCACTGCTGGCAATGGCTGTGTGTAGACAGACATGCACAGCCTTTCCATGGGAAGCAAGATCTCCTCCTTCCCTAGCTGCTGCGGGCACAGTGTATGCTCACATTCCCCAGAAGGGGTTATTCTGCAGGTTGACTTGGTGGCTGTGTAGCCCATCATGTGGCTGGGGTAACCCTGCTCCCAGGCAGGGTCTGGATTCATGGTGGTTACTTCAGGGTGTGTGCTGACCCCAGGATGGAGAAGGGGGGCTCTGGACCCCTCTGGAAGGTGACACCAGTCATGAGGAAGTGCTGGGAACTGCCTGGTGCAGGGCTCAGTGCCTGCACTGAGCTGGAATGGGAGAGGTGGGCACTCTGCAAGGGGAGCTGGTGGGTGGCACAGTGACAAATAACTGTGCACATGGGCACCTTCATGTGTCCGGTTTTCATCTTCAGAAAAGTTAATCCAGAATGTCAGGACCTCCACCAGCCCCTAGGAGGCTGACAGATGTTCTTGAGGGAGGCCCTCAAGAGCCAGAGCTTCTCCCTGTTCTGCAGGCACACTTACCAGTTGCCCACTGCTGCAGCCTCTGAGAACGTAGCTGAAGGGGTGCAAGCCAGATGTCCCCTCTGCTCCTTACGGAAACATGGGGAGACAGGATTGGCATGATTGTCCATTTCTTCCACCCTCCTGTCCTGCTTCTGCTTTGCTTTGCTGCTTGCCTGCTGCTTTCCCTTTTGCCAGCTGTCTCTGCTTGTTCTGCCTGCATCTAAATCCTGGCTGCGTATCTCCCAGACTCAAGCTCTTGCTCTACTCCAATGTTTGATCCTGCTGTGAGGAAGGTCCATGGTTTCCTCCTGCTCCAGTCCCCTCGGGGCTGAGGAGTAGGGTGTGGGCAAGAACCCAGGGGGAGCAAGGGCTGTACTGTGCACTGTCCACCCCATGAGGAGGTGGGCAGTGCAGGTAGCAGAGCTGTCAGGAGCTAGAGAGTCCTAGTGGGAAGGAAGGATATGTCCTCTGATGGATCTTGTGTCAGCACCAAGGGGCATGTGGGGAATGTGGAGGTCAAAGGCAGCCTTGGCTGCAGTGACCCTGTGGAATTCTTAAGATTCTTAGATCAGGGAGGGGAGTGAAAATCCCTCTTTGTGGATCTGCTGGAAGAACCCTGTAGATTGTGACCTTTGAGTTAAGAGCAGCCCAATAAAGCTGACTGATACTCAAAGATCACCTCCTCCAAGCTCAAGAGTGGTCCATCCCATCAAACAGAAAGTCAGGCAAAAAAATGGATGAGCAAGGAGCTCTTGGTCAAACTCAGACCCCAAAAAAGAGGCATATAGAGGGTGGGAGCAAGTACAGACAACCTGGGAGGAATAGAAACATTGTCTGAGCATCTCAGGATGAAGTTAGGAAAGCTAAAGACCAGATGGAATCAAATCTACACAGAAATGTCAAAGACAAGAAGGGCTTCTGTAAGTATGTTGGTGACAGAAGGAAGATTGCAGGTTATCTCTGAGCTGATTCCAGCCTTTGATGCTGTCTCCAAAAGATCCTCATAGACAGGTTCTTGATGCATGGGACGGATGGGCAGACAGTGAGATGGGTTAAAAACTGGCTGAACAGCCAGGCCCAGATGGTAATCATCAGTGCAGACTAATTGGAGGCCAGCAGCTTGCAGTGTACCCTGGAGGTCAGGGGTGGTACAGTCCCGTTGAACCTCCGCATGGACGATCTGGGTGATGCTGCACTCTCAGCACAACTGCAGACAGCAAACCTGGGAGCAGCGGCTGCTGATCCACCAAAGGGATGGTGCTGCCATCCAGAGGTGGGCTGCTCTCAGAGGTGGGCTGGTGGGAACCTCCTGGAGCTGAGCAAGAAGTGCAGTGTCCTGGCCCTGGGATGAACAAGCCCAGGCATTGGGATATTCCAAAAAGCAGCTTGACAGAGGTGGAGCTGATGGTCCTGGAGGACACCAAGCTGAGCTGAGGCAGCAGGTCGAGGCAGTGATTCTGCTCTTCTGCTTGGCACTGGTGAGGCCATGCTGGGAGCACTGTGGGCTCCCCAGTGCAAGAGGCACATGGAGGAGTCTCTCCTGGAGGAGAGACTGGTGAGAGGTCGTGGCAATGGGGAAGGGACAGGAGCACCTCTGCTGAGGCTGAGGGAGCTGGGACTGTTCCTCCTGAAGAAGGCTCAGGGGAATTTATTGATGTGTTTAGATACCTGAAGGGAGGGGTGCAACGAGGACGGAGCCGGGTATTTTTCAGGGGTGCCCAGGGATAAGACAAGAGGCAGTGGAGACAACTGGAACAGGAAGTGCAGTGTGAACACTGGGAAGCACCTGTGTGCTGTGAGGGTGGCTGAGCTCTGGCACAGGCTGCCCAGAAAGGCTGTAGGGTCTCTTTCTTGGGAAGTTTCAAAAGCACCTGGCCATAGGCCTGGGCACCCTGTGCCAGGTGGCTTTGCTGGAACAGGACTTGGACCAGGTGGACCTTCTAATCATTCTGTGATTGTTTCAATGTGCCCACCAGCGGCCTGGTGTCCAGGGAAGCCCCCACACCAGCTCCAGAGGGGATAGAGCAGGAGTGGGTGCAGCACATCCTGGGTATTTCCTGCAGGCAGGGCTCACAGTCAGCACAACCACAGGGAATGGTGAGCTGTGCCCCAGGGCTGACAGGGGTGCTGCAGCCCCCTGTGCCTTGCCAGAGCCAGCTGGGAGCCACCCTGTGCCCTGCTGCACTGAGGCACCACGTGTATGTGTGAGTGGTCCTCCTAACCCAGCACTGCCTACAAAATGCCTCTCTAGCTTCTTACTTTTGTTATGGACCTTGACCGGGGTTTTATAGCTATATTTTTTTGTCCTTTCTTTTCCTATTACTGTCGTGTTACTAACTGTTGACTCGGTCTATCTGAGAAACCAATCTGTCAATGTAAGTGCACTTAACCCTTGGGTGTTGTCATTAGTTGATTGGCTTTTGCTAAATAAATCTTTCTATTTCTCAAGGCTTTCTGTTGTCTCTTCCTTCTTGCTGACTCTCTCTCTTTCTATATTCCTCCTGCCACACTCTGCCAGCCTGGGCTGGCAGCCAGCACCGGGGGTGGCACCCCCAGCATTGCACAGATTCTCTTGGAACTGAGCATCCTCCCCAGCAGGACCCTGCAGCTCTCAGCTGTGCCGACTGCCAGCTGACTGTGAGAGAGGAGTGCCCCAAATGATGTCGGTGTCATCTCAGGGCTGTTCGACAGCTCAAGGGTGCCTGTGGGCTGCTGCGGCTTGCACACCTCTCTGCAGAGATGCTAAGCAGAGCTTTCCAGGCATTGAGAATTTTTGGCCACTAGGGAAGGAAAACACCCTCTTAAAGGACATGAGAAGCATTGTTTCAACGAGGGGCTGCAGCAGAGCTGTGCCTCCGAGGAGAGCAGCAGGCAGGCTGTGCTCTGCATGGTGTTTATTGTGCAGTAGTGGAGCAATGGAGCAGTGCCCTCCTGCGGCAGTGGCCCAGCTGCTGGAGCTACTCGGGCACCAAAGGGGTTTTGGTCTCTTGTACATTGTGCTCCTTCTCCAACAGGGTCTTGAGCTTGTAGTAATACACCTTGCAGCTGTAGCCCTCCTGGGAGCTGTGCTGGACGTGGTTCTTGACTGAGCACAGCGTGGGGAAGATGCGGCAGCATGACATGCACTTGTAGCCGTGCTTTGGCACATGCTGGTCCTGGGAAGCTGCAAGGATGTCTCCAGTGGTGATAGTGACCCTGTTGCTGGCACTCTCCAGGGTCTGGAGCTCCTCTGAAGAGCAGGAGAATGAGGCGAGGGCCTCAGAGAAGTTTTTGGGATCCTCAGGCTCCCAGGTGCTACTGAGTGGACTGGAGGAGAGGTGCTGCTGAGGGGCTGCTTTGGTGCAGATGAAGTAGCTGTACGGTGAGCACCAAGGTCTATAGATAGTGCGGGCAGGGAGCTCGCTGCCCATTGAGGGTGTGGAGCTGCAGTCTGCAGAGGGAAGGGGCAGGAGTGAGTCAGGGTCACAGCGTGAGCACAGGCACCCATGGGGATGGGAGTGGTGCTGGAGACCCACAGAGATTCCCACCCCCAGCACGGTGTTCAGCAGAGCCCTTTGCCCAGGGCTCTGGCTGGTGGTTGGCCTGTCTCACTCTGTGGGTTGTGGAGGTGACTGCTTCTGTCGCCAGATGTCCCACCAGCACTAGAACTCACCCAGCAGCCAGCTGGAACTGTCCCACAAAGAGCTGTGCTGGCATAGGGGCAGCGCTGGGGGCCATGAGCTGGCACAGTTGGAGGCAGCATCCCCAGCTTTCAAGGTTCCTGCTGGGAAAACATAGGGGTGAAAAGCACCATTGTGCAGAGGTGGGCTGCAACAACAGGATTCCCCTCCCCATTCCTAGAAAACACCTTCTACTGTAGGGGCTCCTGTTACTCCTCCCCTGCCCATGCAGGCGGGTACACCCAGCCAGACCCCTCCTTGTTCCCCTGCCTGGATGCATCCTGGGTGCTCACCAGGCAGGCTGCACTGATCCCAGGAGGGGGTTGACTCTAGGTTGCCTCTTCCAGGAGCATAGGGCATGGCCTCAATCAAAATAGCTGGCATGAAAAATCCATCCATCACCCTTGTGCAAGTCCTTTGCTGAGGCCCCAGAATCCACACTGTGTTGTGATACCATCAGCTGGCATCGCTAAGGGCTGATGTCACACATGCATGCAGGACACAGCAGAATGTTTTTGGAACACAAGGTTCTGCCCCCCTCAGAGTCTCTGGGGACGTGGTGGCTGAAGTGACATTTGCTGGCTCCATCCTCAGGACTGGTGGGGAGCAAGGGGCAAGGTGGGGGGACTCGGTCTATTCAAGCTGAGGCCAGTTGAGCATGGGGTGGTGTGGTAATGTGGGATTTTGCACACATATGGCTCCAGCAACTTGGCCTCACAAGGTGAGTGAGCAGTAGAAACTGCCGTATTGAGGATGTACAGTTCAGATCCCAGGTGGTGGGTACCCCAGCAAATGAGGGATCCTGGGGGCGTCCCCTTGCTGTACCCCTTGACAAACCTTCTCTCTCTTTCTTTCCACAATCTGCTTCCCAAGCTGCTTGGTGCCAGGTAAGAGATGTCCTCAGTGTGCTGGTGGCAGCAGTGTGGTGCCCTGAGATTGTTGCTCCCCCATCACGTCCTCACGGCATGCACAACACAGCTGTGGGGCTAAAGAAACGGTCTTTCTGTCCCCAGATGGTGTCCTCCCCATGCTGCTGGGAGGCAGCCTTGGGACACTCAGCCCCCTGCATCCCGCCTCATACCCACTCTCTGCTTCCTTTCTTTTCCAGTGGACCAGAGCATGTTTGAGAACACCAGCGCTGCCACGGCACCCACCCCACGCCTGCAGCACGTTCCCGCTGGTGCCTTGCCACAGCCCTCCCGCCCTGCTGGCAGCCAGCACCTTCGCAACCTGGGCAAGGCTGTGGGGGCCAAGATGAACGACCTCCTGCGCCGCAAGGAGCCAGCCGGACCCGCTGACGTGGGAGTGATGGAGGTGAACACCAGCGCCGGCGCCGCGCTGGGCACGGGGCAGCCAGCGAGTGAGGATGGGTGAGTGTCCCTGCACTGCACAACCCACGGTAGAGTCCTTTGGGTTGGAAAGCATCACTGCCTCTCTCTGCTTGCAGGAGCATGGGGCTGGATGCCTTCCCCCGGCTGGATCCCCCACCTCCCATCACCAAGAAGCGGACACCGCGTGCTCTGAAGACCCCGCAGGACATGCTCATCGCGCCTCAGCCAGGGGGCAGCAGCACAGAGGAGCCCCATGAGCCACCTGCAGCACACGCCGACCCCGCGGAGGAGTGGCCAGGGGCGAGGGACCTCTCCCCTGCGGAGCGCCCCGGGGTGCTCAGTACAACCGGCATCCCAGGGCCGAGTGGGGACCAGCCCACTGCTGTCCTCCCCGTGCCCGACCTCATCCATAAGGGTGGCCTGGAGACCCCAACTCACATGGAGAAGCCCCTCCGGGAAGCAGGGCTGGAGCATGAGCTGTCAGGGAGCGCAGGGCATGCAGAGCCATGCACCTCCAGCCGGGAGGCAGAGGGTCCCCATCCTGACCTGCTGTCCTTCGAATAGCAGCAGGCAAAGGGCACTGAGGGGGCTGGCTCTCCCAAACATCTCTCTCTCTGCCACATGCCGTTCTCGGGGTCGTTATTTTGGGGAGAGGAGAGCCCCAGGGCAGCAGGAGGCATCCCTGAAACAGCCTGCAGTGCAGGGATCCTCCACCCCCGACCTCATCCCTTCTTCCCAGGCGCCCCGGAGGAGCACAGCCTGACTCGGGCGGCCGCAGGAGCACCAGCTCCCTGCCCACATCTCTGACCCACCACCACCTGTGCCCGCAGGCTCTCAGAGCCCCGAGGTGCCCCTTGGCCGGGGGGGTTGCACAGGAGGGGTTATCCACATGGGGAACCGGGCAAATCAGCGGCCGTGGGCAGCACTTCTGACCTGGAGCACAGCGATGGCTTCGGGGGGGTTGCGGTGAAGGTTACGGTGGGGGTTATGATGGGGGGTTATGATGGGGGTTATGATGGGGGTTATGGGGAGGGTGAGGCCCGAGGCGGGGCAGAGCGATCGCTGTGTCATCCCCCCAGCCACACAGCTGCGTCCCAAACCCCGACCCTGAGGCCAGCGGTGCGGGTGGCGCCCTCTATTTATGTTGTCTGGGGTGTGTGTGTAGTTTGGGATAAAAGATGCGGATTGCACAATAAAGGTTTTTTTTGTAACCCGACACCCAGAGCGCCCGCGCAAACGGGGCGAGGCCGGAAGAGGGGGGCGTGGCCAGAGATGGGCGTGACCATAGGTGGGCGGTGCCTGCATCGCCCCGCCCCACTTCCGGTGTCATGGCGGCCGCAGAGCGGCGGCGGCCGGGCCGGGGTGCGGGCGCGGGGCGGGTGTCGGCGCGGCGGGGCGGCGGTAGCGGCGGGGCGATGTGAGCGGGCGGCGCCATGTCGGGGTGCGTGTGGGGCGCGGCGCCGCCGCTGCTGCTGGAGGCGCTGGGCCGGCTGTGGGAAGTGCAGGCGCCGCTGGGCAGCGGCTCCTCGGCCTCCGTGTACCGGGTGCGCTGCTGCGGGGACCCGCGGGCCCCTCCCGGCGCCGTTAAGGAGTTCGTGCCGCCCCCGGCCCGGCCCGGCCCCGCGCGCCGCCCCGGCGCCCGCCCGCCCGCCGCCGACTGCGCCGAGTACGGCTTCCGCAAGGAGCGCGCCGCGCTCGAGCAGCTCCGCGGGCACCGCAACATCGGTAACGGCCCCCCCCTCCCGCCCTCGGGGCGCTCCGGGTTACGAGGCCTCGGCCCCGCGGGGGCTGCGGCTGCGGGGTGGGCACGGGGGGCGGCCCGGGATGGGATCCCCAGACGGCGGCCTTGCTTCCTGGAGGCTCCCTAGGCCGCCGGGGCGGGAGGTATCGCCTTCACCGGCACGGCTGGTCCCGCCGGCTGCGCCGCACGCAGCGGGGCTGTGGGTGGGCTTCTCCCGAGCTCCGTTCTCTTGTACGGCG
The DNA here is from genome assembly GCF_987193195.1 of Phasianus colchicus. Classification (NCBI taxonomy): domain Eukaryota; kingdom Metazoa; phylum Chordata; class Aves; order Galliformes; family Phasianidae; genus Phasianus; species Phasianus colchicus. The sequence goes on from NC_143444.1 coordinate 9,743,290, forward strand.
CTGCGTGCCGCAGCTCGTTGGGCAGCGGTAGGGAGGAGCAGAATCGCGGTGTAGTTGCTCCTGACCGAGGTTTACAACCTGTCTCGCTGCAGTGACTCTGTATGGCGTGTTCACCAACCACTACTCGGCCAACGGCCCGTCCCGCTGCCTGCTGCTGGAGCTGCTGGACATCAGTGTGTCCGAGCTGTTGCTGCACTCCAGCAACCAGGGCTGCTCCATGTGGATGATCCAGCACTGCGCCCGCGATGTCCTGGAAGCCCTGGCCTTCTTGCACCACAAAGGCTACGTGCACGCAGACCTCAAGCCACGCAACATCCTGTGGAGCGCGGAGGAGGAGTGCTTTAAGCTCATTGACTTTGGACTTAGCTTCAAAGAGGGGAATCAGGTTTGGAATGCTCTGCTCTCTAAAGCAGTTCGCTCTGTCTTGAGCTGTGCGGATCTGTGCCACTTTCGGCTGCTGGGTGTAGGAGGGGAGGTGGCATGGTCAGAATGGGCTGGTGTTGAGGGTTTCCTGGAAGGCTGAACTGTTGGCTGGGTGAGGAAACAGAAGCCATGATCCCATTCCCCGTGCATGTCTCTGATTAGCGTCAGTGTCTACACACAGTTGTGGATTCCAGAGTTAATGATACAACTTCCTGGCAAGTTTGCTGGTTTTTATGTGGTCAGACTGGTGGGAGCAGCCAGCTCTGTCGGATCTCCTTTTATCATCTCGTATCGCATGTAGTAGTAATCCGGGCTTTGCTGTCAGCCAGTTGCATCATCCCTAGCAGCGTCCTTGCTCTTGTCTTTACTTTCATCTTATCTTCAGCAGCTTCCCTTTCTGTTATCCTGGATGCTTCTTTCCCACGTCATTGTGCTGACCAAAGCCCTGGCCGTGGGTAGGTGGCGTTTGTTCTTAACCAACATGGTCAGGTCTTTGCCTGCTTTGTGCTGCTTTTCCTCTTTGCTTTCCTTCCCTCGGCTGTCACTTATTTGTTTTGGTGATAGTGGTTTTTGTAAATTTGTTTTTGCCCCTTTTATTCTCTTCAGTGGCCTCTGTTGAAAGCACAGACTGCTTGACAGATAGCCTCAGGAGGTTCTGCAGTTGGCTCGATGGAACTGCTTTTCATCTCTCCTTATAACCTTTTCTGAAGGGGTATCAGGAATGTTTCTCATCAGATAGCCTCATAACAAATGAGCCTTGAATCACAGGGTGGTAGGTGGTGAGTGAGCTGTGACTTCTTTACACACATCCTGCCTTGTCCCTTTCCTTGCCCTCTGAGCATCTCAGAGATTATACATTGGCGTATTTCTTTGGCTGGTCTACCCAGTATTGACAGTTATGCTCACTGATCTGTGAATATCTGAGAACTGCGTGGGTGGCCTGTCTGAATTCTTTGGTACAGCTGATTTGAATGTGTGTGCTTAGCAGCTCCTCCTTGTTGTGTTTGGTTTTTCCCACATTCTTGGCTGAACACCATTTCATGCTGATAATCTGTCGCTATCAGCAGAAACCACTCTTCTGGTGTCCTGTGTCTGATACAGATATATTTTTTTCCTTCAGGTCTGTGTTTTGCTGCTTGCTGAGTGAGTTGCATCCTAATAGTTGACCGTGTTTTGTTTGCTTCTGCCATTCCTTCCAATCTGCTCTCTTTGGGCTGAATTTCTTTCTCTGGTTCTTGGAATTATTCTGGCTGTTCAGATGAACCATCTGACCCTGCTTTGAATATGTACTGGATGTCAGCCTCTAGTCTCTGCCCCTGTTCAGCAGAATATATGCGTGAATTTTTTATCTTAGTCAAGACTGTGTTCCTCCCACTTCTGACAGCTCTGCCAGGGTTATCCTTCCATAATTTTTCTACAGTTACCATTTAACAGGGAATGGCTGTACACAGAGCAAGGTCTCAACCACGTAAATCTATCAGCATACTTCACATGGTAGGAGTGAAATTCCATCTCTCTATTTTTGCCAGTGCCAATGACCACTGTGTTCTCTGCATCTTGAAATGTCCTTTAGTGGGGTTGCTGAACTTCTGCTTTCACCTTGCTAGAGCTTCTGCTCTTTGTTGATCAGAGAGGGGTACCCTACTGTGCAGTTTATCTAACAGGTCGTTTTGGTTTTAATATATCCCCTACATAAGAATTCCCAGTCTTGTGCCTTGTCCAGGAAGTAGTCTCATATTCTTCTGTCATTCCTCGAGTTACAGTAGTGTATTATTGAACAGATATTGGATGGAGGACATGACTAGACAAAGCCATGTCTGTCTGATTTAATGTGGGCTGTGGGCAGGAGCTTGGATGGGAAACTTTCAGAGCTGCCCCCAGCCAGCCCTCGTGTGATTCTGTCATTGTCTTGTTTTAACTAGGCAGTGTGTGGGCATTTTCCTCTGCCAGCCACAGCAGCTGAGCAGGTATTGATTGCTGCAGCACTTCTGACTGCAAGGGGAGAGAAGGAAGAGGTGCGTGGGAAGCAGCTTTGATAATTTCCTCGTCTGGGTGTTAAATGCCTGCTTCATGCTTTTAATATTTCGTTCTGGAGATCATCAGTGCTTAAATAACAAAGGCTGTTACTGATCCTCACTGTTCAGACTGAGCTGTTTGTGCTCTGGTACATGGAGCACATTTTGTGTGTTCCATTCACCCTTATTCTGAAACTTCCAATGTCCTCTGTACATGCAGTGTGACATCCAGATTCTTTCTCCCAGCAGTGCTGTCATTCAGAGAGGTGTTAGTGGGATGGCTTCTGTGTTGCTGAGGGGCATTTTCTCTTCCAGGTAGTCTTTTTGTTTTGTTTTTTTTTTCCCCATCATCAACACAGTGCAGCAAGTTGAGCTGCCTTCTGACCACATAGTACTGACTGTACTATGCTTTTAGTAAATTTAGCAACATTAGCATTTTGGTGACCCATCTGGAAGGGCCTCTGTAAACTGATTTGAGAGTAGAGCAGAGAACCTGTATCTGTGAAATTAATTCATGTGTTTGCTTGGTCTTCTGTAGGATGTGAAATATATTCAAACAGACGGGTATCGGGCTCCAGAGGCAGAACTGCAGAACTGCCTAGCACAGGCAGGGCTCCAGAGTGAGACAGAGTGTACCTCTGCTGTGGATCTGTGGAGTCTGGGAATCGTTTTACTGGAAATGTTCTCAGGAATGAAACTGAAACATACAGTCCAATCTCAGGAATGGAAGGTGAGCAAGAACTGCTGCTGGCTTACACCAAACACGTTATCCTGCTGCTTATTTGTACCATGGATTTGTAAGGTAGCACCTGGCAACTAGAAAGTATTTCCTTGATGTTTCTATAATCCTATTGTCCTGGGAATTAAGATTTCAAAGCCTTAAAGACCTGTGGGCACTGTAGGACTGTGTCTGAACACTGTCTGTGTTTAGGCTACTGCAATTGTACAGCTCCAGGATTCTGTGTCTGGAGCCTGTCTCTCCCCCACGAGCTGTGGGGTGAAGTTTTCTGGCTGTAGTGTTGCACAGATGGAAGAATGAAATAGCTAGGTGGTGACTGGTTCAGCAGCACCATGCTGCTCAACAGTTATTTGCTGTTTTTACCATAAAGTCTAACTTTGGACCCTTTCTTGTATAACCTACTGTAGGGAGCTCACTTGTGAAGGAGGGTTAGACTAGGCAATCTCCAGAGGTCCCTTCCAGCCCCTATGTTTCTGTGATTCTGTGTTAGCTCTAATTTGGGATTTTTTTCTCCTACGTCTTTATCCTGAGAAGACAAGAGGAAGGCTCTGTATTGTGAGCCTTGAGCCTGATTCTATCCTCTCCTTTCTGTGAAATAAATTTGTTTCCTGCTTCCCTTCGCAGTAACAGTATCCTTTCAACATCATAAGGTTCTCAGTAAGAACAAATCTGTGTGCACATGACCTTTCCAGCTTTCATGTGGGCAAATGACTCAATCTGAGGTGAGCTTGCAGCATCAAGGATCTCTCATGTAACACCAGAGTACCAGAGCCCTCCACGTTCAGTTTAGAAAATGATGCCTAGCCCACCTCTCCCAGAACCTAGGTTATTTCAAGCTTTGCACTACTATTTCCTTTCATCCCTAATTACTGCTGCTTCTTCTTTTCAGACAAACAGTTCTGCCATCATTGATCGCATTTTTGCCAGTGAAGGGGTGGTTAATTCAGCCATTCCAGCTTATCACCTCAGAGACCTTATTAAAAGGTACCTTTACTGCATTTATGAAATGTTGCTTAAAGATGTGCCCTGTGAAGTCTTGTGCCTCGCTCTTGGCAACTTAAAGCCTACTCTCACCACTTTTTTTTTTTTTTTAAATGCCCTTGTCACTGTGCTAGTAACAAGTGCAAGCATTATCTGTGTCAGCACTTCACACCAGTGAGTCTGTATTTGGATAAAACTGGAAAAGTAACAGTACAGTGAAAACTTTGCTGCTTTAGGGGAATACTGTCAGAAACAAAAGAGGGGCAGACAGTATTTGAATGTATTTGTGCAACTCTGTGCTGAGAGGTCTGCAGAAGAGATCTTCCTGACTTGTGGCACTTCTTTGAAGCTGCGGAGTGTATGAGGCCACAGCTTGCCAGAGAGCCACTTCTCAAGTTCAGTTAGGGATGCTCTCAGGCAAGCCCTGGGTTATTAGCTGCTTTGAATCCCATTTGTGACAAGATGTGGGAGCTCCTTGGGATGCAGTCATTTTTGTGTGACTCTAGATGGATGTCTGAGACAAGGGTGGAATAGCCTGGAGAGGTGGAGCTGGAACATATAGTGTTCATTGTAAACCTATAAGTGAGCGACTTGACTTGGTGTTGAAAGGCATCTCAGAGCAACACCTCTTGTATTATGCTCTGCAGATGTTCTCAAGGGATCCTTCTGGTGTGATTAAGCTGTGAATTGGAAGATGTGCTCTTGACTGTTTTCTTTATACCATAAGTGCCCTAAAGATAGGATATTTCTGAGTACTGCCTTCCAGCCCAACTTGAATTTGTTGATGAAAGAATGTTGAATGCAAGAGCATAAGGATGTCTTTTCTCTTCCAGCATGCTTCATTGTGACCAAGGCAAGCGAGCCTCTGCTGAAAAGGCTTTGTGCAGCCCGTTCTTCAGCATTCCCTTTGGTAAGCTGTGCATGTTGTCTTTGCTCACATGGTTGTGCATTTGTTTCCTGTCTTGTCCTCATTGCTGCTCCCTGGTTTTGTGGCACTTGTCAGACCTCTGGTACTGCAGCAGGCAGGTCAGAGTGCTGTCCTTGCTCTCAGCACTGCTCTGTCCCTGTGGATGTCTGGGCTGTCACTTTTCCTTCCCAGTAAATTCTGCTCAGATTGAACTGACTGAGAACACACTGATGGCCTTATTCAACCAAGGGGACAGAAATAACCAAGGTACTTAACTGGTATTATGACCATTAAGATGCTTTTGAAGAGTGTGATGCTATTTATGGTAGGTGGATGGATTTTACTATGCTAACAGATTCCCAGTTCAGAAGCCTGGAATATGAGCAATAGCTGGTGGTTGCATCTGCTGCTGCCTCCTCTCTGCAGGCTGAGCAGTCCCAGTGTGTTCTCATGGTGCTGGAGCCCATCTTGGGCCTGGAAAGCAGGGAGCAAGTCGGGGCCTGCCTTTTATGGTGTCCATGTGGCAGGTCAGGCAGATGTCACCTCTCTTTGATTGGAGATTTCTCTTCAATAGAGAAAAAAGGTGGTGTATCCCCAGGACCCTCCCTGTGTGATTGCAGGCTGTCAGCAAAAGATGGGCTGGGACAGTCCTGTTCAGGCTCATACCCCTCTGCATTTCATGTTCCAAAAGCAATATGGTAGCATTGTTCAGAGCTTGCCTGCTCTCAGGAACACTGGTGAAGAGCTCCACGTCCAGCTTTTCTGCAGCATAAATGAATGCACCCAGCTTCTTGATGGGCTAGCATTTTCCCTTGAATCTGAGCCCTACTTTTCCTAAGCTGCTTGGCGTAGCTTGCAGTGAAAGCAGTTAAATATTGCATGTTCTGAGGTTGCATTTAGATGTTGGGGTCTCTGCTTATTGAGCAAAAGTAACAAACTCATTCCTGTTTTAAAACTTCTCTTGCATTTCAGAAACCGTGACTGTTGTAATCAAAGCCACCTTCCATAAAAGGAGTTGAACCTTTCTGCCAGACTTGCTTTAGAGCAGAGGGAATAGTATACTGGCACTGCTTTCTGGTCTCATTTTGAACACACAGACCTTAAACTGTACCTGTTTGTACTAGGAAGGTGCTTCTGTGGTTAGTGCTACAAGTTCATACAACAGCTTCAATTTTTCTTAGTTGCTGGTCGTCTTCTTTGCCCAGGTTATACGTAAGCATGTCTGCACAAAGAAGCATTTACAGTTGCTTTCCTACGAAGGCAGAATATGATCTGTCGTTACCTTTCACTTGGACACAGCTGTTCGGTTTAGAGCAGACAGCTGAGAATGGCTTTCCTTGTCATTTACAACCAAGTCTTTACTTTCCAATCCCTCAGCTTCTTTCCTGAGTTGCTTGTAGACTGCAGCATGCTGTGTTGTCAGTGCGGTTGGTATCATCTGGGACTGAACAGGAGCATTGCTGCTAGGCAGGAAGTACACCTTAGGACAGAAAGGTATTGCAAGAAATGCATTTGTCAGATGGCTCTGAGTTGTAAGGTTTGTCTCCCTTCTCTTTATTTCTGCTTCTGTAAAGTTGATCACAGGATCTTACCTTCATTATGTGGCTCGAACTTCTTAACACTGTTTCATGTAATTAATCATTTTCACTTTTTCTGCTGCAAGATCATGTGCAGGTCTTCAAAATAACATGGTGCATTTGGATTTTGAAGATGTTAAGGGAAGAACTTGAATATAATGTAGAATCAGCTGAGCCTTGTGCCTTAGTATAGCTTAAGAACTGAAGTTATACAAGCTTGTTTCTAGCTTGTCTGGTACCAGTAACAGGAGGAGCAGGTTGCAGAATAGTTCTTTCATCTTCTCTCATTGCTGTATATAAGGGGTAGTTTGCTCAACTATCATAGCCCTTAAGGTCTCATCAAGTTCTAAATCTGAGCTAAGCAGGCACAATGCTAGTCTTAATTGCTGTTAGCTTGGTAATTTCAAAAGCAGTTTCAAGGGCTGGCCTCAGTATAATTGCAGACTGTACTGAATCCTTTGGGAGAATCCATCAGTGCACTGGCAGAGATATGTTGGAAATGGGGAAAATACGTTATCTGTGTAAGTGCAGGTAATAATAGAGTGAAGCAAAACTACTGGAAAGAGCAGGAAGTTCTTGTGTATCATAGGAGCGCATGTTGAGTCAGTTTTGTTTTTGTTCTCCTTTGATTTCTTTTGTTTTCTCTAACTCTGTGGTTGTCAAACAGCTCCCCATATCGAAGATTTGGTGATGCTCCCCACACCTGTGCTGAGGCTGCTGAATGTTCTAAGTGATGCTTCTCTGCAGAGTGAAGAAGAATATGAAGGTTGGTGTGTGTGCTCTGTATTTCTCACATAGCAATGTCATCTTAACTGTTTTGTTTGGATTTGGTGATGAGAGAGCAACCAGAGGAGCAATTAATAGGCACAAGAATAATGAGCTCCTCAGCTGAGCTCTGATACCAAGAGGGTCAGCTGTGCCAAAAAAAAATTGGCTAAGATTTAAAGATTGAAGCAGAATGCAGAGCTTATAGGGAATTCTTAAAGAATCCCAGATTTGAAAAAAAAAAAAAAAAAAGTTTTTATTTTCCTATTTGATGAAATGCTTAGAGAACCTGTAATGTGTTTGTGGCTCTGAGCTTCTGTAGGACATGCACAGGACTCTGTGGAGCCCAGGAGCAGGATCCTCAATAGTTTACTGGTGACATCCAAGATCTCATAAGAGAACTGAAATAAATTGAGTTCTTGAACTGTATCAAAGCTGTACTTGATAGGTAGCAAGGCATGCTTGTGGAATTTATTTTTCTCCTTGCTTTCAAATCCCAGTGAGTGGCACAAGCTAGAGATCTCAGGGGATAGGAGTTTAAAAGGCTGTGTTCTGCTCACACAAAAACTGGTTTGTAGCAGTTACTTTAGATCCCTTCCTTCAAGTGCCATAAGCAAAAATAAGCAGTCACATATCCTGAATGATTTAGCCAGGCTCCACACGTAAGGAGAAGTACTCTGTTTTCAGAGCTTCCCTGCCTGCACGCCTGTGACTGTGGGCCTCAGTTCAGATGCTCTCTTGTTATATGTGGCTGTTGAGCAGTATCAGTTTCTGTGGTGGGAATTCTTGATTATTGATTTTAAATTGGAGAGGAAAAGACTGTGTTGACTGGAAGTTCAGGATGTGTTTATTTATAGCCTTTGGTTGTTTCTTAGCACACTCTGGTCTGCAAAGTGAAAGACAACCAGCTCTTTCCTTTCTCAGATATCCTGGAAGACATAAGGGAGGAGTGTCAGAAATATGGACCGGTGGTTTCCTTGCTTATTCCAAAGGAAAATCCTGGTAAAGGCCAAGTAAGTGAATGGAGGGAAGAGGCTGTGCATTCATTCTCTTGGTCGCTCTGTGTGCTGCAGGACTGCTTTCTCAGCTCCTGACTGGCAGCAGTGCTAAAAATAGCTGGTTGTCTTGAAGGACAGCACACGTTCCTTCCCAGATATGTAGAGTTCCCTAACCTGAGAGGACCCCAAAAACAGCTTTAGAAGAAGGTCTGGAATATGGGAGAGAACGGGAGAAACCAATGTATAGGAGAGGAAGTGTTGAGGATGTAGAGCATTACCATAATTTCTCCTACCTTACAAAACACACTATAGAAATGAGGAGTGAGAATTGAAATTGCAGCTCAGAGATGCATCTTCTTCCTTTTGGGTCCACTGCCCTGGATTCCTCTACAGATGGAGGGGAAAAATTTGCTTAGAGACTGTTCTCTCAGTTGCAGAGTTGGGAGGGGGGGCAGGTGGCATGGTGCCCCAGGGGCATTACTTTTCCTCTCTCTTTTTCAGGTCTTTGTTGAATATGCAAATGCTGGTGATTCCAAAGCTGCCCAAAAAATGCTGACTGGAAAGATTTTTGATGGCAAGTTTGTTGTGGCTACGTTTTACCCACTGAGTGCCTATAAGAGAGGATATCTGTACCAAAACTTGCTGTAGGCAGTAGCAACAATCAGGAGAGTTGTCTCACTCCTCTTCCTCACGTATTTTACAGTTGAATGTACAAAAGAGCTTCCTAGCCCTGCTTCTGAGTCATCTGTAAAGGAGAGATGCAAAGGACTGAAATGGGCTTTGAAACCTTTACTGCTGCTTTGTGATGTGCAGAGGAGGCCTGGATGGCTTTAAGCGTGTGCTTGTGTGTGTGTGTAGTGCTTGCTTGTTTACATTGGATGTGTGGCTTTGCCTGTCCTGGCGGAAACTCTGGTGACAGGAAGGTGACTGCGGGAGCCTTGCAGGCAGAGCAGGTCTCGACAAGCACTTTCAAACAATGGAAGTGAGACCACTGAATGTCTTGGCCTTAGCGCCTGGTTTTGCTCTGCAGAGAGGATTTCTTTATTAAGCTTTCCTATAATACCTGTGCTCTCCTCTAGTGGGGAGGAAGAAGGCTTCCCTGCCTTTGCTGTTTGTGGTGAATCGAGCAGAAGCACCATCCTCATCCTCTCAAGACTGTATTGGGAAGACTTTGAGTCTCCACGTCCCTTAGAGCAAAAGGAAGGAAGCAGGAAAATGGTACCTGCTGAGCCTGCAGTGCTTCCCTGTCACTGACTGGTGATCTGAGAAGAGCCACATGTCTCACCTGGCACAGATGGCATGCTGGGCTCGGGGAGCGAGGTGTGGCTGAGCTGAACTTGCTTGTGTGCGTGGGATAGGCAGGGACTGACTGGGTGTGGTTCAATGTCTCAGAGCAGTGCCAGCTTCAGTCCCAACACAACCTGTAAGCACTTTGTAGCCTGAGGTGATTTGAAAACTGTCACACGGAGTCATCTTTCTAGCTTGCACCCTGTGCTGGCACTGACGCTCTGAGCTCTGATGCCAAATCATCTGTAATATGCAAGTGTCTTTAGGTGATGTTTTTGGAAAGGGGTGTGCAGTATTCTTTGTGTGTCTGCAGGACTTCTGCCTGAGAGTCTTACAAGAAATAATGTATTTGTCTATTGTAGGTTCCACGCTTGGCTTTTCTGTGTTGTGCATTTTGTTTTTGCATTAACCCACTAGACTTGTAGATTAGAAGCACTGACACTTTTGGTCCTTAATAGGTTGCACAAAGGGCCTGGGGCAATCTGAGATCCTGTTTGGAAAGGGCTTGGCCAGTAATCACTCTTAACTGGCCAGATTGATGTCTTTCCCAGTGTCAGGGACAACAGCCACAGGCTTCTGGAGAAAGAACCTGGGTGAGCAGCATCACCACTCCCCCCAGAGCGTGCTCTCTGCTCATGTGTCTTTAATGTGCAGGCAAAAGATCCGTAGAGCAGCTGCTAGCATGGAGCAGCCAGATGGTTGCTTCCCGGGGGCACACAGACCCACGTCTGTGTGCAGGGACAGACAGCTCGCTCCCAGCATGGAGCAGCCCTGCACAGAGGGGAATAGCGTATTCCAGCATGCAGCCCTGGTACCAGGTTAGTGATGAGGAGAGCCCTCCTATCACAGATCCTCCTGAATTCTTTTCTCCAGCTGGAATACTTGAAGGCAGCTGCCCAAACTGTCTCTGGCAGTTAATAATACCTGAATTACCTTGCAGTTTACTTCCTTGCAGTTTACTTCTTGCATCTTGCTGATGCTGGACTTGCTGGAATCCCGCACTTAAATGGTCCTCCTGATTTTTGCCCTGTGTGTGCATGTGTGCAGTGTGTTGGAAGAACCAACGTCTGTAGCATTTCACTAGTCTCTGTGCTGGCGTGGAGGCCTGTCTACTACAGCCCTTGCCAAACTTACCCAGAAAGGACCAATCTCTTTGAATTTTCTGTAGCCTTTGAGGTGGTAGATTTTCCAGGAATAAAAATCCCATGGCGAGTTTTAAGGTATGATTTGCTGATCAGACTGTACCCAGAATTATACTACTTTGGTGTACGTAGCTGTAAAGCAGCTTTGCTTAGATGGGGTGTGTGATTCATTGCTTTTAATTCAACTGTCTTTGCAGTGAAGCAGCTTTACTGTCTGGGAGGATCCAGATGATGGCTGGATTAGGGTTTTTTTCTATGTGAAGAGCAGTGTTTAATTTGTATCAAGTGCTCTAAATGTTGCTAGGTATTAACTGACCTCCTCAGCTCTGAGTTTTTGCTGTCTCTGGCAGGCTTGGCCACTGGTACTGCCACTTTCCCAGGTTCAGTGCCATTGTGTCAGCAGCGCTGAGCTGGCTGTGTTGTGCCTCAGCTGGGAGAGGCAGGGCCGAGGGATCTGCTCAGCTAAATGCCAGCCATGGGAGCATGGAGGCTCTCGGCGACGGTGGGACCTGTGCATCTCTCCAGTGCTGTGAGCTGCTCTGCTCTCTTTCAAGCTTATCTCCTTTTCAGGCAGTTGGCTTTGAATTTTTGGTTAAAGGTGAGAGCTGTGCCAGGAACTAAATACATCTGCAAGATGTGAACTCCTGCCGCCACATTTTCTCACTCAGACCAGGCTTGAGTGCTGATTTGAGCAAAAAAACCCAAGGCTCTTGTTTTTTTGTTTTTGTTCCTGCTGGCTGGAGTTGAAGATGCCGATCTCTGTCACTGGGTCCAGTTTCTGACATTTCCCTGCAGGCTGCAGGGAGCTGTAGAAATTCCTCAGAACAGAAGCTTTTTAGGATTATCTGTCACCATCTGCCTGCAGCTTGATAGAAAAAGGCTCTGAAACTCACCCTGGTGTCTCAGTGAGCTCTTGGTGGTTTGGCATAAGTTCCAGCCCTGCTAAAGCCTGTGTTCCTTAACTCTAGATTGTACCTGAGTGTGTGTGATGGTTTGATCTAAAGTGACTGTTTGGCTGTGGATGGGCCTGGCTCTCCTTGTCTCACAGTACCACTTGCTGAAGGGGTGAGGTGTTGAGGTTTTCCCCCAGGTGCTTGCAGGTTTCTTGGTTGTGCAGGTAGAGTTTCCTCTTACGAGTTGTCCTTCTCCACAACTACAGTGCTGGGTCTTTCCCTGGTGCTGCAGCTGTCAGCTGAGGTCACGTTCCCAGTGTAGGCTGGAGCTCTTGCAGCATCTGGAGAGAAGTTGTGGCTGGGGGAATGTGTCACCTGGGGAGAAGTCTGCTTCAGGGAGAAGGACGAAAGGTGAAGCCTCTGGAGACAGCACAGCTGTGAGTGGTGTCCCTGTGTGGGGCTTTTCCTGGCTCTTAAAGCTGAGGGCCGAAGGTGGAATGAAATCCGGCAGCCAGTTTCAGCTGCTGTGCGTGTGTGTGTGCGCGAGCAGGGTGAGAGAGAAAGTTCTTTGCGCTTCCAGCTCTTTGTTCCAGCCAGGGAGAGTAACTCTGGGTCACTGCCTGAGGCACGGCCAGATCCCATCTTCGTTCCCAGCTCCATCCCCGCTGCTCTCGGCACGGTGCCGGCACGGCGCACCTCGGCTCGTCCTCCTCCCCCTGGCCGGATCCGTGACCGCGCTCTCCATCCGGGTTATGCGCGAGCTGTCGTGCCCCGTCACGCTGAGCGGCCGTGCGCTCGTTCCCTCCCCGATGACCAATAAATGACGCTTGGAGACACGGCAGCGTGCAGCCAGCTTCATTCCCGCGCGTCATCCGCCCGGCGGGGTCGGGAGGTTCCGTGTGGGAGCGGTGCCTCACGGCTGCCCGTCAGCGGGGGCCGAGGGCCCGGCCGCGTTGCACAACCGCCCCGTCGTCGCGGCGGCCCCTCGGGGACGGGGCGCGGCGCCGGCGAAATGACGCGCGGGGCGCGGCCGTGTGCGCCGTGCGGCCGCGGGGGCCGGCTGCCTGCGGGACAGCCCTGCTTTCCGCTGGGTTAGCGGGTCCGCCCCGCTCTCCGCCGCTCCGCGCTCCCGGGGCCGCCGTGCGGGCGTCCTCCCGCACGCTCCGCCGACGTGGCGCCCGTTGCCGTGGCGGCCGGTCGCTCCCGCCCCCTTCCCGTCTATCGCAGCTCTCGTTGGCCGAGGTTCGGGGGGCTGCGCGTGACCCCGGCTCCGATTGGCGGCGTTGCGAGGCGGGCGGGCCAGTGAGGACGCGCGGGGCGGTTCCGCCTCCGCCCGCCATTGGCCGCGCGGCGGCGGAGGCTATAAAAGGGGCGGCCGGCGGCGGCGGCGCCGCGCGGAGGGATGGAGGCGGCGGGCGAGGGGGACGTGGCGGCGCTGCGGCGGCGGCTGGAGGCGGGCGGGCAGGGCCACGTGCTGCGCTTCTGGCCGGAGCTGGGCGCGGCGGAGCGCCGGGCGCTGGCGGCCGAGCTGAGCGCCATGGACGTGGCCGAGATCAACCTCTTCTTCCGCCGGGCGCGGGGCGGCGGCGGAACGGCGGCGGCGGCGGGGCCGGACGCGCGGCTGGAGCCGGTACCGCGGGACGTGCTGGGCAGCGCCTCCCGCGACCGCCGCCTGCTGCCGGGCTGGGAGAGCCGCGGTAGGTGCGGGGAGCGGCGGGGCGCGACGGGGCGCGGAGCGGGGCCGGCGCGCGGAGCCCCACGCGTGTCCCGTCCCTCCCGTGCGCAGGGCTGGCGGAGATCGCGGCGGGGCGAGTGGGCGCGCTGCTGCTGGCCGGAGGACAGGGCACCCGTCTGGGCGTCCCCTACCCCAAGGGCATGTGCGACGTGGGGCTGCCCTCCCGAAAGAGCCTCTTCCACCTGCAGGCCCAGCGCCTGCGGCGGCTGCAGCAGCTGGCGGAGGAGCGGCACGGCACGGCGTGCAGCATCCCCTGGTGAGCGATCCGCGGCTGCCGTGTGCTCCTGTGTGGGTCGGTGCGTTCCCTGGGCTGACGCTTCCCTGCCGGCTGTCACGTTGCGAGTGATGCCCGCTGTTGGCTCGGCCGAGAGATGGCCCCGCTGGGCTCTGTAGGTCCCTCGTGAAGCGAGGATGCCAGACCCAGTGTTCCCCCACAGGTACATCATGACGAGCGGGCGAACCATGGAGTCCACCAAGGAGTTCTTCCAGAAGCATCGCTACTTTGGCTTGAAGAAGGAGAATGTCATCTTCTTCCAGCAGGGCATGCTGCCCGCCCTGGGCTTCGATGGGAAGATCCTGCTGGAGGAGAAGGGCAAGGTCGCCATGGCGCCAGGTCCGTGGCTGGCAGCAGGTGCAAGGGGCTCAGTGCCGCACCCCGGCCTGTTCCCCACTCCCCCAGCTGGGCTCCCCACCGTCGGCCAGCCCAACCCCTCCCGTGGGAGCAGGCGGTGGCTGTGCCATGACGTGTGTGAATGACACAAGCTGGGAGGTGCCGGCTTGGCAGGAGGGCTGGGGTGGGGTGTAGCAGAGTTGGGGAGCCTCCGAGCCCGCTTCTTGGCCATGCTGAGGAGGAGGGCCCAGCACGGCTGTGCTCAATGCTCCTTCCCCACCCCAGATGGCAATGGGGGTCTGTACCGGGCACTGGGGGTGCACGGCATCGTGGATGATATGGAGCGGAGGGGTGTGCAGAGCGTCCATGTCTACTGTGTGGACAACATCCTGGTGAAGGTGGCTGATCCCAGGTTCATCGGGTTCTGCCTGGAGAAGGGAGCGGACTGCGGGGCCAAGGTATGGTTCTCAGGCTGCCCCCACCCTGGCTTTCCCAGTCCCATTCCAGCTGTGACATGCTGGCCACACATGCAGTGGGTGCAGCTAACACTGAGCACATCTCCACGTGTCAGCTGCGGGATCTTGCACAGCCAAAGCTTTTCTCAAAGGCTGGATTAACAGCAAAAGGTGCTGAGCATTTGTGTTTGCTTTGGGCTCGGCTCTGGCAAACAGACAGTAGATCTCACTGACCTTGATGCTGTTGGAGCTGGTAAGGGAAAGCGGTCCCTCCCTCTGGCTGGCAGGAGGAGAAAGTAAACCCGGATGCCCTTCTCTGGGCAGGTGGTGGAGAAGACCAACCCCACGGAGCCAGTCGGCGTGGTGTGCCGCGTGGATGGTGTCTATCAGGTGGTGGAGTACAGTGAGATCTCCCTGGACACCGCACAGAAGCGGGGCCCAGATGGGCGGCTGCTTTTCAACGCCGGCAACATCGCCAACCACTACTTCACCACTTCCTTCCTGAAAGATGTCGTCAAGTACGGGCTCAGCTCCATATCCTGGACCCGGTCCTCCAGATGAGATGAGCCATGGCCGGCGTGGTGTCCCTGTGCCCGCCTTAGGCTCGCTCTCTTGGCCCCTCGCAGCACCTACGAGCCGCAGCTGCAGCACCATGTTGCTGAGAAGAAGATCCCACACGTGGATATTGAAACGGGGCAGCTGATCCAGCCTGAGAAGCCCAATGGGATCAAGATGGAGAAGTTTGTCTTTGACATCTTCCAGTTCTCCAAGTATGGCTGTCTGTCCCTGGGCCATGGGTGGGGATGTGTCCTTGGGGATGCCCCAAGAGCAGACCCGACCCTCCATGTCCCATTCTCTCCTCCCCAGGAAGTTTGTGGTGTACGAGGTGCTGCGTGAGGATGAGTTTTCTCCTTTGAAGAATGCAGACAGCCAGAACGGCAAGGACAACCCCACCACGGCACGGCACGCCCTGATGTCCCTGCACCACCGCTGGGTGCTCAACGCAGGGGG
The DNA here is from genome assembly GCF_987193195.1 of Phasianus colchicus. Lineage (NCBI taxonomy): Eukaryota > Metazoa > Chordata > Aves > Galliformes > Phasianidae > Phasianus > Phasianus colchicus. The sequence continues at coordinate 9,758,828 of NC_143444.1, forward strand.
ACACTTTGTGGACGAGAATGGTACACGCCTCCCCGCCATCCCCCGGTGAGCTGCTGTTTCCCTGGAAGGGCAGAGCCTCCTCCGTCCCCCTGGGCTGGCTGTAGGACATTGGGCAGCCCCCAGCCTTCCTGGTGCTGGTTCTCCTGCACCCAGTGCTGCCACCAGCAGATCGCAGCACCCCTTGGCCAAGAGACTGCTGGTTGGACATGGCACCGAGCAGAGCGAGTCGGGGATGGCTTTCCCATCCTTCTTAACCCTTCTTTATTCCCACGTAGCATCACAAACGGAAGGTCAGATGCCAACCCGGCCGATGTCAATGACAAGTAACTATACGTGCCACCGGGCTGCATGGTGGCGGGGCTGGGTGTAGGTACTAACAGGCTGCAGGCGGAGCGAGGTGACCGGGCACTAACAGGGGCTCGGGCGCATGCTGCCTGCAGGCATGTCTTGCTGTAGGAGAGTGGTGGCACTGCTCCTTCCTGGTGCTCCTTTCCGCAGAGGCTTTGGGAAAAGGTGAAGGGTTCTGTGCTGCTGTGGTGAGCTGGTCCATGCCCTGCTGGTGGGGAGCAGCCCCAGGGCATGAGAGGTGACTGATGTCTCCCAAGGTCCGCCCGACACCCAGCGGGTCACTCGCTGGAATGGGATGAAAGGCATTGCACACCCTGAGCAGGCTTTGATGTAGTATTGGCCGTAGTGGGGATGGCCAGCTGTGCTTGGGAACTCCAGCCATTGGGCTCAGAATCCAGGCTGACATCAGCAGAGCTGATGGCAAAAGGCACATGTAGATGCTCCATCCCTGAAGGCATTCAAGGCCAGGCTGGATGTGGCTCTGGGCAGCCTGGTCTAGTGGTTGGCAACCCTGCACATAGCAGTGGGGTTGAAACTAGATGATCATTGTGGTCCTTTTCAACCCAGACCATTCTATGATTTACAAACATGGGAAGCATAGAGAGGTGTTAGATTTATTGATCTAATAGCAGCATGCTCTGCAGGCACAGGGATATCTGTGGTCCAGGCACTGGGCTTATCTCAGAAGGATACACCAATGGGTTGGAGGGCACTCCCACTGCTTGCCTTCCATCCCCTTCATAGACACTGCACTGCTGCCTTCTGACGGATGCACTTGTGTTCTTAGTTTCTAATTCAGAACTCTGGGTGCTGCCAGGTTTATAGATACCATCGTGCAGTTAGAATGTAGGTAGTTGCAGGTAGTGGCAGTTCAGATTTTTTTTCTTCAATACTGAATGTTTTTTAATGATACTTAATGATGAAAGCAGCCAGACCCTAAGGAGGACACAGGCACCAGGACCCCATGCACCACTGTGCCATCACTGTCAAGGAAGGGGCACCCTGGGGTGGTGCTGCAGGGGCTGGGGGCAGTCCCCATGGCAGCAGGGTGTAGGAAGAGGGAGCATCAGATGCAGTGGGGCAGAGGGCTGGGGGCATGGTGCTGCTGTAGTGCACACAAAGATCCTTCTTAAAGCTGTGCCTTGAGTTCTCTCCTCTTCTAGCTGCTGCCCTTATCTAAACCACAGCTCACGCCTACCTGGGGAGCACACAGGGCTTTGCTAACCGGGGGGCCATGTGCCAGCAGCCTGCCAGCACCAGCCCCCAGCCCACAGTCGCCTGTGGGGGGCTGACAATGGGATCTCTCCGCAGTCTGAAGGACGCCAGCGACGTGCCCATCCAGTGTGAGATCTCCCCCCTTGTCTCCTACGGTGGAGAGGTAAGTGTGGCTCAGCCATGGGGCAGCGCCCACCTCCTCCCCCTGCCTAACAGATTGCTTTCTGCTCCACTAGGGTCTGGAGGAGCTGGTGAAGGAGCGGGAGTTCCGTGCACCTTTGGTCATCGATGAGGATGGGACCCACGAGCTGGTGCACAACGGCATGTAGGCAGTGCTGGGACCCGGCCGTGCTCGGATATGCTGCAGCTGTGCCTGGCTCCGGCATCTTGTCTGCTTCTATTTATGTTTTAATTTAAAAACCAAACACTTGGTGGATGCCCCTGCCATGAAGCACATCCGCGGTGCTGCTCTTTGCACTGTGGGTGTGTATCTGTAAACCTGTACATACCAATGGTCAATGTACCGGCAGAGGGGTTTTATGGTACAGGGCTGGGGTTAACCCTAGATTTTTATTTTTCTCGAAGCAATGTGGCTATTTTTTTTTATAGGATCCTTGTTATGGCCCACCCCCTTTTTCCTCATACTTTGTACATTGCACAACTGGAATTGCCCCATTAAACCTCTGTGTCCCTCCTGACTGCCACCTGGTGTTGTTGTGCGGCGGTGACAGTGTGCCACTGTCATTGCAGTCCCTCTGGGCACCGGGCTGGGGCAGCTGCAGGGGAGTCCTGGGGATGCCCGTGTCCCAGAAGAGGGTTTTCAGTGTGTGCTGGGGCACTGCAGGGAGGTGGGGGCTGCTGGTGTTTGCCTTGGCTGCTGGGCTGTTTGCACACCAACACTTCTGCATTAGGTTCTGGGATGGAGCAGCACTGCCTGCTGCCAAGTTATATGAACACTGCTTCTGGGTAGCAGGAGGTGTGGGGTGGCTGTGCTGGCGGGCACGTAGGGATGGTGGGCACGGGGTGGCACTGTCCCCGGGGGGTTGCAACACTGGGGCTGGCAGTGGGGGGCAAGAGGTTGCCACAGCCTGACACTATTGCACAAATCATGCTTAGAACCCAATATTATTATTTTCTTCGTGCTGTGTTGCGTTGTCAGCGGCCACGGTGCCAAGCAGCTGCCTGGAAATGATGTCAGAGCCCAACTTCAGCACGCAGCCTGCAGAGCCGCCAGCTCCTGCTGTGCCCTGTGCGGGATATGGGTGCCACGAGACCCCTGAGCCATGCGCTGCCCAGGGCCTGGAGTGAGGTGGCACCCACATATAACTAGAGTGAGGTCTCAGGGAACTGCTCCACCACCCACTCTGGGGAGCCCCATGGGTCCCCATCGGGCGCAGGAGGGTCGCAGCAAGGCCCCGCATGCATCCCACTGCTGTGGGGCGAGTGCCGGAAAGGAGAGCGCTGCCTATTGCTTTAAGCTCCCTCCCCGACCACGGGTATTTTTTTATTTTTTCTCCCGCTCTATGAATGGGTTTTGCTGTAAATTATAGCTTTGCACACATTCCCTCGGGTCGAGGAAAATAACCTCTGCCGAAAAGCCAGCCCGGATTGGTGAGCGGCTCCCCCTCTCCGCTCCCTAATTGAAACCAAATGTGCGAGATGTAGGATTGTGGGATTTCTGGCCGGCTCCCAGGAATCCGCAGAATGTGAGCGCGCTCGCAGAGGCATCTTGCATCAGCCCAGGGAAGTTCGCTCCTCGCCTGGCTCCCGCCGCCCGGGCGAGGGGCGAGCAGCCCGCCTGCTGCCGTCCCCATCCCGCTCCGGTGAGTCCCTTGGGGTGTATGGGAGGTGCCCAACCCCAGTCCGGGGGTTTCAGGGGGATGAGGGGTCTGCGCTCTGTTTGGACGCTGTGTGTTGGGGCTGGGCGCGGAGCATGCATCTGGTGGCGGTGCTGAATGGCCGTGGTGCCGCGCTGTCTCTGCGGTCCCCAGCCGGGCACGCGTGTCCCCATGGCTGTGAGGGACGCAGGGATGCCGCTTGGGTGCCCCCAAGCACCCTTTCCCAATCCCAGCGTTGGGGACCCGCTCGTGGCTTGTCGTGCCAGGGCCGTGTGGCTGTGTGCCATGGCAGGGTGATGCCATGCGCCGTGGTGGGGTGATGCCATGCGCCATGGCGAGGTGATGCCGCGTGGCTGTGTGCCGTGGCACGGAGCGGGAGGAGAGCTACAGCTTTCAGCTGCTGGGGGCCCGTTTGGGGTGCAGCGCCGCAGGGCCACGTCTGCACCCACTGCCACGGGGCCGTGCCGTTGGCGTCTCTCTGGGCAGTCATGGGGATGCGGCTGATGCTCGTAATGTGCCACTGGGATGTCCCTGCTGAGCCTGTGGTTGGGGAGACACTGTGGATCCAGAAGACAGGGCTGCCTCTGGCTCAACCAAGGTCCAAAGCGACATTTTCTGTGAGGAAAGGGTTCCGGCATGCTGTGCTGTTCTGCATAGGCTGTGCTGGTGGTGTGGCATGCTTGGGACTATAGTGTCAGCTCCAGACCCTCACCCAAACACCAGCAGCCCTGTGCTTGGCACGTCATGGCCATTCTGGGGGAGATGGGATCCAGCTCCTGGCACAGCCTCAGTGCCTCCTTCCCCTGCAGCAGTGTACTCAGAAAGCCCACAGGGTCATCACCAAGCTTCATTTACTTTCATTTACTTTTTTTTTCCCTGCTAATTTCAGTAGAAGAAGAGGGGGAAAAAAAAAAGTAAAAAAAAAAAAAAAAAAAAAGTAAAAATAAATAAATAAAATTGAAGCGGAAGAGGGAAGCTCAGAAGCAGCAGAAGGTGCCAGGGAGGAACTCCAAATACACTGTGCAGTAAAAATTTCCAACGGTCAGAAAACTTCAGCAAAGTTGTTCAGACAGACTGGTCACTTTTGTCAGAGTGGTGGAACAAAACCCATTTCCAGCTGCTGTGCCAACGCTTGGTACCTCCGCCTGTGCCACCGTCCTGCTGCTGCCCCTGGTGGGACAGTCAGCGTTCCCTGCATCCGCCCAAATAGAAACCCGGCGCCTTCAGAGACAGCGGCATCTGGTCCCCTGATGCTTACAGGGTTTACTCAGCCTGAAAGAATAGTGGGAAAAATGTCTACAGATGTCCCCTGGAATGCAGAAGGAAATTGAGATTTTAGCATTGGAGGAGTTGGCCATCACCAACGGGAGCCTTGCGCTCGCCCGGAGCCGTGTGGTTGAAGATCCAGGCTGGCAGCTCGGCCCGCTCCCTGCATTTTCCGAGCTGTCAGCAGGAAAAAGGGCAACAACATACGTGCTTTTCCAAAAGGGAGAGAAGAAAAGGGAAAGAAAGGATTGCTGTAAGTCAGGGGGTGTGTTTGTGCTGCTGTGGAACTCTCCCTTTGCACACAGGCTGTGCTCGCTGCATCCTCCCTCTGTTCCAGCAGCACCAAGCTCGAGAACTGTCTCAGTAAATACCCTATAAATCTCAGGCAATTACCTGTTATTATCTCTCAGAGCCAGAAGGCAAGGAAACTATGCTCTGCAATGTGATATTACTGCCATACAAGATGAGGTTGTGCAATGCCTTGCTTTTATGGCCATCCCTGGCGCTTCTGCCTTTGGGTTCAGGACAGTGCCTGGAGACTTCGTGTGGCTCTCATGGCCCTACTGGCACTGGGGTTGTGGCATTGGGGTGCCTCTGAGTGCAGGGGATACTCAACCCATCCCAGCAGTGTTGTGACCCTCTGGTCGTGTCTCTGCAGGACTCTCGCCATGCCGGCCCTGCCCAGAGCTGCCCTGCTGCTGCTATTGCTTCTGCTGCTGTGCATCCTGCTGGCAGCCAGAGCCCAGGTCAACCCTGGTAAGTGGGAGCTGGGCAGCAGCCAGAGGCTACGGGGCTGGGGCACGGCCCCTGCTTGAGCCATGGGTATGCCTGGCCTCATCCAGCCAGGCTGGCTGCCCCCCCAGCCAGGTTTACAGTTTGGGAATTCAGTGGGCTGCCTTGCAGTGCGTGCCAAGCCGTGCAGGAAGGCACACTGTACTCTGTGCCCACCCCTCCACACGAGACCACAGTGTGCTCCACTGGGGCTTGGCATCGCCCAGCTCTGCACTGCTCCGTGCCCTCTGGTTGCGGGGGGAGCGCTGCGGGCTGGAGCTGGCAGAGAGATGGTAAACAGGGCCAGACAAGTGGCCTTTCAGCAGCGCTCCTGGCAGCCAGGTGCGAAATAACAACCCCTTGGGATGTAGTGCTGCACAGGGGATGCAGCCCACCCGCCCATCCTGGTACTTTTCCACTCCCTGCGAGGCAGGCGGGAGGGTAAGCACCTGACTTTGACCCATATGTAGGTTGGGGAGCAGCATGGCCAAGAGTGGGGGATTGCAGGTGGAATTTGGGGTGCATAGAGTCTGGATGGAGGCCTCTTCCACCACTGCTTATGTGCTTTTTGGCAGCTGTGTGCCGGTACCCTCTGGGAATGTCGGGTGGGCACATCCCTGATGAGGACATCTCAGCCTCCAGCCAGTGGTCTGAGTCCACGGCCGCCAAGTATGGACGGTGAGTGTGGGAACAGGCAGGGAGGGCTGAGAAGGGGCAGGATCTGCTGGGGCATGAGGTTGACACTGGCTATCTCTGAGCCCTCCCCATACTGTCGCAGGCTGGACTCGGAGGAGGGTGATGGTGCCTGGTGCCCTGAGATCCCAGTTGAGCCTGACGACCTGAAGGAGTTCCTGCAGATCGACCTGCGTGCCCTGCACTTCATCACACTGGTGGGCACCCAGGGCCGTCACGCCGGGGGGCATGGCAACGAGTTTGCCCCTATGTACAAGATCAACTACAGCCGGGATGGCACCCGCTGGATCTCCTGGCGGAACCGGCACGGGAAGCAGGTGAGGAGGCTGCAGGGCACAGCCCGCCCCACGCCTCAGCACCTCGTTTTGCCCACTGGGTTCTGTCCCCTAGGTCCTGGATGGAAACTCCAACCCCTACGACATCGTCCTCAAGGACCTGGAGCCACCGCTCATTGCGCGCTTCGTCCGTTTCATCCCCGTCACTGACCACTCCATGAACGTGTGCCTGCGTGTGGAGCTGTACGGCTGTGCGTGGCTTGGTGGGTGCCTGTCTGTCTGTCTGTCCGTCCACCCATTGGGGCTGGGCTTACTGTCCCTTCCCCACAGACGGGCTGGTGTCCTACAGTGCTCCGGCCGGGCAGCAGCTCGTCCTACCCAGCGGTACCGTCATTTACCTGAACGACTCTGTGTATGATGGGGCCTTCGGGTACAGGTGAGGACCAGAGTCTTGGGCAGGAATTAGAGGGTCTCATGGTAAAGCTCACTGGTGGGGGTAAAGATACGGCTCACAGAGTGCCCCTGTCCCCATGCCAGCATGACGGAGGGCCTGGGCCAGCTGACAGATGGCGTGTCGGGGCTGGATGACTTCACACAGACCCACGAGTACCACGTCTGGCCAGGCTATGACTACGTGGGCTGGCGCAATGAAAGCACCGCCGGCGGCTACGTGGAGATCACCTTCGAGTTCGACCGCATCAGGAACTTCACCACAATGAAGGTCCGCATGCCCCGCGCTCCCCGTCCCCGTCCCCTCCGCGTGCCCCGCTGACGGGTTGCCCCACAGGTGCACTGCAACAACATGTTCGCCAAAGGGGTGAAGATCTTCAAGGAGGTGCAGTGCTATTTCCGATCCGATGCCAGCGAGTGGGAGCCCAACGCCATCTCCTCGGTGCTGGTGCTGGACGACGTCAACCCCAGTGCCCGCTTCGTCACCGTGCCCCTGCTGCACCGCATGGCCAGCGCCATCAAGTGCCAGTACTACTTTGCTGATACCTGGATGATGTTCAGCGAGATCACCTTTCAATCGGGTACCACTGCCCTGCAGGGTCCTCCTGGGGCTTGTGGGGAAAGCAGGGATGTGGGATGCTTATGTTCCGGTCCTTAGAATGGTTGGAAAAGACCTCTAAGATCATCTAATCCAACCATCAACCAATCCCAACTGTGCCAACTAAACCACGTCCTTCAGTGCCACATCTCAGATGTAGGTGGTTCTTGAACACCTCTAGGGATAGTGACTCCACCACCCCCACCCCGAGCAGCCTGTGCCAGTGCCTCACCCCTCCTTCAGAGAAGAAATTTTTCCTAATATCCAACCCATCCTTGACAATCTCCTCTTCTCCCTTGCCAGATGCAGCCATGTACAACAACTCAGCAATTCCCCCGGAGATGCCCATGGCCCCCACCACATACGGTAAGGCACCAAAAAGAAACTTGCACAAAACCTGGTGGAGGCTGGGGTCACCTTCTCTTGGGAAGATGCACGGAGGCTCCAAAAGGGGAAGATCTGCCTCATCTGATGGAGAAAAGGGTACAGGGTTTGTCCCCTCACCCCAGTGTGACCAAGTGTGTATTGTCCCTCCTGCCAGACCCCACGCTCAAGATGGATGATAGCAACACACGCATCCTGATCGGGTGCCTGGTGGCAATCATCTTCATCCTGGTGGCCATCATAGTCATCATTCTGTGGCGGCAGTTCTGGCAGAAGATGCTGGAAAAGGTGAGTGCACATGGGACAGCTGCAGGGCCTCTGTGCCACCCCCAGCTAGTTGAGGGCTCAGTGGTGACCATTCCAAATGCTTCTCCATGGGGCCAGATGACAGAGGGGGACAGGCTGAGGGACAAGTGGGGGTATGCAAGGACATGTGCCCTCCCCAGTTCCACCATTATGGGACAGGGCACAAGAGAGGGGCTCTGAGTGTGGGCTCAGGGTTAGCCATGGCTGTGGTGTTGGGACATAGTGTACAGAGCCCAGGAGACCCATGGGATAGCACACACTGGGGTCCTATCCCAGCTATCTCCTCCCTCACCCCCTCCCACAGGCATCACGGAGGATGCTGGATGATGAGATGACCGTCAGCCTCTCCCTGCCCAGCGAATCCAGCATGTTCAACCACAATCGCTCCTCCTCCTCCAGCGAGCACGAGTCCAATTCCACCTACGACCGCATATTTCCCTTGGGTCCGGACTACCAGGAGCCCTCACGCCTGATTCGCAAGCTGCCTGAGTTCACGGCGGGTGAGGAGGACACGGGTAAGGAATGGGAGATCCTCCTGGACTCACTGCAGTGTGATGGGCATAGTGCTGGGTGGGAGCTGCCCCATGCCCTGTGGGCTGCACGCCTATGGCAGGATCGTCCCTACTGTCTCCCCAGGCTGCAGTGGCCTCGTGAAGCCATCCCCAGCCAGCGGCCCCGAGGGTGTCCCGCATTACGCCGAGGCTGAGATTGTGAACCTGCAGGGTGTCACGGGTGGCAACACCTACTCGGTGCCAGCCCTCACCATGGACCTGCTGTCTGGCAAGGATGTGGCCGTTGAGGAGTTCCCCAGGAAGCTGCTGACCTTCAAAGAGAAGCTAGGGGAGGGCCAGTTTGGGGAGGTGAGCTGGAGATGGCAGGCACAAAGCCTCCGTGGGCTGGGACAGATGGAGCTGGTCCTTGTGGTGACCAAAGGAGACCACTGCTGGAGGTGATGCCCATCTGTGGCCTCCTTGTCAGGTTCATCTCTGTGAGGTGGAGGGGATGGAGAAGTTCGCAGACAAGGAAATCACCCTGGAGGGCTTGGATGCCAGCCCTAACTGCCCCGTTCTAGTGGCTGTGAAGATGCTGCGGGCTGATGCCAACAAGAATGCCAGGTATTGCTCTCATAGCACAGCCCCTGGTGGGACACCTGTATCCTCTGAGCAGTGTCCCCAGCTTCCAGCACACTTATGTGCCGCGGGTCCTTACCATCCCCTGCCCACAAAGCCCATCCCACACTGTCCCCAAGCCAAGGGGAGGGTCCCCCTGCCATGTCCTTTGATTATCGGGCACTTCACCCCCCTGTACCGGGATGTCTGATCCCTGTGGCTTCTGTTCTGGAAAGGAATGATTTCCTGAAGGAAATCAAGATCATGTCACGGCTCAAGGACCCCAACATCATCCGACTGCTGGCGGTGTGCATCACGGACGACCCGCTGTGCATGATCACTGAGTACATGGAGAACGGTGACCTCAACCAGTTTCTGTCCCGCCACGAGGCACAGAGCCCTGCCGACGCGCAGGTGCCCACCATCAGGTAGTGCTGTGGGTGGGGGCACAGGGACAGTGGGGCACCCAGTGTCGCCCAGCCCCTCAGCCCTGCTCGGTGTCCCCAGCTACAGCGACCTGCGCTTCATGGCCACTCAGATCGCCTCCGGCATGAAATACCTGTCCTCCCTCAACTTCGTGCACCGTGACCTGGCCACACGCAACTGCCTGGTGGGCAAGAGGTACACCATCAAGATTGCTGACTTTGGCATGAGCCGGAACCTCTACAGCGGGGATTACTACCGCATCCAGGGCCGTGCCGTGCTGCCCATCCGTTGGATGTCCTGGGAGAGCATCCTGCTGGTACGGCCAAGTGTCACGGGTCAGCCCGTGGCATCTTCATCTTGGATGGGTCATGCCTGGCGGGTGGCCTTGGGAGGCACAAGGGGAAAGGGACCCCTTTGGGAGATGGGATGAGAGCATTGCGGTCATGCTCTGTCCCCATGCTGGGTATGGAGCTGGGAGGTTCAGGAGGCTTTGATCTCCAGGCATTAGGAGCTGTGGGGCTGTAGGGTGTTGCTCATCCCAATCCCGCTCTGCTTACTCCTGCCAGGGCAAATTCACCACGGCCAGTGATGTGTGGGCATTTGGTGTGACACTGTGGGAGACTTTCACGCTGTGCCGGGAGCAGCCCTACTCACAGCTGTCTGATGAGCAGGTCATCGAGAACACCGGAGAGTTCTTCCGGGACCAGGGCCGGCAGGTAGGAATGGGACAGGCAGTGCTGGGTGGAAGCTGCAGGCCTGGGGAGAATAGTAGAATCATAGAGTCATCAAGGTTGGAAAAGACTGCTAAGATCACTTTGTCCAACCATCAAACCATCAGGATGCTAAGGGAGATGGATGGGGAGTCCGGCGGCTCTTTGCCATGAACACGAAGTCCTGGAGCATGGTGGAATTAGGCTCCCTAGGGCCAGTATGGTGAGTGTGCAGTGGCACACGTTGCCTAGAGAGGTGGTGGATGCCCCGTCCCTGGAGACAGCCAAGATCAGGCAGGATGGGGCTCTGAGCATCTGGTGGAGCTGTGGGTGTCCCTGTTCAGTGCAGGGGCGTGGGACCAGATGGCCTTTTAGGGTCCCGTCTAACTCGAACAATTCTGTGATTTTATGATTTTGCTGTTGTCCGGTGGTTGTACATGGAGCTAACTCTCTCTCTTTGCCTTTTGTTTTGAAGACGTACCTTCCCAAGCCTGCACTGTGCCCTGATTCTGTCTATAAGCTAATGCTGAGCTGCTGGAGACGGGACACTAAAGACCGTCCGTCCTTCCAGGACCTGCACCGCCAGCTGCAGGAGGCGGCCACCGAGGAGTGACCCCGTGCTCAGCGGGCACCACTTCCCAGGAGGAGAGCCCCAGTGCGGCAGGGGGAGCACAGGGCAGCACGGCCCCGGGGCTCCGAGCTGGGAGCGCTGCGGGCTGGACAGAGGTTATTTATTGGGGATGGTGACTTTGTGGGCCCAGGACCACGTGCCTTAAGGGAACCCATCCGGTTCCTCGCCGTGCACCATCAGACCCCTGCATGTGGACAGGAAGAACTGTGGATTTCAGGGTGCACGGACCCCTCTGACTTTTTTTTACACCGTTACTTCATCGCGGCACCATTCGCAGTACCCTATTGCTGAGGCATGTATATATTCAGTAGAAGCACCTGTATATACGGGAGAACCCGCTGAAGAGATGCTCGGTGTCGTGGTTTCCTTGGGGCTCCCGGGTGACACGTGGGAACGCGGCCCCAAAGAGCGCGGCGCCCGATGGGCGGGGCGAGAGCGCGCGGAAGTAGGCGGGGCCAAACAGGCCACGCCCATAACCCCCATCTCGCCCCGCCCCGCCTCTCGCCCCACCATCACGCCACCGGCCGTGTGGCCACGCCCCCTCCTTCTGCCCCCATTGGTCGAGGAGGAAGGCGGAGCGATGACGTAGGAGGAGGAGAGGGCGGGTAGCGGATATAGGGCAGCGGCAGCGGGCGAGCCGGGAGCGAGATCCGGACCGACATGGAGCGTGTGGTGCTGGTGACGGGAGCCAGCGGGTAAGCGCGTGGGGCTGGACGTCTCGGTGTCTGGGGTCTGGGGTGGGTATTGCCTGCGCTTGACGCTGATCATCGTGCCGTTGCAGCGGCGTGGGGCTGGCGTTGTGCCGCCGGCTGCTGGGGGAGGATGGACGCATCCACCTGTGCCTCGCCTGTCGCAACGCCCAGAAGGCAGAGGCCACGCGGGACCTGGTGCTGCAGGAGTACCCCGCCGCGCAGGTCTCCACCGTGGAGGTAGACCTGGGCAACCTGGCCTCCGTGCTGCGTGCCGCTCAGGAGCTGCGCTGCAGGTGAGTGGGTAACCCTGCTGTCCCCATCTGACCCTGTCGTGTCCCCCTGTGCTGCTCACCCCGCTGTCCCGCTCTCCCTACAGGTTCCAGCGTCTGGACTTTGTCTACCTCAATGCCGGCATCATGCCCAACCCTCATGTCAACTTCAAGGCCCTCTGGAAGGGGCTCCTGACTGGGTAAGGATGTGGGTGTCACTGTGAGCCAGCCCTGACTCGAGGGGTTGGTGAGCAAGTGTCCAAACTGATGGACCCTAACTCAGCTTAGCAGCACAGCACAGCTCAGGTTGGATGGGATCTGCAGGTGCCCTTCAGGTCAGGCTGCCCAGGATCCCACACAACCTTGAACACTTCCACAGATGGGGCATCCCCAGGTTCTCTGGGCTGCCTGTGCCGGGGCCTTGCCACCATAGAGAAGATCCTTATGTTTGACTGAAATTCAGTTTAAAACCTTTGCCCTGGAGCACCAGGAAGTGTGGCTGTGCTCGGGGCACCCTGCGTGCAGTCTGAGCCCTGCTGTAGGGCCAGCTGGAGGGGAGGTTGGTGCTCAGCCCAGGCCTGGGGAGGAGTGAAAAATACTTATGTATTCTTGGGGGATGAAGCGTGCTCTCACTGGATCTTGTTTCTGTGCTTTTTGGTTTCCCAGCTGTAGGTCATGGTGTTTTGTGATGCTGTGATAGCAGGCTGTTAATGGGAGAGCAGAGCTTAAGATCAAAGTTATGAGATGGATTCTGATACAGCTGGGTGCTGAATGTAGATGCTAGGCTGCTTTCCTTATCTGCTAGTTGGTCTTTGTTCCATGCCTGAGATTGGTTTTCATATCTGAATGCTTCCTCTCTGTTTCCTACCCTTGGTATCTAGGAAGGTGCTCCACATGCTGACCACTGCAGAAGGCATCATGACACAGACCGACAGACTGAATGGAGATGGGCTGCAGGAGGTGTTTACCACCAACCTCTTTGGGCACTTCATCCTGGTGAGGCTGTGCGAAGGTTGGGCTGTAGGTCTGGGTAACACAGCACAGTGGGTGCTGATGTGGGTTCTACCTTACAGGTTCTGATCCTGGTGCAAGCTTAGGCCTGAAAGGTAAAGAATTATAGGAGAAAGGTCTTCTGCCGTGTTGAAATAGCTTTAAAGTGGTCACAGAGTTGTTGTAAGGATTAATGCAATCTAAAGCTTACTGTAGTCAGTGGGTAAACCAGGCACAACTCTTTCCCTCTCCAAGCAGGCCACCAAAGCTTGGCTCTGTGGACTTTTGAAGTATTCCTCTGAGCTGTGCAGAACACTGCCACTGCGTGTATGTACAGCTTCCTGGGGAAACGTGGGCTGAAGCTGCATCTGAGCTGTGGCTGCTTTTTCAGCATTCCCTGCTTGGTGTGGCTCATGTGCAGCCCATCTATGAGGGTTGGCCATTACTAGAAAAGATGAGCTAGCAGCTTTTCAGTATGGTAAAACGATGCCATAAAACTTTACAATTGTGGTGACAATCCTTTTTCAGATTCGTCAGCTCGAGTCTCTGCTCTGTGGTAATGAAAAGCCATCACGACTCATCTGGACCTCCTCCAGCAATGCAAGGGAATCTGCCTTCAGCCTGTCTGACTATCAGCATGCCAAGGGGCAGGAATCATACAGTTCCTCCAAATATGCCACTGACCTGACAAGTGTGGTTCTGAACAGGAAATTTAATAAGCAGGTGACAATGGGATTTGTGTGTCTGGACTTAATGAGCAGCTGCTATTTGTAATTATTGTTACATTGTTGTTGCCCTGCTGCATTAGTTCACAGCAAGCAGATATGTGCCCTAATGCATGCGTAGGAACTAGCTGTGGCTGTGGCTGCACTGGTGGGGCATGCAGGCAGCCAGCCACAAGTCTTCCTGCTTGGGCCATTCACTACAGAGTATTTCTGATAGCAGAAACTTTTAGGAGAGGTTCCTACCTCACAAGCTTTACTTTTCTATTGAAACCAAAGAATTGGTCTTAAAGAGCAAAGGGCTGAAGAGCAGGCCAGTCTTCTCAGGTGCATGTGCCAATTGGTGCACTTGAGGCACAGATTCTGCCAGAGGGAGGGGGTAGGAGCCCTTCTTTACTATTGTGTAGTTACAAACTGACTCGGTTTCTTCTCTGCAGGGTCTGTATTCCAGTGTTGTTTGTCCTGGCCTCGTTATGTCCAACATGACCTTCCGAATTTTGCCAGTTTTTATGTGGGTGCTGCTGATGCCCATCATGTTTTTGGTAAGAGGCTCTTAGCTGGTTGGAGGGAGCTCTTTGGAGCAGCCTACCTGTGGCTTCTCACTACTATTATGGCTCTGTAGCTCTTCAGTTGAATTGGGTAGCCATGCCCTGTGTGGGCAACTTGCTGACTTGTTTGAGGAGCTGGTGGTTCCTCAAAGCAACCCTCTGGTCTTCTGGAGCAGCAGGCTTCCTGAGAGGAGAGAGATGGCAGTCTCCTCTAGGAACTTCTTGAAGCATGGGGCACATAGGGGAGAGTTAATGATACCCCTTTAACTTACTCCAGGTAGGTGCTGCTGCTCTTGCTGTGTGCTCTGAAACACAGCCTGTTGTCTGGAGTGGCTTTCAGGACTTGAGTGCTTCTTGTGGGCTGCTCTTCCAGTGAAGGTGCAAAGCACAGCTTGGAGAATGAAAGCCTTGCTGCATCTGCTTCACACTGGGAGAAGGGCACTGCTAGTGTCCTTATTCTGCTGTAGGTTCCTTGTGGGAAGGAGAAACAGAAGGTGTTCTAGGTCTTGCCAACCTGCCCTTGGGTACTATAGGGCAGGTCCTGGTTTTTCCAGCAGAGATCCTCAAAGAAGTCTGCTGCTGGGAAGTACTTCACACAGATAGAGCTCAGCTTTTCAGCTGCAGCAGCATCAGCAAGACTCCCAATGCCAGCCTGGTGTGGGCTTGCAAAATACCATGCTTTTCAGCAGTAGTGGAGTTCTGGACAAAGCTTGTCCCTCATTCCTTGACATGCTGTTTGTTTTTGCAACAGACTTTGTCTTTCTTAGAGGTACAGAAGGAGCACTGAAAAAGTGCCAAGTTGTTTGTCCCTTCTCCTGCTCCCCAAAATCTCTCTTTGCATTTCTTCCTATAGCTTCAGCTTTCTAGACTCAGTGCAGTTCTGGCCCTGCTGCAGGATGCCTGCCCCAGCTGTCTGAGCAGCCAGTGGCTGATCCTGGCAGATCACCTTTCTCCTGACAAGTGCCTTCTCACTTGTCCTCAGCACTGATGGTGTTGCAGACCCATTTGGTCTCCAGCCATACCACAGCCACACAGGGCAGGTGGCAAAGTGTCTGTGGGCTTTGTGCTTGCCTTGTTGCCTGCCTCCTTCTGCCTATGGAGTGAGGCTTGCTGGTCTGGTGGGTGGCCCAGGGAACCAAGCTTGTGGGGACAGAGGGATGCTTCAGTTGTAAGTGTGCAGCATTGACTGTAGGCAGCTTTGAAAGCATTTCTACCCCTGGTAGATGGTCTTGTGTTGTTGAGCTTGTCAAAGAAACCTTGAGTCAAAATACTGATTCTTTCTTGTATTTTTCTTTTCCCCCCCATCAGATACGTTTCTTTGCCAAGACTTACACTCTGACACCTTATAATGGAGCAGAAGCTCATGTAAGTGCTTCACTATTTAATTTAACAGCCCTCTCTCTTGGGTAGCTCTTCCTAGCACCTGCAGGCTTTAACTAAGAGCCCCTCTACAGGGCTGGGGTCTGTGTGCTGGATTTCTCCTCTGAATCCCTTACAGCAGGGAGTGCTGGGAGACCAGAAGTGACCAGGGCTGATCCCACAGGTCTCTTTGTCAGAGAATGGAGGATTTAGGCAAACCTCTGCCCCTTCTTCTTCTAATGGGAGTGTTGCCCTGCCTGCTTGCTGTCAAACCACAGGCGCATAGCCTGAGGGCAATGCAGGCAGGGTAGGTTGAAGCTTAGGGCAGCCAGTTTGGAATTTCTCCAGATATCTAGTCTCCCCATGCTTAATGAAAGCACCCGTGGTGTTTTCACCCCTGTCAGCCAGCAGCTGGGACCCTACCTGTAGGTTTGTTTGGGACTGCCTGCATGACTGTGCTGTTCTTCTTAGGTGTGGCTGTTCAAGCAGAAGCCAGAATACCTGGATCCACTTGTCAAGTACCACAGCTGTACCTCTGGACTGGGGAAGAACTTTGTGGAGCCTAGAAAGGTGAACAGAGCAGCAGCTTCCTGCTGTGGGGGCTTGGCTTGGCTGGGGTCCTGCTTTGTGCTGCCTGGTACAGAGCAGAAGGGTTGGTGATGGAGGTCCTGGGGCTGGAGAGGAAATAGCTGCGTGCTGAGCAGAAGAGAGGGATGTGGGATATCTATGAGGCTTTCCTGGAGTAGCACATCTGCCATCCTCATACTGCAGTCTGGAAGCTCTTAGGATCACCTAGGAGGGTTTGTGTTGGTTTCTGTTCTATCTGTTCTTTAATTGAGCAATCCCTCTGTTGGGCTGGGGGGAAGGTGGGAACAAAGGCAACAGTAAGTACTTCTGATGTCACCTGATGTTCAGGTGGTAGCAGGGGAATGTGGGAGCTGGAGGTACTTCTGGTCTCTGACAGTGTGTCATGGTTGAGACTGCTGCACCACAAGCTCGACTTGAACAGGCTCTGTCTACGACCTGGTGTTTTGGCAACAAAGATCTTGCTCAGAACAGGATCAGTGTGTTACGATGCTTCCCCACAACATGCTCTGGGCTGTGACCTGGAGATGGATGCCTTTGGGTGCCCCTCTAGAGAATCCAGAGCTGCCCTCAGTATCTCTACGGGCCGCCACCAATGACATGTCTCAGTCTCACCCTTCTTATTCTTTTCCAGATTGATGTGGATGAAGAAACTGCTGAGAAATTTTACCAGAAGCTGTTGGAACTGGAGGAGCAAACTCTAGAGAAATACGGCGATCTCCTAGATTAAATAAAACTCATTCTCAATGAGTTAAGGCTTCTATCAGTAACATGGCTTCCTTCATTCTGGTGCTACTTGGGGTGCCTGCTGTTCTGTGGGCATATGGCTTCAGCACTGATCTTCCTTCTCTAAAGAAGGTGAACAGTTCCTGAAAATGGAAATGTGACAACTGAAGAAGAATATTTAGTCTTTCTGGTATGGGATTTTTCTGGCATAAAACTGGAGACCTAGTGTAGGTGGAAACTGTCCTAACACAGCTGTGAGGTGTTGTCTTCTAAAAACATGACTGAACTGTGTACAGCTCAAGAGGAGCCTCAAAACGTGGTTTGAATGTGGCTTGGTGTGGGGAAGGCAACAGCCTGGGGTGCTGCTGTGAGTTGTGGCTCCACCAGTCCTTCGAGATGGTTTGAACTCATGACCTGTGGCTAATCCTGACATACTTGAAGGTCCAACTTCAGCTGAGCTGCTTCTGTTTGCACCTCAGAGCTTGGGCCAGCATTCCGAGGGGCTGGCAAGATTGAGCCTTGCTGAAGGTCAGGCTGTGTATGGCCCTGAAGCAAAGCTCCTGAAAAAGAGGGGTTGTTCCTGAAATGGAATGGCACCCCTTGCCTCTGCTGTGAGGACAGATGCTTTTTGGATAGCTGGAAAACGTGAGCCATCCCTTGGATTTGTGGCCCTATGTTCTAGCCATGACTGACTGGGAAGGCTGAGGCTGTTGAAGTTAGCTGGGTTTCAGGGCCTGACTGCTCTGTCTGTTGCAAGAATGAGGTCACCCTGTTATTTATATCTATTTAACTGTCTTTTTATATTTAATAAGTATTCTTTCTGTTACCTATCTCATGAGTACCTGGTGTACTTTCAATGCTGCAACAAATAAATAATCAGCACTCACTTGTCCTTGCTACGATGGAGTTTTTGCTGCGATATGGGATGCTGTGAGCTGGGAGGGAGGGCAGACCTGTGTGTAGCAGGGAAGTGAGGGGTCCCCAGGGCAACCTGTTGAGCAGGGCATCCCCTGTGAGCAACCTGTTCATGTGCCTTTTAATTAATTAGTAGGCGTTAGTAACTTCTGAGGACTTCAGTGTGGTTTTGTACATCGAATGCTTGTCCGAGATGATTTCCCTGCTTCAAGTGCTTGAGACAAGTGGATGTCTCCAGCACTTACTCACCTACCTTGTCACATAACTAGTGATTAATTACTGTGTTACTGGGAACACTGGCTGTGCCCAGGCACTGCCCTGGGGTAGGCAGGAGCTGGCAGGAAAGTTCAGCATGCAGCCTCTGACTTCTGTAAAGCAGATGGAGGGTGTGCTTGAGTGAGCCTTCAGTTAAGCACAGTAAAGGCTGTCCTGGGCCAACCTGGGCTCTAGCTTTGTTCAGCTGAACTTCTCAGGGCTGTAATCCCACTTTTCTGGGCAGGAAAGGAGGTAATGATAGCTAAGCCAGTGGCTGGCTGGCTGCCTCCGCTTGGGCTTCTGTGTACCTTGTCTTACAACACTATTTGGCTTCTTGTTCTAGAGACTAATTAAGCCTTTCCCTTGATTGGCTTTAGACATGTTTCTTGAACGCTGCAGTGCTTCTGCCCTGGGATTTGCTAGGTATCATTCATCCATACAGCTTTTGGATTCTCATAGTCAGAGACACTCCATCATTCCTCATACTGTGGATGTTGTGCTCTGCTCTGACAGCTCTTTCTTAGCTTCTTTAGTTTGTGACGTATGGAGCAGCAGCTCACAACAGTCTGACACAACGCATCACGAAATGAGTGCAGCTTGTGGGAGGTGGGAAGCAGAGGGTTCTTATGCCAAGGTAATCACAGGTGTTGTTTGTGCCTCCTCTCAGAGCCAGCTGCATGGCTTGGTATAGAGTAAGAAATGCGTGCAGTCCTGACACCATAGCTGTGATGGTGTGAGGAGCTGAACTGCAGTGGGATCTAGAGAAGCCAGCTTTCCATCAACTGGAAGTCAACTACAAGGGGGAATGGTCTTAAACTGAGACACGGGAGGTTTAGGTTAGATACTAGGAGGAAGTTTTTCACCCGGAGGTTGGTGATGCACTGGAACAGGTTGCCCAAGGAGGTTGTGATGCCCCATCCCTGGAGGCATTCGAGGCCAGGCTGGATGTGGCTCTGGGCAGCCTGGGCTGGTGGTTGGTGACCCTGCACATAGCAGGGGGTTGGAACTAGATGATCATTGTGCTTCTTTTTAACCCAGGCCATTCTATGTATGTGGAAAAAGCAAATGTTTTCTGGTGTGCAACCTTTTAAGCCTGGGATGAAGTAACCAATTTGCAGGATGGGCAGAAATTGATGACAATAGGTGGGATCTTGGATGATTTTTCTCATGCGTGCTTCAGTTGCACATTTGTTGGAGAAGGTGAGCCTGGTGGGATGGGACATGTGCTTTTTGCCTGCACAGAGGATCCGGCTCTGTTTCTTGCTTGGCCTTCAGCTGGGAACCATGGGCAGAACCTGGTGCCTTGGAAGGGAAGCTGCCCCATGCCTGGGTGCAGCCCAGCTGCTTACTCTCCTTGTTTGGCTCCCTGGAGAGAGCGTGCGGGTCAATGTGTGTTGCTGGAGAAGTGAGGGCTGGGCTGCCCTAATTCCCTATCCATTCTTCCTGCCCTGGTTCTGTGTTGTTCTGTGCTGTCTGGTGCAGGGGTGGCAGGTAAGGAGGTGTTTGGAGCTGTTCTAGGTTCAAGGTGTGCCCAGGGACACTGAGTTGCTGAGCAGTGTGTGTGTGTGGAGCTTTATCCCCAGCTAATCCCTCTAGCCTGAGGCACATCCAGTCATAAAACTGGTAATGGAGCAATGACAACTGGGTCAAGGAGAGCAGGCGAGTGCTGCACACATCCATCAGCCTTTTCCCAGCACACTTCTGTCCCCTCATCTTGTGTGCTATGGCGAAGAAGACCCAACCAATGCCAAGGTGTGAGTCAAGGGCACTGCTTGGGCTGTGCACGTGAAATTGGCAAGCCCTTCATGCAGCAAAACCAGCTCTCGCCCTGAGCACTTGGCCAGGTGTGACAAAGATGGGTGAAAAATGCAGGGACATGTGACAAGTGACAAGTCTGGAATGGCAACAGTGAGTCAGTGCTGAAGCAGGAGTCTTCTGCAGGTTTGGGGGCTTCCAGAGATGCTCTGACGTGGGTGCTAAGCGTGAAAGCTTGCCATGGTTGTTTCACAACATCCTGCATGGCTGGGCTGTGTGTTCCTCCTCTGCTAGCCATTGTGGCTGGTCCGTGACCACTGATTTCTTAGCTCTACAGGCAAAGGAGTTGCCTTGCTCCTGATGCAGCTCAGGTCTACCATCACTTACAGCTCAGCTGGCTTTACCTATGTAGGGCACTGGTTGTGGGAGTGGGAGGACTGAGATCCGCTGGGCTGGGTGAGCTCTGCCCCTCTAACACGGAATCACCAGTAAGCAGATCAGTCCCTGTAAACAGGTGCAATGCAGCCATCCTGTTTCAAAACATCCAGTATTAATTAATCTTCCAGTGGCAACTTTGCTGTTGGCAAGTGCTTGGCAGGAGCTGCCAAGGCTGGGGGCAGATGACTCAGTGCTGAAGCTCTGGGCTGCTCACGGGGGGATAAAGCCTCTCTAGGGATCCTTGCAGGAGCACAACAGCTCCAGGGAGAAGAACCAGCAGGGCACGGGACTGGGTTGTTTTGCTGCAGGCTTTGGCTGCAGGCAGGTTCCTTGCCTGCCATGAAGGAACAAGGTAGAGATGGGATCCGCCATCTTGTTTCCCTGTGCCCCCCCACAGGCCTGCAGCTGGGCCGTGGGTGTCTCGGTACGGCTGTCATTGCTGTCCCATGACACACAGGGCCAGGCTGGGTGACACTGGGGGTTATTAGGTCCCAGATATATTGCTTGGGGTACCTCGTGGTGCTGGTGGCACGTGGTGAACGTGTCCCTGTGACGCCCGCCCTGCTGCTCGCTGCCCACCTGGTGCCAAACTGTGCTGCGTCATCAGCCACAACATGTCCTGCCAGCGCCCCGCATGACCCGGGGAGCCTTATCAATCACCTCTTTATCAGCCCGTGCTCATCTGCCTTTGCTCCCCACCTTTTCCGCTTAGCTGTGCAGCATCGGTGCTCCAGGCTAGAGCATGGGGTGCAGGCACGTGGTGGGTCGGTTCCTCGTCCACGTGGGAGCTGTGACTGCAGTGTCCTGAGCTCTGTGAGAGCACAGCTTATTGGAGCAGGACAGGCAGCTCCGGCCATTACCTGTGCTTGCTTTGTGGTTCCGTCAAGTGCTGAGCACCAGCAGCTCCTGCAGGGGCTGCTTGCCTGCATGGAGCTCTGCCTGCATTTCCCTGCAGCACCTGGAAACCAACTTCTCTCTGAGCTTGAAGTATCCCCAGGACATTTGAGTGGAGTTTTACCTGGGAGATTAGAATGGGTTTTGCTTCCTTGCTTCGTGCAGCTGTGAGCAGTGCAGTAGCCCCTGGAAGCTGTCATTTAGGGCTTCCTCAGCCCCTGTGTCCCCTGTGGGCTGTCCCCCACCAGGGCAGGGACCTGGGCTCCTGGGCTGAGCGTTGGTATTGGCTGCAGAACCCTAGGATGGTTTTGCCCAGCAGACTGAGCGTGTTGTTCTGCTCCAGAGTGTGGGCATAAGGAGAATGTGTTTTGAAACCCAATGAGGTGGAACCTCCCATTGATTACAGGGGCTTGAACAGGTTTAATTACAGTGTGCAGTGGGGACAGTGCAAGTCAGCTGGAGGGAGGCAGGATGTGTAGAGCTGTGTGCATGCACTATGGGGGGAGAACAGAGGTGTGAAATGCGGATGGATGTTGGACTCTCCCCTCCATTGCCCTCTGGCTGGAGCAGCTGGGGGGCATAGATTTCAGAGTAATATGGCTACAAAGCAGAATGTGTGATCTGGCCCTAACTCTGTACTCAGCTCCTGTGCAGCTCAGCTTGGTGTGGCTTCTCCAAAATCCAGCTTCAAGGTGCACTTCCCACGTGGAATAGGCCCGCCCAGGAAGCTGAGGGCACGCTGCAGCCTGCTGGTACAGCTAAGCACTCCTGGCTTGGGCATGGCTCCCTGCCTGGCCAGGGCACCCTGCAGAAGAATTCTGGTATAGGTGTGCCTCCTGCAGGCAACCTGCTGGGCAGCCTCAGAACCAGCTGCCTTCCAGGGCAGGTGTGCATTCACTGATCACCATTTGACTCATAGGCAGAAACAGAATTGTCGTTGCTGAGGTCAGCTGGGAGCTACTCATTGCTGGGCAATTCGGATTTGCGTCATGAGCTTTCCTGCACAGTCACCCACCTCCTTGGGATGGATTTCCTCCTACAGCAGATGGAGATGGCAGTGAGCTCTCCCTGTTCTGGCACAGGAGCCAATGCACAAGGGTCTGTGCGTCCATCCTCCTGCCCTCTAACCATGATTCAGGTGAGAGGCTTCTGCTGGGGCTACCTCTAAGTGCTCAGCTGGCCCTTGGCAGTGGCAGAAGCATTGCTTTCATGAAACCCCTTGGGCTGCAGAGCTCAAGGATGTGACAGCATACACCTCAACCCTGTTTCTCTTTGTGATCCCTAGAAGGCACAGCTGGGTGACGTAGTGCTGGTAATGGGGCCTGCCTCCAGCAGCTTTGGCTTCTTTTATGAGGATGTGGTCTGCCACCGGAGGTCATGGGACCAGAGAATGCAGGGGATGAGGCTATGGGAAGGTGCTGGCAGCTCTGGCATGCACCAGGCACGTGCAGGCGGTGTGTCCCACCGTGAAGGGTGGGTACCTCTCGGCCAAGGAAGTAACTGGCTGTGAAACCAGGGCTCAGTGCTGAGTGTGGTGCTGGTCAACCTCTGCTTGGAGCATCTGTGTGATGCAGCACTCTCAGCACGGCTGCAGATGACAAACCTGGGAGCAGCGGCTGCTGATCCACCAAAGGGCGGTGCTGCCATCCAGAGGGACTGGAGAGATGGGTTGGTGGGATCCTCCTGGAGCTGAGCGAGGAGAAGTGCAGAAGTGCAGAGTCCTGGCCTTGGGAGGAACAAGCCCAGGCATTGGGATGTCCTGGAGAGCAGCGTTACGGAGATGGAGCTGACGGTCCTGGGGGACACCTGGTGGACAGCCAGGCATTAGCCCCGGGACGCTCCGAGCAGCGAATTTCATCAGTGAGCATCCCAAGTCGTGCAGAGTCAGCAGCAGCTCGGCAGGGGCGGCCGTACCGCGGGATGGTGCTGCGGTGCCTCTCAGCGCAGCCCCGGGGCTGCGGCAGCAGCCGGAAGGCTCCCTTGGATCGGCTGGGCTCGGCACGGTCTGGCTCTGCACAACGCGGTACAGCATCGGGATGGCACGGCCAAGCTTTTTTGCAGCGGGGACGCGCCGAGCCGTGCTGTGCAGTGCCAAGCTGTGCCGAGCCGTGCTGAGCCCTCCCAATGCCTGGGCTTGTTCCTCCTAAGGCCAGGACTCTGCACTTCTTGCTCAGCTCCAGGAGGTTCCCACCAGCCCACCTCTCCAGTCCCTCTGGATGGCAGCACCATCCCTTTGGTGGATCAGCAGCCGCTGCTCCCAGGTTTGCTGTCTGCAGTTGTGCTGAGAGTGCAGCATCACCCAGATCGTCCATGCGGAGGTTCAACGGGACTGTACCACCCCTGACCTCCAGGGTACACTGCAAGCTGCTCCAACTCGACAGCGCTGTCCTCTTTGCCCTCTCCCTTCAGGTGTCTGAACACATCAGTGAGCTTCCCCTGAGCTTTCTCCAGGCAGCTCTCTCAGCCTCACCCCATGTTCGTGGCCCTTCACAGCACTCTCCTCCAAGGAGCTCCATGTCCCTCCCGTACTGTGGAGCTGGGCACTGTGCTTTTGGTGTGGCCTCAGCTGCGCCAAGCAGAAGGGCAGGATCACTGTGTTGAGCTGCTAGCAACACTCAGCCTGATGCAGCCCAACACCACTTGTCTTTTTTTTTTTTTTTTTTTTTTTTTTTTTTTTCAGAAGGGACGCCCTGCTGGCTCAGCTTGACATGGCACAGCCCCAGCCTTGTGGCAGAGCTTGTGCAGGAAGGAAGAAGTGGTGCACAGGTGAGCTTGCAGCCTCCCACAGAGCTGAGCAGCCCCTGAGACACATTGGCACACTCTGCTGTCCTCCTTCTGTTGGTTTGCCCTGTTGGGTTGTTTCTTGGAGGGGGATTATTCAGAACTTAGAGATGACCGCAATGAGTCTGCATCTCTCACCACTGTCTCCTCCTGCCCCCAAAGGACAGGCTTAAAATTGCCTTCAGCCCAAACTAAATACCACCAGAACCACTTGCTTTCCCAAGTACAGAAAAGAAAGCAACAAAGGATGCTGATAACACGTGAGATCCTTCCTTTCCCATGCGCTGTGCATCCATGGGCTTGTACTGTGTGCCCATGGTGTGCCAGGGACAAGAGCCACTCTGCCTCCTGATAGCATCCAGGCTGCTCTGAGGCTTTTAATCTGAAACTATTTCCCCTTGTCCTGTCCTGTCCATGCTGGAGAGTCTGTCCCCTTCCTTCTTACAGCCCCTGTGTACACTGACAGGTCTCTCTCAGGTCTCCTTGGAGCCTTCTCTCCATGCTGAACAGACCCATCTCTCAGCCTGTGCTCAAGGGGAGGCGTTCCGCCCCTTGGCTCACACTTGTGGCCCTCCTCATCCGCAATCTTGCTGAGGGTGCACTTTACCCCATTGTCAATGCAGTGAGGAAGATGTTAAGGAGCCCTGGTCCCACTGCTGACCAGTACTGACCCCTGCAGGACACTACTTGTCACCGATCTCCATCCAGACACCGAGCCATTGACCACCACTCTGTAGGTGTGATCTCACTACTGGTTCCTCATCCATCGAACAGTCCACTTGTTAAATCTGTATCTTTCCAACCTGGAGAGAAGGATGTTACAGGGAACCGTGTCAAAGGCCTTAGTGAAGTCCAGATAGACGACATCGCAGGCTCTTTCCTTGTCCACTGCTACATGGCCGCTACAGCCCGGACAGACACCAGTCCTGAGATCGGCTCCCCAGCGCTGGCGAGCAGCAGGTCCAGCACTGCATCCCCCTGGCGGGGCTGTTACAGGCTCAGGATGTTCCCCTCGATGCATTCCGGGAGCGTCGCGGATCGATCACAGCCCGCGGCATCCGCCGGGTCCACCTGCCCTCCGGGGGTCCGCCGGCCGGCCCCGCTTCGGCTCCGCCTCGTCCTGCCGCCGGGGGAGTGCGGGGGGTGGGGGGGCAGGGAAGTAGGGAGGGAAGGAGGCGGGGAAGGGAGGCGGGGGCCCGACCCGGCCCCGCCCGCGCCCGCCGCGCCGCACCTGAGCGAGCAGCGGCGGCGGCTCCGCGCCCGCCCCGGCCCCGGCTTCGGCTCCGGCCCCGTCGTCCCATGGCTCGGCCGCTACCGCTGCTGCTCTGCCTGGCCGCGCTGGGCGCCGGCTGCCGGGCAGGGCCGGCCCCCACCGGTACCGCCGGGCCCTCCGCCGAGCCGCTGCAGGACGAGGCGGACAACCAGGAGAACATCCTCTCGCAGGTACGGGGCTGCACTTTGGGGGGCGATGATTTTTGGATGGACGCTGCTTTTGGAGGGATGCCGTTTGGGGGCCGTGAGGCTCGGGGCCGTGCTGCTCGGGGGAACGTTGCTTTTATGGGGTGATGCTCCTTGGGGTGCTGAGCGCACCCAGGGTGCTGCGACATGCGTGCCTTGCTCTGTGCTGGGAGATGCCGTGCAGGATCGGGCTGGGTGCATCTGCAGAGGGGTTTATCGCTCCGCTTTGTTCCTGCTTTGAAACACCGACCCGGGGAGTTCCCTGGGGGGCTCGGGGAAGAGGGGGGGGGGAGGGGGGGAGATCCGTGGGTGGAGATCTGCCTCTTTGTGTGCGAGCTCTCCTCGCCCGGGATGCGGTGGAGGACTCTGTTGGCTTTGGCCGATCCGACCGTGTGCTATTATCTGCCCTCGGAAATGGCTAACGCGGAGCCTATTGGAAACATACCGTCAAAGTTATTTTTGTGCTCGGGCTTTCAGAAGCTCTGTCTGCAAATCTCCGTAAAGGAAATTCCTGGCATTGTATGGGGCTAATCAGCAGCACAGTCCCACCGCCAGGTTACGCTGCTTGTAGGGTTGTTCGGTTAGGATTCTACAAGGTTCAGGATGTCCAAAAGTCAGTGGGGAAGTTGGGCATCCCGGCAGGGCCGTGACGGTGCTGTGCTCAGCTGCTAGGTGACTACGACAAGGTGAAGGCGGTGTCTGAGGGCTCCGACTGCCGCTGCAAGTGCCTGGTGAGACCCCTGGGCCGTGGCGCCTGCCAGCGCATCAACCAGGGCTCCTTCCACGCCGAGGACTTCTACACCGTGGAGACCATCACCTCTGGGCCAGGCTGCAAGTGTGCCTGCGTGGCCCCCCCCTCGGCTTTGAACCCCTGCGAGGGGGACTTCAGGCTGCAGAAGCTGCGGGAGGCGGACAGCGGAGACCTGAAGGTAGGAGGAGAGCTGGAGGCTGAGGTCGTGTTGCTCAAAAGTGCTCAGAAAGCCTCTGGGGATTGCTGCTGCCAGCTGGCAAGTGTCAGAATGAATGGCTGGATAGTTGGGATGGTTGGATAGAGGGATGGATAGATAGAGGGATGACTGGATACATAGACAGGATGGTGGGATAGAGGGATGGATTGATGGAGAGATGGGATGGCTGGATACATGGATGGGATAACTGGATAGGTGAATGGGTGGACAGGAAGACAGATAATGTTGTCTCCTTCCATCACCACGTTAAGGTTCCTGCCCTGGAGAAGAGTGTGGCCCAGAGTGCTTTAGACAGATGCTGTCTGCTGCAGCCAGAGAACACCTTGGGGGTATACTCTGAAACACGGCCAATATATAATATTCATAGGGGATTCTGAAAATATTTTTTCTCTTCTCTTTATCCCTTTAAAGAGGTCTTTTGAAGCCTCTTTCTTCCCCTGCTTTGAAAGCTTTTATCTATTACTCTCACATCTGACGCTTTATGGAGAAGAGAGGCTGGGACAGAAGGATGGAGGTGTGTGGCTGCAGTGATGAGGTGCTGTCCATCCCCACTGCCTCACTCCTTCTGAGAGCTGTTGCCCCGTTCAGCATTTGCCCTTCTGAAATGTTGGCACTTCTGTACTATTTGCTGTCCCAAGGCAGAGAACTGAATGCTTGTGACACTTCCTGCTGGTTCTGGGCTGTACCTCGGTGAGGCTGCATCCTGGCTGAGGTCAGCCCTGCACAATAACTCATTCCCATTGGTTTGGAGCTGGGGATGTGTCTCATCTTGTCAGACTGCAGGCAGGGAGCAGCCCGCTGTCCGAGTTCCCCACAGCGGGGGGAGATGACAAGCACAGGCAGATAACCCAGCATGCTGGGGAAGGAGGGACTGCTCTGCAGCTCTCCAGTGGTCCCTCGCTCTCCAGGAAGCTCAGCTGGGCTGAGGCGAAGTCCTGAGACCAGCATAGCCCTTTTAGATGCTGTTAGGATGCAGCTGGCACAGTGCAGCACAGCTTGGCTCTGTCTACTTCCCAGCCATGGTGTGAGCACTCCTCTAGGAACTGGCCTCACTCACAGCCCGCCTGGCGAGGATCCACATCCAGGGCTTTCCTTTGCTGTGTGAGTCTCGGGAGCTGTGAAAGCAGATGGCTTTGTCACCAAGCACGACTCTGAGAAGGTCCCCAGAATAAGAGACAGGCAGTGCCAGGAGCACCCCACTGCATGTGCAATGAATCCCAGTGAAATGGTGACTTGCTGCCCCTCTGCTTGTGGCTGTAGCTTGCATTCTGAGGGTCTTGGGTGTACAGCCCCCAACAAGTGCATGCTCAGGAGGAGCTGGAACACAGCTAATGAGGTCTACAATCCCTGTGCCTTGGTGGAAGCCATCCAGCCCGGGTGGAAGTGCATTTCTCTAGTGTCTGTCTGGCAGCCCACATGCACTGTGTCAGCCATCGCGGTCCAGTTCTCACCAGAAAAGTGGATGCACAGCCATAAAACAGCCTTGTCTCTGCTGCTGCCATTTTACTTGGCACAAAAGGAAACTTTCCTTCGCTGTCAGCTCCACAGGGAGACTGCAGGGGCTGGGGTGGAAACTGCGAGTGCCGCCAGCAGTGCTGCCTGCATTGCTCCCATGTTTATGGAGCTGTGCTGAATGGTTTGACTTGCTGGGAGAAAATGCCACCTTCTTGCAGAGGTTGTTCCCATGCACCAATGATGCTCAGTGGCTGCATGGTGCCATGCTGTGTGTGCTCACGACTGGGGGCAGCAGGGGAGGCTGCGGTCAGAACAGGAGCACAGTGCTGAGGGTATCACTGTCCCCAGGGTCCCCTGAGGTCACCTGTCCTCACCCAGGAAAGCCATGTGCAGGACATCTCCGAAACAGGGCTGTCATGGGAAGGCAGGATGCAGCATCCCTCAGGTGAAGTTGCTCTCCAGGGAAAGCAGTTCTTACGAGGCTGGTGCTGACTGAGGTCCCTGCATGCTGTTGCACTTGAGAGTATTTTTATATTTTTTAACAAGTTTCTTCTTGTTCCAGGAAAAACAAGCCTGGGATGGCAGGAACTCAGAGCATGATCTCAGGCTCCCTTTTATTAGTGCTGCGGTTCTCCCCTTGGCTCATCTGCTGCCACTCGGGACAGCCTGGGGCTGGGCAGAGCCATGGGCAGCACTTCTTATCTCACGCACCATACCTGAGGTCAGGGCTGTCTGTACAGTGGAAAACTTGCTTCTTAGTGAACTTCTTGTGCTCTGATGTGTGCATTATTTTGGCTATAGAAACCATACTGGATGCCTCAAAGCAAAGCTCTGAGCCTGATGGAGCACTGCCTTTGTCTTACAGCTGTCCTCCATTGTTGAGATGCTAGAAAGTGCCTTTTATGGCCTGGACCTGCTGAAGCTGCATTCGGTCACAACGAAGCTGGTGGGCCGGGTGGAGAGGCTGGAGGAGGTAAGGGGGTCCTTGGGGGCTGCATGTGGTGTCAAAGCCCAGTGCCTTTAGGGTGAGGGGTCAGGGTCATGGCCATGGCTGGGGTGCATACAGCAGACCTGATAGTAGCCAAGGAGGTTGCATTCTGCAGCACTGTAATGATCAGAAAGAGCAACACAATGGAAAGGTGATACAACAGGTGTAATGGCAGAGGGACTAACACAACAGAAAGGTGTTAAAAGGGAAGGGAAAAGGACTGCTCACCCATCTCTGAAGACCGAGGCTCACAAGGAAAAACTGCAGCAAGGAGGGATCTCCAGAAGGAGATCCTTCTACAATGGCAGTCAGCTCTTAAACGAGGTCTAAGAGAGGTACAGCCAGGCTCCTTGCAGTCACACAGCTGAATTGCATTCACCCGTGCTCCCAGGGCTGACTGGGTCCTTCCCCCACGTGCTCAATCAGTGGTTCAGGCTGTGATTCAACAGCTGCCACACAATGACCGAGCTACGTCTCGGCTTGCCTTGAGAAGAGCTGAGCCCTCAGTGCAGCTTGAAAGATAGAAAGACAGCATCCATAGCTGAGTGTTCCCTTGGCTGGTGCGATGCATGGGGTGCAGTGTTGAGCTGTGGGGTCCCAGGCTCCCACACAAAGTGCTGAGTGCTCTCTCTGTAGCAGCACAGTCCTGCAGACTGCAGCCAAGCGGCGATGATTTAGAAAGCCAAAATTCCACTTGCAGTGCGTTTCGGGAAGGCACGGTGAGCTCTGCCTGAGGTCAGGGAGGAGGCAGCTGGGAGGAGCACAGGGCTGCAGGACCTGGGTTTCCAAGCAGGGAGTTGACCCAAAAAGGGGAAAGGGGTTTTGAGGTCTAAAATTAATAAAGCACCGATGCTTCTGTCTGTGATCCCACCCTCTTCCTGTGGCTTGGCGTGCTCTCCAGACGCCAGTTGGGTTTGCCGCTGAGCTCTGTGCTGTCAGGGAAGGGGAGAGGGTTTGTCTGAGCCTGAGGTTGGCTAGCTGGAGGTGCCTGGGGGCTTGGAAACACCAAGGGAGGTACTGCCTCTGCTGTGCCTCTTCTTACTGCTCTGCCACTGCTGGAGGGCACAGCACTGGGTGACAGAGCAAGAGAGGGCTGGAGGGGCTGCAGGCAGATTGTGAGCAGCTGTGAGCAGCCCCCTGTTGCTGGCTCAGCACCCAGATTTCTGCCTGCGCCGGCCCAGGATCCAGTGCAGGACAGCTGGGGCACTGCAGGAGAGCCTGGCTCCGTGTCAGGGGGTCAGAGGGTGTGATTTGAGCAGCTGGGCCCAGGCACAGCAGCTGGGCAGCACCAGGGAGCATCACAGGGTGCTGCTCTGGGGTAGCTCTCAGCTGAAAGAGTTGGGTTTTGTCACAAAGGCCAAGAATGGCACAAAGTAGGTGATAAGGGCACAAGGCTGTTGGAAGCAGCCTACCTCCCAAAGGGAGGAGGGTGTCAGTGCTGCTCTGGGAGAGCATCTTCAGCTCAGCAAAAATCTTGCTGGGAAGTCCCACTGTTATTGCGCTCAGCCTGAAAATGCAACACTAACGCTGTGGCTCACAAACCCTGAGCAAAGGCACTCTGATGCTTTTGAGAGTGGCCAGCTAATGGGGCTTGAGTCAGAGTTTGTGCAGAGAAGGGATGCAAGTTGTTTCCAGTGTAACAAGCAACTGCATCCAAACGGTGTCAGCGGAGCAATGAACTCCCGGATGCAGCCTGCAGAGTGAGTGCCTCTGGTTTGTGTTCAGCTCGCAGCTGCTGCCTCAGCTGGCAATTCTGGGATCACAGATGGAGGTTACGGTGGATTTTAGGAGAAATTAATGGCAGGACAGATTCACAACAAAGAACCGGGGGCGGTTGGGGGGCATCTTACACCCAGCCCCGTGGAGACAGAGCCGGGAGCTCAGTGCTTGCCATTCCCCTGGCTGCAGGGCTCCGGGCCAGGGTCATGTCCCAATTCTCATTTCCCAGGGCATGTCCAGGAATGCCACGCGGGCAGGAGTCAGCGTGGAGGAGCCCCTATCAGAGCCCCAGCACCGTGTTGGGGAGAACTGCTCCGGCCTCATCTCCAACAGCCTGGCCGACATTGAGAGCTCGCTGCAGCGGGACGCGGAGGCTGCGTATGTGCACCCCGAGGTAGGGCTGCACGGCACCCATCAGCCACACTGCACGGTTCGGCACCCTGGTGAGGTGCCCCAGCGCTGGCAGCGGGCTGCTCTCCCTGCTCAGCACAGCCCGTGTCCCCCAGTACAGCCAGGCTGCTTTGGCTTAGCTGCTCCAGCCTCCCCTCCTGCTCCTCCAGGTCGGAGGGGCCAAGTGCTCGGAAAGGCTGATGTCATCGCGGCCGGCTGGGAGCCTGGGACGCCGTGGATTAGCAGGGTTTGGGGCACGCAGCCTGCTGCTCTCTGCTCTCCATCCCGAGCAATCGGATGGAGTGGCTCCTGGCACACCCTAACCCTGTGATACCCACAGCACTGCTCCTTGCTGGAGCTGAGCCTGCCCTGCCCAGCGGAGCAAAGCGCGGGGCTGCTGTCACCCTGAGCGACCTCATTTCCCAATATTCCCTCTCATTGTTAATTGCAGCCGGGCTCCAAAGGAATCCTGGGCCCGCCCTCAGCCAAATGGGCACTGCTTCAATGCTCAGGCTGGCTTTCCATTTTGCTTTAATGAGCTGAAATCCCGCAGCCATGAGATGCAGCTGCCGCGGTGCTGGGCTCCTTGCCCCAGCTCAGCCTCTGTACAGCTGTCCGTTGCCACTGGTGGTCCAGGGGCTGAGCGGGTCCTTGCAGGTCCATATTTGGCTATTTGGGCCCATCCCATAGCAAATACTCTTGTTTCTTACAGGGCAAGTACGAAGAAAGGTTCCTGAAGGATGAAACCATCTCACAGCAGATCAATTCTGTCGAGTCCCTCACAGAGTTGCATCTCACTCCTGAGGAGGGGAAGCCCAAACAACTCCTGCAGAGGAAGCTGAGCCCGCGGAGCCGCCCTCCCTCCAAGCCCACCATTGTGCGGGGGGTCACCTACTACAAGGCTCAGTCCTCCGAGTCCGACAACGACATCGAGGAGCAACGTGAGTCAGGCCGATGGCTGCCACCTGCACCCTGAGCAAAATGTGCAGGGCTGCTGCAGAGAGGGAGAATGCAGGGGTGTGGGGTGTCCAGCAGTGCTGTCATGGTGATTTTGGCTCCAGGAGATTGAGATGGGAGCAGGGGGATGGAGATGTGTGCTGGGAGATCCATGGGTGCAAGAGGAGCAGGCAGGGATGCACAGGGTTACGGTAAGGCTGCCGGTGAGTGATGAGAGAACTGAGCAACAAGGAGCAGGGATGGATGAGCTGCTAATCCTGGGATGTGGTTTATGAGAGGGAGCAGCAAAACTGGAGCTGCAGGAGGTGGAGACATGGAGTAGAGGGGAAAGGTGCTGTACTATCAAGTCCTGCTCCCCTCCGGCATGCTGTGTGGCTGAAGCAGGGTGTATTGATCTACAGTGGCAGAACCAATTGGTAAATCACTGCTGAAAAGAGCAGTGTGAGCATCTGGCCCCTGTCCTGTGCACGGGGAACAGCATGGTGGTGTTATTGCATGGAAAATATATGGTAGCTAAGGAAACAAGTCCCTGCCAGTCAAAAATACAGAATCAACACCTCTCCAGGAAGGAAACATGAGTTGATGATGCACGCAAGTCCTACAAATGTGCCTGATGTCACTGCAGGGACAAGTGCTGCAGGGCTCAGAGGGGAGCCAGGACCCCTCTCTCCACGCAGGGTGCCCCAGGGCACGGCGAGGCAGGATTCCAGTAAACTGGATGCACAAAGTAGCACACAGCCTTTGGGTGCAAGGCAGCTAGGTCAGGTCAGTGCAACCCTGCAAGGAGATCTCAGATCCCTTTCTCTGGCTGGGGATTAGGAAAAAAAGGCAGATGGATTCAGAACAAAGAGCGAGGGGAGGGCAGGACAGGTGGCTGTGGCTCTGCTGATCCATGTCTGTGCCTGGCAGAGGACGAGCTGTTCAGTGGGGACAACACCGTGGATCTGCTGATAGAGGACCAGCTGCTGCGGCCCAGCGGGCGGGTGGGTGAGGCTGTGAGGAAACCATCCCCCGTGGGATGGCCGCCCACCCCCAGCATTGACCCCAGCACCGCGCCAACCACCCTGCCCCTGTCCACTGCCGCCTCCATGGGGCCGACACCAGAGCCCACCACTGCCAGCTGGCCACCCCCTACCATGGAGTCTGCAACCACGCCTTCGGTGCCGCCTGAGGAGGAAACCCTGCAGCTGCCGACAGCATCAGCCAGCGTGGTGGCACCCATGGCCACTGAGAGCCCGCCTGTAGCCAACAGCTCCGTCCCCAGCCCTGCCGTGGCTACCACCACCCAGACCTCGTGGGATGTGGGGATGAGCCCTGAGCCTGGCATGGGGAGCAGCCCGGGACCCCCGGAGCAGGCCAGCACCCCCCCGCCACTCAGCACCACCATCCCCGCCACGCCGAAGCAGGCCCTGGAGGAGGAGGACATCAGGAACATCATCGGTGAGTGCACGCGTGTGGCTGCAGGTCCTGTCCCCTCCTGCTGGCTCGTGCCCGTGCTGTGGATTTAGCCATAGGTGGAATGGAGACACTGGGCAGTGCTTTAGCAGGGCATCAAGCGTCACTTGTTAACTCTGCAACCTACCGCATCCCCTTCTTGTGCAAGTGGTGGGCAGGGGAATGGAGTGGCAGAGGGAAGTGTGGGGCTGCCCTGCCTCCAGCCTCGCCATTCCCTCTGCCCACGCAGGGCGCTGTAAGGACACGCTGTCCACCATCTCGGGGCCCACCACTCAGAACACCTACGGGCGCAACGAGGGGGCATGGATGAAGGACCCTCTGGCCAGGGAGGAGCGGATCTATGTCACCAACTACTACTATGGAAACACGCTGGTGGAGTTCAGAAACCTCGACAACTTCAAGCAAGGTGAGTTTGCACTGTCCTCACATTGCCATGGCTGTGTCAGCTGGTCCCAAAACCACCCTTGTTCCCTGCCATGGTGATGGGAAGGACCCTCTTGAGTGGTGGTACCCAGTGTGTGGGATTGTGTGGGGCTCAGAGCATGGGGCAGCTGCCCATGGTGCTTGTCACCACTGAGGGGCCGGGAGGCAGCCAAAGGCAGGGCTGTGGGCCGGGCCCCAAAGGGGAAGATTTCACCAGTGTGGCGTCTCTGTCCCTCAGGGCGCTGGAGCAACTCCTACAAGCTCCCCTACAGCTGGATCGGGACGGGGCACGTTGTCTACAACGGGTCCTTCTACTACAACCGGGCCTTCACCCGTAACATCATCAAATACGACCTGAAGCAGCGGTACGTGGCCGCCTGGGCCATGCTGCACGACGTGGCCTACGAGGAGTCCACACCGTGGCGATGGCGTGGCCATTCCGACGTGGACTTTGCCGTGGATGAGAACGGCCTGTGGGTCATTTACCCGGCCATCAGCTACGAGGGCTTCAACCAGGAGGTGATCGTGCTGAGCAAGCTGAACGCAGCCGACCTCAGCACCCAGAAAGAGACGACGTGGCGGACGGGCCTGCGAAAGAACTTCTATGGGAACTGCTTCGTCATCTGCGGGGTCTTGTACGCGGTCGACAGCTACAACAAGAGGAACGCCAACATCTCCTATGCCTTTGACACGCACACCAACACTCAGATCATCCCCCGGCTGCTCTTTGAGAATGAGTACGCCTACACCACGCAGATAGACTATAACCCCAAGGACCGCCTGCTCTACGCTTGGGACAATGGCCACCAGGTCACCTACCACGTCATCTTTGCCTACTGAGAGCCCCGTGATGGGGCACTGCGAGCGAGGGGCCACCAGCACCTTTTATTGTTGTTATTTTTATTATTATTATTATTATTTTGTACAAATCAAAGAGTACGCGATGGGTTTTTGTCTCAGGCTGTTTAGATGGTGGATTGTAGATCGATCCCCAGGCCAGGACCACCTCTTTGTCCCTGGTGTGACCTTGCCTCTGTGCTCGAGGGCAGTGTGGCGGGGCCCGTGGCAGCAGGGCTGCTCCTTTGGGGGGGACGCTGAGGAGGAGGTGGCCCTGACATAACCCTGCTGATGTTTTTTAGATGAAAGCCATCAGCGCTTAACCCCAGGCCCAGTGCAAAGCTGGCCTTTCTGCTGCAGGCACCAGCTCCTGGCAGGACAGTGGTGTCCACCCGTCCCAGTCGTGTCCCCCCTGGGGACCACCCTCCCACCCAACAGTCAGTAGGTGCTTGGGAGATCCTGCTGTACAACACACACAGCCCTGGTGCTGGCACTTAGCTGAAGACTGTCCCCTCTCCCCCTGACTCTGCCCTTTGCAGCCTACCCTGGGGGCTCCATCTGGCCTGGGGGAGGCTGTGGGTGCCGGGCTGGGAGCTGGCAGTGGGAGGGGGGCATTGTAAATATGTGTAGATGACTTCTGTTTTGTGCGTTTTGTAACCAAAATAGTCCCCACTTGGTATTTGCCTCGCGGAGGTCCCAGCCTCCCCCCCTCCAGCCTGGCACCACCTATATTTACCCACTGTTAATAATAAAAGATCAAGTACCTCTGCAGTGCTTGGGGTCTTCTTTGGGTCTGGGTCACTCACAAAAAATGGATGGTTGGGAAGGGTGCTTGGCCTCCTTGTCACCAGTAGTACCTGACAGTGCCAGCGCTGTACCCAGCAGCCCAAAAGACAGCACTTTGCCTTCCACTCTTTTATATAAGTAACAGTGTATTAAGCAAAATAATAATGAATAATAGTAATAAATAAGAGAACCACTTTATTGCCTTCAGTGCTAGGGACAAACAACAGGATACAAGGAAAGAGAGGTGCTCTCTGCCACTGCCGGGGGCTGCAGCATGTCCCCAAGCCCCCTGTGCCAGCCCCAGGCTGAGGACACTGCCCTGCCACCCACCCAGGGGTGCTGCCAACCTCCAGCAGCAAAGGGCCCCCTTAGAGCCCCACGTCCGGGGGGCTGCGTGCCTCCAGTTGGGGCACAGCCGGGGAGGTTCTGGGCTGTGTGAACTGGCCTGCCGTCAGGTGGGGCCTGGGCCAGGAAAACAGGACTGGTGCACGGAGAGCAGCCAGGCCCCTCGCCGAGCCCGGCTGCTTCCCAGCAGCTCGCGCCGGGGGGACGGGGCTGTGCGGTGCTGACTACGTGGCAAAGGGCAAAGCTTTTCCACAGTGTTGCAAGGCACATATTTTACTGGGGTGGATTGCTCCTCACCCTCCTCCTCGCCTCCCCGCGAGCTGTTTGTCTTTCTGCTGGGTCAACCTTTCTTTCCTAACAGCCACACACACACAAATAATAATAATAATAATTAAAAAAAAAAACACATCAGTCAGTAAGTGGTTCAGACGACGAGGGAAAGCCAACGGTCTGGCAAACTGAAGCTGATCATCTTCTGTGCTAAGTGCGAGGGGGGAAATAACGTAACAACATGCTGAAGTCATTACGCATGGCTGCTGCTCCCAGCCCAGCACCGCAGCCCCTCAGCTGCTGCCCCAGTAGGGTGCTGCCCGCCCCATAGGCCTGCAAACACTCTGCAGGCTGTGAGCAGTGAAAAACATTAAATATTACCCAACATGAAAACAAAACAAAACAAAATAAAAAAAAGGGAAGAAAAAAAACAAACCCAAAAGAAAGGCAGTACAACCTTTAGCAATGCACGTGCTGAGCTAAACCACCACAGCCTAAACCACTTAGCCTTGCTGGGTCCTACCACAGGGTTCCAACTGCAGGGTGACCCTGATAGCAGCTCCCCATGTGGAGGGGTGCAGAGAGCCCCTGTGCATTGGTCCCTGTGGCCCAGGTCTCACCTGGAGGCAGTGCAGGCTGTTCTGCTTGTAGTGCCTTGGCTGTGAGCACCCTGCGGTGCAGGGCTAACGCTCTTCACTGCGTGGCTGGGCTGCCCCATGGCACCATCACCAGCCTGCAGCACCCCCACAAGGGAGGCTGCACGGGGAAGGGTTTGGGGAAGGTGCATGGGGTGACAAGGAGTGGGGATGGGCACTGTGGCAGGGGTGGATGCTGTGGGGTGCAAGGCCAGGATGAGGGCTGGCAGGACCGCCTGCAGCTTGGATCTGGGCTCTGGGGGAAAGCCTGGCCTCAGGCAGAGCTTGCGCAGCAGTGTCTCTGGGTAGGACCCCAGTGCTCAGCACCAGACCTCAGGAGACAGTTTAACAGGGAGAAAAAAAAAACAAACCCGAAGTATGGACAGTGCATAAGTAGCAAGGACAGCCCGTGCTCCCCCTGTGCCAGTGCTGAGCATCGGCTGATGCTGGACACCAGGACTGAGGCGGTGTGCATTGCCTACACCTCTGGCATTGGGCACCACACTGTTTGGGTCCCCCAGGCCTGTCCCCAGTGAGGGGCCACAGAGCTCTGCAATCCCTGGGCTAGACAGGATGTGGCCATTTGGCAGCATCATGCACTGGGATGGGCTAAGCTGCCCTTGCTGTGTCCAGAGCCCCGGGGACTTGCCAATGGCAAGGCTCAGTCTGGCAGCAGGACCTGCTGCATGCTGGGTGCACGGGCTGTGCTGCTGTGCAGGAGTTACTGCAGGGACTTGACAATGGCCCTCAGGGCATGGGGTGTCTCTGAGACAGAGGAGGATGAGCTGTAGAAGGTGTTGGTGTCATTTCTGCGCTGCTCACGGAGGTACGGAGGAACAGATGAACTTTTGATGTGGAGAATCCTGGTGTCCATCACTTCGCAGTCGATTTGCATCATCACCTCATAGTCCTTCCCATTGATCACGTTCTCTGCAAAAGCACAAAAGCCAGTGTTAGCCTTGAAACCTAGTGACCCAATGGCATCAAAAAGCACTGCTTTCTTGGCATGTCATCATGCTGGGCTGGGAGCTTCAGCTGAAGGCAAGCTGGGGTGTGGGCAGCCCTTTTGTTTCTGTAGGTCTATGCACAGAGCCTCATCCTGCCACTGGCACCCAAAAGGCTCTAGACCATGCTCACCATGTGCACTCACACCTAAAAACTAACACCAGCCTTCTTTTTCACTTCTTCATCTGCACATCATTACCAATGGGTTTTGCATTGTATAACGTCTATTACTGAAATGTTGTTCTTGAGATACTAAAGCACAGGGCTGATTAAAGATAGGGCTTATTTAAGAAAGAGGAATGTTTTCACTTTCTCTTATTGGCTTAAGAAAACATAATCCTGATGACACTGAGGATCTAGAGGAATTTATTCCCCAGATTACTATTTAAAAAACAAGTTAAAATGCAAATTCTCAAGGAATTAACTGTGCCTCATTAGCAGGCTGATCTGGCTGCAGTACTTGCAGGACATGGTGGAGTTGCTGACCAAGCAGACCACGATGGGCACAACCAAAAGACTTGCCTTTGGAAAAACATTTAAGAGAAAGACCTAAGAAGGAGACAGTAACAGCTTCCTGTCCGCTGACTATGATCCTGAGAGCCTGCTGAGTTCTCTGAGACTCATGTTCTCCCTGAGAATGGCCCAGGGATGTCTCCAGAAGAGGGAGGGAGTTCAGCTACCAAAGCTTCCAGCCCTGCTGTGCACGGCCCCAGGCTGGGCACGTTTGTTAGTACAGGAGCTGCTGGGCAGCCAAACAAGCTGTGCACATGGCCAGCATCTGCTGCCTGCTCTGAAAGGTGGGAGACTATCCTGCATAGACAGTGTGTCCAGGAATGCAAGAGCCCAGATCAGATTTCCAGGCACGACCAACCCTCGCTTTTCAGAGTGGGAAACGCTGACTGCCATCGGCAGGGTTTTCTTTCTGTTCTAAGGAAGATGGAAGAGCACCTAATGGAAAGCGTATGGACTGGAGGAATGCAATATACATTACTAATTCTTACTGCTTTCCTGGATTAACTCTGATTCTGGATGACAGCTGACAACTATGGCCGGACCCTCTTGCACCCTACACCACCTGTAGAAGCCATTAGATCAAATATGTCTGGGATAGTAATGAAAAGCAGGAGCAAACCCTTTCTAAGGGGGCTGGGAGCCTGCAGGGGAAATCAAAGCTCCCACCTGCAGAAATGAAATGGAAAAAGCTCTGAACGTGCCACCGAGCAACTGCATCCAGGAGCAGCTGTGCCTGGCGCCATGAGCTGACCCCAGGACCCCGAGCAGCAGCATCTCATCCCAGTGCTGTGTCCCCAAGCAGGGCCACGCTGGGGACACCCATCCAGGGGAGCTTTGGGTATCAGCATTCCTCTTGTCTCTTGGTTGCCTAGCCTTTGGGCTGGAGAGGGCACATGGGAACAGATGGCTTCCTGCGGCACAGCAAGCTGGAAATACGGCTCTCAGCTTACCAGGAGCCTGGCTATGTGAGAAAATGTGCACCAAAGCCACAAGTGGGTGAGGTGGGATGGGCCGGCAGCCAGAGCCAAGAAACCCCTCTGTCAGCTCCCCAGGCAGTAAGACTACCCTGCATTTGCCTGCAGCGGCCAGCACAGTGGGTTACTAGTCGGTTCCTTGGCATTGCACAACACAGAATAATAATACCCCCAGAGAGCAGTGATGTGAGCAAAGGAACCGTGCTCTGTGTGGGTGGCAGCGAGAGCATGGGAACGAGCTCAGCCGCCTCTCGCCCAGCCTCCCGCTTCCCTCAGCTCCCCCCACGACAAAACTGGACCACGATTAAGTAAGCCAAGGCTCTGAAATACTGTGGTGCAGCTGCTACTCTGTGCGAGAGGTGCAGTGCCTGCCCTGTTCAAAGCATCCTTTATGGAGGAGCAGGCTGAAAGCCGTGCCAGCCCCTGACATCTTGCCACCACAGCTGGGTCATGCCCTGGCCATTCCAGCCCAGCAGCACAGGGGCTGATGCTCTGCACGTGATGCTCAGAGGAGCAGTGTGACCTGGATGCAGTCAGCGTAGCACAGTGTGTGGAAAGACCAGCTCACTGTCAAACAGGCAGGCATTTCAGAAATTATTCCACATGGCTCCGGCCTCAGTTCGATTCCATTAAATTGTTTCATGATCTGGATGATGAATAGAGAGCATACTTATAAGGTTTCTGGAAGATGGGAAGCTGGAGAGATTTCAACCACCTTGGAGCACTGGAATACAGCTTCGATAAAAGAGAGAAGCTGTCCAAGATCAGGATGCACTTCAGCAAAGGCAAGAGCGAAGTACGGTGCTCAGGAGAATTGAAAGGCACAAGTACAAATGGGGCCAGGCAGAAGCAGCTTGAGGACTGCAAAAGAACACAGTGTATAAGCCAGCACAACAGGCCCAGAAATAATCAGCTCAGCTTCAAGAAGAACAGTCTTACCCTTACCAGGTTTTTAATGCTAATGCCTGCTGATTCCTGCATCAGATCTTTTAAAACTAGGTGGTCTCATGAGTGCATCACCATCAGTTTTGTGGACAAGCCAAGGGAATATAGTGTGGTTCCACGGAGCCCTGCTATGCCTGCATGGCAGGAGCTGAGCCCAATGCTGCTTGTGCTCCCCACAGGCTGCAGGATGGGAGCGGGCCTGGGCTGATACAAACCAGCCTTCTTTCCCAGGGAGAAGGAGGGAGAAAGCTGGCGGTTTTGCTGATGGTGTGCAGCAGATGAGCTTCCAAATGAGAGAAGAGTCAGACACCTGTGCAGGAAGGCCATGAGCTGGGCATAAGCTGAAGAAGCTGAACAATGTCCTGCAGAAGCGTCTGGATTTATAAACAGATTTACTACTCCTCTCCAGCATTCAGAACATAAAGCCTTTCACACCACATGACAACAGAATAAAATTCCCGACAGGCTTAATCTCAGAATTGTAGGAGGCCACCTAGTCCAATCTTAAGCTAAAGCAGGTTCCCTACAGCAGCTGACACAGGTAGGCATCCCGATGGCTCTTTAGTATCTCCAGAGCAGGGCACTCCACACCCTCTCTGGGCAGCCTGCTCCAGGGCTCTGCACTCTGACAGTGAAACAGTGTTTCCTTGTGTTAGTAAGAAACTATCTTTTCCAGGCCAATTGTATGTGCTGTAGTTACTATTTGTTACCAGATTTAAAGGCTGCGTTCTGCACAGATTACTTTGAAATAACAGTGAGGTAGCTGAGCCAAGCACTGCTGTTCCCAGCACCTTCTCAGAGCTCACTGGCCTGGGCTCTACCAAACTCCCAGCATGTG
Organism: Phasianus colchicus; assembly: GCF_987193195.1. Taxonomy (NCBI): domain Eukaryota; kingdom Metazoa; phylum Chordata; class Aves; order Galliformes; family Phasianidae; genus Phasianus; species Phasianus colchicus. Next base: position 9,799,738 of record NC_143444.1, read on the forward strand.
AGCTTGGCCTTGGGAACACCAATCCAATTCCCCAGCATTGCTCTCTGGGGAAGTCACTCTTACAAACAAATGCATTGTCAGATATGGACTACATGTCCTCAGTACTTTTGGTAAGATGCAAGGAGGGAAATCCGGTGCCCCCCCTGCACTTTAATTACCTGTCTTGGTCAGAAATACACATAAGGCCAGAAGATCACCTCTCCTTGTGTACAATAGTGTAGATGATAGTGCAGGATCCATTGAATTAGTTTAATTGATGTCAAATGCCAGGGAATCATCTCTGCATAAGATGATACAAAACCACTGCCTCTTTTAAAAGCATCTGTGCAGAACAAAAAAACCCCTTTGTATTTTCCACCCTTCTTTCTAACAAGCAAGTCTGCTGTGCCATATCAGACTCCCAGCAGAGTCTGTTTTGGCATTAATTTACACTTCCAGCCCTTCTGCAGCCCTATTATCACACCAGCAGGGACCTCAGCAGTTTTCAAAGAGCCATCAGAGGCGCCGCTTGCTTCGTGCTAGCTCACAATGCTGAGGTTTGGTTTAAAGATTTAGCACCAAACAATGAAAACAATTTATACTGCAGCCTGTGCTGGCCCAAAACACGGATTTAAGGCAGCACAGTGTTCAGGAAACACAAACTTCACAGAAGATGAGGGCACCAGCTGCTCTGCACAGATCTGTCCCCATACAAAGCCGGGGCTCCTCTGCCCTATCTGTGCTGTGATCCTCTCCATCTCCATTGAGCAGCCCCGACTGGCCCAGCTGCTGCATCTGGACAATGTTTCCGGCTGAAGGGTTGGTACACACTACCAAATAAGTAGATAAATGAAGCAGTGTTGCTCTAACAGCTACAAAGACTAAAAATACACTCACTGCAATGAGGCAGCAGGGCTTCTAAAATATTTACAGATTTACTTGTTATGTAGGGTTTCCGGAGGCAAGGGAGAAAGCAGTAAGGATACTCCAGTAACTTCTTTTCAAAAGCAGGCTGCTGCTTGCAACTGTTTCTAAGCAAACCAGTTGCAACCTTGTGGACTCAGCTGCCCTCAGTCCCTGGCGCATATCAGGGGAGATCTGGGTGTTTCTATTTTCCTCTCTATGAGCTTTTTACTCCCTGTCCCTCAGCAACTGCTGGGGCTGTATCAGAGGGATGCAGTGAGCACACGCTCATCTACAGAGCTATTACGGACGGAGCCAGGTTGGAGGCACCAACACAGTGCCTGGTCTCCATTTCTCAGGGAAGGTCCTGCACCAGGCCAGGCACACTGCAGACCACACAAGGACATGCGGACAAGCCACAGGCTGTCAGCAAGGAGACAGGGCCTTTTCCCATGCCCAAATTGTTGGAACACTGGTGCCAGGGGCTATCCTAGGGGGACATACATAGCACGAGGAGAGAGTAAGAAAGCTGGAGGAAGCAAGTTCTGTGGCCTCCTAAGTAAATAATGGAGCCACTGGCTGTGGCTGAGGAGAACGATGTGCACTCAGCCCATACCATGGAAAAGGTCAGGGCCTGCAGATCAAGGGATCAGTAGCCAACAGAGAGGGCCCAGTCTGGGTTGACTGTACTTGCTTTTGCTGGTTTGAAGAAAAAGCCAACGGCCCTCTCCGGAGGAGCAGATCAGCAGCACTGATCCTTGCAGGCACATCATTTAAAGCTCCTGCAGGTAGAGTATTTCTTGTGAACACCACGGCATTTGTAACAGCACTGGCTGTGGACATGCTTGCTGTCAGAGCTATGGCCATATTTGAAATCTACATGAAGAATTGAAATAAAAAGGAGAAAACAAAGGCAAGGCACAGTTTTGCTACACTGAAAGTTCTCTTGGGAGTGAAAGAAAGGAAAGAGGCTGGGGAAAGAGCAACTCCATTAGGCAGAACCACCCATGGCTTCTTGGGAAGCACAGAACTTGTAAACAAACTCCGCGCATGGTCTGCAAGACGAGACATACCCACTTACAAGACAAATAGCTGTACACAGGAGACCAGCCTAAAAAGGCATTCATTCTACTGGAAGCTTACTTCAAGAGCCAGAGCTGAAGGATTTCTTCCTCTGAGTGTGGCAGCACAGGACTAAGAGATACGGGCACGTTCCCTTCTGTGCCCAACGAGGAGCTAGCAGGAGCACAAGGGTACAACTTGCCACTGCAGCAGCTCTGCTCTCTTGGTCCATCCAGGCATGCTCAACTCTCACAATTTCAGCCAACGTGTGCTGAAGTGAGACTTGACTTTTTACAGCTCCTGACCCCATTTGTCACTTTTCTTTCTTCTGATATTTATATATCCTCTGTGGTTAACACCAACACAAGAACACTTCAAGGTTTCCTTCAACAGCACTGACTTCAACTTTAAGTGCTCTTTTACACCTCGGTCCTCTACAAGCACTACAGATTCCCTGGCAGGCTTCCTCTGAAAAAAATGTTTTTATTACTTTTCATGCCTTAAACAAGTTGTTCCTCGGTATCACTTTTGGCTTGACTTCTTATGCTTTGATATTAAGCCTCCCAGAAATGGTGCTCCATTTCTAACTCCCTCATTTGGCTATTTGTAATTCCTTCTCATTGTTTTAAGAGAGTTCTTATTTCTAAGAACCTACTTTAATGTATTATTTAAGCTTGCCGGATTTTCTAAGATCCTTTTAACGGTCCTCTTGCATGCAGGCTTTAATCTTTAATCAATCTCCATACCATTTGCCAGCATTTTACCCTACGGTGTTTGCTTTGCATGTTTTCCCATCCTTATGCAGCCCTTAACCTTTGAAGTTGACTTGCAGTATCTACTTCAGCATTTTGACTTGTAGGCAGTTACTGATAAAATTAACTGAATTATTTGACTTCTTATTCTTCAATAGGCAGCCATCATTTTTTTATTGGTGTGGACCTTCTCTATCACCCACTATCACTTATAGCCTCATGTTAAAGTGTCTCACTGATTTAAGAGTGAAGGCTGGTGAGAGCCTGTATTCACTTACAGTTCATATGCCTTTATAGGTTGGATGATATCCAGATAGTGAGCTGAAATTTCCACCTGTTTCACTTGGACACATAAAATTACCTCATTTATTTAGGAACTGTGATCAGCCCTTGCTCGAAGAACATTTTTCATGCAACCTCTGTGCAAGTTTTTGTCTGCATGGGGCAACTGCTTTCCTCCGTGTGAGCTTCCCTGATGCAATACATTTGCCAGTTAATTAAAACAAATAAATCACTCACATACGCTGCAGAGTGCCTATGTGAATGAGGCACGCTAATAAAAATAAGTCACTTTCAAAGGCCTCTGCCTCCCAGCTACAGCAAGAGGAGATTTACGGCTTCAAGATAGGAGCGCTGCCTTGAACCAGAGATGCCTCTTCTGCACAGCGAGGGGCAGCCCAGACTTCTGATCATTTCTCCATCCACAGCCACCCAGAGCGTACTGCTGCTGTGCAGGGGCATGCCGCCACCTCTTCACACGGACTGCTGCAGAACAAGGGACAGGACAGAGGCAGATGATGGAACGATGTGCTGGGGGATGACTGAAATTGAAAATCTCAGGATGTATTTTTCAAATGCTTTCCCACAGCAACTCTGCCGTCCGATTGCTACAGAGGCTCAGCTGGGAGGAGGCACAGGAAAGGTGTGTCCTATGGAGTGGGTGAGGAAGAGTCCCTGCATGGAAAGCTGGGCTTGGGAGTGGAGAGTAGGGCAGCATCATGCCAGCCCCGCTGGCTGCAGTCTCCTTAGAGACTGCAATCCAAACACAGAAAAAGACCGTCTTGGACTGCTGTGCTTTTCCTAATCTCTAGGTTTACTCCAGTGATGTCCTCAAGACAGAGCTCATAAATGTGAACCTCCTCTACCAGTTCTTTGCAGTTGTTTTTTTTTTTTTTTTAATGTTTTTACAGGCTGAGCTCATTATGGATAATTATGATTCAGATCACAGCAGAAATAAAGAGCTACCAGTAATCAAAGCTGGCCTACGTATCACAAACATAAAACTGTATTTGCCACGTCTAATTTAACACTAAGAGGAATTATGTAATCTTAAATTTACAACACTTGAAAACGTATCAAAGCAGATCAGCTGGACTGAAGGCTAGAGTTACGACGTGCTGCACAAACACAGTTTGGTACAGCTGAGATGGCGAACACCACCTCACCTCAGGACTGAAACGTTCTCTTTGCTTTGCAGCCTGGTGGGAGAGCATACCCACACGGCAGTGTCAGCTCCAGGAGCGATGGACATCGAGAGGGCAGGCTCTGTGCAGTGAGACACACGCACTCGGTTCTGGCATGCAGCATCCATACTGGCAGCTAGCGTCATGGGTTTCCTTTTTCTTCCACATTGGGGATTTTATATAGCTTGTCTTTCGTATGGAAAAGCAATCTGGTGTATTAACTCTACGCAGGCATTTGACACACTAGATGTGAAGTCCAATTAATTTATGACTCATTCTCTATCCCTCTCGGACAGCGTGTTCCCAAGAAAATGCCATCTGCAGCATTTATCCTGTCTATACAGAGTAGACCAGTCGTGCTGGGGCTTTGGTCTGCTACATCACACAAAACCCAAGAGATTTTCATAATAACAAAACGGCAAAAAGACACAGAAGATCTTCTGAATCGCCTTCCTGTTCTTATGAATACATAAAAATAGGTTACTTATTTAGCAATTTAGGTAAACAGACCATTATGAAAAGTCACTGGGGAATAAGTCTTTATGATTTCATTTCTTGATCGCTTCCTGTCTAACTAAACAAACATGAACTCAAGTGACACAGATTCCATTGCTTTTGTGTGCAGAATACTTGAACCATTTCTGTCATAATTCTATGAATAATTTAATCATCTTTTTCCTGTCAGGGACAACATCTATTAACAGAAAACTGGTGGGAAGCACAGCATCTCTCAAAGGTTGTCAATTCAAGGAATAATCAGTTTTGCAGAGAGAAAAGATTAGGGTACATCACTCTGAAAAGAGAACAGCAGCATCTTATAATGTGACTAAAATCTGTAGTTAAAAGTCCTTGGCAAGGCTTCAGTCTCAACCTCTAGAGCAGAACTCAATACAAGCATGAGGGGTGAAGGACATCTGTGATACCAGCAAACAATCCTATGAGAGATTCTCAGCCTGAGGCCAAGCACAGCAGCTTTGAGAGGAAGCTACGGGAACAAAGATCTGGCTTCTAAGCATCAAGAGTGAACCAACAACACCCGGAGACAGAGTGCTTGCTGAGCAGTAACCTTCAGAAAAGTCAGCTGTTCACCAGTGTATTGTTTTAGATTTCACTTGATGAGTGACAAGGAATTCTGCCTCTTACTCTGAAAGACGGAAATGGCATCTTTTGTTCGCTTGACCCCAAGGCAGAGGATGTTGAAGACTATATTTACTTAACCCCAAGACATGGGAACTTATAGCACATCATCACTTCCCAAAGAGATTTTGTTTTTATCTTCCTTCTCAGCCTGGGTGGCTTCTGTTTGCTTTACAGACTTCTCAGAGTTTGCTACCAGCATTGGACATCTGCTGCATGCAAATACTCATGCTGCTTGATGGCAAAATCCCTCCAGTTTTGATCAAAAAGCCTAACCATTAGATTTGCTATTGATCATTTGAATTGAAATGTGTATTATTTCAGAGCATGAAGAGACTTATGAAGTCTGTTACATTGGCAGGATGAGAATTGCCACAAAGGAAGGCTGAGGAAGTGGCTGCGATCAGAAGATGCTCAACACAACAGAGCACATGGACTTTGCAAAACTCTCCATCCCACTCAGTACTTTTTTTCTGCTAAGAGCCTCTTTGGGTGCTGTGTTTCATCACAAAAAGCAACTCTTAAGAGAAGTCTATCCAGGTACACGTTAATTATAGAGGGCAAGCACACAAGTATCTCAAAGGCAGACTGAAAACAAGACCCACTGTGTGTGACGTTAGACTACGGACCTATCCAGAACATTTTTAGAAAATTCAAAACTCTGTCACAGCTGTCAGGTCTCAGAAAACAAGGTGAGGAACTTCAGACTTAGCTGCTGACTGGATGTGCACTTGCTTATTGCTATGCAACTGAAATCCCTGCTGTTCGGCATCCTTACTGTCTACGTTCTCCTTGCAGCAGCTCTCTCTGGGATCAGTGGCAGCTCAGAACTCAGTAACCTTTTCCAGTGATTTATTCCACATACTGGCAGATGAACTGATCTGCATGAATCAGCTTTCCCGTAAACAGCCTCTGGTCCTGACTTACACATTTACATACTATGAGCAAAGGAAAGGGGAGAGATTAAAGCACAAGGAAATTAGTTTGGCATACAGGATGCCTGGGGGTTCCAAGAGGATGTACAGCACTTCAGCTCCATATCAGCAAGAATGTCAAATCATGTCTATCTGAAGACTGCACATTAGTCCTTATGAAATACATAGGAAATCTGAAGCTTAGTACCCAGCTGGTTGGTTTCCACATGGGCAAGGGCCTGGTACTGGCACTAATGCCACTGCATTTGTAACTGGCACAAAGGCCAAGGACTCTATAACGATACTTCTTGCAAGACATGGAGCACTGGCACTTTCCTAAGGAGAAATGCAGTAAAGAGAGTATCTTCTTTGGCTAAACTTTGCATGCTATCTCCTACAACAGAGGCTGTACATATGTTCTCACTTTTGTACACTGCACAGAGAGGACTACTGGTGGTGTGTGCTGCACTGCAGAGCTGCAGACATCCCACAGAGACTAAAGGTCCCTGCTTGGGGTAGGAAGAGTGGCTTAGCTGTGCTGTACTCTATAGATTATTTTGATCCAAAGATTGCTGTTATAACCTGCTGCATTTTTTACAGCAGTTAAGTAAATACAGGGCTAATGGCAGATGTTTTCATTTAAAATGAAATGAAAGGCACCGCCTATATGTCAATTTGAAATTCTGGTGTAATGAGCCAACAAGACTCCGAGTTAAAAAAAAAGCAAATTTAGAACCAAATCTACTAGAGACTTAACTGGTCTCAAGCGCATAGTTAGATTTCTAAAATAATAGTTGCAATCCAGCATAACAAACATGACTTGCTTAAAAACAAAAGCTTAAGTTTAACTGTAAATTGCCGTTGGCTTTCATTCCCATGAGAAAGTGCGAGATATTTCTTGGAATAACTTCTCAGCACAGGCATACCAGTGGTGTCCCCAGAACCATGTACAGCAGGACCAGGACTATGCAAGTCTGCTTTTTTTCCCCTCCAGGCTTACCAGCCATGGAATTTCTATGTCCCAGTAGACAGATCAATCGAGTGCTAGCTGAGTCCACAAATGCTGGGGCTTTGTAGTTGGGTAGAGGCAGGTTAAGATGTGGACACAGTTGGCTGCAGGAGCCTAAGGGAGAGTGGTACTGAGTGACAGCAGCCAAGAGGGGAGTGGGACCAGGGTGAGAGGCAGTGAGGTTGTCTGAGGATGCTGAAATGGAGGAGCTGATGGCATGTACTGGCTGCAAACTGCAGGAGTGGCCCAGTGAGGTTGGAAAGGGGGCTGGAACAGGGTGGGGAGAAAGAAACTGGTAAGAGGGGTGGGATTAACACATACCAACATTGATTTTTGTTTTGCTTAAAAATGGGGTTTTTTGAACACCTTAATACTTAAACGGAGTTCACACAATTTCAGGCACCTGCACAGAAGTCCTCAGTGGAGACTTTGCCAGCTGTCCTCATGCATGAGGCAATCTGGGCTGAACAAGAGATGGAGCACATAGGAGAGGCATAAAAGGTAATGGCCATTTTTACTCTTTTAACACACAATTATTGAATAGCTTTTATTAACTTCTTGTCTCTAAGAGGAATATCTTATTGTTCTTGCTTTGTACAGTATTCTCTTAAATACTCCAGCTTAAACTTCCATCGTATTGAACACACACACACTCCTATTACAAAGGTTTCTGTTGATACTTGCCATTAGCTGAAAAGCACTGTGCTGCCAGGTTTGTATCTCGTTTTCCCTCCAAGAAGAATTCTGAAATGTTTTTCAGACTGTAAAGTAGCCTCTGTTTGTACAATGGTGAAAAGGGCCAGACAAACCTTGCAGAACTGTGTCACTAACCTTCATGCACAGACACAGAAGACAGTGACTGACAACTCATGTTATTTCCCAACCTCTGTCCATACTTGCTCTCTCTTCCTGCTGCTGTCAATGGGAACTGCTCAAACCAGCCATGGGAAGAGTCTGTAGGAGAGTTCAGAGGGCACTCCAGCATTCAAAGCATAATCAGAAAAGGATGACAGTCCTGCTGGTAAGAGACTGCCTGAGTAATCCAAAATCTTCTTTTTGAATGAACTGTAAGCTGTTTCGTATTTGAAAAGAGCAATGGGTAAACTCTGGTACAAAGATAAAATGAAGATCCTGTAGAAGAAAACAAGTGAAGAAGTTCTGAAAAAGTTTCAAAGCAGAGGCCATTCCACTTGCACTCTCCTCACCTCCACTGCCAGGGCTGTGGCAGAGAAAAGGAACAGCAAGTAAGCGCAAGTGGAAAAGGCTCCCCTTCTCTCACAAAGACCTGGCTGAGTCATGAGAAAAGGCAGGAGGGGACAAGTTCTTCCACTGAAAGTATTGCCAGATCCTCCCAGAGAGACCCAGCCTCTTCCAGCAGCCACTTCTCTGCTTCACTTCTCTCTGTGGATGAAGAGCTAAGGTGGGCTTAAGGTGGGCTTTCTCCCAGCAAACAGCTGGGAGAAAAGCTTTGTTGTCAGCAAACTTCCAGATGCTTGTTTAGGATGTATGAGTCCTCACAGAGGCAGGATAGGGAGGAGGAGCAATGTTCTCAAAGCAGAGAAATGGTTCTTCTCCAAGCACAACTTCTTAGCTAACAGCCTCCTATTAGTAATCTACTAATGAACAAACTAAAAATGAAGCCGAGTTTCCTACCTGTTATGTATCTTGGAATTTCTGCCTAGCACCTGATTGAGTGCCACAGAGGAAGAAGTGTTTGATGGCATTGTTTACTTTGCCACTATCCTTGTGTCTGCTCCATTTCAACATCCCTGACCAAATCCCTGGATATTTTTTATTTCCTGGATTATACTGATGTTCTGAAGAAAAATCCCAAAGAACTCCAGTAACTACAATTTCACAATGTTTCATTAATGATGAAGGATAAGATTCATCACTGGGTTCTGATGTGTATTTTCCAAATCATATTTACTCCAGTAACTGGAAAGATACTTAAGACTCAATAACATTTAAGAATAAATAGGCTGTAAGTTAGAAATAAGAGCTTGTTCTCCAAGTGATAAAGTGCCTATTTGCTAATTCAGCTCAGCCAAGAAAGGATTTTTGTAAGGGACATGAAAAGGGAGTTTCTGACTGACAAATGCCAAAAATAATTCTGACACATCTCACAAAAATTCCCCTCAGATAATTGGTTGTATACCATCACACTCGACTTACCATAGTGCTTAGGAAAGTGCAATTATTAAAATGTTGGAAGCTTGAACGGATTGTTTGTTTGTTTATGGAAATTCACATCATCAGACAATGTTTTCAGCACGCCTGAATTCACAAAAACATTTGGGTTTGTGATTCACTTGTACTGTAAAACACGTAAGCTTTAAGAAGGCATTACAGCGTATAGATATTCAGTAAGCAAAGTCTGCGCTGTCGCAGGGTTCACAATGTGTTTGATGGCTGTGACAGTGACAGTTTCCCAAACATGCCTTAACCTTGTGGCATCTGAATTAATGATATGTTTATTCAGTTCATGTCCTATCTCTCATGTGGGACTAAAATGGAGATCAAGAACATTTCCTTTCACTAACAAGCCCGTGCCCTTAGTGAAAAGCTGCTTTCTCTGCTGTCCTGCAGCCCTTGAAGATGATTGTTATTAATACTGACGGTGCAGTGCTGAGAGGTCCCTCTCACACTGGGCGTTGTATAACACAGTGGCAAACAGCTGAGAAGCTGATGGAAGGCAGTCAGCATCCCAACAAATCAGAAAGACCAAGGAATTTGCCCTGCTAGGCAGCCCAAATGGGACGGCAAGGACAGTCTCCACACTCAATCTTTGTACATGTGTTAACGCTATACATGTGATGGAAAATACAGCAATAATAGTGGAGTAGAAAAGTCTTTGGCTGCAGCAAATGAGGACAAGCCCAAATGCAGCAGCTGTGGTGCAGAAATGAATGAAAAGAGCTGCTTATCTTTGGAAGGCTTCAGATGGGATCTCCAGAGAAAAACCCCCACCTCCACTGACAACCCTTAAATGAGGTCTGGAAAGGGGTGCATCCTGGCTCCACCCCTTCCATCACTCAGGTTCACTGCATACACCTGAGCTCCCCTGGGTTGGCTCTGCCTTCCCACCAGGTGCTCAATCACTGCTTCAGGCTGTCACTTAGCATTTCCACTATAAGCATGCCACATCAGAGAAGCTAGATCGCACTCTGACAACTCTGATCAGCTATGTATAAACCACCATGACTGGATGGCATTGCCATCGAGTCCTGAGGGAGCTACAGAGGGAGACTGCAGACTGCTGGCCAAGGCAGTCAGAGGTGTCTGACAGGCACGGATAAGATGCCAGCACCCCAGCTCCAGGGGGCACCCTGGCAACCACAGCTTAGAGATGACCAATCTCACTTCTTTTTCAAAGCTGTAATAACCAACACGTGGTCCAAGATTGGTTTCCATACACAAGTCAGACGCATCTCTTTGAAATTATTCTCATAACAATCTATCTTTCATGTTTTGCACTTACCATTGATGTTTACAGCTGGCAACACTATAGACATCTTTGGCCTTCTAGTCTTGTTATGTGTGGTGGCTGGCAGTAACAGGTGGTCCTGAAAAACAGGGGAAAAGATCTGTTAAATCCACCCTAGAAGCATAGAGCTGGGAAAATTCCTTTCCATTCTGTGTTACAGGCATTCCACGTAAAACTATTTACGACAGCTTAGCAATTTCAAGTTGTAGAGGGAGTCTTCCAAAAGTCACAACAGCTGCTCATGCTATGTAACCAAGAAGAAATCCCTATCTCATGCAGCACAATATGAAAAAGCCTTGATCATGTGGAAGGAGATGGAAACTGCTATTAGGCTCTCGTTCAACAGAGTACTTATGTATATGATTAAAGTAATTGAGCTTGACTTCAATGATATTTAAACATGTGGTTAAGGGCTTTGCTGAACTGGAGCCTTTACTGGCAGTGCTGTCTGCTTTCTATATAAATACCTTCTTGCTCTATCTATGTCAACTCATGCCACGTGCCTCTTGCAGTAGGGCCGTATCAGTGAGGGCTTCGACGGGGAGCAAACTATGAGCTCTGCTGACAAAAACTTACTGAGGAAGTCTGATGGCAAAGCTGTGCTTAGCAATTTATTTCACAGTGAGGTGGCTGGGTGCTGCTGTAGAACAGAAGCGTTCAAACAACCCTTGGCTGTAGTAGGAGAAGCTGCATCTACAGAAGCTCCAGATGCAGACCTGGGAAAAATGCAGCCTTTCTTTTTTTTTTTTTTTTAATTTTATTTTTCCTAACTGTAGCTGGATTCAAACTGCTCAGGCTGATGTCTGGAAAAATCTGGTTCACTGCTTATCGTTCAGACTGTGTTGTTGTGCTATGCTGACCTAGACCACAGAAAGACAATGAAGAACATGGAAAACTTCCCAAGCTTTTCAAAGATCAGCTCCTCTGCCTGCAGGTTGCTTCACCATAACACCTCAATATGCAGTGGGTGCTGTGAGGGAAGCATATTTTCCCTCACTTAGTAATTAAGAGCAAAGGATCATGTTTATAGAGTTCACAAATGCAGTGTAAATTCCTAACTTAAGCTCTAAGTGAAAAAAAATCCTGCCGATCACTAAGCATCTTTTCCAGCCCCCCCCCCCCCAAATTAATTCAAAGCTTTATTTTCCCAGTCCATGCATTTACTGCCCTCTCAATGCCAATGATCCCACATTCAGACTGTGTCACTGGGAAGAACCAAACCAACAGGTGCCATCATGTCCAACATATGCCGACCAACTCCTTAAAAAGTTTTTGCAACCTCCCTAAACTCACACCCAACAACTGCCTTTTATTTTTCAGGATCCAGCCATGTATCTCACATGGGCAAATAGCAGCAGGAAGTTTGATCCTTTTTTCTCGTTTCATGCTTTTCCATTTGCAAAACCCCCATGGTATCTTTATGAGACTAGCACTCAGAAATGTCAATGCAGCTCTTGGGCTACCTGGTTAAGGCTGAGAACAGCCACACAAACACCTCACATCTCTGGACAAGGTTTTGGCACTCTGAATTATATTTCCTTCAGGTCACAGTTGTTAACTTCTTACTTTCAGGATAAGGGCATTTTTCCCATTGTTTCCAATGCTTTTGAGAGCCCACAACAGTACTACCTAGCAAAGAACAACTGCTTTCTCAGATTACCTGTGAATTATTAAAACTAACTACTATTTTTTGCTAGCACACATCTCAAAATTGGTAAATTACCTAACACTGGTTTGTTTCTAATGGCACCTTTACTTACTGTATGCATCAAATGTATTCAGAACAATCACAAGAGCTTTATAATTAGAGTAACCTCTACAGAAATTGACAGCAATGTCAGGACAGACCATCCTATCCAATTACCTTTTTGGCTGATTTTTGAAAGGTCAGCGTGAAGCGGCAGACAGAAAGCAAAGGTAGAGAAATTGAGAGGATGCAGCATCCAGGCTGGTCAGAGGTCTGGAGCCCAGGGCACAAACTTACATGGAAAGGAGGAGGGAGTGGGGCTTTGATACCTCTCGTCTGTGCACTCTAATTAGCAAATCCCCCAAGCAACCACAGGGTCTGAAGGAAGTTGCGTAGGGAATCATCTTCAGTGAAACTGCTCTGCTAGCCAAGATGTTAAAATTAACTTCCCCTTAACTTCCAGAATCTGAAACGCCTCCTAAAACTGCACAGGAAAGCAGTACATCCAAGCAGCAATTCACCTGCTGCTCCTCCGTTTTCCTGGTGCAGATGGAACAGCGTGGGAAGGACTGCTGCTCCCACAGCAGATAGTGAGACACTGAAGTCATTTCCACTCATGCTTGTGCATCCAAGCACTCACTGGAGTTGTGGCACAACTCTTCTGGAGAAGATACACACAACAGGCAGTCAGCTGTAAGCCCCAAGTGCTGGCAGGAGCCAACGTGCAAGAGGAGCAGACTGTCTGGGACCTGGATACAGCTCATCTTCGCTACAAAGGACTGTTATGAGTTACTGTTTAACCTGGAGTTAAAGAAATGTATCCATCTCCTTGTCATCTTTAATTTGCAGGAAAGTCCCTCTGATACTTGGTCCTAACTTGCATCAATGATGCAAAGTGTCATAAATATTTTGACAAGTTTGGCTACCTGCAGCATTCTCAGCAGCCTAGAAAGCTTCAAACAGTCCTGAAGTTTTTTTCAAAGTAATACTTAATTATTTGTATGGAACACAAAGGAGTGTAATATTAGTGATCAGGAAGAATTTAAACATTTATGAACACAATGTGAATGCATTACTAATGTGTAAAACATTTTGTCCTTTCCTGTCTTGTTCAGAAGCATGCTGAATTGCAGCCCTGAGGGGAATGTGACGGCATTATTCATCCCTAATTTTAAACACTAGACAAAAATATCTAAAATTAACATACCGTTTGTGATATTAATACATGGCATAAAACTGAAAATGAATAAAAGCAAATCCTACAAGTCAGCATCTGGCCCACGAGCATGAACGTCAACCAGAGGCAAAATAAATCACAACTATTACCCAACAACAGATGGCTCTGGCTTGGGCCAAGATTTGCACTTAGATGGGATGACAATTTAAATAGACGATGCAGACCTGAAAGTGCTGGCATAATGACTGGAAAAACATCGGCCTGGAAAGACAATATTTCAAACGAGTCCCAAGCTTCAGCATTCTCATTTTGCTTTTGATCATCTCTACAGTTTGGTGTTATTGAAGCCAGCTGAGATGGACAGATAGATAAATATAGATATGGATACTAAAAATCCAGCCACAAATGTATTACTTTTTTTATTAAGTTGGGATACAGAAACACATTTGTTCTTGGGGATAAAATCTGAAGTTATTTGTTAAACATCTGATAACGATCACAATTATTAATCCTAGCCACCACAAAACATTCAGGGCACTATATAATTAGGATAAATCAACTGCAGTTAATTATAAAAGTTAAATTAAAGCTTTTAGAAATTAGGTACTGCTATAGGATGAATGTTCTCACTGAATGTTTGCACTTCAGTCTTTGCTGATCTGCTCCTGGACTCAGCAGCACGTGGAACCACAACAGAGATTTCAAGGCTTCTTCCATAAGATCAGTGTCAAGGCTCTAACAGGGATTAAGGGTTGGAGACTCTGTATCTGCAACCCACACAGTCAGATGGCAATGGAAACCCTATTCCACTGTGCTAGAATATTCCAAGGCTGGATGTTCCAACAGCTTCAGCCTGAGTCATATGATATGTGGCTTGTTTCTCAAAGCACCTACCACCTAGATGCATGACAACATGCAGGCAATCTAAGCTTTCAATAAAAAGAGACCTTTTCTAACTCTCCTAGAACAGAGTAAACATCACTGCATATCATTTTCATTAGATGCAGAAAAAAGATGCTGCTCCAAAGTTTTTTTTTTTTTTTTTTTCTTCTTTTTCCTAGCTGGCACTTGGCTTTCAAATGGTAAGAACTGGCAGTTCTGCCAGTTTGGGATTTGCAGCACGTGGTCCCTCAGCAACACTGCACCCAGGAACAACCTCTTCCCTTGAGATCAGTGTGCCACATAGCTATGGACACCAATGGAGCTTCTCCACTCCACAGTGTGGCTACAATGTAGGAAAACAGTATCAGTGCCATGGGAAATGTTTAGAGGAGAGGTACATACATTTGCAGAATATCCAAGTGACATGGGACACAAAGGAACAGATTCCCAAACCCCAGGCTCAACAGGAGCTGTCTTTTCTCCTACCCCGATGTTGCGTTTCTCTCAGATTGACTTCTCAAGATTTTTCTTACCTTCTTAACTGATCTGCTTAGGAATGGATAAGTATTATTCAAAAGCCTGAACGAACATGACTTGATCCAAGTGTGCTTTGTTACAGTGTGGAAGCTGCAGGCCCTATCGCTTCATCTCCTATCATGAAGGCTTTGCCAAGATGTTCGGATGAGCCCAGCCCTCCATCAGAGACTCATCTCTGACAAACTAAGGACAATGTTTTCAAAAACAAGGGACATTTGTTACTTTATGGGAATAAAAGCTCCACAGAGACTGGATTAAAATACCAAAGGAAAATCTTAGAGTGCAGTCATCTGCCCCAGTGAGGAGATTTAATCTTTACCATTGCCTTGGAACCAAGCGATATGCTAGAACATTGCAGCTAACAAAGACACAGGCAAAGCAAAGAGGGCAAGCAGAGCCAGGCACCTCAGCATGCCAGCTCTATCCAGGCAGCTTTAGAAATTTTCTTGTAATAAACAAACACTGTAGCTGGGCATTTTTTCATCTGTTTATGACTAACAGGTCTCCTGGGGAATCATGCCTTGACCTCTTCCAGCTCAAATCTTCACAACTGTGATTCTTGGAGCCTGTTACAACTTCTGCCCATGACGGCTGAGGAGCTTCCCACATCCAGCTCTCATGCTGGCACCTCCCCAAAGCTGCTGCAGGCACTGTTTTTATTTAACTGTGCTACCTCAGTTGTCTCCAGCAAGTCCTGACAGCCAAAAACTTACCTATCAACTACCCAACCATGCCTAACAACCTCAGGATGAAGGAGATACAAAGCAAGTGTTTATTTGATCACAAAAGTTGTGCACAAAATCTACGCACCATCTTTTAAACTTAGTTTTTCTGAACATCTGCAGGAATCTTAGATCAATGAGAAGAGACTGGAACTTCTTTAGAGCTATGCTTTTGGCCTGTGAAACTGAAGTGTGTTTCCAGAGGCCCAAAAAGTTGCATCAACTCCAGAGGCTGCCCTGGGAAAGCCATTGAGGAGATAGGCTTTTTAAAACCCAGAGCTGACAGGAGTGCTGCTGGGAGGCCCAACGAGCCAGCTTTTCTTTCTTCTACCACAGAGTTCACACCTTCTGATAATTTCAGAGTAACTGCTTTGGGCTGCCTGACTGCTGCCAGAGACATGACATTTCCATTCTGATCTCCTAAGCAGGCCAAGGAACCTGAGCTGCATTATGGCCTTTGGATGGAACCTGGTTCTCAATACAGTGGCACCTGAACCTCAGCTGCTCTTCAACACACCGTTTGGGCACAAAAGGAAGCTATTCCCCAGGGAAAAGATCTTACTGCAGCATACCCACAGCCTAAGGGCTTATTCTCATTTTCAACAGCAGTTCCTAACACTGCCAAGCACACAACAAGGACCACGGTGTAAATGAGAATCACGTCTTGGCATATCTGTTTCTGGTTTCCTCTGTCAGCACGAAGAGTAACTGCAAAGGACGTGTATGGAAGTTTACAAATTTGAACAGGAAACGGCTGTATAATGTCACTATTGTTGGGTTGGGTGATGGCAACCAGATGGTGTCCTGAGGATGGATTCACCAATGGCCATTTGAAAACGCCACCGGTTCTGCAATACTGCATGTGCTACCAGAGGACGTGGAACAGGGCAGTCGTTGTAGAACGGAGGGTGTTTCCAAAGCTATTTCTGTCCTTCCAGTGCAGTGCGACCTTGCATCAGAAAAGTAAGGGGATGGGTTTAAGAGAAGGGAATAAAAGAGGAAAACTGTTCAAAGCTCTATATAAACTGTGATTCTCAGCCGCAGCATTTACCCACTATATCACAAACTGTAGAAGCTGCACTGTTTTCAGAGTTGGAGTATCACTTACCATTGTTATTATTTCAACACTAGGCTTTATAAGCCCAAGTGCATTCACCCACCCCATCAAGGATCCTCACAGCAAATTCCTGACAAGCAAAGATGTG
The DNA here is from genome assembly GCF_987193195.1 of Phasianus colchicus. NCBI lineage: Eukaryota > Metazoa > Chordata > Aves > Galliformes > Phasianidae > Phasianus > Phasianus colchicus. The sequence continues at coordinate 9,816,654 of NC_143444.1, forward strand.
AATGGAAGTGAGCAGAAGATGGGCCAACTACCGCAAGGAAGCTGCAGGAAATCTGCACTAAGAATTCACAAGGTCTGAGCCTCTTTGCACAATCTCTTGACAATTCATCTTGAAAGGCCACTTTCAGAGCAGTAGCTCTGAAGTTTTCGGTTTAACTACAACAATTTAGCTTAACTTGAACAAGTGTCAGTTCAGTACATACTAAACTTGATATTGGCTACACATATTATCTCAGTTTGATTTCGCTGCACATTAAAGAAGAGTTTGTAACTGAGAATTCAGCCCCTACCTCCCAACCACAAAATTCTATTACTCTTCTCTAAGTTTTAAAGCTATTTTGAGACTGGGGAGAAGGGAAACTGTCCCATAACAGGAAAGCTCTCAGAAGGAGCGAGAATAGAACTGCTTTCTCTGCTTTTATTTTGGCCAGAAGTGTTCCTATTCACACCAACGCTGTTCCAAACCCGGTGTTTCTATGCACAGGTGGTTTTTACAGCCTATACATCGCACAAAGCAATGAAGTGATGAGATATGCTTTTTATTTAAGTGTTTTACCAGAAATAACTCAATCCCACAGTCCATAAAAAGTCCTGTAGTGTAAGATTACACTTTTTCTGACATTCCCAGTCTAACTTTTATAAATAACACCTAACTGTGCTCCTTCTGGACACTATTGCTGTGGAAGATAGAACGGCCATCCAGCTCAGCTCCCACATGAGAAACTCCTTAACGGAGAGGTCCTCACTGCCTTTTATTATCAACTGTGCTACTGCAGATGTGATATGGGCATGGGCTGCAAAACTAAACCAACTGGAAAGTATCTCAGTGTGATCCAGAGCCTTGTGAAAATCCCAGAGACCCTGAGAGGAATGGAAAATTCACCCCATCACAAGGCTCTTTTTTGAGGAGTTTCTTCCGATCTCTTCCAACAGCAGCACTGCTGCAGGTCGATGAAGGGCAGTGCTAAGCACGTCTAAAGGAGAACCAGTGGCCAAGGACCTCTTCTGGATTAAGAACTAAAACAATTATTGAGACTAATGAGGATATGGAAACCTACTGTGAGTCCTCTACGAAGACAGCAAACATCACTAGTTTGGGAACTACTACTTTATTTTGTCCATTTTCCTGTTGCATTAAATTTATGCTATGTTACCTTAAAGACAATACGAAGTCTAAAAAGCAGATGTCAAATTAATGTGACCTAATTTATTGTCGTAATTTATGATCTCGTTATTCACTTTCCAAGGCCAAATAGGAGGAGCTATAGAGCCTTAAGATAATACCAAAATATGGTGGTAATTCTCAGTATTTATTACTCAACGGAATCTATCTCACAGCCTCTGAGAAAAAGCTCCTGTCTCTCTTCAGGAATCAGAATCCAGAAGCCAGGCCAGCTGACCTTATGTCCTACTGAAACGTCTATCTTAATCCTGTTAACAAAGTGACACCAGCTGCCAAATGACCTCAGTCCTCCCATCCCTCTGCAAAGCTCTCTTACTGTAATTACCTCAGGCAAACCTGCCTCGATCCTAGCTGAGCTTTTTGAATCTCACTTCTGACTTGCAACACATCCTAAATAAAAGCCACTAGATACAAACAGCATTCTTTCATAAATAGGAAATACTATGGGAAACACAGTTAGAAGAACCTTGTGTGTACATAAAGTAATCAGGCACACAAATACACAGTAATGCCAGTCATATGGTAATGAAGGAGAAGGAGGTGCTGGCACTTCATTTGGACTCTATTTCTACCGTGAATGTAGTCTTAAGGTTTGTCTCCCCCTCCCTCCCCCCCAAAAAAGATGCATAGGAGACTCCTGAAAAACTAAACCCTCTGTGAACAAGGAGGACACAGGACAGACTGGACAGAAATGCAGCCAATTACACTTCTCTGCAGAACTCCTTTGCAAGACCCAAAAGTAAAGAACAATGCATGCATTTGCTATGATGTAATTTTGGTTTGGCAGCTGATTAAAAAAAAATTCCTAAACACAAAGTAAGAGGATGTGAAGAACAGAATTCTATGTTCAAGTAAACTGTTTTGGTTAAAATCATATAGGAAGATTTTTAAGGAATTAAATTGCTTTGATAATTTGTGTGTTATTTGTAAAAACTGAGCTTCAAGATAAACTGGAAAGGATATGTGTATATGAAGACAAAGAAAATACCCCAGATTATATTGGTCGAACAGTTCTTCCTGTTATGTTTGATAAGCATCAGATTTTCTTCTTAAGGCTCTCTCACAAACTAGCACCTTAATAACATATTTTTTTTTTCCCTCTAAGTTATTAAAAATGACATTTCTCTGCTATTTTGTGTCCTTCTCATTGGCTGTATAAGCAGAAAAATGTAGTTCATCCTTAACTTCCAGGTGAATCTGTCAATTATTTTGGAGATTGTACAAGTTGTAAGACCCAAAAAGAATTAACTGCTTTATTACTACTACCAATAAAACATATTCCCCTCCTTTTCTAATTCACTGCAGCAGAGCTATGCTTTTGCATAACATCTGCAGGCTATTAGTTTTGCAACTGCAATCTGTAATTGCAAAAACATGTAATTTAGGTAGGGCGTGTGAATAGGGTCCAGGAAAACCAAAGAGGATATAATCCAGATTCTTTGCTTCTCTAACAAAATGTTAACCCAAAGTTTCTATATTTGTTTGCAAGACCTCAGGTCTTCTACTAAAGGCAAATTCTGGATTCCCAGAATTACAGCCCAACTGGAGACCGAGCCTCAAGTGATACAAACTGGAGTGGGCAGTGTTACTACCAACAAACACCTTATTTCCGCTGTTCTGCTTTTGCAGCTCTGCCACATAAAGCAGAGAGCCAACCAAGGCTCACAAACAGTGTGGGTTTTATGGACATGCTCCTTGGATCCAGCATCATGAGATGGTCTAGACTGTAAAAAAAAAAAACAACAACACAATAACTTATTTCTCTCTAGACCAGAAACAAAATTTGGATGAGTGAAAGGAAATTTATGTGAGGCTTTCTCCAAACGCTGGATCAACATGACACTGGGACTCAAAATCCATTTGCTAGTGTAGCTGCACTCTGCTTTCTCATTTTTATGAGTAAAAAAGACAATAAAACACTAGAAAACACTTTGTCCGGAGATGTGGTGAGATCTCTATCCTTAGAGGTCTTTGGAGCCCATTAGATATGTCACAGCCAACTTCACTCATGTTGGTGACAGCCTTTCTTCATGCAGGAATTTCCTTGGAAAGCAGAAATCACATGCTTTCTTACACAGCAGATGTGCCCACACATACCGGTACTCAGGAAAGTAAGTGAACTTTAAATAATAACTTTTAGTTTTCCCAACCAAGAACAAGTGGCCAGTTGTGTTACAACCTTAACCTTTTTTAAATGAAGACAATTCATTTGATTATGTTGTGTTCTATCCTAGAACATGTGACACAAAATCTACCCCTGGTTTGAAATTACTCTCTCCTTCCATCCCGTATGAACAGCAACAGCTTTTCTAAAAAGCATGTTACTCAGTCCATCATATTCCACAAAGGGATTATACACTTCTTCAGCTCAAATACTGAATGTCAGCATATGTGTTATTGAGCTGAAAACTTAGCATGGGATTTACCTTCCATGTTTTTGTTTCTTCCAAGAGTATGTCTTTCACAGTCAGGTAATGGATTCTCATATGATTTGAGGAGATAAAATAACATTTGGCCAACAGCATCTTAAATCTCAGCCACTGATGATGCACGTGGAGGAGGAAAGAAGAACTGAGAACAACAATGAATAGCAAGAATAAGGAATGGCTTTCAAGACTAATGAGAAGACAGAATGAAGTAACCAAATTTAACTTTAGGTCAAAATCATTATTAAATAGATGCAACTAAAGTTGCCTAAAAGCATCCCAGTTCTACAAATTAAACTTCTGCTCTGTGAAGGTTCCAGCCAACAGCAAAAACTCAGATCTCGTTAACACAGCGTGCCCCTCTCTGTTCTCCCTGTAGGAAAGGCACACTTGGCTACTGTTTGCCTGTGACTGTCCAGCAGCGGACAGTGGCATGCTGATTCTAACCTATCATCAGGAAGATGCTGCTTCTGAGAGACCAACATATCTACAGGAAATTAGCAGCAACAAAGCAGATGGGCTACACAGACATATATCAGAGGGACTGAAAATTCCCTTTCTGGAAAGATCAACTCTCATTGTTAACTCTCTGCAGATCTCCTCCTGATCACAATCCTTCTATTCTGAGGTACTTCCTAACCTCTGAAGTATAATTCTTGTTCACTGAGATGGAGGTAGCATCTCCCAGCAGCAACAAGAAATGAGGATTATATCACAGGTAGGAAGATGTGATACATCTTCAGTCATGTGCGCATATGTGATATATTTACGTAGATCTATTTCTATAGATCTCCCACTCCTTCCACCTTCTGGCACAGCTGAATAAAAGCGTGCCTTTAAATAACTCCCAACAATGGGGACACCGCTTTCAAAACCACAAAAATAGACAGTGGAAAAGATACAGGAGGAAACACAGCTAGATAACGAGGAAACAAACGCTCCTCCCAGCGAGCAGCAAGGCTGCATTTTTCCTTGAATCCCCTAGATTTACCCAGAGCTCTGCAATGACTTCAGCTCAGACTTGGGTGGGTCTCTGTACGTCTTGGCAGCGGGGACAGGCGAAGCTCCTACGCCGTGATGGCTGGACGGTGGTCTGGCACAGGGGCCAGGGCTGGTGCTCCAATTTCAAGCTGCCTTTTGTTTTTCTTAAAATGTCAGTTCAGAGACAAGGAGGTTTTAATATCAAGATGCATCGGGCTGAATTGAAATTTGATGGCAGTGTTTTAAACTGTGCAATGTGGATCGCATTACCAATGCTTGTTGGAAAGATGTTTCTCATTCTGCAGATCCCAGGACATCTGTATGGCTGAGGATTCATCAACTATTCATAGTTTCTTCTAATTAAAGAGGTATTCACTATAATATTGTCAAAGAAGCTGTCACCTCTGTTACTAATTACTTCAGTTTAATCAAGAGTGTGAAGATGAAGTTTCTTTTCATTTTTTTTGGCTGTTAGTTTGCTCGACCTACATTTACCCCAGCCCGACGAGCTTCCTCCTCCTCAAGTCTGTAGCTGAATTTCACTTTTAAATCTCACTTCTGAGTCCAGAGTTGTTGCCAAATGCCTGCTCTGTTTGAATTTCTAGTGTTGCTGAGGAAGACGTAAATCAGTTCTAGAAACAGATTTCATTTTATAAGGGGAAAAATGTCTGTAAACATTAGCTTTCTTTTCCCCCCAAAACAAAACCTGACACCAAAACAAGAAAATAATCCAATGGAAAGGAGCCCTTACAGGCATAAATAAGTTACATAATTAACTCACACTTGGTGGCAAGAAGGATCTGGATGCCTGACATTGGGCATTCTTCCTTAATCACCCTCAATCTACCTACAGACACCCCTGATTAATGCACTTCAGAGCACAGCCAACAGAGAGCTGAGCAGCCCAGCCTCTCATGGGCACCAGAAGAGGAAGGCTTACTTCTTCCTTCCTCAGCCCTCATGCCTTCCCTCTGCCAGCCTCTGGCAGCTGTCAAACAACTGCAAGTCCCCTGTCTTCCATAAATAGCAGAAAAGCAGCTCAGCTTCTCCATGAGCTATTTTTCTGAGAACATTAAATGGCTCAGAGAAGGATGCACAGCAGCACGCACAACTACGGAAACAGCATTCTCTCTTCTGGCAGTGACACACGTTCTCACTGGTATTACTGGAAGCAGCTCACCTAGCCAGGGAAGGAAAGGCATCCTCAACTTTTGAGCAGCAGTGGGAATTCATACAAGCCTCATACGGCACTGTGGGGGCCAAAACTTTCACACCCAAGACAGCTGTTATGTAAAAAGCTCTCTCCTGTGACAACAATTTACTTGGATTGTGTGACTGATAAAAGGATAAGCAGGGGCTGATCCGGGGGGTGTAAAGTGGTGCAGGAATGTTGCACTCCTTGCACATCTCGTGACAGTGCTTGTGACCAAGTGCCTGTCTGCTGCAGCAACTGGCTGAGCCACATCATGGGCATCAGATTAAAGAGAGTGAAAGGTCAGCTTTTGGAAGATAAATATGTAGGGAGATAGTTCTTTGCACGCTACTCAAAAGACATCAAGCTATAGCAGACTGGGCCTGACGTCTCCGGGGTACTGCTCTTCCTGGAGAGCAATATGTTTGCTTCTATCAGTACTTGCCAACTCTTAACCACATTTAAAACATAATGGCTCAAGCAAATAGGAGCCTTTCATCTCCCCACTTAGGGCGAGATTAATTTTTTCCAGCTTTAGCTGCCTGACAGAGCTGTCTAGGCTCCCTTTAGAACCTGGAGGAGAGAGCCACCCCCAGAAGGAAATTCAGTCCACGTAGCAGTAGGTGTTTGGGATAGGTGGGAGAAACTGGGAGGGGCTTTTCCTTCAGGTCAAAGAAAGGCTCTACTGAAATTCGGATCACAGAATGAAGATTCAAGAAATGATGGCTGAATCAGTAGGTACATCTGTGAACTCCTAGGCACTGTGTTGATGAGTGCTCTGGCAAAACAACTGATCTGACTATGTGGGTAACGTTAATTGCATAGGCATGTCTAAAGCTACAGACCTCTGAACCATGCTCCTGTGTGAATCCCATCCTCTTTTTCTCGTTTTTACTACTAGAGTAGTTTTAACTCTACACAAAAAGACCGAGCATCATGGACTCACCACAGCGCCTGCAAAGTATCAGAGGACTACCGAGCACCTTGAAGGCATTACATTCCAATCCTCTCCTCAAGCACAGCTGGAGACCCATTCAGCTTGTCATGAACCGATTTAATACACACAGTCTCTATTCTATCACCCCAACTCACCAATGAAAATACCAGACAGCACAGGACACGAAGAAGTTTGAAGAGCCTTACGCAATAAATACTTCGAGTTTCACATAACACAACCGAACCAATGCTGCATGTAGATTTTGTTAATTTGACAGCTCAGTGTGTTTTCAACCACATCACCATGTCCTCCCCCCGTTCAGGATACCACCAGCACTGCTGCCAGAAGTTAATTCAAGATATATCATCTACTCAGCTTTTTCCTGATCCACACCACCAGCTGTAGGAGAAAACAGGAAAAGCGTGGAGAACATGAAGTATCTTAAATGTGACTGGCATCATCTGACGTACACCCCAGGAGGCTACTGAGTTTCCTGGTGATTCTAGAGCTTCTGGAGGTTCTAAGTTGCCTTTGGCTGAGTTTCACAACCCATACCCACACAATTTCTATCAGTGATAAATGTTTCACATTTAACTAAACAGGCCTTCAATGCAAGGGGATAGAGAGAACAGTAAAAGCTTCATGCTGCTTCATTCTGGTGGACACACACACTTTTGCTTACATTCCTCCTTGCCCTTTGAACCACTCCTGGCTCTGCAGAGCTACCCCTGAACCTGCACAAAGGCAGTGTGAACTTCAGGCAGTCCCTGAGCTGCAGATCATTTCCCTCCACTTCTATGATCACACAGAAATGTGTTTACAAGCATACCTACAGTGCACACAGCCCTAGAAAAACTACACATGCCACTGCCGGGAGGGAAATACAGACAAGGAACACGTTAACTTACTGTCAGTGGGTCGAATTCAATAGTGTGATTTCATACAACATAAAGTAGATGCATCAAGGCTTTGGTACTATGCTTTCAAACAGAGCAAGTGTAAAAGCAAGTAAAGGTGATTTCTAACAAAATCAGACAAAAGTTGAAGTGCCACAGCTAAGATTCAGAGTTGTTTTTTCTTCTGGTTCTTTTTTTTTTTTCATTCCTTTTAACCCAGATCCATCTCATTCTTGGGTTCCTATTTCCTCAGAGAATTAAGTTAGTTACAGGACCTTTTATAAGCCAACAAGCAAGTTTTTATATCAACTACTTAGACCTGGAGAGACTTGTAAGTCATAATGGCTGTTGGTTTTGAGCTGTGTGAAGAGGTCCTGAATTTGCAGGAGGATGATGGACAATTGTATGGGAACTGCTGAGTCACAGCCTGAACCTCTGATTAATCACCTGAGGCTCAGCCCTGGGAGCACAGGTGAAAGCAATTCACCTGTGCTGCAGGAAGGGGTGGAGCCTGGCTCCACCGCTCCTAGACCCATTTAAGAGCTGACTACCAGTAGGGAAGGATCTCTCTCTCTTTGGAAGATCCACTCCACTGGAGCATCCTGAGTGAGCCCATGACACTGGTAAGCATCCTATTTATTCTCTTTGTCTCGCTGTACCTAACTCTCTTGCTTATTTCATTATTATAACATCTTAATATTATTTGATTATGTAATATTCCTTTATATAATTCTCATTGATTATACAACAGTAATGGTTATTATACCCACCCAGGCAAAGGAACAAGGCTGCTGGAAGGAGTCAAATGCTGATTATTTGACAACATATGGGATATCAGACCGTTCTTTGTGAAAAAGTCTACATGTTAACTTTTCTGCTTTCATTTCCTGCTTTCAGACCTGCACATGCAAGATAACAAGAAAGAATTACATATACTTTTTACATGTTTGTTTTAACCTCTTAACAAATGACATGCTGTAGGTAACTCCTGTCCTGGACTGTCACAACAAACAGACACAAACCAACATGACACTTATACAGATGTACCCTGTCACAAGGCTGCCAGAGACTTCCTAACTGAGCTAATGCTCCATTTTCAGCACCTGCAGTATTACCTCTGTGTTCTGCCTGAATGCAAATGGTTCCTTTCTGCATCTGCAAATATAATTCTTTACGATTTTTTTTTTACTATTATTCTCCTAGAGCCGCAATTAACTACCTTAGGATTTTACACAAAGTAGAGTGTTACATCTGCCCAGTTTTTCCACAAACATCACCACCTTTATGTTCCTTTTCATTTTTTATCCACATTTCTCTATGTTGGCTTGGGAATTGAGGAAAATTCTTACCTACACTGTATGCAGCACCTTGGTTGCCTGCTGGAGAGTTACAGCTGGTAAGCACATACCAAACACATGGTTTAGCAAAAGCAAAGAGAAGCCCATGATGTATTTTCCTAATGTTAAGGAGCCACCCTTCTAGAGATGTTGGCCCCAGACTGCCAGAGACAGTGAAATGGCTCTTTTCCAGCCCTGTTTTCAGCAATCACCTGCCCAGGGATTAGCTCCTGATCGAACTCCAGGTTCAAGCACTCAGGACTGTTCTTAGAAAGGAGGAGAGCTACGCACGGATTCCCTGGCAAGTTCAAACAGTGCCTCCCAAATGCTAACAAGTGACTCAGCCCAGGAAACTCAGCACTGGCCAAGGCTTCAGGGAAGGAACCATCAATGAGGCACAGCTTGGGAATGTCCATTTCTAGAGCCTCACAGGAGAGTACTGTTTAATATGCAGAAGCCTGGCTGGACTTGAGAAGATGGACAGTGCACCTTCCTTGGCAGCTTTTGGTCTGCGTACAGCTTGAGGTCTTTTTCAGTTTTATCAGACGCCTCTCTCTGATAACTGACGCTCCTGACTTTACTGTGGATAGTGGAGCTTTGTTCAGCAGAGCTTTGCTAGGCAAACTCCCATGTGATTTAACATGAGCCATTTTCACCCAGGGCTCTCATGGTGCAGACACTGAGTTGCTTGTGTGCCCCTCTTACTATGAAGATAGAACGTATCCATTCAGGATTCTCCGACAAAACTTCTAGCTACATGGATACACTTCTGGAACAGGCCTATCCTGATGCTTGGATAAAAACAAGTGAAGGAAAAAAAAAAGACTGCATTCAGAGAATAGGGCCAACTGCTTTCTAGGACTCTCAGAAAGGAGACTGAGGTGCCAAAGAGTTCTCTAATCCCTTTTCTTATCCCTTTATGAGAACAAAGCAGACTTTTGCAGCCTGTCTTTCCATCCCAGTAGGTAGACTACAAGCAACCAAGAGCCTCAGAAGCACAGAACAACTTCTACATTTCAGTCTCAGTTTTAAAGACAGTTACTAAGTTTTAAAACAGTTTAAAAATAAAAATGTACTGCTCATTTTTATCATGCCTCCTACCCTAGGAGTAACTGATTTAAAAATAAAACCTGGAAGGCTCAAGAGTTCCGTTTGGTCCAGTGGGAGCTGGTGATAATCTGTGCACACTCATAATAGCACCTGGGCTCTTAATTCAGAAAATAAGCTTTGTGTGTTGTCCAGCTAAAAATCTGGCAAAAGGATTAACTCCAACTGGAAGCAAATAACTCCATCTGACCAGAATTAACTCTAAATGTGTTTGTAAGACTTTAAATAATGATCTCAGATGTAAGACTATAATCATGATTAACATTTGCTAGAAGGAGGATTTGTGTTGTGTACACATACACTGCTTAGGGAAACCAAGAACACCTGAATGATGCACACTGTATTTTCATAAAGACTCCATGTAGGGCTGCCAGACAAGAAGTGAAAACAACCAGAAAAAAAAATTAAGTACTCTGAAGCTGTGAAAGCATGAAGTTGAAATAAGAAAATAAGGAGGTGTATTTCAAGGTGCTCTCTGCATATACCGTCAATGAAGTTGTGTGAAAAATCATGAAGGTCATTTTTTCATCCAAGAACTCATTCCTACCATACACTAAGTTAAAGCCTTACTGGTTACTGCAGCTACGGAGTTGAAGGTACTATTTATGTCTTCATGTAGATAGGACTCAGCCAGCATCAATTCTATAATTAAGTACTGCTACAGATCATAACAAGAGTCTATCATTCCCTTCTGGGAACTGCTCTGAATAATCCCAGCTGAATTTGTTTCAAAGAACACAGTGCTACCATTGAAGAAAAAAAGCATTACTATCTGGCGTTATTAAAATATTACTAAATTTGGTTTCTTTCCTGAAGAGAGACTGCTTCAGAGCTGCATTTCCATTGCGTGCTGTACTTCGAAGCCCTTCACTTGTCTGTAGACAATCTCACTTTCCTGCAGACTTTATTGTAGGCAAGTGCCTGTTCTCCACTCCTCCTAAGTGAGACACTGCTGTCACGTTCCTGCACTGAGACAATTCCCACTTCATAACCACTCTTCCTCCCATACTTCCCAGTTCTATTTCTCTATTCTATCTCCACATCTATTTCACAAGCAGTGGGTATTTTACAGGGGCTTTCCAAAACCAACAATCTTCCTCTATTTCTTGCCCACAACTCTTTGTCTGTCAAGCATACAGCAGATTTTGAATGAATGTATGCTATTACTGGTCACATCTGTCTGCAACCAGTTTGGGTTTTGGAGATGATTTCTGCAGTACGTTCTATTTTCACTGTAATTATCTACAGTGTATGTTGTCCTTCCAAACACTAGTTTAAAAATAACAAAGTATTAGTTAGGCCCAGGACATATAAGGCTGAAAGAAGTTCAGTGACAGCACTAATATGTTTCATGAAGTTCCAGCAACCGTACCGAAGACAAACGACTCGAGACTATGCACACAAAAGTCAAGAGTGCCTCTTGGTCCACGCCAGACATATTCAAGTGACTCTCTGTCTGTGCTTACACATATGTCCTCAACACCACATTTATTCTCAATTTTATTTGGAGGACAGCAGGATTCAAAGGGACTCCGAGGAGATAAAAATCAGAGTGACGAAGGCTTTGCATCCAAAACGTCTTGGAGAGCTAACAACACAACAGGCACTTCCAAATGAAACAAAACCACACTTGATGCGACAGGCATTACCTCCCTCCTCGGGAACGCTTTTGCATTCTTGTTCTGGTCCTCCTAACCACTGTTTGCATCGGGCTGAGCCAAACAGCTGCTGCCCGGAAGAGGCTACAGTGCAGCTGGTACTTGCTGGCTGCTCCTCTTTGCTGTCTGCTCCGTAAATCCAAGGTGCCTCACTGCCTGGCTCCTGCTCTTCTGTCTGCTTCAGCCGACTTTCCTGGATGCCAGCCCTACAAAGCATGGCTCTTGTTTCTGTACCATTGAGAGCATGCTCTCAAGGCAGGACAAAACTTCCAGACACTGCAGAGTAACAGCAGGGAGAAATAAGGAACCACTGGAGGCTCTGTTGGAAAACCCCATAACGCTCTGAAAGAAATGCTTTCTAAGAAATCACTGGTCTTTATCAACAAACATAGAAGAAATGCCATTCTGAGCTGTTACTTAAAACTTGGAGTTGCTTTCTTAAGTGTGCATTTCCATAATCCCAGGATTAAAGTAGGGCCATTTGTACACTATACACTACCATTAATTTCAGATTATTACATTTCATTCTGAAGACTTTTAGATTGAGCAACAGTCCTAAGCTGCTATGAAAAGCAACATTTCCCAGCTGAGTACTCAGAAGACCACAGAGAACCCTCTTCTTCCCATCACATTTTGCAGTCAGCTCTCCCTTACACCATGCCTACCAGAAATATTCCATGCTAGGGAGGATGACAGCAAGAAAGGCCAGAAGCAAAGTTCATTTTGCATTTTCAGACAGATACCAGAGCTTTGGGAGGAGAACATGAGGGAGAACATTCTATCTGACACGGAGAGAATGCACAGTTTAGCCAAGAGAACTGGTAGCAAATCATGTAGCAGGCAGGATTCATTTTCATTAGTGATATTTAAATGGAAACAGGAGGTTTTCATAAAAGATTTTCAAATTTGAAAGTCAACTGCAGCTCTAATTTGACAGTGGCTTGCTCGTGAGACTCAGGGCATGATGAAGCACAACCACGCACACTGCTTTCCTTCTCATATTTTTTCCAGAGGCAAGGGTCAGCTCCACAGAGAAGACAGGCTAAAGGGTGACCTTTGTTTTGAAAGTGCCTAACAGTTTTATTATGGATACTATGTCCTTAGCTTCAGGTCTTTCAGTGCATATAATTCACTCTGTCCATACGCTATACAGGACAAGATCTTAAATTCTTATGGTAAAGCCATTTCCCTCTCAATAGCTTAGGTTAGGTTTCATGGGATACATGGGAGCTTTTAAAATCTTTCAAAAACCTGCATTTTAACTTGCAAGCAGCTGCAAACTCACAAGACGCAAATATACAAATAAAATGCTTTGTCTTCAGAAGCAGCAATGCTCAAAAGTCTCATCCTTGCATTTTATCTGAATGGGAGACCAAATGATACAACTTTATCACAGAAATCCCCAAACAAAGTCCAGAGAAGAAAACTACAAGTTCAGTGGCAAAACACGCATTGATAAATGTAACAAAATAGGAGAAAAATATGCTAGAACTAAACTAGATATGAAACATCATCTGAAGCTAACTTGCTACAATTCATCTTTGCCTGCAGGACACATGTGGCATCAAATCTGCCGAGAACTGGAACCTGTCTTGCTTACATTCCCTGAATAAGTTCAAACTATTTCCAAAACTATGTTTGTAGCACAGCAAAGTACTGCCACAAGCATTTCTGCCAAGCAACATCATGCAGCAGCAATGCTTTGGTCCTTCACAGCAGCCACCTGATGAGAGAACAGAGAACTGGTAAGAAGAGCAAGGTCAGATGACACCTGAAAGGACTGCCATTGCTTTGCTTTTCTGTCACACCTGTTTTAACACTGGGGACATCACTGCTACTACCTGAGCTTCATCTGCTTTTCTAAGAAGCGGATACAATACAGAACTGCTCTGAGACCATGGCTGCTATGTATGTGTCTCTTAGCCACTGGAAATGCAGGGTCTCCTCTTCTTTTCAACACACTATAATCTTTAGCTGCCTGTAAATAACGTACCACCCAAAATACAATTAACATGACACAAGCTTCTTACTAACAAAAGCAGAACACAAATTAGGTATTTTATTTCTAACACACTGTGTGTGTGAGAAAGATACTGACAAAGAAAGAAAAAAACCTCTCATTTCAATTTGGTTTAATCACTTCTGTAAAAGCTTGTTTGCAGAACTTGAGAAATCCTTAAATGTCCATTTCAGATGTTGACTTTTAAGAGCAGAAATTCACATCTTCAAATAAAATATTTATCTGAAGCTCTATGGTTTATGTACCATAGAACTGAAGCAGATCTGCAAAGTGAAATTCTGGATCTATTCAAGTTGGTAATGGCTTTGCCATTGATTTCCATAGGGCCAGCATTACCCCTGTTCTAACATGTAATAATCAGAATTAAATTTTAATATCCATTTTTTACTGCAATATACTGCAAGATATTGTATGTGCACTGCCATTAAATGTAGTTGGCAAGCTTTAATACTAGGAGACATCTGCACTTTGAAATAAATAGGGAAATTACTGAGAGGGAATGTTAGTGGCCTTTTAAATTCCCCAAACAGATTAGACTTTAAGCCACGATTCCATTAATATCAGTAATTACACGCTTATGCTACAAATGCCATTGTCCTTAATAAGCCTATAATGATGTCAGCCAAGTATCTCTGACAGCCTCCCATGAGAGTGAAATCTAGTGCTTAGCCATGGGAGCTGGGGGATTCTGCCTCTAACCACACAAGAGAAGTGGGGGGATTTGGAGCACCATTTACAGTTCAAAGTAAATTGGAAGGGCTGTTTTCCCCTGTGATCTACTTAATTGCCTTTCAAATTGTTAGCTATTCATGTTTTAAAAAGCAGCTAAGGTTAGCCAGGAAACACAAAATTTTCCTCAGAAGAATCCTATGCTTTTTTCTTACCTTTTGTGCTCAACCAGCAGGAATGTTCACTCTCTCTGAGCATGATAGTACCAAAACCTCCTACTGCTTTCACAGCTATCTTTGTGCAGTTATCTGTGACTCACTTGGAGCCAACACCAGCAGAAATTCATTCCTACATATGTAAGCTAACAAAGTAATTCTAGAAACAATGGCAAGGTCTGAATGCTCTGGCAAAACAGATGTGAGCTCTGGAAAGAGAACAGTTTTTACAGCAGGCAGTGCCAGGCTTACAGGATGACTGCAGTGGCAGCCAGGTGCCTCTCCTCCCAGCTGACAGAGCACGTTACCTCAACAAATTTCAATTTCACAGCCACATTCCACTGGAATTTTAGAACAGATCAAGCAGATTTGGTAAGAGATGCCAAAGGGCAGAAATCAATGGTATTGGCAAAGCTACAGACACTGAATTCTGTCTCTTAGACCTGGGAGAAATGAACAGAGGGGTTCATTACCAACTGGAGATTACAACATGCTTCAGGGAGATGACAGATTTCCACTTGGCCTCCATCTAGCGACAGCGAGGGAAAGCTAATTAAAACTCAACAAGTTAGAAGACACGTTTTTCACCCCCAAAAGCTTTCTTTTCTGCTAACAGCAGTGTTTCCAAACATTTCTACAAATCACTGTATCAGAGTAAGGCATCCGTCTCCACGCCATTCTCTCCTGGCTCCAGTTAGCAGCAGAGCTACAAATTGTGGCACTCTTTTCAGTGATGCATGGCAACTTGCTTTTATTATTCACTGCACAGACTTCTCTGCTCTGAACACACTTTTAAAGCCAAGCCAAAGCAACACAGCTTACATCCATGGTGTAAATACATGGCTTCTGAGCACTGGAGCATTTGGGGACAGCAGGTGTGAATACCAGGAAACATGTTTTGTTACATTGCTAAGTGCCAGTTTCTGCAATGTTGAGGGAAAGCTGAACACAAGTTCCTAAAAGCTGGATAAATAATGAAATTAACAAGTTAACATCTCAAGAAATAAACTGTGACAAAGCCTGCCTGTGAAGGACATTGGCTGCTGAAGCTTGGCAGAGCTGGGAGACAACACTGACCTAGCTCAAGAATTCTTTGCTTGCTGTCAGCTACATATTTCTTGTGGTTCAAAAAATTATACTACAGTGTCTCCTGGCAATAGCAGAAAATAAATTTTGTAGACTTTTAGTGAAAGTCCTTCTTCGTGTATGGTCTTAGTTGGTCCAAGTACTACTTTATCTTCCTTTGACCTCCTTATAAAAAGGAAAGAAAGCCAACTCCAACTGTGGTATGTGCACATGCAAGCCTTCCAAAGCACAGAGAGAAAAAGCTGAAGAGATGATGAGAAATTCAGTCTTATAGGAACCACCAAGCACCACTCAGGGATGACTGTGCCCAGCCTTACATCTTCAGAAAGCTGAGTCTTGCCATGTAAGAGATGCATGGTCAGTCCTAGCAAATGCCATTTTCCCAAAGATCTAGGGAAGTGAAGGCACAGCTCCTCCACTGCAAGTCTGAGTATTTGGAAAACTCACCAAAAAAATTATTACATTTCAGCACTTAGATCAGGGACAAACACTGGGTTACGTGGTACTATACACAGAGCACAAAGAATGGGGATCCCAGAGACATGAAGTGGAAGGGATCTCTGGAGCTCTAAAGCTCACATCACCAATACCAAAGTGACCCAATCCCTGGTTCTCCTAACTGTATGATTTCTGTCCTTTTGTATCTTTCTAACAGATAACAACCTACTAAATGCTTGGGAGAGCCTGTGTGGCAAACAGCCAGACAGGAGAACAAAACCCAGCACCTTTGGGCATTGCTTCTACCTAGGCAAATGAGCAAGTAAACACAAGGGAACCGTCCCTGTCCCTCAACATTAAGAGGAAATCCGTCCCCTCCCAGCTCCTAACCATCAGCAAAAAGGAAACAGGGTCCAGAGAAAAAGGTGCCAGCAGTGCTGAGGTGAAGGGCATCCCCGGCTGAGGCCCAGCTGGTGGCTGCCTCAGCCCTGCAGGGCTCCTTTTGCCTGCAATCACAAAGAATCCAGGCCAGCCATCTGAAAATGCCTCTGGGCAGAACTTGTCACGAGATCAGGTTTGCCCCATAAAGTAACAAACGAGGTGGTATATAAAACTGCTTTTAATTTGACAACGTTTCATATATAAAACAAAAATACCCACAGCTTTGCTACCAAATAAACTTCATATATGGTTTTTAAAAGTCTCCAAACCTCTCCCTGAAAGAGAGCAGAGCCAAGCGATGGGAATTCTGCAGCACAAGGCTCACTTGATTTCCAAGGACAGCTCTAAGTCCAAATGAAAGCTGACAGCTTCCAGGTCATTAATCCAACAGGGCATACAGGGTAAACAGAACCTGTGTACCAGCACAAGCATTCAGGTGGATTACAGCCATGACAGAAAATGAGGAATTAGACAAACATGTTCTGATTTTTATTTTGAGTTTCCTGTAAAGTCTTCTATTATCAATTCTCCACTCCCTTCTACTCATCCTCATCCAGGATATGCAGAGCCTGGTGCTGGCTGTATTTGTGTTGTTAGCTGAAAGAACAGCAGAACATGCCAAGCATTTAATAACAAAATTCCAGCCTTGTGACACAACCTAGTAATCCCAATACTGGAAACTAATCTCATATTTCTACTCAACCCTTAATAAAACCCTAATCCTAACAAAAGTACTGCTATATTTTTTTCTTCTGCCTGAACCTTTTCTAAACACATATATCTCACATAATAAGAAAGTTACTGCAGACTAGACCACAGAAAGATGTGTTACACAAACTTTTATATGTACATCTATTGATTTACACGGGGCGGACTGACGGAAGATTGAGCCAGGAAGAAATAGCATCTCAGATCCAGATCCAGTAATTTTCTTCTAAATGATCATGTTTGTCCTACTGTTTATAAAATATCTGTGCAAAAAGCAATAAAATTTTGTATGGCAAACACTGTTATCACTGTCTGAAAACCAAAGTCATGCATTCTGATTTCTGAACTCTGCATCTTTTATGATGTGGGGAGATCTCTTCAGTTGGAGCAAGAGAAGACATTTCCATTCTCAGCTTTGAAACACAGCTCTCTAACTCAGGGTGCAAACCAGCTTTGCTAAGAGTTGAAGATGCACAGCCCAGTATTGTTGGCTGAATAGTGGCCACAGGCACTCTTCTACTGCCACAGAACTGCTTCCTGTGGGCCATCCCACCACACAACTCAGTTTCTTGTGTGCATAACATTCAGTGCTCTTAAACAGGCACCAGAGACTTGGCAGTGCTCAAGCTCCTGGCCTTGCATAAGCACACACATATGGATGCCACCCTGTCCATTCCCCTGCCTGAAGCCATCAGGAAAGAGGGCAGCTGAGCAATACCAGCTGCTGTCTTTGCTGAGGGGTTCCACTCACCTCAGGCAAGGACTACTTGTATGTGGATGAGCTGCTGTAGCTACAGCTACCAGCTTCCTGCACCTTACCACTCAGGACACTTTCATGATGAGGAAACAAACAAGGTGTTGCGGGGTCCTTGGAAAACATCAGCTGTGAATAAGCATGTATATAACAATTCTCTTCTAATGTTACAACCACAAAATAGCAAGGCAGGAGGCTTAGCAAGGTAAGACCTCAGATTCACATCTGGGTCAAATATGCATTACAGACAAGTCTCAGGACTCAGCAAGACCTTTACAAAACAAAAGAAATAGACTCTCCCACCCATCAGCTGCTGCCTGAACCACCATTTGCTTTAATGATTTCCATCACCAGATCCCAAGCAGCTTCTCCTCTTGTAGCTTTCCTTGCAATCAAGACCACTCAGCACTGAAAGTGTCATCAAACACTTGGAATTCCAGTTTTAAAATAGCTTTTGCTGTTGCTAAGTGTGCTGTACATGTGAGAATATGCCTACCAAAGCTGTAGCACAAGCCTGTCCTGTACACTAGCACAAGAGCTCACCTGTCTCAACCTGAAAATCACAAAACAACAGAATAACTGTACCACTGAATGAAGTCCTTCTCAACACGGGACACAGAAAATGTCAAATGGGAGTATTTTAGGGGAAGATAGAAATAGCATTATGTTGAGCTAGCAGAAATAATTTGTGCACAGAGTACATTTATTCCTAAACCCTGAAGCATAAAAAATTTATTACACCTATTAAACAAATATCCAGTTAACTACTCTGATTATTGGCCTGCTACCACATGTAAGTGTTTAACCACAGGTTGGACCTGAGTATTACACTGAGACCCCAGCAAGTATTGCACAAACCCAGAACTCTATGCTGTTTTCAAAGCAGGCATAAGCTTGCCAAAGGGAAGTTATTCTTACAAAACTTTGAACGTACACTTCATTTCCACCAAGGCTGTAATACTGAGCAATACAAACACTTATTTTTCAAGCTGTTGCCTTTCAGTTTCAACACGTGCTCTTTCAGTCATCCTGTTCATGTTAAAAAAAAAAAAAATTGGTTTGGCCTATTTGTTACTTTACAAATGTCAAATCAGGGCTGGGAGAAGGGTGTCTGAGAGGAAGAAATTGGCAAGGCAGATTTGCCAGTTTGGCAAAAGCAAAAAGCCCCACAGAGCCCCCTTTGCCTGAGCATCTTTCCTTTATTTCCAATTTCCTTGCAGACACTAAACAGATGGTGATACTTTCTGAACACTCCATATGAATGGAGGGTTGAAACTTCCACTTAGGGTGTGTTGGGCTGAGGGTACTTTGCACCCTGCAGAAGCAACTCCTTAAATGCTGTAGTAAGATACTTGTTCACAACATCCTGAAGCGCTTGTCAGGATTGACTGCCACAATACAATGAGGTACATGTGCACAACTGAATGCCTTTAAGCACAGCTCTGTGCCTCTGTACTGACATATGCACTAAAAGAGCTCTTAACACATTTACAACACACGCAAAAAGGTTCCACCTCTTTAGAGCTTCCTGAGCATGGCCATGTACAGGCTCTCTCTCCAAATTGTCCCTGTGTTCCTCAATCCCCTCCCTGCCTGCATAATCCATAATAGAAACATTGCACATCTGGAAAAACGAGCAGGCACAGGAAGAGCGATGAAACCCTTCAGTGGAATTCTTGCAGAGTAGCAGAAATCACATACTGGCCTTGAAGGATTTTATGGCTATGTTGAAAAAATTATTCAATCTCAAGGCTCAGTACTCCTACTATAACTATGATGAGGGTGAACAACTCGGTAGCTTAAGGTATTAACTCTACCAGTCAATATTAACCTTTCAATGAAGGTGTCTAACAATTAGTCCCATTAGAAACTCATATAATACATGGAGTGCACCTACTGCTTACCTGATCAAATTGCATCAGTGTTTTACTTTAAAAACTGTACAAAGAGAAAGACCATTTCTGTGCAGACGGTCTCTCACCTCCAGATACTCCTACCTCAATCCTGCTTCTCCTGTTCCTGGGATTTTCAAACAATCTCATGCTATATTGCCCTTGCATTACAATGCTTTCTACAAAAATCTCTTTCCAGCCTTAACTGTGAGAGGCCTATTTGAGAAGACCACAATCCAGCCATTTTACTGTGAAGGTTATACTGAACCATCACTTACGAAGAAGCAAGTTTAGCTTCAAGTTTGACTACAACATCTGTTGTCACAAGACTCACAGTGTAACAAACAGACTGAGGGATTCATACAAAAAAACAGCACTGAACAACTGCTACACTTACCCTGCGAAATGACACCACGTAGAATGTATCTTCCTTTCTGTGAATAGCTTCAAAGAAGTCTTGATAGCTCCTTGGAGAGGCATAATACACTTGCAGCTCATTCCCTGAGTTCCTGCTGAAGTTAAGAAGGGAAGAAAGTAATTATTTTAGACACAAGAAAGTTAACTTTAATGAGAAAATGGCTTTAAATCATGTGCTTTTCAAAAAACAGCAGCTCTTTATCCATTGAAGGAGCATGAAGAACATTAAATACAGGTGAGGCCAACGAGATCTACTGCAGTGTAGGAGTGTAAAGTTAAAAAAACAAACAGAGCTTTTCATGCAACAATATCATCTTCTCTTTCATTCACCTTTTTTTGCATCTCTGGTCAACTCAAAGATTTGCTCTTCATTTTCAGTTGAGATTGTGCAGTAAAAAGAAGACATTCACAACATTCATGTAATCCTGGCTTATCTTTTTCACAATAGTCATCTTAAATATCCCAGTGTATATGGAAAATACACTGTCAAAAATATTCTGTGTGAAAACACTAGCAAATCATGCAATCCACTGTTTATCTTGGAAAGGTGAGAAATTCCCAGCACATTTTGTTATCATCTGCTCCCATTCAAAAATACCACATTTAATCAAATTGCAAAGCTGTACTTAGACAAACCATTAGCTGGATCTCCAACCAGTCATTTTAATTCTTTCCCACTTTAATAGCATACTATCTGTTTGCAGTATTTGTGGCAAAAACACTGATGAGACTATTCCTCCCAAGCTGTCTGGTGCTGACCCAGATTCTAAACTATGGTGGCTGATTTAGATTATTTTGGTATGTTTCTAAAATATACATAACTACGCCTCTCAAACAAGGCTCAAATCTATCATCAAGTGATTTTCTTGAGCAGCAGTAATAGCAGGCCATCATTCTCTCCACTCTTACTGCTCATCTGGCCCTGTTGAGATAGGAGTGCAGCTGCCAAACCAGGCTTCCCTGAGCAAGATGGGGAGGTGAAAATCCTGGGGATCAAGAGTAGACAGCTCTATTCTGTATACCCTCATTAGCAAAACTATGCAAGTGAAGACTAAGATCACATCCTTCACACACAGGAAACAAAGATCCAAGCTAATTTGAGCTTGATTGCTCATTCATAAAAACACCCATGGGAACACCCCTGAGATTCAGCATTGAAGTTGTGCTGTGATAAAAGACATAACACCCACATATTGCTCAGTAAAACACATCCTGAAAACTGAAATAGGTCCCACAGTTCCGTTTTCTCGCCCACGCTACAGAAGATCCAGCTAGATCTGGAAAACAGTCTTTTATAACTTAAAATCCAGCCGCAGGATGGAACAACAAAGTACATGGGAATCAATGGACCTTCAGCAAGGTAAAGGAGTTCCATGTCTATCACTAGTTCAGAATTCCAGATAATACCAGTTGATTACTGGCATTATATCATGCTGACCTTTGTGCATTAAAGGGTACCCACCACAGATTGCTTCATGAAAGGATGGGAGAAATGGAGGACTCAAAACAGGTTCAAAGCTTCTAGTTTTTTAGTAATATTGTGTATTAGACTGTGTCTCCAAACACTGGTGCTGAATCTGGCTATTTATTCCAAGATAAATGAGTCTTTTTCATTTTCAAACTTAGAAGGATACTTGGTAATGCATCACAGAGCACAAGCATGTGGCAAGAGTGCTTGTTTTAAGGAGTGAGGCTATGGATGCTGTGCTTTAAGCATCAAGAACCATAGTTTTTATGGTGCAAAAATAAGAAACGGGAAAAAAATTTGAGCTTGATATCTGAGTCCCAGATGCACATTTGCAGAAATTCTTATCAAAATCACCACTGAAGAAGGCTAAGAAGACTGAAGTGAGTCGAGAATTTTTCATATATGTTTGTTTTTAAGTCAACTTGATTTTGATCTTCCTCTTCTCTGACTTTACTGCTATGCCTTACAATTGATAAATTTTCTTTAGGTACTCAGGACACAAGATAGCAATGTTGGAATTGCCAGTACTGCACACAAAGATAAATCCACATGCTGTTAGTACCCTCCTATGCATGGATTCACCCATGACCAACAGGTCACCAGCAAGGGTGATCTAAAAGGTAGTGGTCACTAGATTAGATTCTAATCACAAAACAAGTATTGAATAAAAGTCTAGAGAGTATAATATAAATAAAAAGCATTTAGTTCATTATAAGAGTTTCAGAGCTGTCTACATGTACTTAAGTGACATATATCAGGAATATATCTATATATATCATATATCAGGAAACTAATAAAGGAGATAGAGACAGTCTCTTCTGACAGAGATGTACAGTGAAGGGATAAGAGTCAAGCTACAAATTACTACAGGAAATATTCCAAGTGGCTACAAAGGAAAAATATTTCGCAATGGCAGTGGTTTAGCCCTGGGACAAGTGCCTAGACAGCTGGTGGCATCTCTCTTTCAGGAGATATTCAAAGCTCAGCTGGACACTGCTCTGAACCACTTGATTTGACTTTGAAGTTAAATTTATTTGGAGTAGGAGTTTGGACTGAACCTCTCCAGAGATCCTTAATACCTTAAATTATTCTGCTACTCTGTGATTTCACAGGGCATCTAGTAACTGATGTCTTTGGGAGAAACTGGAAGTCTTTTCTATGCTCTCATCTGTTCCAGGACAGTCACAGCATGTAACTGCTGTGACTCACTCAATGCTCTCCTTCGTTTAAACATCAATCCTCCAGAAAAAAAGACAATACAAAAAGCACCTCACTTAAATCTGAGCACAGTACAATATTCCATGCAGAGCTGCATGACGTCAGACTGTTTTTTATTATACTGATACTTTTTTTTTCAAGAGTAATGCATGTATACACATTAAACTACCCTACGCTATAAGAAAAAGCTTGTTAGTTCAGTTTTCAGTTAAAATAGACATCCTTCATCTGCCTATAGAACTATAAAAGTGGCTTTTTTAATTTGTTTGTTGACTTATTGGTCAAGACAAATCAGAGTTTGGCAGTGTGGTTTCCACAACACTTCCCTACAGCTCACTGCTTTCCCCTAGGATGATTCTGCTTACAAAGCTGCAATGCAAATGGAAGGGCCACAGCTGTCTTACTTTCAGTGGCAATATTTCACTTATTTCTCTCAATAAAAAGTCCACTTTATACTCCATTTTCCTTACTCCCCCTTGTCACTTCAAAGCAGAGATCCTTTTAAACACTGTCACAGAGAACACAGGGGAGAGAATTTTTGTTTTCCTTCAGCTTTTGTCACCATTTTTTCCCATCCTCCAAGAAAAGGACAGGATACATGCAGGTGAGGGTGAGAAGGAGTCAAGAAACTCCAAATTAGGACGTACTAATTACCAGCAAGGAAAATCAAGAGATGAAGTTAAACTATACATATAAGATGTAATGATACTTCATCCAAATAGTCTATTTGGTGCTAACTACAGTACTTTTACTCTTGAAGATAGAAACTGTTGTCTTACTAGACTTCTGACAATTAGAAACTTTCTTATAAAATACTTCTTTCCCTGCTTTTTTTTCTTCCCTTAAAGATTCAAATCTGCCTAGAAAGAGATCCTGTAAGTACAGATTTTATTAAGATTCATTGGTAGAAAAACCCAGGAAAAGCAAAGCTCTTTAGGTTTCTTTAAGTGTAGTCTGAATCACAAGAAGCAGCTAACTGCTGAGGTACAGAAATTAGGCCAATAAATGTAGCTAGCATCTCACTCAAGAAACCTGACAACACGGTGTAAACAGGCAATTTTACCAGCTGCTAGTGAAAAATAAAGTCATTAAGCAGAAAGCAACAACAAACAAGTTGTTCTTCCTTACCTGAGGCTTGTGTCTGTGTAAGGCATGGTCATTAGTTGAGAATGTACCTTCTCACTAACAGAGCTCTGAAACAAGGGGAAAAAAAATGACACCAACAGAAAACAGTAAATATTTTCTTGTTTTGGCACTACATAAAACACAATGCACAGCTGTAGCAGAGGGAATATGTAAGGAAGTAGAGTGACCTTGAACAACAGATGGACATTTTTTCACTAGTGACAAGAGAATAACTGAAAACTGAAGCAGCAATCAAGCTTGAGACAAAGAAAAAGGCAAGTGTTCTAATACAGCCAATTTGATCAGAAACAAATAATAGATGTTGATATTGTACACAGTAGGTATATATATTAGGTTATCCAAGAACACAATTTGCTACAATTGAATATGAATGTCAGATTCATAGAATTCTTTTGAAATCACATCCACTTTGTATCTCTGCCAAAATATACTACCCACATCGTGCTTCTGGTGTTAGAGAAAGCTCTGATACCAGAAATGCCTGAACTTGGCCTACTTAAACTTTCTATCGTTTTCCTTTGGACACTGGTGAGAAGAATCTACTGATTTTGTAGAGAGATGTTTATTTATCTTGTTGTGATACTGACTCACTAGTAAAACCCTGCCTACCTGCATAACCCGTGCTTTCTGATGTCGATTATTGGACTTCCTTCTAGACCTTGTTCTTTCCACTTCATGTCTATGAACCCATCCTCGAAGTTCATGATTCAGCCTAAAAATGAAGCAAACAGCAAAAAAACAAACACCACAAAACAACAGCATGAATAGATGTTTCAAACAACAGTGGCAGAACTTCTTAATTATAGAGAATGCTTTAAAGACATGGCAGTTTACTCTTCTGCCTAATTCTTAACATCAGAATACGCAAATTTAACTGCAAGACTCAATTTATGAGAGAATTCATAGACTATAATAGAATACAGTGGTTCAGATGGTGTGAACCAACGAAGGTTATGGAGTCCAATTGCCAAATATCTATAAAGTATTGGAATTATGGATGTTTCAATAAAGCACGTGTGGTACTTTCTTTTGCCCAATGAACAGTAATTCTGAAATTACTAGACAGACTACTGAAATTTAAAATCAAAAGACTATCAGATCAAGATGAAATATTGGTTAAGAAAGCTGAAATATAACAAACAAATTTAAGGAAGTATGGACAAAGCACAATGGAATTAAATTTAGAGAAATTAAATTTACTCTTTGGAAAAAGATGGAGCTAAGGAT
The DNA here is from genome assembly GCF_987193195.1 of Phasianus colchicus. Classification (NCBI taxonomy): domain Eukaryota; kingdom Metazoa; phylum Chordata; class Aves; order Galliformes; family Phasianidae; genus Phasianus; species Phasianus colchicus. Next base: position 9,842,069 of record NC_143444.1, read on the forward strand.
CTCCTAATAATGAATAAAGCAGATCTGCAATGACAAGTTAACTTTGCTTGTATCAGAAGCTGAAGGGCAGGAGACCATCTTTTACATATATCTGACAGATGTGCTTTTTAGTCGGCTGTGATTTCCATACTGTAAACACTTCCACATAAGAGAAATCTCTTCTTAAGTCATTAAAAACCTCCAGGCAACCAGCAAATTGTTGTTCAGTTATTGCTAAGTGACCATTGTATATGTTGAGTGAAAATCATTGCTAAAAGCATCAGAAGATTAAAAAGATCGGAGTGGATGTCCTGTCTCCATGGTAGTAGACACTGGACAGTGCAGACACTTGCAGAGGCACTGTTCACAGACTGGATGAATACTGTGACTGAATAACAGCATCAACCAAAGCCATTTGTCCACTCACCTAACTTGGTAGCTTAAGTGCTCAGAAAAGGTCTGCTCACCTTTGTGACTCTGTCCGGTTGATCAGGGGCTGACAGGGTGGTGGTGGAGGTGAAATATACAACAGTGGTTCTTCTGATACTATCATCAATGCTTTGTTATCAGACACAGAATTATCATATCTGAGAAAAAAAGACACCAGGAAATCCTTAGAAGTTTTCCATTAAACTCTGACCAAACTCAGAGAAAAAAAAAAAAACACTGGTAAACCCACAAAGGCTATGGCTGCTCCTATGAAACCTTAAAAGAAGATGAATAACAATTTCTAACAAACATCCAGTGGTCTTAGTCAACCCCCCAGAAGAGTCTGGTAGCTCTCGACACAAGGCAGAGATCAACATTAACAGTTCCAAAATCTCTTCCCTTATAGGCCAGATATTGAAAAGAAATGCAGCTCATAAAATATTCATCATAAGATGCAAACTGTGAGATCTCAGCAGAGGCAACTTTCTCTTTCATTCCAGAGCTATGAAGGATTTGCCACAGGAATACGGATTATTATTAGCCATTTTAACTATGCAGATAGAAAGAATACAAACTATATGACAGTACAGCAGCCAGAAACTATATTAAAGCCAAGCAGAGAGAACTGTTTTCCCAACCATCTCCAACAGCCTCCAGCAGCTGGATTAGCTTTAAGAAAATGTGAAAAAGAGCATGTATTTCAATGCAAAATTCCTTAGAACTTTCAGTAACAAAACAAAGAATAACATTCCTTTCTCCTTGTTATCTGTATTACTTGAGTGATTTAACTATTTATCACCAAATTGCCATATAATATCCTGCCTTGAGAGAGGGTATAGGTATAACAGCCTTAGTCATCATGATTTTGACAGACTTGTAACTCCTACAAGCTGAAAAAAAAAATCAGTTATAAGACCTTATGAAAGACTTATTCACATCCTGTTTCCCCAGCTTTTTCTCCCCATCTGCTTCTCCTGTTTGCTGCATATTCTCCTTTATCAGTATTAGATACAGTATAAGATACAGTAAAGAGCTCACTTGCAAAAAAACAGGGTGAAAGAAGAGGAGGAGGTACACACACTAGCACAGCCTCCTAGGGGAATTACTTACAATCATGTCACATAAGTCATGGTCTGAAACGTGTCACATGGGACACAAAGCCCTCACCATGGCTACAGCATTAAAGTGTTTGTGATTTATTGCCATCTTTCTGCGTGGTAAAACGTATTAGAGCTTTCTGCACATCTGTGCCTGGCTTTGTTCAACCAGCCAAAATACTCTACTGGAAAGGGACAATCTGATAGGATAGATCCTATAAGTGGAAAACATGAGCTGGATTAGCCAGACTTCAGTCTGGAGACAATTATATGTTCACTTATGCGTTGAGTGCTATAGATTGAGGAACTTGAAAGCAGCTATATAATTAAATAATGCTAAGCATAAGGTTGGACTCAGATTTTTTAAGAAGTGCAGTACTAGTTAATTTCAGAGAACTCTCAGCCATTAACTTCTCCAATTTTCCCTCGAGTAACTAAGAAAATAAATACTATAGCTTGAAAAGAAAGATAGTAAGACATATCTTAACCACGCAAGCCAAAATAAAGATCATGGAAAAAAAATCAAACAGATGAAGAACTGAACAAGCACCGTTAACCTCTGCCACCTAAAACACATGAAAAGTCTTCATCTCACCTATTAATCTTCTCGGAAATTATGTCAATGGGTATTTTCTGAGCTGGGCTGGGCTCCTTGCTAGCTGAGAACTCCAGGAGATTTCTGGTCCGGTGGTTGGAACTCACAGTGGAATCAACTCCATTGGGATCTTTTTCAAATACACTGGAAAACACAACAGGCATTTTGCTTATATACAAGGGATCTGCAAGACTATGACTCTGAGCACTAGTAGAGAAAAGCAATTCCGTTCCCTTTTCAGTTTTATTTTTTTGAAGGATTTTGATCATAGAATGGCTTGAGTTGGAAAGGACCTCAAGGATCATCAAGTTCCAACCCCCCTGTCGTAGGCTCTGGTTCTCTCGTTGTCTTAAGCTTCACCTGATGAAATTGAAAGGAATCTGTAACCTAGATCTGCAGGCATAAGAAAATTACCTGTATACAAATAAAAGTACTCCACACTTCCACTTTCATCAGCCTCAAAGTCAATTTACATAGTTTATACTAGTACAGCATGTAAAGAAAATATAGCTCCCAAATCCTGTGCAGCTGCTAGCTTGGAACATTATGCCAGATGTTCAACAGAACTGTATATGAAGTTCAATTCTATATGGATTTACAGACAACAGCAGGATTGACAATGCAGAGGCAGTGGAGCATGGTACCATGTACCCTGCCTTCCTGGTTTGTGTTTGCACTGACTGCAGCATCTTCCCCTGGAGCCTGCTCAGGCAGCCACGCAGCATAAGAACGTCTGTGCTGCCCTAGAGGCAAAGCAGGATAGAACTTCAAACACTAGCAGGAAAAATGAGACAACTGCCACATGAGACTGACGATATCCTAGTTCAGAAAGACTATTTATGAGTGAAAAATCCTGAAAGCACAAAAGCACTACTTCAATTTGTCCTTCCCAGAGGCTAGCTTTACTCTTCTGTAAATATGGTTGCTTCCTGAAATACACATCAAAATGAAGCCCTAACCCTCTTGGCCGACAACAGCAGAACATTGCCAGCAGCAGCACAGCAAAAATGCATGAGGACCCCACTATGCCAATGAGGACTTTGCCATGCATGTTGATCACTGCTTACAGAGTACATTTTGATTCATGCCCCATCTCTCCTGTGTAGCAGAGCATAAACCCTGCAGGGGAAGGTCTCATTTTCCTATTTGTTACATAGCATCACATTGCAACAGGCAATGAATGCAAATGGCTATAACAAAGAAAGACAAAAACTACCAAGGACAGGAGGTTGAGTAGTCCCCAGCTAAGAAGAAGGCTTGCAGACCTAGCTGCCTAGCACTCCCTCTCTTTTGCCAATGTACTTATATTCTTGTTAACAGCAACCCAAGTCTCCTCATGAGTATTTGGGTCACGTTCAGCAGAGCTGTGGAAGCCAGGGTGATCCAGATAGGGGCTGATGTCACTTGGACTGCCTTGTGTCCTTCAGGTTTCCATGCAGCAGCACAGAACCTAGGCAGCAGAAACCTCTGAGCTTGTTTTCACTACAGGGACAGTGGGCAGAAGAGTATCTATAGGCAGCTTCCTTATCGTATATGAACGCTAACATCCAGAAGTCTCATTGCTTCTAATGTGTAGAATGGAAAGCTGGATGGCTTGTTCGTAGTCTTGTGTATTAGCCAACGTCAGGCTATCCAATTTCACAGAACCAATCTCCATGACCTACTCAATTTTATGAGATTGTGTTCCTTCTCTTTCAATGAAGCACTGGTTCAGCTGGCAGCAACTAGAGACAGATACCCAAAGGGATGCCATGCATTCCTGCTGGAAATCTTTTATCTGTGAAGCAGTTTTGGGTCCTTACTCTAGCTAATTTCAAGCCCTCACAGCTACAGGTTTACAGAAATTTAGTAATGAAACCAAAAACATCTATCACAGAAGCTCTGAAAATTTCAACAATTTCCGGCAACCTGTTTCTCTACAGTTCAAAGTGAATGAAATGAGCACTATTGGTGAACCTGCTGGGTATGGCATTTCATTCTGTCCTACTTCTCTTCCTTCCTGTTCAAAATGACAATTCAAACCAGAAAAACTTGCCACTTAATTCTTTAGTTCAAGCTTGTTAACAACCAAATCAGAAGACTTGTAACAATTCTGCATTTTTTTCCATGATGGTTCTTTCTTCTTCCTTGCAATACAGTTCCGAAAGGATAATTTTTATTGTTTCAGGTTTCAGCTAGCAGAGGTGAAAAGTCTGAGGTGAAGTGTCACATGTAACATGCATTCCAAATGCTGAACAGAATTAGAGAAATCCAAACCAAGTCCATTGAGGAAAAAGATGTGGACTTCTGCAATCACGGGTAATCTTCACTTTGTCCTAATTTACCTGTTTTATCTCAACAGCCACTCAAAACCACACACACACTCCTAATTCCCTAATTATGTCAGCTTTAATCTAGGGAAAGACACTGTAAACTTTTTGTCAAATCTTAAATTTCACTTTTGGCATTGCTTACGGGATGTATCAACATGAAAGATGATCTCTTCAGCAGCAAGAAATAAAGGAGAAGAACAGAAAATCCTTTACTGTTCTAACGGGCAAAAAGCATGGCTCCCAATTCTAAGAACATACACACGCAACTTGAGGGTAAAATATGATATTATTTATTTTATTTACTGCAATGGCCTTTTTTTTCCTCTTGAAGCAAAGTTGTAAGCTACATGGACTACACTTGCCTCCCTTATCCCATTCATTTTTTGTAGGATGATGACCAAAAGCACCTTTCCCAAAATCTCAAAACACACCCTTCCTAGCTCCTTTAGATTGTGGTAGTGACCCAATACTAAAAGAAACGTTATTTTTGATAAGAATCTCCCAACACAACTTGAAATACTGCCTCTCTTCCATTTTTTACTTATCTAGGGAGTTTTGTTAGATTTTCCCACCAGAATAGAAGATTTTGTTGTTTCAGCATACAGTGTCTCTTCCTTCCTTCCATAAAGGTTCACTTGCAGAGTTTGCCTGTAAACAGGGCTCCATCTTCAGGTAATAGATAGGAGTGGACATGCAGGTAACAGTCTGTATCCTCCTCTGACTCTTCATTCCCAAAGACTTGCCAAATAGGTACATGAGGGTATGATATCAGAAATAATCTTCCTTTACTTAGGATGAGAAAGGCATAATTTATGACCAAAGGCAGCAGCTAGGATGAAATCTCTCTTGCAGTGGTACAACTGGAAATACCTGCCCACCTTCAGCATACTGAGCTTTGCATATGCTATGTAGAACAGCAGCAAACAAGCTGGAAAACAAAGGGTCTGCAGACCACATCCCAACCATGAGAGAAGATGAAGTCAGTGTAAAGTATTTTTACAGAATATGCAGAAGAATATCCACAGAAGGTGGATAATCTCCCCTTTAGAACAGAAAAAAAATCTAAAAAACCCCCAGCATTTTTAGCTAAAAATATTTTAATATTACATAGTAGAAGCAAGGAAAATTTTTTCATTCTGTTGGCCCTCAAGATGAAAATCTGGAAACAGAAGAGCGTGTTGGCATATCTGCTGTGAGAAAGTTTTGCTACTTGGAGGAAATGAGTTGCCGTCCCAGCTTAGAAGTCAAGAAAACTTAAGGCAGAGAAGTGGCTTTATTGGAGATGAACACTTAGAGGCTGGAAACTGGACCTTCTTCTGTTTGGTCATGCTTACGCACCCCGAGCACTTATCAAATCTTTGCAGCCTGCATATGAACATTCCAGATATTGTGGGCATTAAAGGGTTTTCACACAGCTATAAATGCTCTGTCCAAGCTGGCTGAGCTATCGTTTCATTTAAAATGCAAAATCAGGTCCAAGGAATAAAAAAAGAATGAACCACTAACTGCCTCATGCAGATGTGTGTTCAGAAGTGTAGATAAATTTGATCGTAGGAGGGAAAGCAAAGCAACCCTCCTGTCACGGTTTCTCCAAGAAGCCAATAGCACCTGATATTTTAGCTGTATTTTTACTTCTTTGGTTTGAATGTCAGTTTGATAAATGTAAAAGCCAGCCTTGCCAAGAGCCTGAACTAAATTTCATTTCTAATTCTGGCTAAACAAACCCTACGCACTTCAAGTTTTGAATACTGACATTTAAGTTCTACAGGAATTTCTAGACGAAAGCCAACAGTGATATCATAACAAAGAGTTTTCTGGGGACAGAACTATCTCTGAGTACAAGCTGGGATTTTTCCAACAGGGTGAAGTTAACAATGCTAGGAGATACCAACTGAAAATGATGTCCTCTCCCTAACTGGTTCCAGACAAGGCTGTGACAACACCAAATGCTCTCCGGGGAGTTTTCCCACTTCTCATTGTCAGCAAGGGCACCACTTATCTGCCTGGGTGCTCCAACAAAACAGCAAGGCACTATGCTCTGCTCCGGAGCTCCTATCTGCAAGTGCTGGGCTGGCGAAGGGAGAGTGGCTGTCTCTTGTGCAGAGAAGGATGACAAAAGCCACTGAAACTGGAGGGGCAGTGTCAGAGAGCTTTTGAGTTTTGCTTTCTTTAAAAAGCAATTCAACATTCATCAAGGGTGAAACCTTTGCAAATTTCACTTCCAGCCCCAGCGGATGAACTGCTGGAGAAAAGAGGAAAGCATCAGTGAGTGTCTGGCATTGTGTGCAGGCTTTGTGACTGCACCAGCAGGACAAGGTAAACAGGAGAGCACAGCCGGCCCAAGGCACTGCTCTGCCAGGATGAACATGTGGCTATGATCAGCAGCAGGAGGAGAAAGGAATCACTTCCTGCAGTTGTAGTCTGTAAGAAAATTCAGAGTATTCAATTTTACTCAAGCTACCAACACATTCAGAGAGACTCTAAGAGGTCTGGAACAAAACCTTACGTCCAAATTACCCAGTTTGTCCTTTTCCTTTCTATTTTTCTCACCCCTGAAAGAGAAATTCCAACACCAGAGCAAAGATGTACCACAGGAGTTTTTGAGCTTTGGGCCATCTCCAACTCAAATGAACACTCAGCTCAGAACTGAGACTTACACTTCCATTGTCACAAACTGTAAAGATGGTTTCCCTTGTTAGGGGTCTTAAAGCCATAAACATCTTCCTGGACTTCTGCTGCGTCTCCTAAAACACTTGAGAAGCTCCATATTCCTTTAGAAGTTTTTCTTCATTGTGTGTAAAGAAGCCCAGGAGTGGATGAACAGGGAATGAGAAACTCAATCTGTTATACAGACCGCAACTTGTGGTATCCTGTTCTTAGCCATCTCTTAGATGCTTCAGTGGCCAGCACAACTTCAGAGACCGCTGCCCAGCCTGAAGCTGAAATCGCAGGGCATGGCTACAAGACTTAATGCTCCCTGTCCAGTTCTGCTTGCTAACCACTCACCACCAGTGCATGGGGAAGACAGCACTCACCAAGCAGGACACCTGGCTGGAATGCCCCTCCAGTACTCTGAAAGTGATGGTTTCAAGCAACCTGCTCAACTCAGTGCTGGGATGGAGTAAGGAATGAGCACACAGCATTGGGAAGAACTGTTAGGACAACAGAAGCAAAAGCTCTCTTGCGGTTACTAGCTATAGCCTTTCATTTATGGCAGGTGACAGACACAAGGCTTTAGTCTGCTCTGAGTGCACATCTGGGATGTTACAAAGCTTGCCGTGATGAGCACTATGGGGGTGTGAAGCAGACCACACCAAGACCTTAGCCCAGGACTGGCTTCTGTGGGAAGAACGTGCGTGGCCAAACCTGAAACATGCAGTTCCAACACTTCTGCAGGAATGCAGCACTGGCTGCACATGATATAACAGTAACTCCTTTGCCCACGCAGCTCACGGTTTAAGGGAACTACCAAAAGCCTTCTCTGACTTTCCACTATCCCATCACTGAGGTATGCAGCAGCTCCCCAAGCTCCTGCTCGCTGCAAGACAAGTCTGTTTCTTTAATCAGAGAGCCCAGTGGTAAGGCTCAAACAATAGCAACTGTGCACAAAACCACCACTGAATGCACGAAACGTCTGAGTAATCCTGCTCTCCCACGCATTAACTTGAGATTGCTCAGCTTAAGTAAAGGCTCCAAGCCACGCAGACACCAATGCAAGTATGTTTGATGGATGGTACTTCCAGCAGCCCCCAAACAGTGCATGCTCTGAAAGCTCAGAGGCTACACCACTACCAACAAAAACCCTGCAGGCTAGGCAGGACACCATCCCAATGGGCAAAGATTTATGCTTTGCTTGCCACATGCTTACAAAGAGCAAGACATGGTAGCATGCAGCTCAACTACCCTCGGGTGGTTTCCTCATTGTTTGTAGAAGATGATTAACCTTACTACTTCTGTTTTCTGCCCAATGCTTGTGCTACCAGAACAAGAGTGAGACACACCCTTAAGTCTTTCAAGAATTGAAAATTACTGATTCTCCAAGCTGCAGACTGCAACAGCAGCAGACAAATCCTATTTCTCAGCCACCCAGGCAAGTGCCTTTATTTGCAGGTTGCTCAGTGGTTCTGAACTGTAAATAGATTATTCAGTTTCCAGGATAGTTCTAGAAAGTAGAGGAAAACCCATCAAGACATTCCAGGGAGGAGCTGCATCAAAACCTCTACGAAAGGCCAGCAATTCCAGTGCAGCTGCTACAGGTCAACAGGACACGAGAGATTTTGAAGCAGAAGCTTACTTATCTGCATCAATCACCACCTCAGTCATCTTCCATCCCAAACACAGCTTAAGAATTTTTGGTTACATCACCAAGTTCGTTTTCCTATTTGAAAGGGATTCCAGCCATGCAGAGATGGCTGACTTGTAAGCAGAAAAATAAAATAAACCCACATCACTTTCTCAACCTCCCCACCCTGGTTCCAGTCTCTTCATAGATCTGCCCTTCCTCTTTCCAACTTAGTCTTTTTGTTTTCTGTCCACTAAATATCGAAAACAGTGGTTAAGACATTCTGGCTGGCTATCCTTATAAATGCTCTAAAACTGTTGTTAGATGATAACCACGTAAATTTGAGCAGACTGATTAGTGTGAAAAGCAGCGTATCTAGCTGAATATTCTTCATAGCCAAAAAAAAGCAGTGCTAGGGCCACAAGCAAGCAAGGCTTACAGGCATTGCTGCCTCAAGAAGCAGAAATGCAGAGAATTCATCTTTTGCATCTTCTGTGACATTTTCCCTTTCCTACTTTTTTGTTCCTACTACAAAAAAAGAAGGTCAGCAGTTTGCTGCCTCTACCAGTAGGGCTATAACTTGGTTTAAAAAGAATGCACAAAATAATTTATATTCAAATGGAAACAGAGAAGAAAAATAAAAGAAAATAAATAAAATAAATAATAAATGCATGGGTTCTTCAGACTAGCACATGTGTTTGGTTTCTATTTGTTTCAGCATTGTTTTAACGCATTCTCAGATCTGGTTAGTACCCTGGCATGCTCTAAGAGAAATACGGAAATCACCAGTCTGGAAAATTTTCAGATTTCCTATAGTGAGTGAGAAAAAAAAAAGTACAGCTAATCAGATGCTGCTTAATGCCAGAAGTCAGCACTCTTTCAGGGTGTGAAGCCAGCTGAGAACCTGACAGCGCTGACCGACGCACGCTCTCACAGAAGGCAAGCAGAAGGGCAGATACCTGCCTCCAGATGCTGTGCTTCCTGCTCCAGCTGCATGCCAAAGCCTGTGCTCTCACTGCCTTTTGTGCAAACAGTGCAGGCTGCCAATTCCTGCCTTGCACCTCATGGTATGTAAGGCTGAGGCAAAAGGGTGACCTCTCTAAGGAATGAAATCAAAGTGCACCCTTCTCCTTTCATGCACCTCACCAATCATTCTTAAGTAATAATATAAAAGGAAATTTTTATATATGCTATATCCAAAACTAAATAATATGCAAAGATTAGAGAATAGTTTATTGACACACAGATGAGACATTCCTGTGCACTTTTCATCTCGTATAAAGCAAATGTTGGCTTTTACTAATAGAATTCTCACTAAATTACTTTTAATAATTCAAAATTTCAGATTCTACACTAATATTTAATATAAACAATCTTAAAGTAGTTTAGTAACAGTTAACTCTATCAGACCCACTTTTGTAACCAGAAAGTATTAATTTCTCTTTCTCACTGAATTTAGATTACATTCTTTATCAGAGATAACATGGTGCCATTTCTAAGAGTGAAGAATGCTTCTTGTCACTGGTTATGTGAACAGGACTAGACACTCCTTCCAATATTCTCAAGCAGTATTTTGAGGCTGATGTGCTAGTTTCCCTGCACCGCTCTCTTATTCACCAGTTCAGTGCTAGTGATCACCTACACACACAACATACTTGTCAGCAGGCAGCATTCTGTTTCAGCAGAGTAATCTTATGTGCTAAATTCATTTGCCAAGGGCTGCCACATCCTGGACCGCTTCCCATCATCAGCTTCAGAGTCCTCCATGGAGCATCCCAGACAACTCACCATTAATAAACAGCCAACAAGTGGCTGCGCTCCCTGCAGGAAGGAAGGACTACCTGGGGTTCCTCTGCTGGCCTTCTGGAAGCCAAGAATGGTCTGCAGGGCTGACCGGGGCGCTTCCCTGGCTTCTCTGATTTGACAGAAATAGACAGCTAAGTAGAAAACCTATGTCTGTTCCTTTGTTTTACCTCCAGCCTTCAAAGAATCCCATCACTTCCGATTACAAAATTGAGAAGTATCTTACAATAAAGCCAACTAAGACAACTGCAAAATCTGCTGCAGAGTTTAGGCTATGAAATTCCCACATTTCTGCTTTGTTCAGATGTCACTCTCTCTTTGCAATGGTTCGTTGGTTTTAAATAAAACAATATTCACTGCTAATATGTTTGAACCAAAACATTTTGTGCCTGAATGCTGTTGTGCCTCCATACAGGTTTGCAGACAATTTCCTACACAGCGGAAATGGTAACCATCTCACAAAGCTTCAAATCAGATTCATCTCCAGTTGACTTCTGTATAGAAATTACATACTCTGCAGTCAGTAACTCATGGAAACTAACTTCTTTTGCTGAACTATAAGCTAGCACAGATATTAAGATAAAAAACATCACATGTATTGGAAACTCCCTCGTTACAGACTAAGCACAACAGCAATCACAACTACCCAGCCATGGTGCTACAAGTCAGTGACACCTCTACAAACGTAAGGAAATGTACATGGGAGGAGTGAGATGTGAAATAGTGGTTTGTACATTCCACATTCTGAGCCTTCCAAAGGATGCTGCACAATCCATGTTCACATCACCTCGATACAGCCAAGTATTTTAACTGCATTGTGATTGCTTAATCATACTGCTGGGAATAAAAAAAGAAAATGAAGATAAGAGTAGCTCCTTGCTAATATGCAGTTACATTTCTCTTCACTGTCTAAATCCAATTCTGATTCAGACCACACATTCAGTCTCAGCAATTACACTGGCACACACTGCTATAACACTGGCCAGGAGCAACCAGACATTCAAGAATTTCTTCTTGCTCTACCTAATTCATAAAATATCCAATAGGTCAAAAAATTAACCTTGTCTCATTTCTGAAGTTGCCAGTCATTACAAGGATAATGAATGCAAACTGACCTTTCAGTCTGCCCTGACAGCAGTTCCTTGCTATCAGTCTCACCACTCACTCCTTGGAGCAGAGAAGCTGACACATCAACTTCAGAGCACTGCAGTAAGACTTTCTACTCTCATCTTCTGTTCTGTTTCCAAGTCTCTCACAACTAACAAAAGCTTCAAGTATTCTATCTTGTCGCTGTAATGGAGATGCAACTAGAATTGCTGGCTTCAGGAAGATCTCTGGCTCTTCTATGTCTCACCAAGAATAGCATTTCTTGAGTGAGCAGTAACGCTTACAAATGCAGGTGGGATATCAAAAGCAATCACATAGTATCAGGAAGCTAATTTTTCTGCTTAATAGTAAAAAAATCCCCAAGACAAACCCTAAATGCACTAAAAAACAGCCTTCTTTAACCTCATCCCTGTCAAAGTAAAATTATCAGCGCATTTCATTGCCTGAAAAGAAACAGTATTTGCAAGAAGTACAAATACTTGAAAAGTCATTTCATCTTTAGCAAATTTACTAACATCATTAAAATACAAAACACCAACATTTCAGAAGTTTATCCGGGACAGAAACAAACCCTTCCTCCAGAGTTAGCCCATCTCATTCCTTTAGTTTGATATGGGCTTTAAGGACAAATGAAGACATTAATGACTACTAAGAATCTACTGAAATACCCTTCCCCTCCTCTTTTGAAAAAGTCATCAACTTCCTATAAAAGATCCTTACGTTCCAAAGTCAGGTCAAATACAGATACAAGTAACAAACATCTCCTTTTAATCTTCTCTCATCCAGGGGATGGTAAAACAGGTGGGAAGCAATGCAGCATTTTTTTGCTGTTCTAGTTCCTATGCCACAGTGATACAGTTCAAAAGAGAGTCAGTCAACTAGCCCAACACACTTCTTAGCTTAAAAATAACAGTTAACTTGTTAAAATATACATCTGTCAGAACCTTGGCAGTCCTGGAGACAAGGCAGTAACAACTTGATAGCATCTCAATTCAACAGAGACTTTGGAGCTAGAAAAGCTCAAAATTTGATTTATGTATATTATATACAGATACAGATACTCATATATTCATGAGTCTGGCTGTTCCCTAATGGCAGGTATGCATAAATAAGAGGAAATCTGCATGGTTTGAAATTTCACAACAAAATACCTAAGACAAAACAAAAACAAAAAGGATTACAAGAAGGAAAGAAATAGCCTTCAAGACTATTAAAAGCTGTTGGAGGGAAAGAGAGGAGAGCAACATCGTTACCAGATCCATAGCACAAGAATAAAGGGAAAATCATAGCTTTTCACACCTAGTGGACAGAACTGCAAAGCACTGGAATGAACAGTGGGATTTCCTGCACTGGGTTCTAGAAGCAGCTTGAATTAATAGTATTGAGATTAGCGTGGGTACAAATAAACAAATGAGCTCCCAAAGCTCTCAACTCTAAAAGGATTCTCAGTACAGGTCTTTAATCTGTTCAGGTATAGACGAAGCAAAATGCTGTATGCTGCACTGGTTAACAAAACACCAAGCTCAAGAGAAATGAGAAGTACAAGATTCAGGTCTTGTTGCTGAGAAAGATTCCAAAAGAACACCCATTATATAGATGAATTCGCCCCTGGGAATGAGAAGCATGAAGGACAGAAGACAGGCTTTGAGCTCAAGGCTTTCAAACACAACACTGCCAACACTAAAAATTCAAACAAAAACCACAGTAAACTCACTCCTAACTACAATCACGAGCAACTGTATCAGGAATACAGTAAAGAGGAATTCTAGGCAGCTTACCTGAGTGGACCGTAATTCAACATTATAAAAGCCAGTATCACCATCACACATAAGGTTCTTCTCTTGGGAGATGATACTTTGAGCTTCTGGTTCTAGAGAGGAAAAAACAGAAGACACAGAAGCAACACAAAGGTATGTCAGAAGTGAAACGAACCAAATTATGCTTACTTCATTACAGTCAGACCTTCATTGCAGCCACTTACCTCTAACACCACTTCATCCAGCTGCCTCTTCAGCGTGCTATTCTCTTTCTTGAGCTTTTCATTCTCCAGTAAGGCTGCCTCCAGCCTGGCCTCTAGTCCTAGCATGTATTCTTTCTTTTTCTTTCGTGACTGAAAGGCTGACTCGCGGTTTTTGATCATGCGCTGCTGTCTTCTCAACACATTGATCTAGAGAGGCAATTCAGAGTCCTATTAACAGCATGCAATTACAAGTGCCTCTACTTCATATGTAATTACTGCTTCTCTACTTTGCCATAAGTCTTGCATCCCTCATTCTGCCTCAAATTAGCCAATGTATTCAGCACAGAAGTTATCAACGTACATCTCCAAGAGTTGCAGCTCATGGACAATTAAACTAAACAAGTCCTGCATCATCTCTCTTCTCTGCTGCATTCTCAACCTTTGCAGGGGACACACGAAGTACATTCAAACAGCAGTCTGATTTAATCAACCAAAACAAAGTAAATACATATTTACAGGTCTGCAAGGCAGCAAGAACGTCTTCACTTCAACATGTAATACACATAGGCTACAATCAGCTGTTTTCCCAAGTCCTAGTTTTTTGGTTTCTCCTGAATGGAAGCCATTTCTGTAATGATTGCACTTGCTTCTGCACTTTTTCCAGCTCTGTTATACAGTTTTTAATACTGTAGCTGATCTCAGACTACATATTCTATGTGTATCAAGCATGTACATGGCATATATCTGGGAGTATCTTACATTAACATTTTAACTTATATAACAAGAGTGTTTTTGATTCAAATTTCCTGATCATTCCACTTAATATGCTTGATTTCACTCAGCAGTGTCCAACAGCACACAAACTGGATTCCTTCTGGATGATGCCAAATCAGCAAATACACTCCAGGAGAGCACAGAATGAACTCCAGCTACTAGCTGGCTTTCAGACTGTGAGATCAGACAGGGACATTTCAAAGGCACTCCTCCCTATCTCCCAGCAGCCTTGGTGACTCTGCTGCCTTTTTGAAGCAGAACAATCTATCTTCATTTACCACTTAGTCATTTTGTGGTTTGCACGGAGTGGGACGACCCAGACTGAAGGCATCTTGCTGCTGAGAAAGACAACGATGATTGATATGGCAGAGCTACACAAAACAACTTGAAACTCCAAGCTCAAAGGCTACTCTGCAAGTTTCCTTTTCCACACAGATCAGCAATGGCAACTGTGTTTTTTCTTTTATTAAAACCAGAAGAATTCCATCGCATCGTTAAGCCACAACAGGATGTGATTTAATTATATTTACTCTGAGAGACAACCGAATGGTGTATCTTACACAGATCTGAGTATCCTCCAGTAGCCTCCAGCACATACCCTGGAGTAACATTTATGTTAGAGCATGAAAGCTGAAGAAAACAGATGAGATCTACTTTAGAAGCGTAGGGAGACTAAGCAAATTAGTCATAGAACAGTAGCATTAAAAAGATCAGATAGTTAAGGTTTAGCTGCCTAAAGAACCTTAAATCACAGCTTTCGAACTCTGTGTATACTGGCATATAACAATATGTTGCTGTAGAGCTCTGATGTCTACAAGGAAAATTGGCTACAGGGTGTCATTCTTCTTCATGATACTGGGGTCTGGTGACAGAGACTAAGAATACATGGTACAGTGCATTAAAATTTTGGGCTGCCTCCATGCTGATCTAATTGCTTTCTGTAAAGATCATTTATTACATGTCTCGTTTGCTGCCATCAAAAGCCTGTGAAAGTGAAGCTGCTTGTACTTATTCTAGCTTTTAGAAGAGAGTGGAAAAGGAATGGATTTTATCATGTTCTCAATAGCCCTAAGCTTTGTGATGAATTCTGTAATGCTACAATACTTAATGTAAGCAAATGTCTAGAGACATAGAAAACTTTTTTTGGAGAAAAAAATAAAAACAAGATTTGGGCTAACTGAGGACTGGAATACATAACACATACCAGTCTGGAGCCAGGACTTCAACTATCCAGAGATGAAAAAACAAGGCATGAGTTCATGTAGCAGCTTTGGCTTCTCTGAGTTGTGTGATACTCCAAACAAGTACTGTTACTTTTCTCTCTTTTAAAAAGAGGTTTTGCATCCTGAAGTTTAACAAAGATGACCAATTCTTGCTTGCATACTTTGCTAAAAATTACTCACTATACAGATTTTTATTTTTAGTGTTTGGAACCTCTGGTGAATCTACCCACCCCTGGAGAAATCTTGGAGTTAAAGTAGCAGCACAGTGTTTGTACACTGAAGGCATGTTAAACGGTACCTCTATTGCTGTTTCCACCCCTACTGCTACGTTTCAGGTGGTGTTTAATCTCAACTGCTCTCCTTTAATCAGTGTTCTCCAAACAACATCATGAACAGCAGCTCTGTCCTGTACGATCCAAGGTCCACGTGCAATAACTGATTGTCAGTCAACGACACATTAATCTCACTTAGATCCAAGCTTCCATAAATAAACAACTATTTATGTCCCTGATTCATTTTATTTTAGCAAACAATCCCTAAAATACTTCAGGCTCCTTGGCCAACCCTCCAGTACTTGCCTGGCTTTTCACAGGGAGTAAACCCTAACTGCATGCTTGTTCCTACCTAACTCTGATGCAGGAAGTGGAAAGAGCTGTGTGAGTGAAATAACAGCAGTGCTTAAACTTGGAAGCAGTACAGCACCAGGCACTACACAGCTGGCTTGGCACCAAGACAAACACAGCGACTGCTGAGCATTTTGATAATCAAAAGAAAGAGGGGGAACCAGTTCATAACAACAGACAGCTTAAACAATATTTCTTTGCAGAAGAGCTGAACACAGCCGAAAGGTAGCAAACATCTCTGCTAACTTAACAATTTCTGGTTCTCAAGGGACACAGACTCTAAATGGAAAACAACAGCATTAAAACCAAACATTAATCAGTGATGAAATTCTTACTTCCCAGCTCTAAAAATTACACCATCACATAAAAAACCAACAGATGTTGTAAATACAGAGAAGGGAAAGGCTCGTTGCAAAACCCATGCACTTTTACAAATAAACTCTGCTACCTCAAAATAGGATTGCAAAGTTTGAGCAAGATGTAACCTCCACTTGGATGCAAGCTGTGTGGCACACGATTATATACTCCTGCCAGAAGACAGCACACAGGTCACTGGGCAAAAGTTAATTTAATGACAAAAATTAACAGCCCTCCCCAGGGCTTTGGATACACACACTGGGAATATTAACACAGAGCTGAAAGCCCAACCCATCTCAGCTTTACACTAGTTGGCTTCTTACCTCAACTTATAAAAGCTGCTGCCCTTGAAAATACATCTTAACTGCAAGAAACACGAAACCTATAAAAGCATTTCTCTATTCTGTTGAAAAATCTGGAGATTGTCTCTCCAACTCAACAGAACACAAGAGTTTATCTCGTATTAAAGTTACTCAATGCGCAGCACAGAAAGTGGGATTCTTTAACAGAAATACATACTTACACTGAGTAATTTCACACAATCATTTTTTTATTAGCAACAAAGTTAGGAGTTAGAATTGAACCCTTTTTCACTAGAGTGGAAACATAAGAAGGATCTATAAGCACACAACTGAACCGGACTCCCTTGCACGCCTACTGCTTGTATCCTCATACCATTTAACTGCAAAGGGAATAGCAATCTTTTTTTTTTTTTTTTTTAAAAAGAGCTTCTTTCCTCCAGCTGGCTTGCAGAGTGGCTTGCAGAGGCAGCATGTCTTTTGTCCAATTTCATAGTGAAAAGCTCTTCACCAGTTTCCTAGTGAAGAATAACTGCAATGAAAGCCTTCCACTCCTCTGCTGCTGGCATGCTGCCTAGACGTGCCCACCAGGATGAGCACCACACATATTAGTACCAACCAATCTTAGCCTGATCCATTTGAAGGGCTGGGTGTTAAGCTCATAGTTTATCCCTCTTAAACCCAAAAGAAAGTTCTGCAGTGTTTCTTTTTATCCTGCAACATCTGCTTAGATTAGCAAACAAAAACATGTGTTAGGGAGCTCATATGACAGCTACATCTGTGCAGTTCTGAATGCCACATATGGTGTCTACAGCAGTTGCAAGATGTTTTAACTCCATTGATGCTGCCTGTATCCTGGAACATTTGTTCTCCTTCAAAGTGCTGTTTCACAATATGTACCAAAGAGCAGCTGCAGCTGTTTTTTTCATGCTTTGGTGAATATAGGTAAGATGTCCAGTATTTAGGCTGACACCAAGTCTTAAAATTGCCTCCTTAGAACTTCTTTAGGTGAAAATACCCACACAACCATCATTTAAAACATAGCCAACCATTACCCAGGATATATATTTGACTACGGACTGTCACAGACACTATCATTACACTGCATACCTATCACGAGCTTTTGTCAATTAAATATCATATTAACACAGTGGCAAGATGCCATATTCATTGTGACTACAGGGAGCCATAAATCTAATGAGTACTGACAGAGTTCTTCAGCTTGGCTTTTTATATCTAGCTATTATTATTTAATAATGACCTCTAACTGCCCTTCTTCTGCCTTTCAAAAATTAACAATTAAGTTTCCATTGCAGTGTGGCTTCTGACTTATTTGCAGCAAGTAATTTTTTCTTAATTAAAAAACGCAGCCAAGACACAAACATAACAAGTGAAGAAAATTTACCATTAAGAGTGACCAGCAATTCTGAGCTGCTAGGACATTGTACAAAAATTCCCTTTCAAAGAAGGCACATGCCTCTGAGAATCAGTGTCCTGTACTGAAACTTCTGGTGGCCAAGGTGGCACGTCAGGCAGAACAAATGGTACACAGTTATGTAGAAGAAAACGAGGCAAGAAGAGGAATCTCAAACAAACTGCATGATGAGAAGGTGCTGCAACCCATATCACCACTTTGTTAGGCTAAGCTGTAACAATGACCTTGCTCAAATTTATGCCAAGTCCTTTGCTCTGTCAGGGTCCATTACAGAGGCTCACTGACATGTGGAATAGGATTCTCAACAGCAAATATCTGAAGCAATATTACAAAGATGACAAACACAGCAGAGATTTACCATTCTCTCTCAGTTAAAGGAGAGATGTCAGTGCTTGAAAATATGTGGTAATAGTGTCTGAAAAACAATCCTACAAGTTTTAATTAAGCCTGCAAGACAATTTGAAAATACTAATGCAGTTCTCTTGCACAGTTACACAAATCTAATTCTGTTTTGGTCCAGCACAGCCAATGTGCCTGTTACTGCACAGTATCTCTTCACCTAGACAGGTATGCTTTCCAGCAAGAAAACTATGTAAGGGTTCCATTGTTCAAGAAGAAACCCCTACAAGAAGTTCTGCTTCATAAGCAAAGATGGAACTCCATTTTTCCAGAAGATTCGGATCCAATGTCTAACTGAAGTTTCAAAGTTAGAAGAGAACAACTTTACCACTAACAGACAGGCAGAACAGAAAACATCTGAAGAACCTGAGTTCTATTTGCATTGAAACTGGGAATAATGCTTGTTTCTGTGCATGAGAAAATTCTTGATAGCAGAAATAGGTCATTTGGAATGGAAATTCTTTTGCAAAGCGTGACACTACTGAAGAAAGGGTAAAAAATGAGTCTGAGCTACTAAATAATTAATGCATTGGAAAGTTATCCAACCAGTTTGACACTTCCACTCTGTTCTGCATTAATGCCAAATGAACACACAGCTAACAGTCAGCACGGCTAACTTACCTTTAGTACAGCAATGCTATTTTCTGCCTGCTGAGTACAGGGGTTAAAGGCTTCAAACATTAAGTATTCCATATCACACCTTATTAAGTTTCAGCTATTTAAGGTCGTTCCAGTTTTATTTGTCCCATGTCCTTTGCAATTTCATAAAGAACAACTTCCCCAACATTCACATTTGTTAATTTCTTCACTTTAGAGGCATAAAATTAATTGCCTTAATAACACCTTTCACAAAAGTTATTTCAGAAAGAGAGGCAGAACAGATGGTGAGTGAGTGTCCTTAGGAAATACTAATGGCTGAGCACCTCTGCCAGAACCCACACTGAACTGCTGCCAACTGAACAGCACAGTGAAACTTATGATCCTTGCCAGGTAAGTGGGTCACAATACTGTCAAATTTCCTGTCAGTGGACACTGCTTCTTCCCCCACACAGAGATGCAACAGGGCATAGCTCACAACAATTGTGCCTGGAATACTACAGAGAAGAACAACACCTGAGAGTCTAAAGGCCACAAATAAGAAGCTTCAGTATCCTCACCCAAACGCACCTTCCTTCACTTCAGGCAACAAAAAAACTCTGAAGTGTCCTGGGGGCCCTATGACACTTGGTGCACAGGTAACTGAAAACTGGTTAATGCCAACCTTTGATTATTGGCTATCATCACACAACCAGTACTTACATCCAGCCCCATTGCCGGTGTGGTGCTCTGGAGCAAGGGTTTAGTCATTGTGATTTTGCCATTTGCTGAGCCACTTGCAGCAGTCGCAGGCAGTGCACTCACGGTGTGATTATGAAGCTGCGTGGTTCCTCCTGCGACAGCAATGACTGGCTGGGAGGCAGGCAGCACCCCAGAAGCCTGCAGCTGTACCACTGCAGGCTGGGAAAGCACCACTGATTGACCTAGAACGCAAGAACAAACATGAGTGTGAAATGGATTTGTATATGATCCGTTTATAGGGCAACAGTGATACAGCTGGTAGGAAGTCTTGCTCCCCTGATCCACACTGCTCATTTTCAGCATTAGTACGCTCCACAGGGGAAAAGAAAAAAAAAAGTCTCAAAATTAGTCTGCGTGGCTCTTAACCTTAACCCATCCTGCAAACCAAAACTATACCTACTAAAGGAATTCATTACATCAATCTCTCCCCCCAAACCTAATGGCTTTTCAAATTTAATTTAAAAAATAAAAATAAAAAAAAATCAATACTTTTTAGAAGCATTACTCATTTCAGTACTGCTAATGCTTGAAGTACACAAAGCAACTTTTTCAAGGAACCTAATCAGTTCATCTTAATTCTTCTCCCTTTTGTCCACCGCTATTTCACTGCTCTGTTCAGAGGAAATGTTACTACACAGAAGTGACTCATACTTAAAAAAAAAGAACAGGAAAGAACAAAGTTATAGTTTCAAAATACAAGTTAATGCCTCAACTCACACTATGACAAGACAAGACCAAGTTGTTGGAAAAAAAAGTACTGCCACATATTAGAAACATTATGCACAGACTGAACAGAACTTAAAGAAAAACAAGCAGAAAAAATGAGGTAATTTCCAAAGAGCTTTGAAATGGAATTAAGAACACTCACATCCAAGAAATTTCAGTCCAAGAACTACATTTAACTCAAGCAGGTGCTCGAGTAATATTTTTTTGCATGAAAGCACATGAACATCTCTTTAATCCTTTGTAACAAGATGACCTGGCTGCCTTTTAGAAGCAGCACATTCCAGCTGACATTCCAATCAATATGCATGACTCTGTATTACAACACTTAGCCAACTTTCTGGAAGATGAAGTCATTTACCTAGTACTCCATGGTCTAATGTTCGAGGTGTAGGATTAGGTCTCCTTATTGTACAGATGATCTTAAAAGGCACAGTAAGTTAGCACTACCCTATTCAACAACTTCAAATGGTAAATTTGAGATACTTCCAACAATTTTTTTATGCGTTGAACATGTGACGGTCTAACACTGTGCTTTCTCCTAAGCTTTCATGAAAGGGTCTATAAGGGTATTGTTCTTCACACTCCTTTTAATCTGGCAGCACCTGCCACGTGCAGAGAATTTTTAAAAATGAAAAAAGTCCCTATGGTTTTTGTGACAGAAGTAGCACTTAAGAATTCTAAAGTGCACCATCAAAGTAAACACGTTCTTTCTCTCTAGTGCCTCATAGAAGCTGCTCTCAGGGAAAAGAAGCTGATCTTCATAGTACTGTATTTATAACAAAAAAATTTTACTTCCAACATCCCTCATTCCAGATGGTATTTTATCAGCTGGAACATCAGACAGTAAGAATTAGGTCACGCTGACTGCGCTGACCTGTGTTTTAAGTAGACTAACAGTCTTAGGCATGTTGCAACAAATGTCAGCCTGTGCAGCTATGGCTTAGTTCCTGATGGATGAGCACTTAATAAGAAAGAAGTTTTTCACTATTAAAATAATTTCTAGATACTTTCACTGAATGTATTTATCTCCTTTCCCTCCCAGTTATCGTCTGTGTAGTAAATTGCAAGAATCTGCAGCCATCAGGCGGTGAAAACAGGCAACTGCATCTGACTATTTCTGCAATGCAAGTAACGTTCCTGCTCTCTTGGCAGAAAAGTAAATAATGCTTAGGATTCTGAAATGAAGACCCAGGCTTAAATAAACCAGTTACAGAGTAACAGGAGGAATGAAAACATACAGATAGACAGGAAATGATTTGCCTTGTTATCATCAGCTTATAGTTTTAAGGAAGTACTCTAACTCCTAACACCACTCTCATAACTTTTAGCAGATTTTGTAATATCTTATTTAATATTATTTAGTTAGACAAAAAGCCATAAACTCATGTTTCACATGGGTGAAAGTGGCTTACTGCTCCTTCCCATGTTTTCAAGTTTCATTCAGCCATCCTTACTGACTCTGTTGATCTTCCTTTGGTTAAAGCAGAGTACAACTGGATTAACCTTATGCATCACTTGCCAATCACAAGTAGAGCAGAGCAAAAGATCCCTAGAGATCATCCAGATAGCAGCTTTATCTCCACAATTCCTAATGCTCAGGATAGCCTCTTTTGCCATATTGCCTTCTATTCCACACAATGTTCAGGTACCTGATGTTTTCCACACAGCTATGCAAGAGAGAATTTAGGTTGTTTTCTTACCATAAAGCTTTTTCAGCAAAGCATGCATCACTCTTCTCTTAATCCTACCCCTCCTGTTCCACCTGCCAAATGTAACTTCAATCTAGAGACTACCCCAAACCGACATAGTGTTTGCCCCTAGGACCTGGCTCCATGATGACAATTCACCTACCTTTAGGAGGTGCTGGCTGGATGTTAACTACTGGCTGATGCTTTGGCAGTGGCACAAGTGTTGGAAGTGTCTGAATAATGATAGTTTTAGCTGGGATGCCAATGTTAGCCTGAGCCTCAGGTACAGCAGGCAAAAGAGGTTTTGGTTGTATCAATGGCCTAGACGCTGTCTGACCACATCTCTTCAGAGTCTTCACAGAATTATTTGCTAGGAAAAGAAAGGGACTGAGTTAGATGAGAAATTCGGAAGTGTAAAATTTCAGTAGTGATAACTTGGTCTTTGGTATGTTTCATTATTCATCTATATCTGTTAAAACTGATGTATCCATAGGTGTGGAATCTAAGTAACTCAATCTCTCGTACCAGACCGAGGAGTGACACCAACAATCGGTTTCTTCTCTGCATCTCCTTCAGGGGATGCGGGGCTTCTGGAGCTCTTGCAGTAGAGGGAGATAGGAGACATCTGGGAACTGCAGCTGAAGTCCGTATCATCCTGTAAACAGAAAGTAGAGGAGACTACTGCTTCAGAAGCAGATAAAAGTGACTACAAGAAATTCAGAATACAACTGTCTTTCACAGGCATTGCTACTGCAGGAAATAGGAGAAAGGCTTTCCTTTGCTATCTTATTCTAGTCAGTGTCAAGTACCACTGACAACCAAAGCACCACCACTCTATATCAGCAGAACAAAAGGGTGGAGAGACCAGCAACTGCTAGACTCAGACGCCTTTAGAAGGTATTTTGTTTGGCAAACAGACTAATAAACACAACTGAACATGATTTTTTTAGGAATGGATTACAGGACTAGAAGAAGGAAAACATAGTTGAAGGAAAGTTGTTTTCACAAAGGTTGAAAAAAAATAAATATTAGTTTCTTTTTATGCTATGAAGTTGACCAAATAGATAAATCAATAGTTTTTTTTTGCTTGTCTCAGCTGAGCCTGAATTAATCTTGCTATCTGTGTTACATGGAGGTTTCTGCATACAGGTACATTCTGCACTGGAGAGTCCGCAGATGATGGAGAAGGAACTGAACAAGTTGAAGGGGCTGGTGATAAGGGCTCCGTCTTCACATTTGCATCTGCAAAAGATGAAGAATTTTTCTCTGTACAAGTCTTTAACAAGGGGAAATCAATAAAGAACATCACTCTACACCAGCTATTTAATCCCCAAAGCAAGACACAGCAGAAAATTGTGAGATTAAAGATATTTAGATTGTAGGGCAGCTCCTAGCAGCTGGACCCATGCTACAGAAACACAGCATAACTTCTCACCGTAGATCAAGTAGTTCCACAAAAATTACCAGTACCATAAAGCTGTAACAGCTCACCCTTGTGGAGCAGGATGGAATTGTCATACTTGCAAAATTCAGCTATTAAGTTACCTGAATAAGAGTGGCTTGTAATATTCCAAAGGTCCGAGTCCCAGGACATCAAATCCAAGTCAAAATGAAAGTTATACAGATCATTTTCCTGAAATGACTGTTCAGAAAAAGAAACAAGATAAGAAGGCAATATACATTGAGACCATCAGCTGTTACATTCTCATTCTTACGTTTCTGGACAAGCAAAGGGACTATCACTTCAGTTGCCTTAAGAACACAGCCTTGAGAGGGAGTGTTCTCAGCTGGACTACGTGAGACGAGGCTTCTTTTAAAGCCTGGAACTATAGAATAAGAGCATTTCTGTTCAAGAATACCGTTAATTACTGTCGCGTTGTCAGTAATTTGTAAAGCAAAAGTTCTAAGTGAAGTCACTGAACCACCTTGAATAAATTACAGGATTGGTGACTTGTTGCCATTACTCACCTTCATCTTCATTGAAAGATTAATGCTCTTTCATCATCAGATCTCAAAGCACTTTGTAAACGAAAGTAGTGTCAACATCAGTTTAATGAGAGAATGAGAGACTCAAGGAGTGATTTGCTCAGGAACATACTGACCATCTCAGAGATGAATCAGGCCTCACTACACTTGAATAAACTGACATCACCACCTTCTAAAACCAGAGACATCAGGCTCATAAACCAACGGGGGGGAAAAAAAAAAAGGAGACTAAAATCACCTCTTACACATCAGTTATTGTACAACCCTTGAAACAACAGTCACCTTTTTGCTTCACATTTTTCTGTTGCTAAGCCTCAGCTCTCTATCAAAATGTAACATTTCTATGAGCGCTGGCATAAAAAACAGAGTGCTCTCTAACGTTATACATTCAGTTTATATAAATACATAGATAGGATTTACTTGCTAAAACCTTTCCTGAAAATGTATCTTCCTTTAAATTCTCAGCTTGCTTCATAAAGGGTGGCTCAGAAAGTCTGCAGACTGCACAGAAATTTGCAGGCAAGGATGAAGAAAAAGCTCATCAGAGCACATCAGTAGAAGGAATGAACAGAAGCCACAGCCCAAGCTGTGCAGTAAGAGTCTCCCACGTGTAACTAATGCTGAAAGGTGATGGCTTGGCCTTGCACAATCCAGCAGTTCCCAAGTTCTCCCTAATGCCTGTCCTACAACTCCTATAGGAATGCTAATAGTACCCGGGACTGATGTGGGACAGCACAGAAGCTGTATGTAAAGCCACAGCAAACAGAGGGAAGGCAGGAGGAGGTACAGAGAGTGGGAAATCCACGAGGCAAACGTCCCGGGACAGAGCCAGGAGGAGGTGTGAGCATACATTGAGAAGCGCAGGGTTTAATACGCTGCATAGGAGTAAAGGTTGAAGAAAAAACTCTCAAACAGACAAACGCGTGCCTTTAGACGCCATTTCCAAACCCACCGCCGTGCCACTGACGGTTCATGAAGGGACGGGCAGCCCCGCCCGGCCCGCAGGTGCCCGTGACGCCCTCCAGCCGTCGCCACACGGCTCCGTAGCACCGCTCTCCCCTCGCCCCAGCCCGCCAGTACTCACGTCGGGCTCGTCCTTCGAGGCGCGCCGCGACTCCGCAGCACCGAGCAGCTCGCCCAGCTCCTCGCCCAGCACCGTCTCTGCGGGGAGATAGCGGCCTCAGCACCGGACGCCGAGCAGGGAGCCGAGCTCCGCCCGGCCGCGCCGCGTGCCCATCCCGGATCCCGGATCCCCGGTCGCCGACCCCTCCCAGCCGCGCTTACCCCAGTCGAGGCCGCCCCCCGCCGCCGGCAGCAGCCCCGCGGGCTCCCACTCGGACTTCATCGCCGCCATCGCTTCCGGCTTCCTACTCCCGCACACGTATACTTCCGGCAGAAGCCCCGCCACCTACGGCGGCCGCAAGAGGACACGCTACGCCCGCCCCCATCGCGCTCCGCCCCCACGCTGCGACCGTCTCCCATAGAGCGCACGCGGACCTCGGTCGAGGACAAAGGCGTTTATTGAGAGCCCCGTTGGCACGGGTCCGGCCCCAGCAGCGGGCCGGCGAAGGGAAGGGGCTACAGTCCGCTTTTCCACGCCCCTGCTGCTTCGGAGGCTTTGCCCACGTGTGGGTATAGACTAGGGTGGGCACAGAGCTCTGCAGTCCCAGCCCCTGAGCGCAGCTTCAGGCCAGCAGGCAGCGAGGGTCTGCAGGGCAAAGCGAAGTACCGTCGGGGTTGGTGCTGGTGGAAACAGCGCTTCTGGCTCCGCTTTGCCTGCAGTGAGATGGGAGGAGTGAAACAAGTGAGGTGGCTGGGCTCACGCTCCCTGAGTTTTCTACCCAGGTAAGCCCAGGTGCTGCCCAGAAGCAGATGGATTTTTCACGCACACTTTCCAATGTGCTGCAAGCACTGCGCTGGCATTCACCTTACAAGGTGGAGTCATAGGCTGCATTGGTGAAGATGCCTGGTGCCCCCAGGTCACTGGGAAAAAACATAAAGAGTGTCAGCTGGGGGGAAAAAAAGAGATAAGGAACATCATGCTTGCATGAGAAAAGCACTCATGTCTTAGCCATTTCTCCCCATGGGCTGCACCCTGCAGAGGCTACAGAATCCTTGTATTCTGAAGCATGCTAGTTGGCACAGCCTCATCAGCCCCTAGCTATGCTCCTACTGCTGTACAGGCAGCCTCACACGTGCAGGTAGAGGTGATGGTAGTAGGGAGGTGTCTACAATAATATCCACCTGTCTGCAGTTAGAGACACTCCTGCCAAATACAAATCTTACCTGGTGGGGTTCAGGAGCTTCTTCTTCTCCTCTGAGAGTGGTGTTGAAGTGTCCATGGAGAGTGCAGACAGAAAAGAAAGAGTCAGATCTTTTTAGTGAAGGCTTGAAAAGCAGCCGAAGGATTTGACAAACCAAAACAAATCTGTCACGCAATCCCATTCCATCTCATCCTGGGATAATTGCCTTTTGCCCCTTCAACAGTGATGGTGTTTTTCTGTTTCTGCCCCCAAGTTGTGGCTGATGCTCTCAGCAGGACCCAGGGCCAGGGAGGTGCTGCTGGACTGAGCCAACCCACAGCACACAGGACGTGGACTGGAACGGTCACATCTATAAATTCTTTTGATCAACACCCTTTTCTTGGGGCTCTGTAGCCACCTGCTCTGAGAGTCCCTAGCCAAAGCACACCCTGACTGCAGATGTTTCAGTACCTCTGTCGCTGAGCCGCTTGGCAAGCAAGGCAATGAGCGTTCCGGAAAGCACAAGGCCAGCTGCTGCCAGAGCACTGGTGCTGGTGTAAATCAGAACTTGTTTCAGAAAGGCAGCAGAATCCTCTGAAAAAGGCCCACAGACACTCAGGTTGTTATCAGAGGAATTCCACAGAGACAAAGCTGCTGGGTGCCTCCTCCAGCCTCAAGATGTACTGCAGGAGGCTGGGAAGCACAGCCCCACCATACCTTCGCAGACTGGGGGATGCCTGGTCCAGTTCCCTGTGGCTGCACACCTGAGCATCTCTGCTCCCATCTGGATAAATCCTTCCTTGCAGGAAAAGGTGCAAGTGGAGTTGAACGTGAAGTTCCCATGTGGATGAGAGCAGTTGAGGTGGCCATGGCTGGGGGCATCCAGCACTGGACAGCTGATGGCTGCAGGTAAAGCACAGCAGCAACACTCATGAGACAGAATTGTTGGCAGTGGAATGAGGGCACAGGGGCTAGAGAGCCAGGGGATGAGCTGCCATGAGCTGGGGTGCTTGGAAAAGGAATCCTGGGGAAAGCAGTCTGCTAGCACAGAGCAGTGGGCAGTGTCCTGGCAGTTCTCAGAAGAACTGGAGATTTCAGAGAGTCTGCCTCCTCATGATGCTACATATTCACTGTGCATAGGCCTACTGGAGTCACAGAAAGTGTCGGGATAAAGGCAGCAATGGGGGCTCCATCCCTGCATCCTTACACAGCTCCATTCCACTCACACTGCTTGAGTGCACATGGGTCAGTTCCTCTATCTCCCAGAGGAGAGACTGGGGATACATCCTGGGGAAGGGGCAACTCTTCATCAGGGCACACAGTCCAGGAGCAGATATGACCACCACAGTTCTACCTTGGCATTGCGAGGTGTCTCCAGTCCAGATTCCAGTGGTCATGCACTCTCGGCTCTGTGGCCCGATCAGCTCAAACCCTGGCTGGCAGGAGAAGTCACATGTGGAGCCGAAACTGAAGTTCCCATGGAGGTGGGAGCAGTTCAGCTCTCCATGCTCTGGAGCACCAAGCACATGGCAGGTGATGGCTACAGAAAAAGAAGCACACCTTAAGCAGGAGCCAAGTTATTGTGGGGTTGAACTGCTGGTATCAAGAGTATGAAGAACATCCTAATGCCATCCCCATACTAGTTACACCCCAAACTCTAGCAGCAACTCTACCTTTACATTGTGAAGTGTCCTTGCTCCAGGTCCCCATAGCTGTGCACTCACGGCTCTCTGGTCCCATGAGCTCAAACCCTGCCTGGCAGGAGAAGTTACACGTGGAGCCAAAGGTGAAGTTCCCGTGGAGATGTGAGCAGTTCAGCTCTCCATGCTTTGGAGCACTGAGCACTGGGCAGGTGACAGCTGCAAGGAGAGCAGGTCTCAGGGCGGATCCTGTACATGCTGGCAGGAGCACATCTCCATGTCTGGAGATGGGGCACCCAGAAGTTCTGGGTCAATTCTGACTGTGCCTGCTAGGTGCAGGGGATGGTGTCCTGGTCTCAGGGAGTGTAAATGCCTAGACAGGGAGGTGTTGGCAGGCTCAGTCCCTTGCTCTGCAGGGCTGTCAGTGGCAACTCTTTGAGGTGGCCGTTGTGGACAGAGGATTTTCACTACTGGGACAGGATGGCAGGACCTCAGTGATGTACCAGCATGTGTCAGAGTATCAAGAGTGCACAGAACAGCACGACAGAGCTGGAAGCTGCCTTCTGGATGCAGACATAGGGCAAGCTGGGGGCATGGCTCCCACCCTGAAAGCTCAGGGCTGATGTGATGCAGTAGTGCTGCAGGCACCAGTGCTGTCACCATTTGTGGAGGGGGACACTGGTGAGAATCATGGGCCTGTGTGTGCACATGGTGTTGGGGCTGCTGAAGTGACAATTGGCAGAGGCAGAGGACAGCACAGGGCAGCTCTGTGGTATTGTCAGTGACACTATGAGCTCTAGCAGCAGCTCTACCTTTGCATCGTGAGGTGTCCCCAGTCCAGGTTCTTTTAGCCACACATTCACGGCTCTGCGGCCCCATCAGCACAAACCCTGGCTGGCAGGAGAAGGCACACATGGAGCCAAAAGTGAAGTTACCATGGATGTGGGAGCAGTTCAGCTCTCCATGCTCTAGAGCTCTGAGCACTGGACAGCTGATGGCTGAAAAGTAAAAGAAGCACATCTTAAGCAGGAGCCAGGAAGCTACAAGGCTCAGCTGTTGGGATGAGAAGGCTAATGCAGCTGAGAACATCCCAGAGCCAATCTCAGGCCAGTGACATCTTTACCAGCAGCTC
Source organism: Phasianus colchicus (assembly GCF_987193195.1). NCBI lineage: Eukaryota > Metazoa > Chordata > Aves > Galliformes > Phasianidae > Phasianus > Phasianus colchicus. Next base: position 9,871,496 of record NC_143444.1, read on the forward strand.
TACCTTTGCACTGTGGGGTGTCCCCAGTCCACGTCCCCATGGCTGTGCACTGATGGCTCTCTGGCCCTGTGAGCTCAAACCCTGGCTGGCAGGAGAAGTCACATGTGGAGCCGAAGGTGAAGTTCCCATGGAGATGGGAGCAGTTCAGCTCTCCATGCTCTGGAGCACTGAGTGCCGGGCAGGTGACAGCTGCAGGGGAAAGAGGCACACTTCTAGCAGCAGCTGGATTACTGCAGGGTTGAACTGCTGGGACCAAGAGGCTGAAGAACATCCTAATGCCATCCCAAAGTTCTAGGAGCATCTCTACCTTTGCATTGTGGAATGTCTCCAGTCCAGTTCCCCGTGGCCATGCACTTGCGACTCTGTGACCCTATGAGCTCAAACCCTGGCTGGCAGGAGAAGTCACAGATGGAGCCAAAGGTGAAGTTTTCATGGGGGTGGAAGCAGTTCAGCTCTCCATGCTCTGGAGCTCTGAGCACTGGACAGCTGATGGCTGAAAAGTAAAAGAAGCACATCTTAAGCAGGAGCCAGGAAGCTACAAGGCTCAGCTGTTAGGATGAGAAGGCTAATGCAGCTGAGAACATCCCAGAGCCAATCTCAGGCCAGTGACATCTTTACCAGCAGCTCTACCTTTGCACTGTGGGGTGTCCCCAGTCCACGTCCCCATGGCTGTGCACTGATGGCTCACAGGCCCTGTGAGCTCAAACCCTGGCTGGCAGGAGAAGTCACATGTGGAGCCGAAGGTGAAGTTCCCATGGAGATGGGAGCAGTTCAGCTCTCCATGCTCTGGAGCACTGAGTGCCGGGCAGGTGACAGCTGCGGGGGGAAGAGGCACACTTCTAGCAGCAGCCGAGTTACTGTGGGGTTGAACTGCTGGGACTAAGAGGCTGAAGAACATCCTAATGCCATCCCAAAGTTCTAGGAGCATCTCTACCTTTGCATTGTGGAATGTCTCCAGTCCAGTTCCCCGTGGCCATGCACTTGCGACTCTGTGACCCCATGAGCTCAAACCCTGGCTGGCAGGAGAAGTCACAGATGGAGCCAAAGGCGAAGCTCCCATGAAGGTGGGAGCAGTTCAGCTCTCCATGCTCTGGAGCTCTGAGCTCTGGGCAGGTGATAGCTGCAAGAGAACAGGTCTTAGGGCAGGATTTGGGTGGAACTGAATACACAGGTTAGTGTTTAATTCCAACCTAATAAACCCAAATTTGAGGTGGCATGTGTTTGATCTTCCCTTCTTACCTCAATACTGGATGGCAAGCCTCACTTCCTTGGACACAGCAGTAGCACCGTTGGTACAGTGGTTTTTGCTCCATGTGAGAAGCAGTTGCTGCTGTACCAGGACCTGGTTTATCCCTGGCACTCTCTGGGTCACAGTTCCATGGCAGAAGACCATGGGCACCTTACACAGAGCCTGTTTCCATATAGGATATCCACCTCCCAACCCAGCACCCAGGCACACTGGCTCTATCTTTGCTGTAAGTGAGGGACCCTGACCAGGCGCCCTCGGCTATGTACCAAAGCCTCTTTAATCCTGTTCTCTCAAAGCCCTCCTGGCAGGAGAAAGTGCACATGGAGTTGAAGGCAGAGGCTCCGTGTGAGTGGGAGCAGTTGACACAGCCTCCTTCAGGATCCACCACTGCAGGACAGGTAATAGCTACAACCAGATACAGGCAGAGCTGGTGAGGATGGGGTGAGCACAGCCATCTCATCCTATATCCCTGTAGTGCCCAGGGCATGTCCAACCCTGTCGCAGCCATAGCCTGTGCTTGGTGTTGGAATAAACCCAATTGGCAATGCTCACTAACACAGCTCTGTTATCAGCATTGGCAACCAAGTCAGCCAATTTTTTGCAGAAAAGAAAAATCCATCATACATCAAGCAGGAAAAAACAGAGCTGTGCTCTGGAAAACCAGATGTGAGAACTTGGAAAGTCAGGGACAGGAAAGGTCAGGGCAACTTGCTGAATGGGGGAACTTCCACAAAAATGACATCACATCAGCCCTTGGTGCCTGCTCCCTTAGCTCCAAAAATCCCTGGGCCACTGGCCTGCCTAGCACTGCCTCACTGGCAGCGCTAACTGCAAGGCAAGCTGCTAGTTTTAATAGTTTGTATACTGCTGGGGCTCTCCATACAGGAGATACCCCTTTGTGTCCTGTACCTGCTTCAGGTCTTGTCACATCCTTGTAACCACACGTAGACCTGTTATACAGAGCAGATGGAGCAAGGCTCCACACAAACCCCAACCCAAAACAGTTCAGTGCCTCTGGGACACCAGCAGAGCAGCTACAAGTCCTCGAGATACAAACAGGAAGACTTTCTCTGCATAACACACCACAGCTTGGTTCTTTTGTGGCTTTCTCCCCACAGTGGTTTCCTGCCTGCCCTGTTCCACCCTATCTCACCACCTCTTGCCCTTCTGCCCAGCCAAGTCAGGGTGCACCCATCCCCCAGCCATGTGACAGCTCCCATTTCTCTTCTTTAAGTCCTTCTGAAGCACCCAGGACCTTCCCAAGGAGCAGTCAGTGCCTCTAGCATGATGGAGGTGCCAGGACATCAGTTGTACCCCAACACAAACAGGGATTGAGCATCAGCATGTGGGAAATTGCAAGGGTTTGCTGCATGTACACACCAGAATGCACTGTGGGAATGATGCTGAGCATCAGTGCCACACTCCAGAACCCCAGTCCATGGCAGTGCCTACCTATGCACGTGGGGGTCTCCGCCGACCACTGCCGATCAGCCAGGCACTGCAGCTCATCCACACCTCGTTGTTCAAACCCCTCTGGGCACCAGAAGGTGCAGGTGGAGTTGTATCTGAAGTCTCCAAAGGGATGGCTGCAGTTCATGTACGTTCCTCCGGGCTCAAGTATAGGGCACTGCACAGCTGGGAGAGATGCAGCCACAGCCTGTCAGTAGCACGACAGACCTGTGTGTTGTGCTGGGGCTTCAGCTCTCCAACAGAAGAGGGGTCTTTTGGGGATATACAGCCCCAAGCACCATCCAGGACAAGCATCTCAGCCCCAAGCAGAGCCTGCTGGGTACTCACCATTCTCACAGTTGTCTCCTTCGAAGCCGGGGTGGCACTCACACTTGTAGCTCTGGATGACCTCCAGACAGTCACCATGCAGGCCGCAGATCAGGGGCTGGCAGGAGACTGTACACATTGACCATCATCAAGGGGTGCCCTGTCCTGCTCTCAGCCCTCCCCCTGTTCTCACCACTCACCCTTGTAGCACAGTGCCTTCTTCTTCTTCTTCGTACAAGGCTCATCGTTCCACTTGCCTGCCTCTGATGACCGCTTGATGTAGATCTCCACGCAGTCCTGGTTGAACTTGCGGTTGTTGGGCTCCCCAGTGGCCCAGTTGGCTGCCTCCTTTGTCAGTGCCATCTTGGTGCCCACCCAGGTCCAGACACCTTTCAGCTTGCGGATGCCAATCCAGTAGTATTTTCCATGATAGGGCACGGTGCGATTGAGGTACTCAATCTCCTCCTTGTTCTGGATGGCCACCAGGTCGGTGAAGAAAGTCTGGCAGTATCTTCTGGCGTTGTCCCACTCATAGTCCTCCTCACTGTAGTAGTACGTCCAGGCTCCCACCTGCATCACCACGCCTGCGGGAGAGGATGTGGTCTGGGATTGCTGCAGGAAGACAGTGCAGGTCTGGGGACAGGGTTGGGAGACCTGAGGCTGGCACCAGGGCCAAGAGCCACCAGCAACCAGAGGGAAAAGGTGGGGGAAGTGTGGATGAAAACAGAGTTCAAAGAGAGTATACAGAGATGTGTAAGAATCTGGCATGGCAGAACATGCCATGGTGGAGCAGAGGGGCAGCAGAGAAATGAGGAAGGTGGGAAAGAGCTGGGGCGTCCCTCACCATAAAGATCTCCCAAAGAGTTCCTTAAAACACATTTCCTTCTACACATGTAAAATTGCTCCACATGTGTGGTTTTGTTGTTTAGTTGTTTGTTTTCCCTACTTTCTTTAATTTACAATTCTAAAGGAGGGTCGGTTTTGCACAAGAAAGAAGACCAAGCATGCCCCCATGCCCAAAAGCATCCTTGTGCCATACTGCATCCCCGATCCAGAGGTGGCCCAAAGAGCTGCAGAACACTGCATTGCAAAACACAGCCTTGCAGAAAGCAGTTCACGTCCTGGCCATGCCCACCAGAGAAAGCAAAGCCCAGATTAACTGGAACCCACACCCAGAAATGGAAGGCACTGTGATGAAATACTGCTTCTGTTTCCCACCACAACTTGATGTAATCAAGAAGTTTTTGCCACAAAAAAAAAAAAAGCTTCCTCCCTTCTCTCTAGAAGCAGGTATGCCCACGGCTGCAGAAAGCAGCCCAAAAGTAAGGTGGGAAGCAAAGTCACTCCAAGCAACAGACCTGAGATACCCTGTCATGGGAGAGCACATCTTACACTTTCATTGTGAAGGCAAATTTCTAGTCATTGCAGATTAAATACAAATACAGGGCCTCACGGATATAAATAGGGCTCTAGCTAGGCCAGTTACCATACATTTTCCTATGCAAAATCCCTACAACTTGTCTGGTTTTCCTTGTGGAAGATCCAACTACCCACTTTGTTAAACAAAACCAAGAAAAATGTGCACTCCAACAGCAGCCCAGCTTCTCAATTCATGGGCTCCCAGGGCACAGCTCAGGGCAACCACTGGGAGCTTGCCCTGACCCCTACCACCTCCCCTAAGAATCCCAAAAAGGATCAGACCCCAGGAAAGACCAGAGAGCAAATCTACAGCCTGCCTGTCATGCATAGACACTCCTGCCTCATTCTTCCAGCTCATGCAGCCCTGTATGCTCAGTCTTGTCTCACCTCTCCCCACGCACCTGAGCTGAGCTCCACCTGGGTTCCATTAGCAACCCAGACAGCTCCCATGCCTCCCGTCCTGTGCAGCTTGGCACAGTGCTCGCAGCACTCAAGGTGCATTTGTATTTTTGTTTTCCTTGCAGACCTAAATCTCAGTCTCCTCCTGACACTTCTACTTTTGCCTCTGCTCTTCTGCTGATTTGCGAAAGGTCTTTTGTAAACGGACCCAGATCACACAGGATTTCTAGGACAGAGCACATTTATTTCCCCCTGCAGTGCCAATGTGCAAAACAAATATCCTACAGGCACCAAAGCCACGTGTCTGCGGGGCCCCCAAAATAACTCTGCTGCCCTTCTCCAGTTTCCCCTTCCCTCAGGGTCACGGTGGGCACCTTACCACATGTGACGACAGCGATGCCCAGGCAGCAGACACCACAAGAGCCGAGAGCCCACATCCTCCGAGCGCAGCGCTGTCCCACAGTGGTGCCCTGTGTGCTGGGGAGAGGGGCATGAGCATGCATCCTTGCCAGCAGCAGGGTACCCACCCACAACCCTCCCTGCCCCCTACCCGAGCATACCCCAGCTGTCCCTGCAGGAAGGAGCAGGCAGACCTACCACGCCGGTGCTGCAGGGTGCCTGCTGTGCCTGGCCCTTGCCCTGGGCAGGCAGCGCTACTCACACTTCCTGCAAGCCACAGAGCATCGCTCCCTCCCCTCAGTTTCTTCCCCTCCTGACCCAGCCCCTCTGCCAGCCCGCATCCTGCCCAGCTGTGCTCCCCACTGCCAGGCACCTGCTGCCAGCTGGAGACTGAGACCCCAGCGAGGGGCCAGCCTGGTGTGCGGCCACCCAGAGCCCTCCAACCCACCATGTAGGTGACAGCAGTGAAGAGAGGACAGAGCAGGATGAGGTGTGTGGACCTGCACAAGCAGAGCAGGAGTGTGGTGTGCGGCTCCCAGATCCTGTGCAGGCTGTGAGTTGTCATATACCACTTAAGACCAATTAGTTACACAATGTATTTTCCTGTTTCTGCTTTTTTAAATCTTTATGAGAAAGGTTCAAAAGTGGGATGGGGAAACTTTCTCCCATTAGATGTCCTTTATGAACATCTACCAATGCTTCAGGAAGGTGCCCATTGTGTACAGTCTATCACCATATACTTATTTTTACACATATTCTTCTTCTAAGTAGTATCATTTTGGCAAGGTTTTCTGCGGGAATTGCTCCGCTCACTTCCAGTTAAAGCCAAGGCAGAAGCCCTTTGGTTCACATGCACATCCCAGTTCCAGAGAAATAAACAATGCTCCAGTGGGACTCATACAACACAAAAGGAGGAACTCATCTACAAAATCCATAACTCATTACAATGCCTTTCTGCTTGGCCAGTGTAAATGAAATTCTGTTCCTGTTTTTGGTCATCATCCTTGCAAAATGTTCTACTGCAATTCTCCCTCTTTCTGTACATGCAGTATCTCAGCAGCATTCGCTTTGCCAGCTCTCGTGCTTTGGACAGGGAATGACATCCCAGTGGGCAGAGAAGCTGAGGGGTGGCTGCTGGGCAGGGGGACACCTCGGGAAGCCATGGTCCCCTGAGAGGGACGAAGCTGCTGCTGCACTAGGACAGTCAGAAGGATATTGCTGGATGCTCGGCCCCAGGGGAGGGCAGGAGGAAAACAAGCCGTGCCCCTGCTGGTTTCACTTCTGCTGGCACAGTGGGGCAAAACAATAGAAAAAAATATTCCCACTTGCATTTTGTTGCTACAAATAGTCCCTAGTGTTGTAAAAACAGAAGTGAACTGGCTGAGACCTGGAGGCAGCCACTGCAAGGGGAAGGACGTAGCCTTGAACCCAAGGATGATGCTGTGCATGTAGAGGAGAGGGGTACACATGGCAGAGGGGAATGAGGATTGCCATCAGTTCTGCAGCTCTCCTGGGAGCTAGATAATCTGGGGGATAATCCTGTTTTGCCTTGCTGGTGTTCCAGGGCCAGCTTCTGGGCAGGTGTTGGCATGCTGCAGAGCACATGCTCCTCACAAGGATCCTGCAGGCTCCTCTGGCATCGCGAGGCTGAGTGGGGTGCTCCCCTGCCACTTGGGAGGAGCCCTTCACCAAGCACACTGCTCTTGTTTTTGGCAGAGGCCCCATCCCTGTGTGGTACAGCCCTCTCCTCTCCTTGAGCAATATTCCCTGCAAACCGCAGAGGAACCGACTCACCCTGACGCAGCCTGCCTGGAGCAGCTGCCTCTGGTGATACCACAGGCACCTTCCTGGGCACCTCGTACAGCCCCCAGGGCATGGAAACATGAGGCATCCCCAAAGGGTGCAGCCATCGGGTGCAGCCCTGCTCCCACCTTCCCCCCATGCCACCCCATTTCCAGTCCCTACACTGAGCCAGGATGCTTTGGAGGCACCTTTTGGGTATGGGTTAGGGATGGCTCCCCTCCACAGTGCCACCACGGGGGCTTTTTGTCCCCAAAGAGCTGGGAGGTGCCTCTGAGTGCAGTGTGGCACACAATACAATCTTTCTCAGAATCTGAAACTGATAACAGTTTGGCCACAGGAAGACATGTTTACTCAAATATCACCCCAACCAGGGCAGGGCGAGATGGTGGCACTGATTTGTTGAACCAAGATGGGGATGTCCCCAAATGTCACTGCCATGCCCCAGGTGGAACAACCCTAGCTGCAAGGCGCAGGGGGGTTTGGGGCCCCTGCCCACCACACTGTGTCCCCCTTATCCTATTGATACCCATCAGAGCCATTTCTCTGACCCTGGAGATCTCAGCCTTGTGCCTTCACCCTACAACAGAGGGACAGAGAGCCATATGGCATCGCTGCCATCTGTGCACCCCTGAGGCTGGCTCCCGTTGCCTGGCTGCAGCAGCACGTGCCTGGCATGGGTAAAGATTTGCCAAACAGGATGGTGGGGGTGGAGATAATGGAAACTTATCTCAGCGCCGGTGTAGTGAGCAGTAAACAAGTGGCCCTGCCTATCAGGGTGAGTGCAGCCTGGGGCATCCTGTCCCACGGAGCCCTACTCATTGACCTCATAGCACTGCCTTGTGTCCCCCAGACATCACCAGTGCTACTGCAACAGTCTGCTTTAATGCTTTAATGCAGTCTTCTTATTTCAAGAGGGAAAGCCCAGAGGTGGATTCTGCTGCCCGTCCCCCCCAGCACGTTTTTGCCCCCCTCTGCCTCTTCCCTTCCCCTCACTCTGGCCCTCTCCCCAGCAGATGTGGCTCTGCAGCCATGCAGCTCTGCAAAGAGCCATGCAGACGAGCGGATGAATGCACTCATCCATGAGAGCTTTGCCTCCGGCTGGTGCCAGCCCCACGGAGCAAACAATGTCCTGTCCTCCTGCCAGGAAATCCGGAGACAGCTCTGGCCATGCAGCGAGGCCAGCTCCATTTTCCTGCACACAGAAGCATCCTTGAGCATGTTCATTCTTCACCTTTTGGCAGCTCAGAGCTGAGCTTTCCTCTCCTTCCAGCCTCAGGCAAGTGCCCTGCCTTGTGCTTCCTGCCCTCTTGTGTTCAGTGCCAGCAGTGCTTTGATGCTCTCAACTCTGGGACCTTGGTTATTTTTCTGCTCCTGAAGACCTCGCTCCTTGGAAAGTGTCCTTCTCTTCACTGCCTTCTGGGTGCAGAGCTGAGGAGACATCTCTCCTGCATTCTGGTCCTGCTTCTTGTCTCAGAGTTGGTTGGTTCCTCTCTCAAAGTCCAGACTTATGGGGTGAGACTCTGAAAAGAAAAGAACTCCACCTAAAATAATGGGGGCAAGGGTGCCCCCAATATTTTGCTGTCACTTTGAAATTAATTCCTCCTTCTCCACATTCTGGCTTTCCACATCTATGGTTTATCATGGAATCATGGAATCATTTAGTCCAACCCCAACCCATTCCCACCATGCCCACTGAACATGTCCCTCACTCAGTGCCATGGTTCTTGAACACCTCCAGGCATGGTGACCCCACCACCTCCCTGGGCAGCCTGTGCCAGTGCTCAACCACTCTTTCTGAGAAGAAATGTTTCCTACTAAGACTTGTGCTTCAGACCCCTCACAGCTCCGTTGCCCTTCTCTGGATGCATTTAAGACCAGGATCTTTCTACTCCATCCCATCCCCTGTCCCAGAAGTAGACAGACTCGTTAGCAGGCTCTGCTGTGATGGGACAAGGGGAAGTGGTTTCAAACTAAAAGAGAGGAAATTAGATTGGATATAGGAATCCCCATCCCTGGAGACAGCCAAGGTCAGACTGGATGGGGCTCTGAACTCCTCATGGAGCTGTGGGTGTCACTGTTCACTACAGGCCAGAGTCCTTTCCAACTCAAATGGCTCCATGATTGATTTTATCCCTAACTCCACTGGGGATTTTGCTGGCTTAGACCCACACTGGGGCTCGCCCCCACCTCACCAACACCATACCTGGCTCCTGGAGGGATGCCACGCACAGGGGCAGCTCAGGGCTGCTCACCACTGACTGCCAGCCCTGCCGCTGTCACACGGATGTCACATAGAGGTGTCTCAATGCCGTGCGGGATCTCCGGGCACACTTCTGCATTGATGTCTGTCGGCTGACACGTGAGGCTGCCCGCAGCATGGGAGACACCGGCCCCAGCGGTGCCACCCGCAGCGTTCGTCCCCGCTGCCGCTGGGGTGTCTGTGGGGTGCTGGGGGCATCTGGCACACCTCCATTTGTCCCTGGGGCGTTGCTCTCAATGATGAGCTGGAGCAGGCCTGCCCCGGGGAAGTCCAAAATGACCACTCCCCAGCACACCGGCTGCCCCGAGCAGCGCTGCAGGTGCTGGTAGCACTGAGGGTTGACAAAGCGGGCCACGTCCTCGGGGCAGGTGAAGAGCCCATTGCCGGAGCAGAAGGTGAGATGCATGGTGGCAGGGTCCCCGCTGGCTGCTGCGTCCAGGTGCCGCTGTGCTCGTGCCCATTTCCTCTCCAGCGAGAGCACGTTCCACGCATCGCTGATGCTCAGCCGCTCATAGGGGATGCCCAGCACCGCCCTCTCCAGCGCCTCCAGCACCACGATCTTGCCCCTCACCTGGCCCAGCGTGGGCACCTCCTCTCGGCACCACAGCCGACCTCTGCTCTCCTCCAGCAGGCAGCGCTGGAGCCGGGCAGCGAAGCGGGACCGCGGGAAGAAGGGCAGCTCCTCCTTGATGCGCATCAGCACAGCCTCACCAGGGTGGGCGCGGAGGAAGCGCAGGGTGCGGCGCAGGACGCCCCGCAGGCTGACCCGCTGGAAGGTACACAGGTGGTAGATGCGCAGCTCGCCCCGCTCCAGCTTGCAGCGCACATCCAGGAAGCGAACGCCAGCCGCCAGCTGGGCCTCCAAGCCCCAGCTCTGGCAGCGAAGGCGCCGGCCACCAAACAGGCTGAGGGAGTCGTGCGTGCCGGGGATGGAGAGGCGGGAGAGTGGCAGGGCGTCAGGCAGCGCTGCCATCCAGTCGGGGCAGAAGGCAGCAGGCTGGGCCGTGTTGTCAAACGCTGCACTGTGCTGGCACCGTGCATCCATGCTGCAGTGAACACGGGCACCCCAGCACCGGGCCAGCCTGTGGTGGCGGGGTGCAGTCTGTTGGATGGGGTGTAGGCAGTGACTGGCAGGCTGAGAGGGATGCTGGCCATTATCTGGGTGATACACGTCATGTCCCTCATGTGGCACGTGCTGCAGGGATCCGGGCTCACTCTTTGCCAAGGAGAGAGCTCAGCAGGATGGAAAATTGCTGGGCTGATCCTGAAAGCAGCCGGTCAAGCTGCACACCTCCCTTCTCAGGAATCAGGACAAACGGGACTGGGTGCCCCACAGCCCTGGGAAGCTGCCTGTCCCCGGAAAGGCACAGCTGGTTGGGGATGCCATCACCACTGAGCTGTGAGCCCCATGAGGGCAGCACCTGGGGGTGACTCATTGCCTGCCCTTGGGACACGGCTGCCTCACACTATGCTGCCCTGAGGGCTTTGATGTTCGAAAGACGAGTACCCCTGCTGTGACATCTCTCTGGGGACACAGAGCAGGGTGGCCTCCAGGACACTCTCTGTCAGAGCTCTCACTGAGCTGACCCCAGCATAGAGACAGCACAGGCTGAGGGTGTGGACATTCTGCTGCCACCCCCGCTGGCATGACGTACTGTCTCTCATCATCCCGGTGACACTTTGCAAGGCTGCTCAGGGCCTGGCTCCTCAGCAGCCATCACAGCAGGGCGGAGCGCTGGGACAGGCGGGGAAAGCAGCAGCAGCAGAAGCAGCAGCAGCAGCGCAGCCCAGCCTGCAGCGCGGCACCTCCCCTAAGCATGGCGGCACCGAGCAGCGGAGGTTCCTGCTTCGTGCTGGGGGGCTCGGGGGCGACGGGCCGGGCGCTGCTGCGGGAGCTGTGCGCACAGCGGCCCTTCAGCAGAGTGACGGTGATCGGGAGGCGGCAGCTGAGCCTGCCCGAGGGGAGCGGCGTGGCCGTGGTGCGGTGTGGGCCGGGGGTTGCGGGGTCCGTGCTGGAGGTTCCACCCTGACCCACGTGCCTCCCCCAGGAGCAGGCGGTGGTGGACTTTGAGCGGCTGGGCGAGCACGCCGATGCCTTCCGCGGCCACGACGTGGGCTTCTGCTGCCTGGGCACCACCCGGAGCAAAGCGGGTGCGGTGAGTGGCCCTGGACGGTCCCAGGGGGTCAGCGGGCATCGCCTCGCCCAGCGAGATGCTCAGGCCTGGGGGATGTGCCGTGGGTGCCTCCGCTCCCAACGGGGTGCCGTTAGGTGAGAGGTTGCTGACCCCGCTCCCTGCCCTGCCCTAGGATGGCTTTGTCCGTGTGGACCGGGACTACGTGGCGCAGGCAGCCGAGCTGGCGCGGGCAGGGGGCTGCAAACACTTCGTCCTGCAGTCCTCCCAGGGAGCAAACGAGCGCAGCAGCTTCCTGTACCTGCGGGTGAAGGTGAGGAGGGAAGCTGGGCGTGCTCCTAGAGATGGAGATGCGGGGACACTTGGGAACGAAGATGGGGCTGAGGTTGCAAGGGGTCCAAGTGGCCCCAGGACTCCCCTGCTGAGGGGGAACAGAGAGCCCAGGAGGTGGGCTGGCAGCACAGCAGCGTGCCCTGCTGCGTCCTAAAGGGCAGACACCAGGCGCTCAGCATCCTTACACTACTCAGCACCACCTACTCTTGCAGGACTCGCTCCTGCCTGCAGTGTGTAACACCGGCAGTGCCCAGGCTGGGCAGCATCCCGTTGCCACAGCTCTGCCCGCTGTGCTGCTGCTGCTGCAGTTAGCGCTGTGGCTACAAGGGAGCGCTGCTGACTGCTGTTTGGCTGTCTGGCACTGACACTTCTTTCCTAGAGAGCTTTCTAGAGCTGTCTTTCTACAGCTGAGTTTTGTTTTTGTTGTTACTGAATTCCTGGGCTCTCTGCTGACCCATCCTTTTGCCCCGTTTGGGTCCCTGCACTGCCCTGCCCTCTGCTTTGGTGATTGGCATCTTGGCAAAATGCTTTGCATTTCAAGCAGGGTCAGCTCTGGTTCTCCCTTCCTTGCCCTCCAAGAAACCCCTCTCCTCTGACATGGTTGTGGCCCTGCCTTTGTCATGCTGGGAGAGGAGTGACCTTTACCCATGGCCAAACATACCCGGCTCCTGCCGATTTGGGTGCTCTGTGCCCTTCCTACTGCAACCCTCCTCTCCTAAGTTATCTGGAGGATTACTCACAGCTCACAAGCACACACCAGTTGCGTGTTGGGCAATACTTGCAGGTGGCTGGTACAGAGGTGATGCAAGACTGCTCACAGCCCTCAAGAGGCTGTTGGGACTGTGGCTGGGCAGGTGGGGAAGGGTCAGCCACTGCTGCTCTTTGGCCACCTACCTCTGAGGAGGTCTTCTGCTCCTCCCTTTTTGTGTCCATATTTTTCTGTACCACCAACTCAGAAGCTTTCCTTTGTGTGTTCATTTTACCTTTGCCACATTGTAAAAGCTTGGGAGCTAAATCCATGCTGATCAGCCCCAGCACTACAGCCGTGTCCTGTGGCTGTGCTGTGCACTGGGGGTCCTGGGGTAGGTTGCAGGATGCAGCACCAGCCAGACACTGTCCTGCCCACAGCTCAGCTCTTCCTTCTTCCTGATTCATAGGGTGGGAGACAAGGTGCCTGTGATCATCCTCAACTTGTTTTGTCCCCACTGTGACAGGGAGAAGTGGAGAAACTGGTTGAGGCTGTCGGCTTTGACCGCTGCACCATTCTTCGGCCAGCGTGAGTAGCAGAGGGGACACAGAGCCAGGGAAGGGCTGGGAGATGGGGGCCATGGGCAGGGTATGTTAGGGGAGGGTTGGAAAGGAAGTGAAGAGATCCTCCAGATGCAAATGCTGCTCCTGCCTGCACCTCTTCCCCTCTGCTATAAGCAGCAAGCCCAGGCTCAAAGCACAGGTTGAGGGACATTGGTTGAAGCTTAACTTCATCTGGAGGTCAGCCTGTGTGGAGGGGCTGCTCTCCTGTATCCTTTCAACCATACTCTAGCTGGGAGAACCAGCATCCCAGGTTTTGGCAACGCCATGGGTAAAAGGAGCTCCCAGCGATCAGCCCACTCATTCCAGGGCCCTGCAGAAGCCACTTGGGCCCAATGCAAGTTTTCCAGCTTGGCTGGGCCCTGCAGCCTGACCCACCTCACCTTCTTGCCCCGCAGGGTGCTGCTGTGTGAACGCCAGGAGTTCCGCCCCACCGAGTGGATCACGCAGCGGATTCTGGGATTCGGCGCCCGGTTCTGCCCCACTGCTTACACAGTGCCTGTAGAAACGGTGGCGAGGGCAATGGTGGCCAGTGTGCTCCAGCCGAGTGGGGAGAAGGTGGAGGTGCTGGAGAACAAAGCCATCCATCAGCTGGGAAAGGCAGTGCCGCAGCCGGGCACATAGAGCTAAAGGCATGGGCAACAAGTGGTTGGCTGACCTTCTGGATTCTCTTCTGGGCTGATGATGAATGTATGGGATAATAGTGGAGTGTTTGCATGGACAATGGGGAGCTGGGGTGCAAATCTGGGTAAGCATTTTATAATTTAAACAATTCCTTGAATTGAGATCTTGAATAAAGGTCCCTGTGACTGGCGTGTGCTAGCTGTGTTGAAATCCTGCTTTCCACCTGCATGTTGCCAGCCTGGCTGCATTTCCTGGTGCCACCTCAGGGAATGCATTTGGGTATGTGGTTGGGGCACAGCTGTCCCCAGGCACCAGCACCCTTCACATGGCTGTGATCACAGCAGTTGCAGAGCACCCATGTCCTCATGCTCTGCTGCATGGCAAAGGAGGCAGGGCTATTGGGCTGCCCGGGACCCCCTTCCATCCTAGCCCCTGCACCACAGCCATTCTCAGGCCTCTCACAAGGGTCAAGGACCGTGGTGGCTCCGCAGCTGGGAGCTTTACGTGACTCCTGCGCTCCCGTCTGGCTGTGGGCCCAGTGGCTTTCCAGGGTTTTCTCTTCTTCAACCTCCCTGTGGTCCCTGTGTCAGTGACTCAGAAGGGGAGAGGAGATGGGTGCCTGGTCTCTGTCCTCCCGCACAAACATTCGCATCACCGAGCTGGTAACTCAGAGACGTGGTACCACCAAGCAGTAATCCAGGGAGGCTGATCCTGAGAGAGCCAAAGGGAGACCTGCAGAGTAATTCTTAATGTAAAAAGGGACATGCAAGGTGGGCCGCTCAGGAATAGCACACACACACACACCTGGAGGGGTTTGTGGCTTATGCAGCATGAAGGCTGCTCAAACATGCAGTGCTGGGCTACGCTGGTGTAAATGCATTCCCGTGCTCAGAGCTGTTATCGAAGGTGATGTGTTCAGCAGGTGAATGTTTGAAACGACGAGACCTGTGAAGATGCAAAAATTGCATACGTACAAGAGAATGAAAATAAAGAATGCAAACTCTGGGAAGTTACAGGTAAAAGGTAGACCAAGAAGGTTTGAGGAAAACATCCTTAAGGCGTAAACATAAATCACAACAGTGTGAGAGGCAAAAAGCTCTCCAGAGAGCCTGGTGGGGCATGACACAAGCAGGTTTTATGAGAGAGCCAGCATAGGAAAGCTTAAGGAGTTGACTCATATCAGCCTATGAACAGGCTCACACCAGCATCATTCCTTCAGGGACACAAGACTGTCCGAAAGCATTGGGGTGTGTAGGGGAAAAAGTGATTTTTAATCACATTTTTAGAATGCATAGTTTTAAAAAATGGCCAGTGCCAGAAGGAGTGCTCAGATGGATTGCCAGAGAGTGCCTTGGGTGAGAATTGGGGCAATCCATCCACCAAGAAGTCAGTGTTGCTAAATATGATGTTAATTTTCAGAAAGTTCCAGTGGGAACCAGGAAGCTGCAAAGCAGCAAAGCTGCGTTCTATAAAAGGCAAGTTGTTAGAAAGGAAAATAAAGGCTTGAAATAACAGAAACCAGAATAAATACGGTGCAATGGGAGATTCCATGTGGCTTTTGAGTGGGCAGTTTGAAGGCACGAGCCCATATTGCTCTTTGAGGATGTCAGTTGCTGTGTACACAGGACATGGTCCTCAGAGGGCACTTGGGTCTCCAAAACGCTCTCCCAAAAGGGCTCTTAAAGAAATTAAGCTGTCGTGGGAAGAAGAAGAAGGTCTGCGTATTCCTTTTAGGAAATATTTTCTTAGCACTCCAAAGCCTTGAAATGGACAAAACAAACATTTATTACTAGACAAAGGTCTGGGGAAAACACCGGCTATTTCTGTGCAGCCCTTGTTTTTGCTCAGCAGAGAGGCACCGCGCAGCATCTCCCCAGCCCCTCCTCACCCAGCTGGGGCTGAAGGAGATGGAGGACCAGGCACGAGGTGGGGGAATAGGTCTGCAGGGGCATCCCTGGGTGCTCTGAGCCGCTGAGATCCCCTCGGAGCAGCAGGAGGTTGGCACAGTGGGAGCTGTGCTGCAGCTGCAAGGTTGCTCAGTGTCTGCTGGACAGCATCCACGCAGACCTCCTGCTCCCACAGATCCCAGCTCCCCCGGGATAGCCGACCCTGGCTTCGTTGCTGGAGATTAATGAGGAAAAAACAACTGCAGTCCCCACGACTCCGCAGCCGGGCGCATGGCTTCCCGTGTGGCTCTCATGGCCCTGCTGCCCTCCTGGATGGGGAGCTGTGAGAACCGCCGTGCCGTTTGCCCGTCCCGCTCCCGGCAGCCCCATTGGGTGACAACGGCACCTGCAGGCAGGCTGCAGAGCCTGGCACACCCCACAGCCCTGGGGCCATGGGGCTCTGGGCTGTCTCCAGCACAGGGTGCAGCATCTCCGTGCCAATAACAGCTCAGGCAGAGGCTGATAGAGCGCCTGATCCTCTCAGATACCTCAGGCGTCCTTCCTTTTATCCCACTGCCATTGCAAACCAGTAATTGCTAAGTCCAGAGGCAGAGATGGCCATGCCTGTTTCTAGCAGACTTCCAGCTTTAGGTTCCTAGTCACAGAACCACAGAATTGGCAGGGTTGGAAGGGACCTCAAGGATCATGAATCTCCAACCCCCCTGCCACATGCAGGGCCACCAACCATTCCACCTAATGCTAGACCAGACTGCCCAGGGCCCCATCCAGTCTGGCTTTGAACACCTCCAGGGACGGGGCATCCACAACCTCTCTGGGCAGCCTGTTCCAGTACCTCACCACTCTCTCCGTAAAGAATTTCCCCCTGATGTCCAACCTAAATCTCCCTTCCCTCAGCTTAAAACCATTTCCCCTTGTCCTGCTGTCACTCACCCTTTCAAAGAGTTGATTCCCCTCCTCTTCTAGTCAAATGTGGACACCAGCTTGCTGCACAGCAGTAGGAGATGGGCTGGAACAGGGCCCACGTCAGCCCCAGGGATAAAGAGGGGCACAGCTCTGACACAACTGGGGAGCAGAAAGCACATCTGGGGTGAGCTTAAATCCATCCAGGGCAGTTACGTTCACCCTTGCCACTTTACGTACTGTTAAAGCACAAGGAATTGCCTGGCTCTCCTTGCAGCATATATATAATGACTAACGTGGGTCAGAAATCAGAGCAGGTCATCCCCAGTGCCACGTGCACACACCTGCAGCAGGTGTTGGAGCAGTTTTGGAGCCACAGGCTTGGTGCTGGGCCACCCACAGCCAGGCTGACGCCCAGGAATTTGCCCCTCAGCCTCACTCCAAAGCACTGCCTCTTCACCATGCCTGGCTGAGGCTGGGAAGAACTCACACCATAGGTAGGCATTGGCTCCACGGTTTCCAGCTTCAGAGGAGCAAACAAAGTAAACATTCTCAATCCAAGAGAAGTGCTGTCACACTGCAGAGGACAGGTGCTGGGTCTATGCTCAGGCACCATTCCCCACTCTGCAGGCAGCTCTGGGCTCTGATGTTTGCTCGGCTCATCTGCAAGGGGGTGGGAAAAGAAACTCCACATAAAAGTCAAGGTAGGAAACCATCTGAGCCTTATCAAAGCATCACCATCATAAAACCAAACCACTTGTTATCATTAAAACACTTTTTTACGTTTATAACTTGTTCTGGAACAAACGTTACCTATCACTCACTTGCTGATAAGCACTGCTGAAACTGGAGGTTTTGACATTAATCACAATGTTTATTTCAAAGGCAAATCCTTCTCCTAAGCACTTGATTTTCACACAGGTAGTATTTTTGTAGGAAAAACGCTCACTTGCAAGCAGCGTTACTACGCACCTCCTCTAAACACTGCCCCAGAGCGTGCTACACCACCAAGGGGAAGCCTGGCAGGTTTCTCCAAGCTCTGCAGCTTGGCCCTGGCGCTGCCATTCCCTGCTCTCACCCCAGGCACATGCATTTCCCCGTGCAAGCTGGGAGAGGGGAAAACAAAATTGTGAGACGGCCGGGCCAGCTGCTTTGGGACGGCATTGGGGGCTGGCAGGGATCCAGCTGACTGCACTATATAGCTGTCGGAGGGAGAGCTGGGCTGCAGATCGAGTCGCAGTCATCGCACTCCCTTTTCTTGCAGCTGAGGAAGGAGAAACGTGCCAAGATGTGCAAAGGACTCGCCGCACTGCCGCACACATGCCTGGAGAGGTGAGAGCAGCTGGTTCTGCGTCGCTTATGGACTGGGAGGGAAGGGATGGGGCTGCTCCAGCTGTGGGTGGCTTAGAGCTTGAGGGTGAGCAGTGATGCAGTCCTAAACTCTGGTTTGGGAACCTCTCTGTTTGGCAAGGCTGCAGTGTCCCAAAAACCACCCCTTGACCCCACTGTTCCCCCATGCTGTATCTCTGCCTATGCTTGTGGAACAGAGAACCAGCATCTAGTCCTGCCTCCCCACCTGTCCTACCAGGGAACAGGGAGCTGCTGTTCCCAAGAAACCTTAGGGCAGCTTTGTTGGTGCAGGAGCAGGCTGAGCATGCAGCAAGGTGCCTGGGGATGCTGCTGGCAAGCCCCCATAATAGTTTCACTGCTCGGAGCTATGGGTCTGTGCAGCTGCACTCTCCTGTGGGTCTCAGGGTTGCAACAGTAATGTTTGCAAAGCATGGTAGGGAAAGCAGAAAAGCTGTTGCCACTCTGCTCCAAAACCTCCTCTAGCTCTGAAGTGCCTCAAAATCCTTTTTGGCTGACTGTGTTCTCCTCAGCACTGATGACCACAGCCCTGAGCCTTCTCATGAGGCTTAGCTTTATACACAGCGCTGTTTGTCCCCTCTTGCTGTCTCACCTTGCCTGCCCATGATGATGCTTGTGGCACCAGCTGGCTGCTTCCACACTGCGGGAGCATTTTGGGGCAGACACCTCCGTTTCGGGCTCTGGTTATTACAAAAGGCTTCTGGAGGTCTGGGGAGCCAGGGGCTCTCCGTATGTGCTGCTGGAAGAGAACCTGCTGCATGAGACTCCACCTGCATTCCTCAGGGCTCCAGCAATCTGGCAGCTGCCCTGCTCACAGCCAGCTCAGCCCAATCCTGCTCACCTCCTGTAAGATCTCAGCCCACATTCCCTCACCCTCATGAGGATCCCCAAGCACCAGCTCCTACCTTTTCCATGCTGTCTACCGTGGAGTGATTTCTCCTGCAGCGCGTATGGGGAGGTCCTGCTGAAGGCCTGCTAGACTGCAAGACTGGTCCCTCCTGACCCTCTCCCCGCAGCACACGCTTGCTGGCCTCTGCAGAGAGCCGAGATGCCTGTCTGGAGGCTGCTCCTGCAGCCAGCACTGCACTGCCTCCTCTCTAACATTCCATATTTGTCCATGTGTCCACCACAGCCAGCTGCTACAGCTGCTGCTGACATTTCGAGCAGCACTGGCTGTGCAGCCACACAGCTCCCCAGCAATCCCCAAAGTCCATCTCCTCACAAGGGATGTTACATCCCACACCAGCCATCGTGGGGATATTGCACTGTGATGCCACAAAGGCTCCTTGGTGGCTGCTCGCTCCCCAGGCTCTCCCACCTGTCAGGACATCAAGCAGATCCTGCCCAGAGAAAGCTTTCCCCATACAAATGGCCCCAGAAGCTTTTCTGCCTGGAAGCAAACCAAGAGCTGCAGTCCTTCAGTTGCAGCTTTAACGTCTTTGAGCTTCTTGTTTTGTTTTCTAACTTTGAAGCTCTCCTGGCCTGCATCTTCATGTGTTTGACAGAGTCCATATTTTCTCTTAATGCCTTTTGGAAGCTGTTCCTCAGACTTTTTCTTGGCTTGCTCCCACGTATTTTCACACGTAACCTTCCACAGTTCACGGTCTCTCCATTCCTCTCACTCTGGCGTTTGTGAAGAAAGCCTGTTTGCTTATCGCTTTCCTTTTCAACCCCGCTGTTTAGTCTTCCTGAAGGCTTGCTTGAAAACTGGTGACACATCTACTTGAGCACTTCAGGACAGCGCCTTTTAAATAATTCTGCCCACCCACATGCCTGTGAGTGCTCAGCCCTTCTGGCTCTCCTTTCGGCAACCTTCTCATTTCAGGAGCTTCCCTGTACACCAATGAGGCCCCACAGCTGAGGATGCACACTCAGGATGGGGAGGTCCTTGGTCCCATCCCCATACCAGCTGGGACATGTGTCAAGGCAGCCCCAGGTGTATCACAGCCAGACCAAGAGATGGAGCAAGGCTAGGGCTGCTCAGAGAACAGAGCAGCAGGAGAAGAGGTCATAACACAGCCCTGAGCCTAAAATATAGGGCAGGGAGCTCAGGTGGGGCTGCTGAGGGCTATCAGTGCTCATTTGTGCCCTTTGTGCCACACAGGTGTTGGCTCTGAGTCTGTTACAGGATGGGAATTTGAGCAAGGGCCAAATGCTATCCAAGGAGCACCTGCTGCTATGTAAAGTGATGCTGACCACTTCCATACCCGCAGCACAGGTCAGCACCAATAGCAGGGTGGTGGAGCACCGTGTCCTGCTCAGACAGGGACAGATGTCTGGTCCCCTTCTCTTCTTTGTTATGTAGTCATGCTTGTGGCTTAGATGTGGGTCCTGGTGACCTGCTGCCAGCACAGCCCACGTCCCCCACCCACCTGAGTCCTGCCACCAAGCTAAGCTGGGACAGAGGTGGTGGTGCCAAGGGGATGTAGCCCCAGGGTCCCCTCAGCATGGGGGTATGGGGACCTTACTGCCCTTCACCTCAGGTCCTGCTCCATCCAGGCAGGGTCTGACCTGCATTGGAAGCACGAGGGATGGAAGCTGTCCTGTCATTGTAGTCATTTTCTAAGAAAAGCTAGTTTTCTGGCTGTGCTTCTGCTCCATGTGAGGGTTGCTGTTGGTGGCTGCAGCAGGCAGCACGCACCCGTGGAGGGTGGAAAAGCAAAACAGAGAGAGATTTGCAGGCAGACAAAAAAAAAAAAAAAAAAAAAAGAATGGGAGTGAAATAGCAGACATAGCAAGGGAACGATCTTGCACAGAGAGCATGTGAAAATAAACAGTTGAGAGGAGAAGTGCAATGAGCCCTGGAGATGTGCAGCGTGGCCTCTGTCACCACGCCACGGTGAGGCTCCAGTGCAGCCCCCAGGGTCTGCAGAGCCCTCCCTGCTACAGGCACAAGGCTGAAGTGCTGCTGAGGGCTGAGCTGTGCAATGCAGTGGGTGCACGGGAGCAGGCTGACATGGGGTAGGCACCATGCACCATGCATGGGCAGCCTGCCTGCTCGTTTCCTTTGGACTTATTGCCATAGAAACTGCACAGACATCCCCAATCCATCTGTATGGGACAGGTGATGTGATTATCCCGGCCACAGATGGGGACAAAACAAAGTGATCAAGCTTACGAGCTGTGGCTAATTCTGAGCATCTGGCTTGAAACGCTTCAGACAGGCTCCTTTACAGCATTAAGGCCCATTTGATCACATGTAATTAGCAACATGGCTCTCTACCAGGCTGGGTGCCTGGCCACATGGCTGTGCCACCCCAGCAGCTCTGTGGTCTCTCTTGTATCCCTGCCTGACCTGCCTCTGCTCACTCCTGCAGGGCCAAGGAGATCAAGACCAAGTTGGGCACACTGCTTCAGAAGCCTGACTCGGCCATTGACTTCATCATCCCCTACCCGGAGAAGCCGGAGAAGCCAGCCAAGGCTGTGAAGTGAGCATGGGTTTGGGTAGCATGGCTCCATGGAATGCAGCATTCTCACAAAACTCAGTTTGCATTGAGATTACACATTCATTTAACACAAGTTTTGTGGAGTGGGTGGATTGAGAATCATGTCAGGAGGCAAAATGAGCCTTTAAAAGAAAAGTTAACTTAAATCTAAAAGCAGAATGGTGTCCTGTACATAGTCAATAGTCCCATTATTACCCCCAGCCCAGCCTCACTGTGAGCCTGGGCATCAGGACATCCGAGCTGCTGCCCCAGTGCACTTACAATCCCTCAGCACTGTCACCATCATGTCACCCTTCACATGGCCTAATGTTCATTTCCACTTTAAAAATCATGACTTGAGTTGTCTGACTTGCACTGGTCCCTCAATGGGGAGTGCTTTCCTTTTGCCCCGATTCTATGGCACCCCGCCTTGCTATTCCTAAACTAAGCCTCAGAGATCCTGGTGACCCATCACCCCAGTTCTCCAGAGCTCTTCACTCCATCCCTCCCCATTTTTAAGGAATGACCACCTGCTGCACGATGAGCATGAGCTACCCAGGCTTTCTTTACCCCTTCAGACCATCCCCAGAGGAGGTCCTGCAGTGGCGTGACTCACTGGAGAAGCTCCTGCAGAACCCCTGTAAGTCCCCCTCTGTGACCATGCCCCCCCACAGCCAATGTTCCCCTGGTGTGCAGTGGGGATTCAGGATGCCCCAGTGCTCAGCAGTGCCTGACCCCTGCAGATGGGCTCGCCAGCTTCCGCAGCTTCCTGTGCTCTGAGTTCAGTGAGGAGAATGTCGAGTTCTGGGTGGCCTGTGAGGACTACAAGAAGACCAAGTCCCCTATGAAGATGGAAGAGAAGGCCAAGAGGATCTACGAGGAGTTCATCCAGACCGAGGCACCCAAAGAGGTCGGTGGCTGCAGGGTGGGACGGTGCTGGGAGGGATGGGGGTTCCTCTAGCTGATGGCTGCAGGGCAGGCTGTGCCACAGCCAAGGGGCTTGCAGCAGCTCCGGTGCCTTGTTTGCAGACTCAGCAGCCACCCTCAGCTCTTGCCTGGCTGAACCCGCCAGGTCTGTCCCCATGACCTTTTAGTGGGATGGAGCAAGTGAGGTGATGCCACCATCCCCTCACAAATGTGAAGCTCCCATCCTTCTCACGCTCCCATCGCAGGTGAACATTGACCACTTCACCAAGGCTGTGACCATGAAGAACTTGGTGGAGCCATCGCCGAGCAGCTTTGATATGGCCCAGAAGAGGATCTTTGCTCTGATGGAGAAAGATTCCCTGCCCAGATTCGTGCGGTCGGAGTTTTATCAGGAGTTAATCAAGTAGCAATGCGGCCAGGCTGCACGAGGCAGCTCACCACGAGCAGCCCTATTGCTTTTGTCTCAGCACCTACTCCTATAGCCACTTTGCTTTCATGATGCCACCCTACAAGAGTACGTAGGAATGTTGCTAAACACCTGCCTCAGTGCTTTGGACACTCAGATGGCCCAGTGTCTCCTTTCTTTTCCATAGAGGACCAGCTCACAGGAGC
The DNA here is from genome assembly GCF_987193195.1 of Phasianus colchicus. Taxonomy (NCBI): domain Eukaryota; kingdom Metazoa; phylum Chordata; class Aves; order Galliformes; family Phasianidae; genus Phasianus; species Phasianus colchicus. Next base: position 9,894,337 of record NC_143444.1, read on the forward strand.
ACCAGGTGATGCTCCAGGGCCTGACTAGTTCAAAACACTGGCGTTGTTTAGCAACCCTATGTACCAAGCTCATAGTTTCCAGCCCGCAGCTGCATCCCCACTGCTGACATGTAGCCTGGTGTTGTGGCCCTGATGGCTGATGCCATACTCAGGTGGCATCTCTGGGGGTGCTGCTGTGATTGCTTCTCTCTCTGGTTGCTTCTCTGCAGCAGGCATGCCACAGCGATACTTCTGCACAAACCCAAACCAGGGGCACTGGTGAGAGGAGGGAGGACTGTCATGCTGGGGGAGAAAAGAGCTGCTGGGTGAAACCCGTCAGAGCAAATTCCAGGGAACATAAAGCAAGCAAACAGCAAAGCCAAAGATGTCATTGGAACAATAAAACCCCATCTTCTTGAACAGATAACAAACTCTGTTGAGTTTGTGTAGCCTGCCTCTCTCTTCTGTCTCCCTCTCTCTGCCCAGGGCATGTGTTTCCACAAGGCCATCTCTTAAAAGACCACATCTTTTCAAGCAATCCAAATCCAGCCTGCTGTCTGCTACCAGAAGAAATTGCATCTGACGATGAGGCAAAGGCACATGCAAAAGGTAGCTGGGGCCTCATCCAGCCCCGAAACAGAGAGTTCCTGGATGTGGAATGATCTGAGCCCCATCCCTGGGGGATCCCTGCAGCATCCATGTGCAAGGAGCAGCAGGCAGGGACTCACTGCCTGCACTCACCCGCACTCAGACTGCTAAACTTTAGGCCATGAGGCTCCACAAAGCCTCCTCAGCGTTTACAGAATTGGATCAAAACCTCAGTAAACCCAAATATTTACACACTGTCACTACGGCAACGAATAAAAATACCACATGAAGTGGGCTGCATTTTCCAGGCAGGGAGGGGATGCAGGGGAAAGATGAAGGCAACCATAAGCATGATGTTGGCAGTGGCTTTTTTTCTCCTCTCAAGCAAGTGGCTGGGAAAGTCAGAGCTGGAGCAGCAGGGTGAGGCTGGTGAGTCCTCTGGGGTGGCTCAAGCTGCCCAAAGGTGTGGGATAACCTCAGCATGGATGCATGACAGGAGTGGGCAGGAGGCTCAGGCAGCCCCGCCATCAGGATATCCCCACCACCACCTGCATGTCTTCATGAAGAGATGCTACCATAACCAAGTCTGGCATGTTTAACCTCCCTGTTCACAGCACAGAAATGCAAATCCAATCAGGCCTCTCCGTGGAAAGACCCAGACCTTTACTTCCCATGAATGCTTTGGCAGCTATTTCCAGATACCCTCACACAGTTGAACTCTGATGTTGACACTCTTGAAGTTTGGATTCTACCGGAAGCTGAATGTGCAAAGAAAACCTGGGATGTCATTGGCTGCAGCAGCTCTGCGTGGGGCAGGAAAACAGGGCTGGGGTATGTGAATGCCCAAAAGAAAGCTGGAGGCCATGGAGGTGAAACGGTCCCATTGGGAATCCCACCCCAGCTCGACCTCTGCTGAAAATGTTGGAAACTTGCTTTAGGGGTGATGTAACAGTTCCAGCAAGGAATAGGGCGGCCATGAATTGTGCCCCCCAAAGTGTTTCGGAGTTCTTGTGAAGTTGTGTTTGTGTAGAAGGCTCGTTTGGGCATGCTCACCTGGAAACATAGCGATGCTTGCACCGCATGGCCAGGCTTTCTGCAGGCCCAGGAGTGTTTGCCAAGTTAGTACCAACCATCATATCTCTGGTAGCAAATGCTTCATGTATTTTGTCACTCTTGCTTTTACCAAGTTTGGCATATATATGAGCACTCTTCACATGACATTATACATCTATAACGTTGCATCCATACTTAAGTATACACACACACATAAACATAGTCTTAATATTGGCATCCAGATCCCAGTCAGTCTGTGAATCAAAGTGCAGGATACAGTGCCTGGGGTCTGAGGGATAAGTAAATGGATTTAGCATGGTCCCCAACACCACCAAGGGAAACCTCAGGCCCTCACCTGCTGAAAAGAGAGGTGCATCCTCCCTCACACCCTTAGAAGCCACTCTGTGCCATGGCTCTGGCACTGCGCACGCCAAGGCCCATAGGGTGCCTGGGGATCCTCCTCTGCCATGGGGCAAGGCAACCCCATGATGCAGCCTGGGCCCCAGCACCATGCCAGCATGGGATGGCCACAGGTGCCCATGGGTGGTTGAGGGTGTCCCAGGGCTCACCCCAGCCCTTGGCCACTGGTCTGGGCTCCCTGGCTGGGAATGCAGAGGGCCATGGCCAACATCCAAGGTTGGAGCAAGATGGGCTCCTTACAGGTCCAAGGAGCTGCTTCTCAGTTTGACGTTCTCCATGTGGTTTCCATGCTTTAAGATGCAGGATGTTGGTGTGCACTGAGGAACTGGTTGCATTAACCCACATTCTTGTACCACTCAGTAATCCACATATAAACATTTATTTCTGCTACTGTCTCAGTGGACTATTTATTCTGTCTCTGTGTTGAAGGGGCAGTATGTCCTTACCTTCCATAGGGTACTCCCAAAGCCCTGGCAAGCAGCAAAGTCCTCTGAGAGCTTCAGCTGTGCCAGATGTGTCAGTTTCCCAAGAAACTGGAAAAGGGAATAAAAATATCACCCCACGAGACTGGAGTGGAGGAAACCCCTGGCGCCAGCACAGTCTGGGCATCCCCCAGTGGGCAGCTCTACACCTGTAGTGCTTGGGCACACAGTCAGGTTGAGCACTGAGCTGCAGTGTGCTCCCCTCTGGAGCTCTGATGTGCAGTTGGGGAAGGGGAGATCCCAGCTGCAGAGGCACATGGGACACCAGGGATTTGCAATGAGGAGGTTCCCCCCTCCATGAGTGGCCCCGCGCTCACCCCAGCCCTGTGATGAGGGTGGGCATTCCCTGTCAGGAACAGCATGGATCCCCAAAAGCCTACCCCTACTCCCAGCCCCAAGATGATAGATTCCTCTGCGGGGGAGCACACCTGTAGGGGTATAATGGCTGCTTCACCCTTCCCTGATTTAAAACAATGGGAGCAGAGCCACCTGTGAAATGACTTTTCAGAGTAACTTTAGTCAGTGAATTGCATCACCACGCATTCTTGGGTTCACACAATGGCACTTTAGCAGGGACTAATCCAAATATGTTTTATTTAATATGTATTCATTATTATTTAAATATCGATACATTTTTTTTTTTTTTGCAAGAGTTGTCAAGAGTTCCCAGTACCAGAGGCAAATAAAACATAGCCACATGCTCAGCTATGCTTAGAGTATTAGAAGCTCTCCATCTTGCAGCTGAACATGCAGGGTGGTATGTGTCAGCACACGAAGAAATGCAAAAGAAAGCAAATGTTAGAAGAGACGCTTCTGTGTGGGCCTCAAAGCACCACAGCCTTCTGCCATGTCAGAACCCCTGTGAGGACAGCTGTCTGAGGGATGCAGAGCGAGGAATGTATGGCTGTCAGAGCAGCAATTTCCAGCTAGGGAAAGACTGAGAGCTGGGGAGAGGATGACCAGAGCCCAGGAGCAGTAATGAGGCCAGCACACCCCTTCCACCATCTTCAGGACAAAAGTGAGTAATGCAACTACTGGATGACATGAATAACTTACATTAATAACTTAAAAAGCAAACAAACAAACAAAAAAACCCTGAAATATTTCAGGTACTCCCAAGCAGCACCTTCCCTCCTCAGCTGTTGTGGTAATGGTATTAGTCCATTACAAACTGCTTCATTCAAGTCAGGACAGGCAAACCTACATTCAAGAGTTACTAATATACAGCTGTCTGGAAGAGAAGGAACATTTTTCATTTCTGCTCTGCTATGGTATTGGAATGGTAGTTTTAGTTTGGGATCATGAAGAGTACAATTACATTCAAAAAACTGAACCTCCCCCTGATAATAGCTCTGTGTAGCCTTGAAAAAAGATAACTTAGCCAACTTCATCTAGATGCTACAGAGGGAAAAGCAGTTCGGGGAGAGCTTTCATGCAATTTTGTGTAATGACCATAGAAGACTGTGTGCTAGCCTGAAAGTGTTGATCTCCCTTCAAGAAAGAGTGGAGCTCTTCCTGTGCCTGATAGCTGGGAGCTATACGAACAGCTAAGGACCAGACCAAGTCCTTCCTTCCCACCTTAGCTCTTGCTGATTAGAAGGGGAGCGAGATACCAGTCCCCATCACCTTGCTTTGCCTCCCTGCTCCTTGCTAAGTGTCACACTGTGACATCACAAGACTGTTCCCTTTACGGCCAGCGCTAGGTATAAGTATGTGTGCCCCTTCCCTGCTGCTCCCACCCTCCTGGGCTCAGTGTTTGTCAGAAATGGAACCACAGTGACCTCACTGCACTCTCACATCAGACAGACCCCAGGGCTCCTACACAGTTGGAGTCGGAGGGTTTGCTACACAAACTGAGCCTGGTTTGGGTTACAAATGCTGGCTGCTGCATGACACGGGACACAACAGGGACATAAGACAGCTACTGAAGACAGCTCTGTTGTTTCATGCCAATGAATGCTTTTGCTGCCATATATTCCTACGAGAGCCCAGCCTGCTCCTGGCCTCGCTGCAGGTTCAGGCACACTGGGAGATGATATTAGAGTTACAGTCTAAGGCATGAGCGTGGGCTCTTTTGCAGTTTTCGGGCCCGCAGCCAGCTGTGGGTGGGCTGACCAAGTCCAGGTAGTAGGGGGACTTGAGGAAACGGCGGTAAGAATCCTTCTCCATGAGGGTGAATATTTTTCTCTGAGCCTCATCAAAGCAGGACAGTGTAGGCTCCAGCATATTGTGGCTCGTCTTCTCCCGTGTGCATGAATCCAGGTTCACCTGTGGGCCAAAGGGACAGCATCACAGCATCTGTCCCAGGAATGGTTAGCATACTCAAGTGCCTCCTAACTCCACCAAGTGAACTTAATCTGTCCGTGTGGGCAATGATCTGAAATGACCCTTGGACACCCTGTAGCCTTGCAGATGGATACCAATGCATCTCTTCTGCCAGATGAACTGTCAGGGCAGACTGACACACACTCCTCTGGGATTCAGCCTGCCACTAAACTCAAGCAATCTCATGAGGAGGTGGAACACTGGGAGCAGGTGGAACACTGGGAATCAGCATCCTCTTGGGCTTTTCCCACCTGAGTGTGCATGTGGGATGGCCACATAATTAGATCCACTTTCTCTCTATCCAAGTTAAATATTAACACAATAAAGATGACACCATTTCCTTGCTAAGCACAAGAGAAGAGGCACCTTTCTTGTGAAACTACCAGAATTCTTTTCCCTATTTCTGGCCTGGTTCAGGACCTGGGGTGATACCTATGCCCAAGAAATGTTCTGTGCACATACCTCTTTTGTTGCCTGCACAGAGATGAATTCATCATATATCTTCCTGGCCTTGGGGCTGAGCTTGGCTGGTGACTTGGTTTTCTTGTAGTCCTCACAACTGACCCAGAACTCGATGTTTTCCTCGCTGTACTCAGATTTGAGAAAAGCACGGAAAGCAGCCAGACCTCCTACAGATTATAGAGGAAGATATATAGGGTTTATAGAGGAAAATCAGAGCGGGTAAGAGCTTTAATTTCTGGGTTTGGTCAACACATATGAACACCATATGCCTCAGCAAACAGCAGTTCTGTGTTACCCTTGACTGAGCAATTCCTCTCTGCTGGCAGCAGCTCCAGCCTCCACGGCAGCAGCTCGTGCAGGCCAAAGGAGGCTGGAATTCAGGCAGGTCCCACTGGGATGTCAGACGTGGGTCCTCAGCTGCCTGCCCTCACACCGTGACCCTCAGTGGCTCAGCCAGAACACAAGCAACTTGCATGCTCCCAGAAGGCCATGAGGAGCCAGCTAGCATATGCTGCAGAGTATCAGGCCATGGGAATGGCGTGAAGGAAACCTCAAGGGCATCAGTGTGGTCTGGAACTGACAGGAAGACAAAGTCTCCCATGGACTCAGCTGGAAATAGCTTCTCTGCTTTCTGCCTCTTGTTTAACCCAATGTTCACTGTGTGCTGCAGTCTTGCTGCTCCTGAAATCATCTGGCATAGGAGTGGAACAGTTGCCCTCACAAAAGGGACAGCCTAGCAGTCAGCCAAAGCCCCATTCTTGTTACAACCACATTCGCTGCCCCTTGGATCTGACATACAGCACACTTCACCACCCCTCCCACAGGCCAAAGGAGCTACCTCGTGCTGTTAAAAGGCACAAAATAACACCCAAAGCCTCTTGGGACTGCTAGGCATGTTGGCTGCTGGTGGGACCCTCAGCATCTCCTCCTCAGCATCAGCATCAGCAGAAGGAAACTTTTTACTTACTGTCATGATGGATCAAATTTTCCAATGACTCTGCCCACTTTTTGACTTCCTCTTGGCTAACCCTGTCAGGAGAAAAAGGGAGAATCATAGAATCATTAAGGTTGAAAAAAAAAGCTAGGAAAATCTGGTCCAACCATCAGCCCACTCACACCATGCCCACTAACCATATAGCTCAGTGCCACATATGCATAGTTCTTGAGCACCTCCAGTGACAGCGACTCCACCACTTCCCTGGGTAGCCTTTGCCAGTGCCTCCCTTTCAGGTAGGTGTAGAGAGAAATAAGGTCACCCCTGAGCCTCCTCCAGATTAAACACTCCCAGTTCCCTCAGTCCCTTCTCATCAGATTTGTGTTCCAGATTCTTCATAGCTTTGTTGCCCTTCTCTGGACACGCTCCAGGGCATCAATGTCTTTCTTGTAGTGAGGGGCCCAACACTGAACACAGCACTTGTTTTTGGCCTCACCAGAGCTCAATAGAGAGGGATGATCACCTCCTGGTCCTGCCGGATGCACTATTTTTGATACAAGCCAGGATGCCATTGGCCTTCTTGGCCATCTAGGCACACTGCTGGCTCATATGTTCAGCTGAGCATGGACCAACACCCCTGATCCTTTTCCTACACACAGCTTGCCAGCTACTCTGCCCCAAGCCTGTACCAGTGCATGGGGTTGCTGTGACCAAAGTGCAGGACCTGGCACTTGGTCTTGTTGAACTTCATCTCATTGGCCTCAGCCCAGCAATCAGCCTGTCCAGATCTCTCTGTAGGGCCTTCCTACCCTCAGACAGATTGACACTTCCTTGGTGTCATCTGCAAACCTATTGAGAGTGCATTCAATTCTGTATTCAAACACACAGGACTTCAGGAGGCACTAAGAAGCAGCAGCAGCAGCAGAAATGCTAATGACTCCATCTCACTGCAGGAGTAAACAGCACAATGCAGCCAACCTTTGCTCAACTGCATGGCAGCATGGCTCTTACCTTTGGCTTGGAGATACTTTCTCCTTCTTGCCATGGGAAGAGCCATAGTCACAGGAATCTGACTTCTGCAGCAAGATACCCAGACGATGCTTCATATCCTTGGCACTGAAAGAAACGATTCAATAATGACATGAGAATAGTGCACTACAACTCCCTCTGCAGCCACCTTGCCTGCAGTAAGCTTGTTCAGCACTGTTTGGTTAGACCAAAGCAGGTCACAGCCAGTGACTCCAGTGCTGGCTTTTCACTCCTTGTTTCATTTGCTAGACAAAATACAGCAGAGTCAAAGTGTTCATATGTTACTCTCAGGAGCATCATCTTGCTGAGCCCGTCAGCCTACAGGGAGGGTGGGCAAAGGGGAGAAGCTGTTGTATTACTACTAATTGTTTACACTTAAAATATTGTGATAGAAAACCATCACTAAATCTGCTGCTTCTCCCTGAACTGACTTGCCCAGCTACTGGTGTCTGATTCTATGCTTACTAATGTCTTCCTGCAGGAGGGTGTCAGTATTATTTGTTTCCAAAGCCATGGTGAGCAGGCAGCCTTTTTCCCCAGATGACAGCAGGCATACCCTCTGTGCTGTGGGGCAGGTCATGGTGCTGGAGGTGCACAGGCAGCTCAGCCAGCACAGGGGTGGCCTGGCCAGTGCCACACATGGGACACAGCCAGACCCCACATCAACCCCTGTCTCCTGCTCCTGCAAAGCTTGGTTTCTGCACTCGGGCTGTGTTCTGGGGAATGAGCCCCAGTTGTTGTGAAATCATGTCTGCCTTGCTTCCCCCTCAAAGAAATCAAGAAAAGGAAACTCACCAGAGATAGAGAGCTGAAAGCAGAAAAGGGGTGCAAAGCTTGCGGCAGAAGCAGATGACAGGAATATCAAGGCAGAGCAATGCTGTGAGCTGTTTGTTTTGCTGATGGGAAGGATGGTTTTAGCGTTCCCACAGCTCAGTACAAATCCCTTAGGCAATTCTGTTTCTGACTAACAGTAAAAAGCCTGTAAACCATCATTTGTATATAATCTTACAAAGGAATCAGAGCCAAATCTGGTACTTCTGCCTCAAACACAAAGTGCATCATCGTATCTCCAGGCAAACAAGACCACGAGAGATGCTCGGAAATAAACAGTACCTTTTTAAGCAAGTGGCTGGCAGTGCAGCGAGTCCCTTGCACATCTTGCTCCCAAGGTCAGGTCTGTATTCCAGGAAAAAAATAATCACAAGGCAGGAGGCAGCAGGGGCTGTGCAGGTCCTTTGCTGGCTGCAGAATTCGGTCTGCCTGTGAGCCAGCTGCTTGGTGTGGCTCTGTTTTATAGCCTAGCCCAGCCAGCCCAGCAGCACTCAGTGACCCAGTCAGCAGCCAGCATAGCAGCTGCACCGTCCCCCTTCTGCCCACCCAAGAGGAAGAGGGTGACGTATACGCTGAGACAAATGGCTGAGTGGGACTGAAAACCTTACCAGAAACGAAGCTGGGTGGCTGGGTGGATTCTTTGCAAAGGACGGAAAAAGCTCCAGGGGTTTTCCCCTGTCTCAAAAGATGGAATGGTGCTGATAAAAGCTGGGGGAAGATTTCAGAGGGGCACAGTGAAAAAGGTCAGGGGAATCGGTTCTGTCAGTTCCTCAGTTCATTTTCCCATTCTTTTTAAAGGAATCTAGTGAAAATAAGGGACAAGAATTCAAAACCCCATTGGTTCCCACAACCTCAGCAAATGCAGAAGCTGGAGCTGTGAGGAAACAGGAATGTGAATTCACCAGGGAACTACCCAGGCAGATGAGACTGGGTACTTTCATTCTGGAGGCGTGTGGATATACACCTTTGATCAGGCTGAAAGAAAAGGTCTGAGGAGCACATCACCACTGGAATACAAAATGAGTTAGTCCCAGCACATTTATATTTAAGGACAGCTCATGCATATGAGTAGGAAAAAAAAAGATGAGACATTGAGAACATGGCTGCCTTACATATACGGATATCACTAACACCTCAATTCTTCATCTGCATTTGCCCCCAGTCAAAAGCCAGGCCTTGCTACCCAGTGTATCTGATCACCAAGGGGAGAGAATTCATCAGCACACTGGGCATAGCAGTGCCTCCTCGGAGGGGACTTCCTGGCAGCACTGAGGCTGCTCTGTGCTAAAGGATGGACGCACCACACACTTGGGCATGGGAATGCTTGGCTGCACTGCCTGGCTCTGGTGTAGTTCTGAAGGAGAGTTGAATGACTCCAGGAGGGTGCAGAAGGCAGAAGGAAGCTGAAAGCACCCTTCTGGAAGCGAGAGCTGGCTGATAGTTATTGAGCTGCTGCTCAGCACAGTCTTTACCATCATTACAAGAGGTGTCATGCACCATCATGCGCACAGGCTGCTCCTGTAAAACAAAGCAACTTCAGTTCAGCAGCAGGCTGTCTGCCCACATTGCCCACTGCTGGGCTCCCTCTCCCAAGGACACTTGAAACACTTTGCCCACAGCCTGGAAAAGGTGCAGGGGTAAGTTCTTCCCTCCCATATCTTTACAACCTCCAGCCTGCAGCACAGAAGACCCAACTCCTGGACTAGCTTACCTGCCTTGGCACACTGCATCCTCTCAGTTCGTTACCTGCACTGGATGTTCGTTAAGTGAAGCATTAAGTGCTCCAATAAACCTTAAAATGCTTTTATTCTAATGTGACTACTGCCAGACCTGAGCTGTGCAGTTCCCACACTGTTTGGACTATAATTTAACTCTAGCACAGGGCGCTGTCACACTTCATCTGGGTGTTGGTGAGCCAACAGCACTTGGGTGGGTCTGTAGGGAGTGACAGAGCACTGCAGAGCTGGTGCCAAAGCTCTCTGATGTCTCCTGTTTCAACAGTCAAAGAGCAGAATATGGCCAAGGAAAAAAATCTTACTTAATTGAGCAATTAAACGATTTAATTAATTTTAATCTTACACTTGTGAGATTCTGCTGCTGCTAGCAGACTGTAGCACACTCATGCTTGCTAAGCCAAGGAACCTGTGTCTAGGACACAGAAATTCTGCAGTTTTTCTGCAAATGGGTGTATTCAGAAATTTAGGAATCTTACACTTTCTGTATACAGTAAGCACATTTCCTGTGCAGTTCTCAACATTCACTTACCTTCTGGATACCCCAAAGGCTGTGAGAACAAGAGGCATTTTCTAACACTGCCAGCACAACAGACAGCAATTAAGAATTAGGCAATTTGCAATTAAGACCACCTTCTCCAGACTGGGCATGCAGACTCCCAGAACTGCAGCATTCAAAATTTTGCTCTTTCCAGCTCATTAACACATGCTTGTTCAGTTTGTTCCTCCTGCCAGGAGCGTGGGTTTGTGTTGTGTTTCTCCTCTCCGTTGTGTTTCCCAGCTGTTGAAGTTCAGTATCGTCTCAGCTGCTCCAGATGGTCCCCAATGAGAAATATTCCCCTTCTATCTGTTCCTCTACCCCTTGTATGAGCCCTTTTCTCCCAGCACACAGGTGGGGCTGTTCTTGATGCCAAGATCTCATCCCTGCAAGTGGAAGCATGGCAGCTCTTGTGTGTGCCATGCAATTTCTGCTTGCCTTGCCTGCGGACAGAGAAGGGTGGGGAGGTCAGTAGTGAGGATGGGCAGGGGGTACGAGGCTGGGGGCTCCCTGCCAAAACATCTCTAACGAATACTGCCACAGCCTTGAAACATGATGCTGTCAGAAGTGAAAAAAGCCTGAAAAAAACGAAGTAAATGCCAAGGAATTCCTCAGAGTGGCCTGGGAGATAGAGCGAGAAGCAGAGCTTTCTCTCCTGCCACTATTGCTAGGGAACAATCCACACACATGCTCATCCACCTCCCCCACTAGTGTGTGTGTGGGATGCATCCCTCAGCAGTGCAGGATGTGTCCCTCAGCTCGCAGTATAGGCTGTGGGAGGAGGCTGGGAGCGTAGAAGTACTGTTCCTGTGGTCATTGCCCAGCGTCAAGCTACCAGAGGCCATTGCCCTCCCTGCAGCACAAGGCTCTTTCCCTGCTGTGCCTTGCTGAGGCTTGTACAGGCTGGATACCTCTTTCTGCTGCTCCTGCTGGTCTGCCAGGCTCCTCAGGACTGCCCTAGCATGTGTCTGGGTGCTGAGCATCCCCATGGCAGTATGCCTGCTCCCTGCCTGTAAGCACTCTCTTGCATGGAATCCCACCCACCACAGATTCCTTCTCCAGTACACCCGTCAGTGAATAAGACTGTTCTGCTGACAAGGACCACATCTTCTCCACTCACATGCATGGTTTGATTGAATTACCACTAATGACCTGGGAGCAGGGCGCCCTGGAAGGTCTGTTTGGGTGTGAGTTTGGATGAGTCAATTCTGTGTGTGCCTGCATCTGACACTACAAGCAGCCACGTTTCCTGTCCTGGGGTTCTGCCGGGGCCTGGCTTCTCTCAAAGATGCATGGAAAAGCCTAATTTGTCTCCATCAGGTCCCCCAGCCAGCACAGGGATTCCTAGAAGTGGCATTCCACAGCACAAAGAAACAGAACTGTCCCTTGCCTCTGCAGTGCAGCGCCTGACTTCATGCATGACCGCAGCCACAGCCCTGGTAAGCAGCCCAAGGCAGCCTGTGCAGGGAAAGCATCCATTCCTCAATTAGCCCTGACAAGAGCCATGACTCACCCTGCTGCCACATGCTCCATTCGCTGCTTACACGCAGAATTTCTGTGAGTGGATTTATCTCCAGGCTGACCCAGTCACCTCTTTGCTTTTCTTGTCTACGATAAAGATGAACTTTTAAAGGTGATGCAGCTTTGAGTTGTTCTGTTGAGCCTGCTCCTCTCTGAAGTGATGCTCTGTAGATGTTGGCTTATTCATGAAGCAGGTTCCATCTTCATAGGCTTTATACAACCAAAGAAGCAACTCATTCAATGTTTCCACACTCCCAAGTATTTCCTACTTGTACTGTGCCTATATTACATACTACTCATTTGGGGTGGTGGTTGTTTTGGGGTATTGCTTTTTCTTCAATCCTTAGTTTCTGGGTTGCCTACTTTTGTTGCTATCAAGAAGGCTGAGAAAAATCAGAAAAAAATACTTAAACTTGTAGCAAAGGAAGAATTTTGTTCTGCCCAAACAGACCTTTTTTCTCCTGTTTTGGGTTTGCCAATGAAACAAAGAGTTTTTTGTCTGACCACTGCTCTTGTTTCTGGGCATCAAACAGCAGAAAAAGCTGCAGTTTGAGTAATTTGCCTTCCAGTTCCCAGATCTCCATCTCATCATCAATTGTGATTAACAGCCCATTAAACATTTCCTTTTGATCACTCAGAAAGTTTTGAATAACACTGGACCACAAACCAAGCTACCATATGCCTCTTCACTGATGCTTTCCAAATACTAAAAACACTTTGAAATGTCTCAGCCAGTTTGAGTCCATTTAATATGGATTTTACAGTATTTTAACCCAAATATTGACAGCAAGTCAGACTCATCTGTTTTATCACCACATCAGTCTCAGAAAAAAAAAGCACTATTAGGTTCATTAGAAAAGGTCTGTTTTTTTCCATTAAATCATGTCAGCTGGTATCAATTACATCACCTCCTTTTCAGATGGGTCTGCTATCATCTGTGCTACCAGTGTTCCTGCACTGATCAAAAGGTTAATAGCTTGGTGACTACACAGCTTCTTTGCTTGCTGGGAAATACCCTACCAAGGCAGCAGCAGTGAGACGTGAAGGTGGGACAGCTCAGATTGGCACCATCATAGCAGCATAGGATTGTTTGGTTTGGAAGGGACCTTTAAAGGCCATCTGGTCCAGCTCCCTGCACTGAACAGGGACACCTACAGCTCCATCAGGTGCTTAGAGCCCATCCAGCCTGACCTTGGGTGCTTGCAGGGACTGGGCACCACCACCTGTCCAGGCTAATTCCAGTAGCTAAAGGACACTGGTCTGTGCGCAGCTCCCTTGGGCATCTCTCACTGATGGGCTGACTGCTTCACATGAACATAACCAAGGATGCAGAGGAGGCAGAAAGTGAGAAGGGAGAGAGCATGGCTGCATCAGGAATGATGAGCATCACCTCCTTTACATACAGCTGAAACACTCCCTGCTCTTCCTGCGCCTTGGCAACCCAGCTGTGCAGGGACTTCTTGTCTATAGCTTTGAAAAGCTTGACTTTTAAACATGGCTGAGCTATCTTCTGCTGAGGTGATCACTGGAGGATGTGAAGTTACAGCCTACATCTTTCATGGCTGTGTATCTGGCGAGATCTGCAGCCTTGATCTTCCTTCCTCCCTTCCTTCCTCTCCTCTTATCTTTCCAGCAGCAGCAGAGCAGGATTAGAGCTGCCATACCTCAGAGGCCCACACCAGGGAATGAGGACACAGCTTTGTTCAGGAGAGCAAAGCCCCGGGGACACTTTGTAGTGAGGTCACGGCTGCGCAGCCACAGCTTGTTGCTCACTGCTCCAATCACAGGTTGGATGTTTAATTCTCTAAGCGTGCTTACAAACAGCACTTTGGAAGCAGCAAGCATCTGCAGTGCCTGCCTCAGGGGTACACTGGCTATCTAAAAGGTGATGCCTGGCAAGTCTGTGGGTGGGGATGCAGAGCGTTTGCAGGCTAAGGGAACACAGAAGCAAGGATAGCACCTCAACCAGAGGAGCATCTATTCAAAAGCATTCTGTGATGCCAAGAGTGCAGCTCTAAAAGGTGTCAGCTGTCAGCGGGGCAATAGGCTGCTGGCTGAGGAATCACAAAGAGCAAGCAGTCAAATGAGAGGGCATTGAACAAAAGCTGATCCCAGCCTGAAGTTCCTCAACCCGTGTCTTGGAGGCGAATCAGACAAGATGAAACTGCAAATGGTAAACATCCAGTGTAGCAAAAATGTGGAACTGCAGCACTGGGGAAAAAAGTCGCTTGCTGCAGAGGCTGGTGGCACAGAAAGGCACACGGTTTGTCACAGACATGCAATGAAACTACTAGAAAACAGCCACTGCTTGATGAGCTGTTTTCCAGCACCTCTTGTTTAAAATGCTTGTTACAGCTGCACTTTACAGCAGATCTGAGCTCCACTGTGCCACAGAAAAAAATATGGAGAAAAGCTGTGAGCAGAATCCATGGCACACAGTGCTCAGCTGTGCAGGCAGCTGATGTTCGCAGCATCATGCTGAGAGCAACAGCAGTTAAAGCTTCCTCATTTAGAAATGTCTGCTTTTTCAGGAAAGAAAAGAAAAAAAGAAATAAATGTTCCATACTGTTGTATTTCATCCTTCTGACCTCCTCAGCAGAATGGCTGTGGCTGAATTTTTCCTGTCTCCTCTGAAGCCGTGCTTGCCTGGATTGCAGGCTGGATGCTGGTGGCTGCAGTCAGGCTCATCTGTGTGGCTCTGCAGCCTGCCATCCCACAGCATCTTTGTGCTGTGGTGCTCCACAGAGGCATAAGTCGACGCAGGAAGAAAAAGAGGGGCTCTGAACCTGGTTTGAATCAAGCCCCAGCACCAATAACCGGCTCTTCTAAAGTAGGATCACTCGGAAACTTCCACAGGGGAAGGCTTCTAAATGAAGCGATTAAAATGTAATATAAATAAATGAAGAGATGCCAGGCAGAAGCACAGTTTCCACTCTTGGCACGCGTGACCAAGAGCAGTCCATGTGCCTGGTGATGCTGTGCCAAATGCAGGGCCTGCTGCAGGATGTCACACTGCCGTGTCACGGGGAGACACTCAAGCTGCTGAAAGCTGGAGGCAGCCCAGGGAAGGAGGTCTTCTGGGAATGCCACGAGCTCTTCCTGTAAAGCAAGGTGCAGTGCAGACAAAATAACGACCACTGCAACTGGTCATAGAATCATAGAATTGGTTGAAAAGGACCTCAAAGGATCATCTAGTTTCAACCCCCCTGCTATGGGCAGAGTCGCCAGTCACTAGACCAGGCTGCCCAGAGCCACATCCAGCCTGGCCAATCATGCTGGGACTGTCAAGGATCAGCATCTCTGGAGTGCAAAACAGGAATGTGATAAAGACACATAGCAGGAGTCCTTAAACTGGTAACCATGGAAGACTTGTGGTCCCTAGGATGCAGTGCAAGAGCCAAAGGAAATGTTGCCTTGATTATTCTCAGAGGTAGGCATGAGAAGGTGCATTTTGGATCTACACATTCTCAGATCAGGAATGTTCAGATCCAAGGCACTGTTTCAGATCACTGTAGAGACGAGCATGGCTCCAAAGGGAGCTGTAGTGTTCAGTGTATCATCGTATAAATTGCTATCATCTATAGAGTGCCTGATGTGCCTTAAACACAGAGTGTTTATTTGTCCATCATTGGAAACTGCAAGTGAGGATAGCACTGTGAAATTGTGTTTCCCTGTTTTTTGAAACAATACTGCAGTTGCAGTCAGCCCAGCCACCCACAAAGCTCTCTCATGAGATTGCTGTCCAATTCCAAGGGCTAGTCCCAGGTGGAAAGGATTGTCAGATACAGACCCAGGTTTGTTACAGAGAGCACCTGTCATTGAAGAGGTCTCACACCCCTGTCATGCCACATTCTGCGTTCACATCTGCCCTATGAGATGTGTCCTACCAAATTCCCAGCAATAAAGCCAGCTGTGCGAGCATCAAATATGTTGGAGTGTCTGAGGAGGGAAGGTCAGGCTGAGGAATAGGATGGAGCCTTGCTGGCCACAAAGGGGAAAGACTGGGGTCATGAGAGCTGGAAGGGAGGAGAGCAGGAGGGAGAAAAGTGGTCAGTGACGTACAGAGGGGAGAGGAGGCTATGTGAGGAAAAACCCCAAGAGATGAGCTGTGGGAAGGAGGAGGATGCATCCCATGGTATCTGATCAATCCAATCCTTGGGAACACTGACAGCCAGGGATCCCCTGAGAGATGTGGCTGTCCCTGGAGGGAGCCTGTGCACGTGCTGAGCAGCCTCGCTGCTCTGCAAGAGAGGCTGATTAGAACTAAAGGCAGCACCCCAGGGTTTTGGGGCAGCACGTGGAGGAGCTGTGTTGTGCATGGGCCTCCAGCACCAGCCTTCTGCTTAGCACATCCCTAACCATCTCTATTACTCTGAGCTTGAGATCCATAATGGAGAATCACTTATGTTCTCTCTGACTAAGATAAGCTAAAAATAGTGCTAATATCGCAAGGATGAGAGATAAATTTGCAAAGTAGAGCGAGAAAGCCCAGAAGCCCCTCACAGTCATTATATTCTCCCACAGCTCTTGGCTGTGCTTGTCAACAGCAAATGCTTTGCAGTTTGTTAGCAAAAGAAGAAAATTGCCTGAGACAGTGGAAGGCATCATATGGGAGTGATTTATTTCTAGCCTTTCTCCTTTTAATACACCCCAGTACTCTCCACTTTGCAAACCTGCTTTCTTCAGCCTCCTTCTCCCAAAGCTGCCAGCAGGCACATACAGTGCATCTGGTAAGGCTCCACATCAGACCTTGCACTGGGAAAGAACAGGCTAATAATCAGCCATTTTCTAAGTCAGCAACGACCTACAAAGAGGCTTTTCTTTCTCATCAGAGTCAGACACTGCCAACAGCACACACAGCCTCTTCAGGCTGACCCTCAGTTGTAATTTCTGACCAGCGTGGAGGCCTGTCGCTTCTGATGTGGGCTCATTAGCAGATCAAGCTTTAAATAAGCTCTATGAATCTGCTATGTTTTTAAGCACTTTTTGATAAATGAAAAGCAGAACCTCAGGAGAGGAAACAGCCAAGAGCTCAGGCTACCAAATTAGCCAAATCCCTGGTGCAGCCCAGCTTCAGATGAGAGGCACAGGAACAGACTTGCATCACACCACACCAGTGGCCTATACACCTCTTCCAAGCTGCAGGAGCTCCAACCCTAGTAAAAAGGTCACTTTCCCTTAGGAGGTCATCCCTTTGAATCAAGAGATCAGGGCAATACCTGGATGTGGTGCTGCTCCCACTGATCTCGCACCCACGCTGGTATTGCTCAGAGCACTGTGCTGCACAGGCACTAAGCAATCCCTGCCCCTCTGTGAGGCTAATGGAAAGGAAACTGGCCGATTTAAACTCTCTAAGTAATTCTGGAGGCTTTTGGGGGTGCTTATCTCTCCTATTCTAAAAGGTAGGGGCTCCAGGGAAGTTACTTTGCAGTCTGAGCTGCATCCAGAGTGACAGGCAGCTGATGCAAAACAGGCTCATAGGCAGTTTGGGAAAAATAACTCAGGCAGTGAGAGGGTTCATCCACCCATAGCCACAATAAAATGTTTGATGTTTTCCTCCCCTGCACTTCATCACGTTCCCACTGCCTCTGTGATTCCTATTATGCAACTGATTGACTTTGCAAGATATGAGAACAAAGTGTCTGCTTGTCTGTTCCCTGATGTGTGTTAAGTGTGTTGGGTTGGAAGGCCAAAGCAGAAATCAAAACAAGCCCCCCAAGCCCGGTTCTCTGCTCATCGCTGTGCTCACACCCTTGTGATGCTCAGAGACTCAGTAAGGCAGCATCCCAGGCATGCTTTCACTGCTCTGCAGTGCTGTTCTGTCTGCTGACGCTTTCTGTATCAAGCAAAAACATCTTCCAACAGGATTTTTCTCCTTGAAGGTTAATGAACAAATCTTGAAGCTGCTTCTGACCAACTAGATGTGAACCTAAGCAGAGGCAACTACACATTTATCAAAACAAAAGTGGGAAAAAAAAAAAAAAAAAAGTCATGGAGAAAGGACTGCAAGCACGGGCATCCCCTGCTCAAACAGGGACATGACCCCTGAAAGCACGGCACAGGCAAGGTATCTCCCACGAAATCTCAGCCTGCTTCTGCTCAAGAACTCACTGCCCTAGGGTCACCACATTCCATTTTGGTATCTTCTGGCCAGTGACACATCCCCAGGGTTGTTCTGTCAAAAGGACTTGGTGCAGGCACTGCTGACAGGTGACACCCACATCATGTACGTTCATAGACAGGGTACATCAATATGACAGCACTAAACTTAGCTGTTTTATTCCACTGGTGTTGACTGGAGAGAGTTTTGCTCCTATTTTATTTCCATTTTTCCTGTATCCAGCTGAGGATTGCCTTTATACACGGCTCTTGGATAATGCAGGCTGAGTGCTGCTGTGCCATTTGACTGTTCTTTAAACTCTCTAATCCTTGCACACCTGGTCCAAAAACGACCAGTCCAGTAGGAGAAGCAAGTTGGATTCTGTCAGCAGCAGAGACCCAAGTGGGCTCTAATTTTAAAGACATTAGCTCTAAAATCAGTTTGTCCTTGTTCTGTATGAGTCACACAAGGAAGGGGAATGGGAACAGCTCTAAGAAGGGAACAATTTTTTTTTCTTCAGTTTCCCATTTTGTATATGTCTGGAGTTGTTCAGGGGAGGGGAAAGGTACACTACCTGTAGCCTGAGATCAGCAGAGCCCTACAGCAAATGCTGCAGTCTGTAACAGGAGAAAAAAGGCTGTCAGTCCATGCACTGAGAAGCACAGTAGGACTATAGAGCCAAAGCTTCATTAAGCTGTGACAATGGGGAGCAGCCCACGGGACAGCAGGTAGCTGTGAGATAGTGGCAACCAGGGAGAAAAACAAAGGCAGCTGGGATGCAGCAGCGTGAAAGGTTTGCAAGAGCAACAAGAAAAAGGGAATGGACTGCATGGGAGGAGCAGAAGAGATCAAAGGAAAAAAAGACCTGAAGGTACAGAAAGGAGAACAACAAGGACCTTGATGGCACAGTGTTGCTGGAGAAATGGAATGGAAAAGGTTCCGGAGGTGCAAAAGCCAAGGCTTGTCAGCTTGAAGCTATAATAACATCCTTCTGGCTACAAATAACATGGCATACTTCTCAGATCTGAAGTGTTTAGCCCATGTTATTTGTAGCCAGAAGGGCAGTAGATGCAGGATGGAGGACCTCTTGGTGCTGTAGATATCCCCATTGCCATCCTACAAATCAACTGCAGTCAAAAATTCTTAGTTATTTGGAAACATTCCCAAACTGCTCTGAGCCCTTACTCTCTCCTTTTCTATCTGAAGTATTATTCATGCTAGTGGGGGTTCATTCATGCTGGTTAATACCAGATGTTTGCTAATAACACCAGATATTTCTCACTAGGTGTAGAAATATTTGCACAATATATTTCAGTGAGAGTTCTTCTGGGAGGAGGAGATGATAGTGGGGCTTTTTAGTCGTCTTTTTTTTTTTTTTTTAACTCTCAACAAGAAGTTGATTTTATACACACATACAATCCCTCAATCCCTCTCTTACACATTTCTTTCACCCAGACCCTTGCACACTCACCAGCACCACGCTGTGAGAGTCCAAGGGGCCTGGATGAGATCAGCCACATGCAAAGCAGAAATCGTTGGTAGTTAAGGAGTGGTCCTTTGCCTCAGAAACACACCAAGCTGCTTCCAGACTGCAACCCTACATTTGTTTTTTTTTGCTTAGGATTTGTCTCTTTTTTTGGTGGCCTGTCAGAAAAAGCAATGGCATCCTCTCAGCAGATTGTAGGATCTTCTGCTGACAAGCTGTGATCTTATCAGGCAGGACACAGACCTTTTGGACCTGCCATAAACACATCCTCCAGTTTTATCAGGAATGGCATCCCAGGAACTGGGGCTTGGGAGGGGAGCTCCTCATTATCACTGCTGGCCATTCTTTCAAAATTCATTCACTTCTTTCTCTCAGTGTTTACACAAACATTTCCATTCAAACTTCACTTCAACCTTAGTATTTCTGTCACAAATCTCATGTGTATTTTTGTGTGGGATAATCAATATGTTCTGCCTTACTCACACATTCAGCAGGAGGTTGCAAGATGGGTATTGCTCTTCAAGAAGGCTGTAGACTTACTGGAGAGACTCCAGATCACAGATCTACAAGGAAAGATGGAAAAATGAGAATTTGTTCCATCTAGATGTGAGCAAACCAAAGGCACACGGGTTAATGATACACCAAGTACCTAAATGTCACATCCATAAAAGGCTGCAGTTGCAAAGATGAAGACGATAAGCTGTTCACCATGTTCATGCTGGCTAGGACAAGAAATGTTTGTCCTGAACAAGGAAGGATTAGACAGTAGACAAGATTTTCTAGCTGTAAGCTCATGAAGTACTGAACTGGATCAACTGGAGCTTGTAACTACCAGGTAGAAAAACTTCTACTACAAGTGCACTTCATTTCTTTCCACCTTGCTGAGGCTCTGGCTGATGAAGCTCTCTGCATTTCCTCAGCCAAGAGTTATCAGGAGATGATAAAACAGAAGTCTAAAGTCCAGCTTTAGCACTCACATCTAGGTTTTGGTTAAACATTGTATGCACAGGATCTCCTGCTCCTAACGATCCTGCCTGGCTGCTGCAGAGACAAACACCTGGCTGCTGTTGGATAGCAGGAACTCACTGGCTCTGGGCAACCTGTCTTCAGCTTGGAAGGTACAGCTGCCCTCTGCAATCCAGGCTGTTCCATTTGTACCAAGCTTTGTTGCTGCTTTGCCACTGCAGTAAGGCAGCTTGCTACCCACATCATCAAACCTACCAACAGCCAGGTCACTCCCCAGTTGCTCTGTAAAGTTCTGCAGTGCCAAAGCCTCTCTGTGTAAGCCATGCTGGCCCAGACATGTTGGGGAAACTCTAGATATGATGTTCCATTCATGAAGAGGACACGGGCTCTATTACTTCATATCTCTTTTTCCCCCGCTTTATATTACTGTTATTATTATTTTTAGAGCTGCATAAACTTCCAGGCACGCTGCACCCATGGGGAAATAGAATCCGAATTTCTGGCTGGAGAAAACAGCTCATAGTGACCAATCCCAAGGGAAAGAATGAAATCAGTGTTTCTAAGTTTCCAGTTAATTGTGTTTACTGAAGAATACATAACATTAGAATGCCTTGAGCCTTGGCCAGGTTTGTAAAAGTAAATAAAGACAATTCCAGTCTAATGTTAGAAAACTGACCCTTGAATTATTTCTGAGCTCACTTCTTCCAGCAGCTAGAATAAATTCTAATGCTTATGATGTTAAATAAGGAGCATCAGACCCATACTTTGTTTTTTCAGCAAATAAACACATTCAGCTGCTATAGCTGGAGGGCAGCTCTCCTCCAGAAGAGGGGCAACGAGACAGAAGAACAGATCCTTCCTCCTCGAGAGTCATCTTCTTTGGAGAAATCTGCTGCACAACGTGCTGTGTCAGGGAGCTGTGGGAGAAGGACTGGAGATGAGGATGAGGTTGTGCTCTCAACTAAGAGGCATCATCCCAGAGCAGGCAGCCCAGGGAGCTACCGACAGGCAGAGGACATCCAGGAAGGCCTGTCAGAAATAGCAAGAGATGGGCTTAGAGATAGACCTATGTAACAAGAGAGCTCAGGAGAAGAGTGAGGACCACAGCCCGAGTTTAAACACAGCTCCTGGTCTGTGGGCAGGTGAGGGGCAGTTGCCTGGTGCAAGACTGTACAGTGCTGCCTGCCCCAGAGAGGAGGACAGTCCTCAGGTGCTGCCAGTTCCTCTATGATCTTTCCCAGTCTCATTGCTTTATCTCTTTGTTTTCTGCCTGGCCACATGGTATCAGCTGGGGACCTGCTGATTTCTCCTATGCTCTACAAACACATCTTGCAAATTGCTCACAGCAATCCTAATACAGCCATTTCTGCCCAGTAGAGTCCCATTAACTAGCAGCTCTCTCTTCAGTCTCTAATGATTCAAACCACAAAGCTATTTGTCATGGCTACATCTTCTTTCTCAGGGAGTAAAAGTCAATTAGTGTTTCCAGTTTGGCACTGAAAGAGCCCTAGCTCTCTCTTGTTTCTTCATGCTACCAGGAAACCATCTACAATAATGACTTGTTTGGAAGTCTAGTTTTCTGTTAAAAATTTCCTTTCTGTGTATCAAACACCTTAAGCAGAAGGGACATTGGGTGTGCTTACTTTCATCCCTACTCAGCAGTGGGTCTACACATTTGCTTAAATTTCATTAAGGTTAATCAGATGTGATTTTGAACCAGAATCTGAGAGGAAAGGCTTGAGAGGTGCACACAGAATGCATACACTAAATGTGTACACCTTGGTCTCCTTTAGAATGGCTGTCAGTCATCTGCTGATAATGGCTCTTATTTCTCAGCAAGACTACCAGATGATGACCAAAGTTCCCTCTGCCAGTACAATGTGACACCGATTTTGTTTGATGTTTTGCCTTTACCTTTAGTCCTAAAAGCCAAAATCCCATTTGGCTTTCAGGCTCTTGTCACCCACACTTTGCAGGGGGCATCCCACACTGAATCTGTTAGCGACCTTTCTCTGGAAGGAATTGCCCCTCCTGGGCAGTTTCTGCTGTATCACCTGCTTCAAATAGCCCGCAGAGCAATTCCTAGTCTGTGGCTCATCCATAAGCAGAGATGTGAGCTGGCCTTTGATTTGCACTGCACGCTTTCTGGTAGCTCATGGTGTAAGCTGTGTGCAGTGCCAGGCCCCTAGTGCTCCAATGAGTGTGCTCTCCAGCATCCACTGCTCATGACTGTGCATGACTTGTCTTGGGAAGTCAACATGTGAGGCACAATGCAGCCTGAGTCAGTTTTTGGGAAAGCAGCCACTATTTAGATGGGGCTGAACATGTGCACACTGAACTGTTTGTGAGAGATTTGCTCATCTCTGATTCAGCCGAGGAAGTAGCCAGCAAAACTCACTCAGCCTGGCTTCAGGCCCAGCTCACACAATTAGAAGAGTATTAGCTGAACTTAGTAGGAAAATCAACATTAAGCAGATAGGAGCTGGTGCAGTTGTTAAAGACAATGTAGTGTTTTTCCCTGGCAGAAACCCAGACTAATGGAGAGCTTCCAGCATCCAGAGCAGCCTCCAAATGAAGGCTTAATTGGCCTCAAAAGCCACTCATACAATTACAAATACTTGTAATGAAACATGAAAAATACAAGGGCTCGGGACTGTGACTTAGTGGGAAGAAATGGTCTCAACTGTCTCGAGAAATAAATCAAAGCTCTTTCACCTTTTCCCTTCCACAGAGCCAGCTCCTCTCTGGCCAGCAGGCTCTACTTTGATAATGGTGGCCAATGGGCCACTGTGCTGCTACCTGAGATCAGGAGAACAAGGCAAAGCTCGTGCTTTCCCCTGGCAGCTGGGGACACTTTCCCTCTCTGGGTGCAGTTGCTGGTTGGAAACTGGGAGGACACTAGAATGGGTTTAGACTGCCCACTGCTGGTATGCCGCAAAACATCTGCTTTGGTGAACGTCGCATATTTTGATTCTGCCCATCTTCAGCTAAATGACTCTCCACGATCTCTGTCTGACAAGAAGAACAGAACACAGTCTCTGTGTAGCTGCTCCCTGAAACATGCACCTCTGCCAATTGCTCAGACACAGCAGCAGCTGTAGCACCTGACCCTGGCAAAGACAGGTGCTTCCCCCCAGCTCTCTTACCAAGGACCTGCAGCACCCAGTACAGCCTGCTGAGGAATCCAGGATATGATTCCCAGAGTTGCTATGCTGGATTGAGACAATGATCAATGAGATTTGAGCCATTTATTGCTTTGCAAGTTTCTGGCTCACTGGAGACAACTCAATGGCTTGTTTGTGCTGGGGAAGTTTCTCAAACCCTGCAGTTGAGTTCAGAGTCACAGTCTCCAAGGCTGCAAGGGAGCCAGGGCCCATCTAGTCCAACACTTACACAAAGCAATGATAGCTTCAACATTTGCCGTGCACCCTTTCTATGGAGCAGATGGTGTCAAGTCCCACTGAAAGGAATTTTCAACCAAGCATGCTAGGAAAGTCTTAGAAGGTTGTTAATTTTGGTCAGGAAGAATTCCTTTCCATGGATACCACCAAGATAGCTGTAACAGCACCACACCCAGCTTTGTCCAATTAGCAGTGCTATTTCCCTGACTAATTAGACCACACAAAGCTTTGCAGGGCCACAGCATTATTGCTTGTTCTTTCAATATCAGATCAAATGACACCGTGTCCCTTCACCTCCTGCTATCTCTGTGGCATCCAGCTGCAATTAAACACTGAGGGCTGAGCCTTGGTCACTGGAAGACCACTTGTTTTGTATGACTCATGTCTGTCAGCAACTTGATCGAAGAGAGGCCTGCGTGAGTCAGATTGTGTCAAGATAAACATACCATAGGACCATTTCACATCTAGCACATGCAGCCTTACAGTGCACCAGCTGGCTGCTGAAGCAGGCAGTATTATAGCAAAGGGGGGAGTATCCTATCCCACCTAAGAAGATGGTGGTTAATGCAAACTACAGCTTCCTGAGCACAATCTGGGCACAGCCAGTCCCAAAGTCATGAGATTTCCCTTGTTTGCACTGTTTTGTATCATTTTACAGCTTCAGTGCTAAAATGTGATCAGCTCATGACTAGCAAAAGCAAGACCTGGCGCAATCTTAACTGCCCCAAAGTGATGATAAGCAGGAGATTCAGATAAAGGTGTTACCTGAAAATAAGTGTGTTTTGCAGGAGCTTGAGAGACTATAGAGAGGCTCAACTGTGTGCAAGAGCTTTTCCTCCACTTGATGCAGGCTCAAGCCTGGCGTTTTACTTTGAAGTGCCTGCCCTGGCTCTGCCCCAGGGATGGGGTTAGGGCTCCTTGCTTTCAGCTCTGCTCAGATAACCATCACTAAATGAATATAGCACAGCAACCACAGAGGTGGAGCAGTGACACGTTTCTTCAGCAGCCATAAAAGGACCCCAGCTCAAAGCCCATCTGTTTTTTGCAACTGAGATTATGCAGGTTCCTGCACGCACTCAGTTACTAGAAAATGACCCCAGGTACAAACATCAGGAGCAATCTGTGTGTTTTGCCACGTCTGCACAGTCCTGCCATGAAAGCAGCAGAAACAAAAAACAAATGACGTGCATTATCAGAAGCAAAATGTGCAGGCTGGACAGGTGTTAGGAAAGAGCACTCTGTCAATTCTCAGCAGGGACAGAAGGTTTCTGCAGTACTAATGATTTTTTTTCTGAGCTCTGAGCATGGCAATAACATCAGGAAACATGGGAATACTGCATGGCAAGGAAATACCAGGAGATGGAGTCTTGAGAGAGCTGTCACATAGGGCAGAGCCATCCAGGCTGCCATGTTGGGCCTGCAGGCTAGGAACTGGAGTGCCCAGCAGAGCTGTCATGGACTTTTCAATCAGCAGAAGGGGCTGCTCGGCTCTGGCTGCACCCAGCACAGCACTGTGCTCCTGCCCATCAAATAATGTGGTGGCTTTGGGGCTCTCCCCATCCCTGGGCCTGCTGCCCTGCTCCCACAACCTTTCTTGGAAATAAAGCAGCTCCTCTCATTGGAGTGTTCACTCGGCAAAATATTCACCAG
This sequence comes from Phasianus colchicus, assembly GCF_987193195.1. Classification (NCBI taxonomy): domain Eukaryota; kingdom Metazoa; phylum Chordata; class Aves; order Galliformes; family Phasianidae; genus Phasianus; species Phasianus colchicus. Next base: position 9,919,835 of record NC_143444.1, read on the forward strand.
AGCTCAGACTAAATAATGCAGTGTTTTAGGTCCTTTGCGTACCGCTCTGTGTTTCTGCTGTCACAACAAAAACCCTCTGATGGGATGTATCAGGCAAGCCCAGCACCAGACCAAAATAAAAGGAAGGAAAGCGCCTGCCATACAGGGGTTCACACTGCACACAGGGTGCTTGGACTCGAACAAAACCACTGTTACCCACATAGGGCTGTTGGGGCCCGTTTTCTGAAGGAGAAAGGACATGGCAGAGTTGTTCCAACAGAGGGAGCACGGGGACAGATGTGGCTATTACACTGCCTGCCCCTTCCCTGCGGGGCATCTGAGAGCCTACAACTGTTCTCACCTTTCTTTTGGGGATAATCTGGTCATCAGAAGGCAAAGTTGTTAAAAAATCAAGCCTTACTTAACCTCAGTGACAGTGTATAAAGTTAGGAGGTGAAAGGCACACGTGGATGCAGTAAAGCAGTCTGCAGATCTTTGCTACAAATTACAAAAATAGTGTGTGGCCACTGCGAACTAGAATGGAAATTATTTCATAAATGCCACAAAGACGAGCTCTAGACTTAACAATTCTCATCCTCAGGCAATTTGGGCCAATTTGCAACAGATACATTATTTCTATTAGATTTGGTGGCTCCAGAAATGGCAGAATTATTAAATACGTTTATCAAATTGACAGGGTAAGCTGAGAAATGATCACCTGTTTTTCCTCAACTGAGAGGCTGGAATAGCTTGCTTCCTGGTGTGCATACTGAAAGTATCACATTTCCTCCATTTTGAGGAAGCATTCTCTGCAATCTTTGCAAAACTTACTTTTGCAATTACAGTTTTTCTAGATGTGGCAGGGAAACTCAGACGACAGAAATACAGGACCATCAGGCAGGACCAGATGGGGATTAGGCTTAGAAATTAATTTTGAAATATCAGGATGGCATGATCAATGTTCAGGAAAGCTATGATAATAACGAAGCACACCCTGACATGGGCTAAAAGCTAGTCAGTGCCCAGGTGGTAAGGAAATTTGCCATGGACACAACAGCAAGAGTAGAAATGGGGAATGCATGAAGTACATACAGCTGCTATAGTACAAGGTGAAGAGTGGTTGCTCATATCTACAACATACCATGAGCAATTAACTATACTACTTTTTAAACCCTAGCACCATCAGCTAAATCGGACATCAGAACAGTGCACTTTTAGGAAGAAGAAACAATTTGTATTGCAAAAATCTTAGCTGTGCTTTAAATTAACAAAAGTCTGCGTGCCTGTATCACTGTGGACTGATATTGAGAAAGGGAGCACACAATGTAGCTCTGCAACCATCAAGGGAGGCTTTGCAATTAGACATCCTTCTCATTCCATTCTGAATACCTAAGGTATGACTTTCAGAACCCGTTTTGACTGCTCTCCCAGCCCTGCGGCAGCTCTCTTTGTTGTTTAAATATGAAATGCTCCTCACAGCCTTGTTAGTTCTGTGTTACGGACAATTCCTGGCCTAGTAATTCCACCTATGCTGTAGGTATCTTGGAGATATCCCCAAATCATCTGAGTGGGAAAGCAGTGAGATTTAGATTGGTTATAAGGAAGAAGGTTTTTTCTAATACATCCCTGGCACAGGTTGCTCAGAGAGCTGTGGGTGCCCCATCCCTGCAGACAGCTGAGGTCAGGCTGGATGGGCTCTGAGCTGTGAATGTCCCTGCTCAGTGCAGAGGAGTTGGACCAGATGGCCTTTAAGGGTTCCTTCCAACTCCAACCGTTCTATGACTCCATGCTAACCTCTAACACCTGATGGCTGTGCTTAAGCCACACAGTAATTTACTGACAGCGGGCTCAAGTGTGAGAAAAAGGATTTTGTTCCCTTGTCTGCTGTAGGGAATTTCATCTCATGACTTATGGTCTGTGGACCAGAGCTTGCTGCTTTCTGGCAGAAGGTTACTAAGCCATAGTTTCTCCATTCTGTTTTCCCACGTCTTGCACAGAAGGAGCAGAAAATGCTCAGCCCAGTACATGTCATGGGCCAATAAAAAACAAGAAGGTTGTCACATCAAGAATCCATCTGGATTTCTGTAAGTAATACCTAATTCCGGTCAGATACTTCGGGCAGGATTAAGAGTACATTCCCGCCTTCGACATTTCCTGTGGATACACACCAGGAAAAAAACACTTTAAAATGTGTAAGAGCATCCAAGGTGAGCGCTTCCGGAAGCTGAGCATTAAAATTGTCTGATGAGAGCTGATGTCACCGCAATACACTTGTGGAAAGCCAGTTGTAAACACGGAGCGGTTCGGCTGGGAAACCAGCTTCCTGCAGATTAATTGTGACAGTGATGTATGCACTATGTAAATAGAACTAATCAGAGATGCAGGCCGTAGAGCCACGGGGCAGGCAGGAAATGAATGCTGCTGAGAACTTTGCAGACTCACTTTCTTATTTTGACCTTTCAAAAGACGAAATAATAAATTTAGCACAGTGCAGATGAGAACATTTTTCATTACAGAAGTTGTGCTGAAATAACAGAGGTTCTCAAGCCGGCACTGAGTTTGATTTTTCATCTCAGATGCCTTACGAAATTCTTTCGACACTCCTGTCTCGCACGTGCAAAGCATTGTGTTTGTGTTTGTGATGCATATCTACAGCAATGCAATTGTGTTTCCTTCCTTTTAAACAGCAGCAGCAAAAGGTTTTGTAACGTGAACTATGCATAGATGTAATGGCTCTCTTCCAGTGACTCGGAAGTATCTCACATGCCAAATTCTGACATCGTGACGAATCTTTTAGGCACACCAATGAAGACATTCACAGAAGTAGCAGACTGCAAGCTCCTCTACTTGAGGTGTACAATGAAGTTCTTTCCCTCTGGTATTGGTTCAAAATAACAATATATCAGATCAGAACATTATTAAATTGTAGTTCCAATAACAGTTTCCAATAACAGGTAGTCAATAAATATTGATGAGTGATAGAAGTTGAGGTGTTTCAGAGGAGTCGCAGAATTATTTTTCAAATATTAATTCATCCAAAAGATGTAATTTTCATTTTCCATTCTTTAAATACCATAGCAATAAGGAGAAACATGGAAGTACGTTTTCACAACCCATGTTCTTCAGTGAAGATTTGTGCTGTGCTTACTCTTTACAGGACAATAAGGACACTGTTGCTTTTTTTTTCTTGGCATGGAGATGGGTATCACTTCCCTTCAGCAGAAAATAAACGTAACCCCACAGAAGGCATACAGCTGGTGGAAGGGGACTGAGTAAGAACGATGGCAGAACTTGGTTTTGGAGAAGCTTGGGCAATGCTGGAACACAAGTATGGATGTGAAGGTGGCAAGGTTTGCACGTACTGGGCTGGCAATAAAATATGTTTGACAAAAGATGTGTTGGAGTCGCTCAGAAAGAAACGACTTTGTGTTCTAGTTAGAAAGAAGCTGGTTGTGTTCTAGTTCCCAGCGCTGAGCTGAGCTCAGTTAGGACTTCACTTGTTTTCAGCTAACATGAAAATCTGAATTATTCAGAGCTCACCTTTACAAAAAAAAAAAAAAAAAAAAAAAAATTACATATCCAGTCAATATTTCTCTCACAGAGAGCAGTTCTAAGTTCTACTTAACTCAAGCATGACTGAATCACAAGCTGAGCTGGATCCCTACCAAACCCTGACAGCAGTCTGTGCAGAGACATTTCAGCTGAGGAACAGGCCCAAAGAGATCAGTGCTTCCCATCTTGCACTTTGTGATCTACTCAATTTTGCTGTTTGTGTCAAGTAAAGGTACTTCTGAAAATACATATTCTATTCAATTATCTGTGAAAGCTTTGCAATTATGTTTCAGAGGTCAGAAAAATGGTTGCTAATTAAGACATCAGTTCGCATCCTGAATTTCTTCAGAGCTTTTTAGGCTGAAGTCATGTCATCAACATCATATTCCGGGTCTGTTTTTTCCTGCTTAAAATAACGTACTCGCTTTTCTAGCTCATCATCTTGCAGTATATAAACCATCCCAGAAGCACTTACAGGGTCATTAATACCGTTGCTATAACAACTGCAGCCTGCAGTGCAAAACACCATTAGCACCAGCACCATCGCTGACAAAACACAGGCTGACTTTAATGTCATTTGGCTACTTCAGGGACAGGGTTTAATATTAGCTTTCTTTTAATGGAAAAATTTAAAAAAGAGAGAGAGAAAGACCGATTGCAGTGATTCTGTATTTCCTTTCAAAATGTCCAACTGAATTCTCAGGAGATGCACACCACGGTGCTGCATTTGGACTGATACCACTGTCACACTACAGCACAGCCGTATTTCAGGAAACATCGTCTGCTTTGGAGTCGTGTAAGAGTGGACTGGACAAGGCCTTCAGGCATGCACTGACAGATGAGCACTTAGACAGCATTACAGAGCTGTAAAAGCTGAAAACAAAGATTTCATGTGACCATCTCTGTTAAGGAACAGTGAAATAAAATCATGCTTTCTTTGTTTATTTTTTACTTACTAGTAAAATGCAGAATATATTATTAAAGAAAGCTGTGGTTAAAGAGTTCTCAATAGGCAGGATATGATACGTAAGCCTACTCTGAAACTGAAAATGTTTCAAACCATAGCCCTTCTTCTCAAAGGTGCTCAGGCTACAAAAAGCAGTTTTGCACTGAAGATTTTCCATTCAGTCTGATTTTAAAATGTGTAACACAGGGTACTTTTTATCTCTTCCTTTAAAAAAAAAAAAAAACCAACAAAATCAGTATATACATATAGAGAGAGGGAGATGTTATATTTCAGGAATTTGGAGTAGCAGCAAAAAATTTTTAAAATTCTTTGGATTCTGAGTACTTCCCCTCCTCCTCAGCCCTGCAGCCACAAGGAAGGAGCCATGGTAGGACCTGAAGTTAGCAGAATGTCAGTGAGTGCACAGAACTAGCCAACACTGTGGAAAGGGGATGAGGTCATGCCTTCTCCTCAAGGCCAGGTATCTTATCTGAGTTATCAGAATGAGTCACTGCTGTTAAGAAGAGGAAGACTCAATGAACTGCGGTATCACTTAGCTATAGCAAGGAGACTTTCTCTGGGACCATCATGCCAGTTGCTCTTTTCCAACCTCTTGTTCAACTAACAGTGGTTTCTTTGGTAGATTTATTATTCCCGTGGCATCTCCAACACAAATTGTATTAGAATGAGAAATTTAACCAAGAACGAGCTTGTACATTAAGAGCTAATTTGTGACAATTAGCCTAAGAAATTAGCACATTTAGGTTATGCATATTGGAATAAGAAATTTTTGGTTATTTGGTATCAAAATGAGAAGAAGTCACTTTGTGTGTGTGTGTGTTTGTGTGTGTGTGTGTGTGTTTGTGTGTGTGTGTGTGTTTGTGTGTGTTGAAAGAGTTTTTATCCAGGCTGGGAGATTGTAAGTGAAAATAAAGCCATAGATACAAAAGATAAATGAGAAGCTGTAAGTGGACAAGCTTGAAATTAGAATTAGGTCTTCGATACTTCTGAGAAATGGTGCAAAAAACAAAATCTCTGCTTACAAAAATATTTTATCAACTACTGCTTCATCAGGCTCTTGTAGCCTCAGAAATGCTGAGATTCCAGTTAGCATGTTGTAGGTAGAGCTAACTCTGTGTTCAGCATATGGCATCTGACTGCAGAAGGCAATTTAAGGTCAGCTGGAAGTTCTTCTAGGAGCATAAGGGTAACGTTACCCATTTTGTACTACAAGTGATTCTCGTTAAAGTTCATTTTAGAGGAGCTATACGCACTTCTCACACGTTTCTGGGAGAAGATGGTGGCATCATCCTAATTATTCTAGGCCGTGGAGTTCCACAAGCACAGAACCAGGAGTCGCTCTGCTGAAAGCTGCATTTGTCCGTATGAGCAACGGCCATTTTGCAGAGTTGTAATCTCACTTCCTTAAATGACGACTGTAAAAGCAGAACTCTACTTCTGTCCTGTGTGCCTGCAGCTGCACCGACAGCTAAGGTGGCAACCCTCCTCCTTCCCACAACCTGCTCCGAAAACTGTTCTACAGCCAATTGGGGGAATCCAGCCCGAGACACGCCTTGCTGAATGCACCACGTATAGAGATGAAACCGCTGTAAGGAACTCAGAGAAGCGTTCTGTAAAACTGGGAAGCTTTTTTAGAAGATGGAGAACCCACTTCTTTTGTTCCCTCAACTGAACATTTCTGCTTCGAAGGAGAAATCCTATTACAAAGTCATGAAATCAACAGTTAAAGAAGAGCCAAATAAAGCAAGCAAGCCCGGGTAAGTTTTAAGGTCATGCTGACACTTTGAGTGTTGTTTATGCAGAGGATTCTTCTAACGTGGTGTGAATTTAGGGCGCAGATCTTTCTCATCTTGACCAGCGTATGTAAAACTGGTGAACTGCAAGCCTGGGAATTGTAGACATGAAATATTTATTCATTAAGGAAATAGTTTTTAGATACAAGAAACAAATACATAAACTAGGTAAATAAGATAGGCAGGTTTCACAGAGTTCTGAAAAATGCTTTTTAAATCCTTAGTATGATCTGGAAAATATTCTTTGTAAAGACTGCAAGCGTGAGGAAGCACTGCTTCCTTTTTTCTTTGCAGAACATTAAAAGTAGAAGATGCTGAGCCAACTGTTTCATGTGTTCATGAACTGTGCTCATGTCCCTAATATGAAATTTTACCCTTCTCCTTCAAAATTAGTGGAAAATGCATTAAAAACAAAGAGATTCCCACTTCTGTTTGCTTGTGCTTCATATGCAATTCATGTTAATATTTGAAAAAGAAATTCATTAACGTGAATAATATAAATAGGGGAAGTATTAGAAATATTAGTGTAAGATAACCTTTGTGGACCTGTGGTGCAGAGGCAGAGATTTTAGTCAAAGAAAATGCCTGGAAAAAAAAACCTTTTAACAAAGTTGATTTAAAAGCTACTTGAACTCTGTTGTAGAGCAAAGCAGAAGAGAAACAGGCTGAGCCTTCTCCTGCAGAAATCTGAATTACACGAAGCTGAACATCTTGGTAAACCGACAAACTTGACAAAAGCATCAAGGTAGGCATTATAAAAGGCAGAGACGATGGGGATTCCTTCTAGGAAGTTTCAGTGTGACCCAGAACATTTCCTGCATATGCGTGTGTTCATTCAGACTTGGCAGAGAGTAATACTTTCAAAATCCGTTTCATTTAAAGTTGGCTATCTAACTCAAGCATACAGATAGTATAGAATTATCTGGCATAGAACAAAACAACTCACCAGTAGTTTTTTCACACCACTAAGTGCAGATTGTAGCCCACATGTGCACATATACAAAAATCTTTACTCATGCCAACAGCGTTTTTCTAAGTCCACTGGTTATCCCAAGCAAGCATTTACTCAGAAATGGAGGTGAAAAGTTACTGTTTAGAAGGAAATCATATAGCTCTCGAGAAAACAGATTTTCCAAAGAATTCTGGATGCATCTCAAATACTGGATGTATAGTTCCTTGATAACTGCAGTATTGACAAAACACTGTCTCGTCTCCCAAATTCAAATACTGATGTTTAAACACTGCTCTAATAGTCTCTGTGACACTATTTCCCACAAAGATGTAGAGTGAAATATTATTTTTGTTAAATTCAGTGAGAACTTAGTTCTTGACCTCACCAGGACACCAGAATCTCAGAGATACACGAAGAATTACATTTGTAGGTCTTGAGTGATGAAAAGTACTGCAGATGTACTGCAGCTCCAAGGCCTAAAAAATTAGCAGCTCCTTTCTTTCCAATGCAGAACACTTCAGAGATTCCTATCTCATTTTTAAGTCTTGTTAATGTTAAATTATTGCTTTAGGGGCCGACTGCTTTGACCAGAATGCTTTCTCATATGTGTAATATCGTGGCTATCCAAACGATAGCAGTACTCATGATCTGGAAGACTTTCCTCTCCACACTCCCAGGGTAGGATTTCATTGCTTCCCTCAACCCCCCCCAACTTTTTTGTTGTGCTGTTCTGCTTAATTCAGTGGTTCTACAGTTCACTTAAAAAATCTTGAAGCTATGAACAAAGGTAAAGGAGTGTTGCAAACAACCTTTTTCAGTTCCTCAGTTCCTCAGTTCCAGACATGTAAAACTGTGCTAAGATTGGACCTAAAATGAGAAAGCACAGCCTCCATGCCACCTGTAGGCAGATGATACCTTTTCAGTGCTCATTTTCATTTGGGTGGCTGAGTACCCAGGTTCTGGTTTCTCTTTGTTATGGCAGCACCCCCTGGTGTGCCAATGTCTTGGGGATCTGTGAAGCTACTTTCTTTCTAAAAGAAAATGAAGAAATCACACTAGGAGTTTCCAGCAAAGAACTTCTCCAGCATTCTGTGCGCTACTGGACTGTGTATGTGCTCTGAAGCTGTCAGGGCTTATCTTTCACCATTACCAAATTCACTTCTGTGGCTGTAGTAACCCATTATTCCCAGATGTACAAGCACGCACAGTTCAGAGAACTGCACTCTTTGTACTTCCCATAATTAAAAACTCTGTGAGGGAACGAGGTCTCGCTTTCCCTGAATCCAGAATTCCCCTGCTTTATTGGCCTACATTCATTTTTCACATTTCAGTTCTCCATTATTTGTACGCCTTGAGAACTGTTTGTCTCTCCCTAGCTAAGAATTTCATTCCTATAAGCAATGACTTCAGCTAGGAGACACATGACACCTGTAAAAGTATAAAATACAAATCCTCCTTCTACTTTTTATACAAAACTGAGAGCATTACTAGCTTAAATTCCCTCTCATAGTCATTGGAATTTCCCTTCATCTAAAATTTATGTGACTACAGATTTTGCCAAGGGAACCCAAGCTGTGTAAATCAGGCAGCAGAAAAAATGTGAGCCTGGGGCAGGAAAGAGGCATCATTTCCAAAAGTGCTCAATGCAGAACAAGTTCTTCTGGTTCTCAGCTCCACTATCAACTAACCCTGGACAAGCTGCTTAAATGAGGACATTTCCATTCTCAGAGTACAATGCTATGTCACCAAATGAAAATGGTTCTAAATGTTAATATTCATTCTTCACTAAGGCATAGTCTTAGCATGATAAAGTTAATGCCAGCCTTGTGCCAATTCCTGTAGTGTCCCATTGTATGTGTATGTATAGGAATAACCTATGCAGCACAAAAACAAAGAGGTTCCTGAGATTTTTATTTGGAAGAATAAAATTATTATTTTTTTTCCTACCTGTATATTTCTCTAAGACAGAATATTGCAAATAATTGAGAAATAGATCTAACTTGGCACAGATGATGAAGAATACGTGGAGTTTTGCAAATTAAGTGCAGCATCTCAGAATAACGTGACATTTGAAAGATGTTTGTGGTGAACAAACCAGACTGTAAGTGCTTATACCCTAGAAAACTATCATCTAAACCAGACCTCTACAGCTTCATCTTCAGCCTATTGAACTTCCCGTACTTCATCACAAATAGGCTGTGGTAATGCAGCCTCACAACCACATCTCTGCAAGAACATTTTTACTAACTAACCAGGTGACTGACCTGCTTCCCTTGTGAGTTTTGCCATACTGCATCACCTCTATTTCCTCAAAGATTCCTCACAGAAGCACAACATAAACAACAAAAGAAAAATCTCTGCTCTGATCTTTTATTTTTTTAAAGGTAAAAAAAAAAAAAAAAAAAGAGGCAACTTCAGGAAAGAGTCAGAAAACATTACACTCTATGTTTCTGAAGTCTGTAATAGAGCTCCTACAGCAACAGAACCTTATCACTTTGTGAAATGGTCCAGAGCAATAGTAGTAATTGATAGCATACCAAAATAACTTGATGAATACACGGCATGCACAGCTCCACAAAACCATATTCTGTTTCTTAAGCAGTGTGTCTCCTGAAGAAGCAATGAAATGGGGAGAATCCTTTGACAAACTGCTTTCCCAGAAAGGTTAGTACTCTTTTCTTCTCTTTCTGAAGACTATGCTGGTGGAAAATTGATGGAAAATTACAAAACGCAGTTGTGCACTTAAATAGATCTGTCAGTTACCTAAATTAGGTACGTTGGGTCATTTATAGCAGCATGTGTTCCTGCTCTGCTCATGTGCTTAGGCTACAGCATGCTGTCAACTACTGAACGTAGTTGAAAATAACTTCTAAGCTTGGTATTTTATTGGACAAAGTGATAGGAAGTGAAGAGTTTCTGCAATAACTAGTAAAAGGCAGCCAAAGGTAATTAAATTGTTCTGTAATGAATAAAATGCTTTTCTGCTGTATGAATTCTAATCAGACTCTTGGAAAAATCCATTATAATAGTGGCACGCTCATCATTTATTTAGAACATTATTCACTCACATTAGCAGAAGGCTATCTTGTCTTTTCTAGACTACGTTTTTCAGTATTGTCAAAAAGAAGAGCTATGTTCTGATGAGCTAACTGCTCTATTACCATTAAAATCCCAAATGGCAGTCTTAAAAAATGGTTGGAAATCTGCTGGCAGTCTCATCCATCATTTGGCCTCTGCCCAGTATCGCGTTGTTCCTGTCCAGTCTTCTTATACAGCTTGTATAATAAAGGCTAATTTTTTTTGTATTATCATCAGTATTCTTAGTTCATCTTTCATGAAGTGACAGCCTCTTTGTTCTTAAACATTTTATAGTGATTGTTTTTCTATTAGGGATAAGTAGCCACGCGTGACATAGGGATAAAATTAAAATAAGCTTATAGTAGGGGAGAAATTGAAAGAAAATGCCTCTCCATTCTAATCCAAGGTAAAAATAGCAAATTTTTTATCCAAGATAAAAATAGCAAAAAAAAAAATCTGAGTTTGCATGGAAATCATACTGTATCTTTGTATATTGTCTGCAAGTTTCATTCTGAACTTAGTCAAACAACTTACTGGCACTGGGACTTTGCCTGAAGATGAGAACTTGAGTGAACTGATCATTATGGAAACATTGCTCTTAGTGGAATGTATTGATCTTCATATAAAAAGTTTAGCCAAGTCATCCCTTAAATGTTGATTTAAATGTTGATTGTTACATTGGAGCTAGATTATTTTAGTCTTCTGTTAACTCTGGGAAAATAAGAGATATTTAAATGGACTACAGAGGATCTAAAAAGTTTGGAGATGTCAAGACTCTAGCTTAGGAGCAGCATTTCTGACCCACATCCTTAGTACTCCCTTTCATAGAGATAAATCCATCCAGAGCCACAATCTCAGTGGTTTTAAACTCTTGAGAATCAATGGTTGATTCAGCACTGAATATTTAGTGGACATACAAAGTGTACCAAGGCAACAATCATTTGCTTTACAAATAATAAGAGCTATAGGAGGCAATATTTGGCGAAAGAACTGACTCTTCGTTATGGTTATGACAGAGATTTATTACATTTGAATATTGTTCAAATATTTCTGACTGCAAGACCAAAATCTTAAAAACAAAAACATGTTCAATGGACCAAAGAAAAGAATTTGTCAGTTTTGGTGCAGTTTGGTCCTAAAACAGGAATAGGATCCAAGATGGCCATTATTTGAAATGGCCCATTGCTTACATAGGTATCAGATGCACATATGTCATCATCCTTCCATTCTGGAGGGACACACACATAATCCAGCTGCAGTGGGCAGACATTCTCATTGCATTTGGGTTAACCTAATTCAATCTGATATTTGGCAAATTCCATCACTTCCAGATACATACAGATGATTTGATTGCTTCCATTTATACATTCTTAAGGTCTTGGCAATCAATAATGAGAATTCTGTCATGGGAGTTACAGCATGCAGTTATTTTAAAGCCTTTATGCAATTTAAAATAATGATCTATGTTGCAATGTAATTTAAAGGGAGCACAACCCGTTTTGTGACTTTGCTTAGACTGCCTGAAGATATTAACTGTCTGATAAGGATATGTATATATATATATATATATATTCATTTAACACAATTCAATATTCCCTTCTGTAGATGGATTGGATGCCTTCACAAGATTTCTGAAAACGGAGTTCAGTGAGGAGAACATTGAGTTCTGGATAGCTTGTGAGGATTACAAGAAAAGCAAAACTACAGACGAACTTTTCCCAAAAGCTAAGACCATTTATGAAACATTCATACGGAAAGATGCTCCAAAAGAGGTACAGTGAAAACATTCCTCAGCGTACACAGTGTTTTTCACAACTGCATCTGATGAAATCTGCTTTTAAGAAGTGTGTGTCCAGAAACAGTAACAACCATTAATTGTGTTGTCGCTGACTTAAGGAGACTGTATCTTACATGTCAAAGCTTTGGAAGGAAGCCTGGAAGTAATTGCTTAGTTTATTCATCTCCAGACTCCTTACAAAACCCACTCCATATTGCTCTTCTAAGTATAGAACTCTGAGTTTGAATTTTACATCACGGGAATCAAAGATTCCTGTTGGTATATAGAGCCAAGATATATGTACATATAGATATATATACACACACAGTTCATTTAGTGAAAAATAGCACTGATAAATGTTAATGCTGCCACCAAACGTATCAGCCAGCATTTTTGAAGAAGTATTATCTGTCTGTAGTCAATGCTGCTTCCAGAACAACAGAATAATTCTCCCATTCCCTTAAACTATTTGTCAAATGATTACACAGCTCAGACTCAGAAGCTTTTGTTTTAAATAAGCCAAAGGACTGAAGGAGGCTAGAAGAATTTACTAAATTAAACATATCCCTTAAATGATAGTGATAACGTTTTAAGCAAAGATTTTTCACGATTAATGTTCTCCATCCTCAAAGCTCTGGCTGAGCATTCTTGCTACAGATAAAAACAAGTTGATATGTCAATACTAATTAACACAAAGGCCTTTTTTTATTACTATAGTAGTGCAAAAAGTCTTAATATTTACAATTTCTTCATTTTTCTGAAATGTGTTATGAAGTAATCATATTGTAAATGAGCAAAAAGAACACTTTTTTTTTTTTTTCTTTTTGCCTGCTCTGGGAAGGAGATGATGAACTCTTACTGAAATCAAGCTCAGCCTCCTCAGTAGATATTCTGTACTTACATTTTCCTCTAATTCTGTCAAGGTTGAGCAGAAACATGGCACTTGCCAATTCTCCCTTTCCCTTATATTTTTTTTAAACTTGTCAGAATAGCAGAAGTTAAACTCCAGCTACTACTTCCCTGTAACAAAGGTGAAATAAGTGTAATCCTTATTTCAATAGAAGGATTACAAAACGGTGCAATCTCCACCCATAATTCTCACAGACTATATATAACATTCAGATACACTTTTGACAGGGGCCTGGCTTACTAGTTCCACTTTCAAAACTTACAGCCTTTTTTACTCCTTCTCCTGCAGCATCTCAGTGGGTGGACCTTACATAAAAAGAAAAACCCATAATTTGGTCTAGTGGTTGGCTGCCATGTTCACGGCAGGGTGTTGGAACTGGATGACCTTTAAGGTCCCTTCCAACCCAAGCCATTTGGTGGTTCTCTAATTATTTGAGCCGGAACTTATCATTGCTAAATAATCTATGAGCAATTATGGTAGGACATTGAGTCCTGATGTTGTCATGCCTTGAGACTGACAAACAAAAGGGTGAGCAGGAAGAAAGCTGGGGAAGGGACAGAGCATAGAAGTCATACTTTGACCAAGAGTAACATAATGATGGGCCCTGAGCAGCCTGATCCAGTATTAGATATGGAGGTTAGCAGCCCTGCCTGCAGAAGGGGGGTTGGAGCTTGGTGATCCTTGAGGTCTATTCCAACCCAAGCTGCTCTATGACTCGATGATTCTATGATTTCTGTGTGAAATCTTCCCAGGAAAATGCACCAGTGCATGGAATAAATGATCATTTTGATATGCTTTCCACATCTCTAGAGCCTCCAGAAACTCACTAAAATTATTTTAATATTTTAATTCTTACAATTTTCTCGTCCTCCTGCCATCAAAACCCCATACAGCATCTAGAAATTTTTAATATACACTAGTGTATTCTAATGAGACAAAGTCCTACATGTATGTTAAATGAAAAAGGAAGGAGTCCAGCCTTAGGCTGGTGATGTAAAACGTGGCGGCAGCAACTATTCCAAGATTGCTGATAGTGAGTTACTTTTAATCAGACACTACCACATCAAAATGTGTTGGTTTTATCTTAACTGATATTTTAGCAGTTCTTCAGTGTACCAGTGACACATTTGTGTAGACTTTCTGGCAGCCATAACTGAAAAGGAATACACTAACTCTATGGCATTAATACTGAGTAATATACAGGATTCAAAGTCCTTTTTATCAGGAAACTCTTTCACCAATGTATCTTTGCTACAGACAACAAAAGAATTGTGTTAATGCACGTTAAACAAGTACACTTTTCCTCATTCTCCAGGTGAATTTGGACTTTAAAACCAAAGAAGTTACAAGTCAGAATATTGAACAGCCCGTCATTACCACCTTTGATGCAGCACAAAACACAGTCTACAGGCTGATGGAGCAAGACAGCTATCCACGCTTCCTAAGATCTGATCTTTATTTGAATTTGGTTAAGGGGAGAAATCCTGGTCGTCCCACTCTTAGGAGACGATCACGGTCCTTTACTGTCAATGATTTCCAGGGTGTGCGACCAGACTTTACCATCTGGCAATAGGGAACTCAGCTCTCATGAATTCTAGCTACTGCAAGCAAATTGTACATGTGTTATAAATTACAAATCCTTAGGCGGTGTAAATAAGTGGCAAGCAAAGTTGCATGCATTCATACCCGGTCATAGCTTTGTTGCTAGTGAGTAATCCCATTTACTGTAGACAACCAGGCAACTTATTCCTGAGACATGCCATGTGAAGCTTTTGTACAGTATTTTTTTTTTAAACTCAAGCAGGAGCTGTTATCATATTAGAAAGAAGAATCTGAGTTTCTGACGTAAAAATGTTGTCTAAAACGCTATTTGATTACACCCATCATGTATTTTGAGCCTGTATTGTAAGACAGTTTCGTCACAGTTTGAATCTATATAGCTAACCTTTGCACATGATTTTGTTTTTTGCAGTATTTCCTACACTAAGCATAGAATATTTGTAGTATTTTCTCATACTGCAAAACACATGGGAACATTAGTTAGGTGAAATGTAAAAATTATATGGATTTTAACTACAGCTACTGCATAATTAAAATTTAGCTATTGCATATTTCAAGAGGATGATAATAATGTCTATTTAATTTTTTTTATAGGGATATATTATATACTCTTTTCTTATTATGTACATCTTTTCTTTATATTTAAACTATGCTGTATAAACTAGCGTTGCTATCAAATATTTGTATTCTCTCTCTCTCTTTTTTTTTCCCCCAACCAAATGAGTCAATGGCCAAGAATGCCCTCTTAACACAACACGTGTCATTAAACATCTGGTCATGTGGATGCATATGTCTGTCTAGAAGGAAGCGTCCTTTTCTCCCCATGCTAAGCTAGGTATGAAGCCAGTTAAACAACACAACCAACCGTTGCTCTCAGTACATAATTCTGTGCCCTAAAGCTGACTATCCATACTGCACACAAATGCTCCTTTCTGTGCTCACCTCCATAACTGGCATCCTCTCAAATCATAGAACGGCCTGGGTTGAAAAGGACCACAATGATCACCTAGTTTCAACCCCCACGCTGTGTGCAGGGTTACCAGCCACTAGACCAGGCTGCCCACAGTCACATCCAGCTCTCAAATGCCATACTTGATAGTTCACTTGAGAGATAACAGTGGGTCAGATACAACACAGGCATAAAACCTGTATGTTTGTAGCCAGATTCTCAACTGGTGATCACGTTACTTCATACCTTCACAGAATCTAATGTTTGCTCTTGCTGTGGATGAAACAAATGTAAAAGAATACACGCATTTACTACTGTTCCAAAACCCAGAGAAATGACGAATACAGTACTTTGAGTAAGATGTTTCCTCCTTAGCAAAAAACCCAAGCAGTTACTCAAAACTGTCTGCAGTGATAAATAAAAGTCAGCAGGCGCCTTTGTTTCCTTTCACAGGAACATGGAAAATGTTGCTTATCGCCAGGGAGGCCTTCCTCACAGCCATCATTCTGTAGTACTGACAGTGCTAGTCCCTTGCATGAGTTTTGCAATTACAACAAACAATTAAGCTATTCTTGGTAAGCTACTTATGCATGTATGTTTTTCAGAGATAATTATGAACCATGATTTACAGCAGACTGAGGCCATGGGAACTACTATAAGAAGAAAGTCGAGATAAATTCAGAGAAAGGAAGACAAAGGGCAGAAAGATAAACCAAAAGGACAAATTATCTGCTTTCTAGAGGAGACTCTTTTCTTGTGGCAGAAAAACGAGTGCTGGAAGATGAACTAAACAGGTTGAGTAGAAGTCCGTGACACTTCTCCATGCTTCAGAGAGACAGGATTGATCAGATTCAAGGCTAGCTCTGCAGGGATGTATTTATAGCATGGGCAGTGCCAGAAATCATGGCTGGGCTTCTCTAGGTTTGGCAGAATCAATGTAGCAGTTAAATAAATCCTCTTGTTTAGCTGGCTTGATGTAACACATACGAAACCTACTGGGTATATATTTTTATTGGGAAGTACATTATGTAGCAGCTTTTTGGATTCGTGTGTGTTGTTCAGTATTCAGTAAGAGCTCTCAAAATACCTCTTAACAACACTTCACCCTAAATAAACACTTCACTTTATTCCTTACATATGTGAAGTCTCCAGCTCCAATGTATGAGGGAAATAATCTACAGAATTCTGTAGCACAGATGTTTGTTGCCTGTTTATTTTCTTTTACCTGCTCTGATTAGATGCATTGAATTAACTGAATTATTATCTGCTGTTGTTAGCTTGAAGGAGATCAAAATACACATCTTCACATCTTTTCTTTGGCTTTTGGGATTTGATATTGTGCAAATGACAACTTAATTAATATTTGTACTGACAAGAAACAAGAGGACTGAGTTCTAACATCATGAATCTCAAAGGAAAAGAAAGGTTTCCTTCTACCACAACTGTAGGCAATTGATAATGTGGCTCTTAGAAGCTGTGGTGTATAGAGGCAAGTAAGTGACTCACAAATGACAGGTTGTTTTTTCTCTCCTTTCTTTTTGTCCCCAGCTGCTCAGCTGCCTTAATTAACTTTGAATACAGCTCCCTCTCCCTTCCAAATTATTTTCCATGCATAACACTGAAAGGATCCAACTGAAAAAAA
Source organism: Phasianus colchicus (assembly GCF_987193195.1). Taxonomy (NCBI): domain Eukaryota; kingdom Metazoa; phylum Chordata; class Aves; order Galliformes; family Phasianidae; genus Phasianus; species Phasianus colchicus. The sequence goes on from NC_143444.1 coordinate 9,936,994, forward strand.
AATGCATAAAATCATCTTCTTTTCAGTGCATTATATGCTTTATATGCTCATGCATGAACACCTTGCTCAGATACCTGTGCTAGACCCCCCTCTGTTTTTTTGCATTACAGTCAAATGTCTCAATCAAATGACCATTTAGCTCCTGTGTGGCTGTATGCCAAAGATATAAATATCAGCCCTCTATACAACATCCAGCTTGCCTATATTTCTTCTTTTCTCCTGCTGTCTTGTTGACATCTTCTTTTTTTTTCTTTTTTTTTAACACCAGCCAGTGATAACTGAGCTGTGAGGGTGCCTGTTTTTACTTTAAAGCTTTTATCTCTGCTTTCCTAAACAACCTGTGTTGGCGTAAACATCTCAGATGTCAACTCACAAGAGAAGGAGTTGTTATGATTCAGACTTTATCTTTGACTTCATTAGAAAACTTAGTTAAAATTAAGTAGCGTGAAAAACAACCCTGTAGAAGTTAATACCTAGTTTTCAAACAGAACAGAAGGTTAAGCTGAAAGCTAACATAACTACAGTTCCTAAGCAGCTGTTTATTCACTGTGCTGTTTTCTTGTATTTTAGAAACTTGTTTCTTCACAATCAAAAACATTGGTGTATTGGTTTTCCCTTTCATCCATTACCTATCCCAGCCTGGTTTGGGACACACTGCCAGCAAGGCACGACTCAAAAGACAACTGATACAGGGAATTATGGCTCAGGATCTCTCTATGACATGCCTACTTTTCATATATTACCTCCAAGTGCAAGGTTCTGATACCACCCTGTAAGTTTGCACCATACAGGCTTCTTGTGCAAATAGGAATTTTTGTTAATCTGCTGCTATAAAAACAGCAGTTTGTTCATCCAGGACAAGATCTGGGACAAACAATCTGCTGACTAGTACTAATTTAAACTCATCAAGCTTCCATAGTTTTCTTCTGAGAATTACTTCCAGTTCTCCTTTAGTCAACATTTGTGTTTGTATAGCACTTAGAAATCATGTGCATAAGGAGCACAACACGATGTAAAACATTTTGACAGATTGTTCTGGAAATCAAATCTTTTACCTGAAGGGACACATTGCTTGGGTGGAAAATAACAGCTAATTTCTTTATGCAGAGTAGCTCTGTGGTATACTGAAGATACACAAAGTTATTCACATGGAAAAAAAAAAAAAATGCATTTGTAAGCTGCCCATGCCATATTATTGGAAGGTGGAAGATGGGCATTTGCATAGTGCTGTGATTAAAATGTATTTGCATCTGCTATGACAGGTGGTTCCATTTCACTAGGATGCCAGCAGTGCCTAGGTCATCTTCCAACTTAAGAAACGTGGTAAATCTACATTTACTTGTATTGCTTGGATCAAGAGAACCTTCATTTTCCTCCTGAGGTTATGCTATATGGAGTGATCCAACAAGCCTGGCTGTGGAATGGATTCAACAAAGGCCAAGTGCTGAAGGGCATTAAGGTATTGAACCTGACAGCAACACACTTAAAACTTTTGTGGGAGAGTGGGGCATTTTCTCACATTGCATTAAGGTGAGTACAAGGCAACTCTTTTAGGAATATATAAAAAAATGCAAGTGATTTCTTAGATTAATACACCAATAGTGCGAGCTGAAGAGTTGCTTTACACTGCCTGTTGAAATAGTAGCATCTAGCTCAGGTGTGGTTAAGCAGAACACAAGATGATAGGCTTAATTGCTCCAATCAGCCAATACCTTTTCATAAAGGATGTTGGTCCTTATCAAGTAATAGGGGTGAAGGACGAAATGTGCAACCAACAGATCCACATTCCCTTTCCTACAGTTCTAGCTCTGTTACCATCTGCCAAAGGCAGCACATTCATAAATCCATTGCAGGTCAATAGAGAGCTTGTTTGTTTGATGCAGTGTGTTATGAATAACCAACACATTTGCACAAGTAGCTGATGGATGCGTTGTAATACCGAGACAATTTTTCTCCTTATGAAATTTCAGTAAAATATTGGTCTTGTCTGGCACTATTTTATAGTTCATGGTATATATTCTGTGCAAATTAGACCAAATAACTAATGGCAGAGAATAAAGATGGTAGTTCTTATTTTGTCATTCTATTATTACTTTAGAAGCAAGTGAGTTCAAAGATAAGAAATTTGCAGGAAAAAAAAACCCAACAGCTTCATTTTGCTGCTGGAAATCTTCTTCAGTATTAAGAAAGTAGGGCTGAAAGGGGTACCTTGGGTCACTGTATTTGATAATAGTTTCCTATTATCAAAGGCAATAATGTAAAATAATCTCTTTCATAAATGTATCAGTCTCTACATTTGAAGTACAGAGAAGTAGAGAGGACAAAAACCCCACTGGGGGAAATTATCAGTGGCACTTTCTGAAGCCTTCTGTTTTCCCAATGAAAATTTTTTACTGTTTATATCCACTTGTTCTTTTACCAATATTCATCTTATTCTCAAGCTAATACATATATATATATTTCTCTATTAAAGGAGAATAAAAGGAGCTGGGTAAGGGCAGCAAAGGATTAGGCAGCACCGCAAGGAGAGAGGCATGAAAGTAAAAGCTTCCTTGTTCAGGAGAGCAAGGGAGCAAGGAATATACTGAGAAAGAAAAGTGTTGAGAAGAAAAGAATAAAGAAAGAGATATGACAGCAAAAGGAAAAATTATATGAGGATGTTTCTGGGACAGAGTGGTGCTCTTCGCAGAGATCACACCAAATGAAGTATCAGGAAGAGCAGAAGAAACTGCTGCATTACAGTTTTCAAATACCACACGACCCCATTGTTTGTAACAGCATCAGTGAGAGAAGACTTGTTTGAATAAATGAGAGACAGCACTTCAAGGGCTTAGACCTTCGAGATGAGTAAGGTAATGGATAAGTCGCAGCTGTGCTTAGAGCAGATACAATAATAAGAGCAAAGAAATCCAATGAAGAATTTTCTAGCTAGGTGCACTGAACCTATTTTCCATCCTGCTGTTCCACAGTAAGCTGATTTCTCTAATAAGATGTTGTTCAGAGCATAACTGTAAGATAGCATGGCCACTGCTGAAAAATAAGCTGTAGTTCTGAAAGAGAAAATTGTAAAGGAGGTGTTAAAAGCAGTCTGTCAGCTTGCATTGTACTCTGTGGGGACGCACGTGCTAATTGTATTGTTCCTGCTATCATATCACCTTCAGCTTGAAGATCAGTCAGGAAAAGAAATTCTGCCCTACCCGTGACAGTCAGACAGTGGAACAAAAAATGCCAGTGAAGTGAGTTGTTTTTTATGGCTATTTTAATCTTAGGCTTTTTATGAGATGGTCATCTTTTAAATGATATGGACACTTTTTGTTTTCCTTCTCCCTTACAGTGTAAAATGATGATTTTGGTTCCTTGTTGTCACTTCTGCTTGCCATTCCCATCTAAATCCAACGAAATCAGTGAGATCATTCTCTGACTGATCAGTGTTAAATCAAATAGTATTACTGACGATGAAGAGAAGCAGAATTATGTTTGTACTATCTTATCTTTGCCTTTTGTTCTGCTGAAGCACCCCAAATTTGTTATATTTAATTAGAATTTATTACTGTCACTGAAAGAAATTCTCTGCTGATTAATCTCATTAGCACACAACATCCCACAAAGCACTACGTGATGCTACATTTAGCTTTCATTTCTGTTTTTCAATCCAGACTGAATGTATTTGCTCTCCAGTTTCCCTCCTGTATGCGTGCATACATATTTATAAATACGTATATCATTTTCTTCTATTTATTTAAATGTCATTTTGTGCAATCTGGATACAAGTAAACCAACAACTCCAAAAGCACTTGCTTTTAAAAATGTCAGTGCAGAAACCAACTGTAATCATTATAAATATAACTGCAGTTACAGTACGTGGTGGCACCATAATAGAATCATACAATCACAGAATGGTTCGAGTTGGAGGGGACCCTTAAAGGCCATCTGGTCCAACTCCCTGCACTGAGCAGGGACACCCACAGCTCCATCAGTGCTCAGAGCCCACCTGGCCCGACCTTGGCTGTCTGCAGGGATGGGGCACCTGCAGCTGTCTGGGGAGCCTGTGCCATGCCTCACTGCATGTAAAAAAGCATTTTCCTTACATATAATCACATAAGATCTTGACAAATATACATAGAAAATAGCACTAGTGGTACATGGGATCCTTTTTCACTCTGTTGTTCACATATCCCAGCTTCCCACCCATCGTGACCGCAGACACTGCCAATGGCTTGTGATGCTCTGCCAACACAACAATGCCCTCCTTCACCTCTGGTTCTTCCTGCCTGCCTTGCACACAGAATGCCCAGCCTCACAACAATTAATTTGTGAGCTTTCTTGAGGAACAGAGGCTAGTCAGAAAATATGATTTATGTGTCTGTAAGAAATTCCATGATTTGTTTTGACTGCACTGAAACAAAACACTTCCAAACTGTTCAGTTCCCCCTTACTACCAAATAGAGGGAAGATGCATACAAATATTTCCAGAGCTGCCAGAAAGTCAAGTGATGATTGCATTCACATGGAATGTAAATTCAGTTTCAAACCCCCATGCCATCGTAACCTGTGTAAGATAGATAATCACAGGGTGGGAAACTTGGTTTCCTCTCAAGATCTTTGTATAAAATATAACAGTTTCAATAAAAGCAACATGAGGCAGGGATCTGTTGGATACCTTTCTAGGTATTCTAGAGTTTTCATCCTCTTTTCACTACATAGAAAATCTGTATCTAAAATTTGGAGGGGAGGGAGTAATCAATGGCTTACTCAATTACTCTGCTCTGGGCTTGCTCTTTAAACTATTTAATTTGGGTTCTTTGTTCAGTGCAAAATGTCAGCAAAACCTCTTCTTTGTTCCCTCTGAACTTTTTAAGCAATTGTATTTTAAATGTGCATTAATTTCAGTAGAATTCAAAGGATGTTTGAAAAAATCTCCTACTCAGTCTGTCTGGAGTAGATAACAGGATACCGACTTAAATAAATCCTTTGTCTTTCACTGCATGTCCTTAGAGGTTACGTGGAGAACTGACTGACTCTTGAAATGACCTGCCTGCAAGATTTGCTGGAGGATATCTTTCACATTTTATATATTTTTTAAATTTTTCCTCAGCAAAAAAATTTTAGTTGCATACCACTGAACTGAGGTTCAGTGATGAAATATACTCCTTACCAAACAGAATATGACCAATGTCACCAATCAGATTTATTCTTCCTTATTGCTAAATGGTAGTTACGAGATTAACACTCATTTGGAGATGCCTGATATTGAGAAAATCAAATAGGAAAATAGCATGCAGGAAAGCAGGTAAGCACACATTGATTCCATCAGAAGCTGTGTGCTAAGAGGCACATCTCTGCACAGTGCTTCATTTTTAAGAAACCGTTTTCTTCCAAACAAAAATTGTAAGCAATAACAATAATACTGATCGAGGGAGTTACTTTTCTCTGCTGGAGGTTTAAATTAAAAGCTCATAAAGTGTTAATTTCAATCAAAGACAAGTTTAGTAGGACTGAAAGTGTTTACTTTAACCTTTATTTACATGTATTCAGATTTTCATACTGCTAAGAAACTGAGAAAAAAAGCCCATAATGCTACCGGCGTTAGCATAATTGTTTAGATAATTCTACTCATTCCAAGCAGTAAGTGTCATATTGATGGTTAATCCATTTGAACTTGAGAAGGAATTCAGTACTCTAGAACATTAATATCCCTCCTATGCTTTTACTGTAGTTCAACCAATTGCAAACATTATTAATGCTGTTTCTTGAATGAATTTTCCAGTGTCAAATAACATTCCGTTTTATGAGTGTAGGTCCTCTATGCCTCCACCCCCAAAAATGCTCCCTCAATGAGATATCCAAATGATAGAGTAGCTGCCATGGCCTGCACAGGCAAAAGATCACGATGCTATTTTCAAGGGTAGATGTTGTTTCCATAGGTCAAACACAGAAGAAACACTGGCTTGGTCTGACTCTGTGGATACACTACTTGCTAATAAAGGTAAGAGTACATGAAAAGTGTTAAAAATAACAAAACCATGTCAAACCAACTCGCAGACGTTGCCATCAGGTTTGCACACTGCTGTCTGCCCACCTCACCATGTACTCTGAGCCACAGTACTGCTGCATAAGCCTTGCTCAGATTGAAACTCATCACCTGAAAGGTGGCATAGGAGCTAGCTAGCCTCAACTCTGAGAGCAGCACACTGCCACAGCACAAATTAATGTTCAGCACGATGCTTAGAGTGGGGTCAGCCTCACATCCCTGATTGTCTAGTTGCTCCAAATCCTCTTATAGACCACCATGACCCTGATTTCCTTTTGAATAATGAGCACTGGAGAGACCGGCTCACACGAAGCAGGTATTGGGAGCCTTCCTCTGTTAATAACTGGCAGAACTCCCTTCATCACCTTACCACTGCTGTTGTTTCACACCCTACTTATTTTCCCCATAAGAGCCTCCTGGGGCTAGCTGCTGGCTGGTGGGCAAAACAACTTCAGAAACATAAGTGACAATATATATCCTGCATATATATGCACACATGTATAGAATCTATATTGATTTTTCAGCTTCCCTCCCCCCCTCAAGTCTCACGCATTTTTCTCCAGATGGCCTGGCAGCTTTTAGGAAGTTTTTGAAGTCAGAATTCAGTGAGGAGAATGTAGAGTTCTGGCTGGCTTGTGAGGACTTCAAAAAAACCACGTCTTCCACCAAGATCGCAGCCAAAGCCCAAAAGATTTATGCTGACTTTATCGAACCTGATGCTCCAAAGGAGGTAAAGATTTTTTTTTGCATGTACTTTGGGTACTGACTGAGGATGGGAATCGAATGGAAAGTTCAAATCCCAAACTCCTGGAATGACAGAAAACTCATTTCAACTTGGCTGTCCTTCAATTGTTATGTCAGCAATTTACCAGGTGGAAAACTTCATGTGAAACAGAGCCTGATTTGCTCAAATTCCTAATTTGCTCTTTGGTGATCTGTACTTCATAGGATTTGGTCTGGCAAAAAGATGAAATAATCAAAATCAAGTTTTCCACTTTTTTTTTTTTCCCCCAGTGATGCCAATTGTCTAAGAACCAAATAAAATTGAAAAATTGGAATGCTAGAAAAAGAAGGGATGACCTCCCTGCCAATTGGCATCAGCTTGGGTATGTGGGAGGAAAATCAGAAGCTGATTGTGTCCTGTACACCTCAGCATTCCAATCCAACTGATATTGATTTTGTTCCTCCTTCCTTCCTACAGATCAATATTGACTTCCATACAAGAAATCACATCTCTCAGAACATCTCAGAACCCACCCTCAGTTGTTTTGATGATGCCCAGAGGTTAATCTATAGTCTCATGGCAAAAGACTCTTTTCCCAGGTTTCTAAGGTCAAAGGAGTATAAGGACCTAGCAAAGAAGCAAGACAACAGAAATGACAAAAGGTGGCTCCCATTTTTGTGAGAAGGTAAAAGCTAGAGGCCTGAGTGATTATGAATTTGTAGATGCCTCCTGTTACAACTCAGGACAGGTAATATTTTATTAAAGTGATTGTATGAAGCAGAACTCTTAACTGGCTTGTTTTTAATGTGTGTGATTCTGCCAAAGTTGGTGGAGAAATATTCTAGAAACAGAATGGAATACGCTGACAGTTGAGTTTTTTTAGTAAAAATTTTGCAATTAATATTTTTTCCAATAGTTTCTTCATTTGTTGCAGTGATTTTGCGTTTTATAAGTGAAATGTTCTGGTTCTGTGGTCTACCATCAGTTTTTTGTTAGAAGTACGGACTCAATAAATTCCTTTCATGGGACTTGAATACACTTATTCCCTTTCATCTACTTATTTGTAAAGAAAAAAAAAATTAAAAATCTCTTTAAAACATGTTCCACACCACTCAAAATAGAAGAAGAAATGTGGTAGATGCCATACTGTGAATGACAATGAATTAAGGGCATTACTTAACAAAAAGCTGTTTTCTAACAAATGTTCCTAGCATTCAGAGCAAAGGGGTGTTTCATAATACATGCTCTTTAACACGACTCTCTTCATTTTCCTTTGTATTTATCTCACTTAGTTTTTTTCACTGAAACATCTCATCTGTTAACTACCTGACTATTTGGAGGAAAAAAACAGAGTAAACTTCTCCTCATACATTTTCAAGTAGCGATTAATTTACTTTTATTCTCTAAATGCACTAGTTACAATGTATGCTTACACTCGTGGCGAAGGAATGGTAATAATGACTACTTTTTTTTTTTCCTAATTAAATACAGACCCATAGAATCACAGTATCATTACGGTTGGAAAAGACCTCTAAGATCATCCAGTCCAACCACCCACCTACCACCAATACTGCCCACTGACCACGTCCCTCAGTGCCACATCTCCACGATTCCTGAACACCTCCAGGGACAGTGACTCCATCAGCTCCCTGGGCAGCCTGTTTCAATGCCTCACTGCTCTTTTGGAGAAGTTTCTCCTAATATCCAGCCTGAAAAGCACTGAACAGTTTTAGTGGAGTAACCATATTAAGTGGAATTTGTCATAGTGTCACAAGAAATGACAGGATTCCAGTGCAATTTTTGGGTGTCTCCAAGTGCACACTGTGATCTTCTTCAATGCTCCTCAAAGATTTATAGCATATTTTTAGGTGAAGAATGAACTGTAATATATTCCTGAAGAAAAATATATTCTATATGGAGAAGGAGGAATATTCACAATTGAAAATAATTCTAAATACAAGAGGTAACAATAAGACTAAACCAGCAAAAAAAACCCTAGTAACTTTCATTTTATATGAATTTGATCCTTTTGCTATTCTCCAATACCCATAGCCTATTCTATCACCTACTTTTTCTTCTGGCTTTCTGCATTTTTTTTCAATTCGTTCTTCCTCAGCACTAGTGGTTAGCAGAGAAATGAACATGAGAGCCGAGGCTGAGCTACAAGGAGGATGTGGTTTTGTTCGGCAGCCCCGCAGCTACCATTCATTTTGCAATGAAACTTCAGTGGAAAATCGCAACTTCCGCCTGGGCACCGTCTCGGTATCCTTTCAGCACTGGGGAATTTCTGCTGATTGAAGTCACGATGAAGACAGTAATCAGGACTGCTGAAATTACATAATTTACTCAAATATATAGCAAGCCATTTTTCCCTCTTAAAAATCCAGGTCTCGTTTTCAGAAGAGGTGAGGTCAAGTCACCTTTCTTAGTGGGCCAAGAAGGAAGTCCGAAAAATCTGCTGCACCAATGGTTTGTGATCTAAGGAAAAGAGAGACTTGAAATAGCTTGTTCTAGTTTAGATATGGAGGTTGGCAGCCCTGCCTGAGGAAGAGGGTTTGGAGCTTGATGATCTTTGAGGTCCCTTCCAACCCAAGCCATCCTATGATTCAATCATTCTATGTGCGATAATGAAATCACAGATGCCTGACAGTGCTCTTTTTCAAATTCCACATTCCTGACACATTCCACAAAGAAAACCAGAGAGCAGTAGAGCAGGAGGCTGCCAGGGATCTCTAATTCCTGACCAAAAATACAGGATAAAGAGAAGTTAAAAAAAAAAATAGTCCATCTTCATAAAAATAATCCCTTATCTTTTTTCTGATAACTCTATAAAGAAATAGTGGGAAACCCTCAGTGGAAACACATACGTCTGCACAGATGAACATGGACTATATCCAGAGAAGTGGATATCTGACTAATTCTCTGATCATCAGCCTAATTATCATTAAAAAAATAAACCGTTCTTAACATATTATTTTAGCAATTCTGTAATAAAGTATCATGGAGGATTTTAACACTATTTCAGTTAATTTAGGATGCTTAAACAGAAATGTACAGTGATTACACTTTTAAGGGTTATCAACAACTCAAGTATAATAGAGAATACTAATTTTTCCATAATCTTCTAATTAAAACTACATCAACGAAGTAAATTAAAAAAATTGTTGAGCAGACCATTCAAATCTTTATAAATTAATCTTTCTGTCTCCTGTTTAAATATGAGAAGGCACTTTGCATGATTGCTTTAAATACATATACACGATCACTTGAGATTTGTATATGATAATTTGATGTGCATTCTCAATCTTTCAAATCATTAAAGCATTTTCTTACTACGTACTGCAGTGTTTTGGAGTTGAGCAGTTGGATTTTTGAATATTTATATAATACAAAATATGCATTATTAAAGATCCATTTCACAAAGCATCTGAAAACGTCTAGATGTGAAAGATGGGAGCCAGTCATCTTTATTCTTGTTCATTCCCTACGTCTATGACTTTCACATTTAAAGAAGTCATAATCAAGCATCCCAAACCCGGTAATTTGACAGAGGAAAAAAGCCAGGCACTAAAGTACAACTTGTAAGGCTGAACTTTGCCCAAATCTCACAGCTTTACCAAGAATTTCCAAGAGTGATCTTGGCTTGTTTCTATAACCTGCTGTGCACAAGTGTGAAATGGAGAGGTTACCTGCATTTGGAACATCAACACGCAGGACAGGGGTGCCTGTTAATATTTAAGGAGCGTGTCAGCACTACAGGAAGGCATTACAGATGTTCAGGCTTCTGGGTGATCCTTTTGACCAAAGCCTCTTACTATCAGGCAGAGAAATATCTTCATTGCCAAAGACGTTTTTTTCCTTATGCTTTGTCCATAAGGACAAAAAGTACTGTTGTACCTAAATATAAAGCACTCTCAGAGAGTTCTATTAGAAAGAACATTTGTACTGCAAGTCTCTTGCTTGCTTTCACTGAAGTATAGTGATGGTTCCTTTTTTCACTCACGCAAAAAGCTCAATTCTGAGAATTGTTATGCTTTAAAGGACTCAATCTCTTTCAGAACACGAGAAGTGGATTTACCAAAAAAAAAAAAAAAAAAGCTACAAAATACAAATGGTAGGAATAAACTCAAAGTGCAATTTATTTCTTAATAACACCATGTTACTGGAAAAAAAAACAACAACCCAAATCAACAAGAACTGAATTCCCGCACGCAGTGACACTTCTAAACCTCCCACAGCACATAGCATAGGCACTTGGACTCTGTCAGATCCATCATGTGCACATCATGGCCAGGCTGCCCCAGAATTACAATTAAAGACACAATAATAACAGACAGAAAAGAAATGAATAAAAATATATTAAAAAAAAAGAGAGAGAGGTTATTCTGAAAGTAGTGTCTCCTCACTTGTAGCAATCTGTAGCAGTGGAGGTGACCCACTGTCACCACTGCTGAAATGCACCATCCACCCCTCACTGAGCTCACATCCACTCTTTGGTCTCTACAATCATTCAGTAAGCGTTGATGAATTCCAATGGGTGCCATTTTTTCCACATGGAGAAATTCAATGACACCTCTGCAAAGGTTGGATTTGAAGACTCAGCATTTTCTGTTTTGTCAGGAAATTCCTTGCTTGAACTACAGAGCACAAAACGACTTGAACACCAATACACTGAATCACAGGGTTGGCACAAGAACCTCCCCAGACTCATTTCAGTCTTGATCCAAACATGAAGTTTGAACAAAAAGCTCAAAAGAGAGAATCTCTCCAGCATTGTCTGCTGCTTAAATGAGATGAGCATCACATTAGGATGACCTGAGAGCAGTTTTGCACCATTAACCTCACGTAACACCTTAACCCCTGAATGACAGCTACCCTTCGTATTACATGTGGGACTTAGAAGCACATTATGGGCCTGAAGTATGGAATGCATCTTCTGCCTTTTGGTGCACTAAAAGCCAAGGGTGGAGAAGCCGTGAAAAGAAGAATAGTCACATTTCCTACATTGGTTAAAGATCTCAGTTTGCTCGAGAAGTCTCAGTTTCCTTACCTCGTTAACAAAAACAAGAACCTCATTCATGTTTACCTTCAAATAGAGCGTGATGTTCTGTCTTTATGGTGCTTAGGAACTGTAATTGTTCGATACTGTAATTATGAAGTAAAATCACTCCATTTGAAACATTCATTTAGTGACAGACAGAAACGTGGCACTAAAAATATCCCTAAAAGCTTTACTTCAAATATTCCTAGCTGTTCATTTGGAAAGTAAATACCTCCTAGAACAGTTTCATTTTTCATTTTCTCCAGTTCTTCAACCTCTACAGTTTGATCTCAGAAATAGGACTCAATGCATCCCTAGATGTTTCAGAGGAAGCCCTGCATGCTCTGATCTTTAGTGAGAAAAAGGAGACAATTATAGAGTAAATAATTCTCTTATTTTATTGTTTTGTTGCCATGGGTTCTGATTGCAGTGATATCATTTCTCTATCACAGACGGGACGTTGCCTTGTTTAGTTTTTGTACTGCATTTATATTTGCATATAAAGTGACTACAGCTGGATTTGTCTCCCCATTTACACCAGTTTGCATTTAGGTTTGCATGTGAAGCTATATTTTGGTCTATGTATATGTTCCCATCTACGCATAACCACACTGGAAAGACAAACAAAACCTTGTACTCAATAAAACTCTAGGGAAACTTTTTTTTTTTTTTCTAATATGGTTATACCTTGAAGAATCACAAAGGAGAAAGAAAAGAAAAAACTTCTTAAATTGTATTTCTTGAAAAGCTTCACGTGATTATCTTGTCTTTAGAATGTTTTAGCACAGAAAAGAGTATGGGAAGGGAAATCATCAACTGCATGATGTAGTATTCTGAATAAAGTATCCTCTATTTTCATTTGTTTTGACACCAGCATAGTCCAGGGATACAGAAAGGAGAGACTGCCCAACTCAGTCTCCCTCACTTGTCAATAATCCCTAGGCTGAAGTTTCTTTGGTGAGCTGCCCTGTACACACCTTTCAATTTTTCACCAAATTAGTGTGAAAAAAATAAAAGCATTACTTAAAATGTGTTATTACCTTTTTCTCCCTCTGAAATACAGAATTGCACTACATTAACTACAGGCAATAGTCTCTAATCTCCCAGCATGTGTAAATAATGTTATTTAGTAATTCTAATCTGGATATATTTCTGTGACTAACTGAAGCAAATAAACTGCATGAATGGTACAAGGGACATTTGCTCCTAAACAGATAAAGGATAAAGAATCTAAAAAAGTCTATCATGAAAGAAAATCTCAGTCTCAAAAATTCATGCAGCTAGCAGGATGAGCTCCTTTCACAGGCTTCTTATTTCAAACACCAGTAGAGAAGGTGCATAGGCAAATTCAGGCTGACACCAGAAGACCTGAAATGCTCACTGCAGTGACACAATGGTACATAAACTGGGGGATGCCTGATAAAATGCCATTAGCAGCCTCTAAGACTAGTGCTTGCATTACTAGCGTTTGCTCCTGAGTTCTACATTTGGCCTTCCTGCCTTGGCTCATCAATATGAAGAGAATTCTTCAAGTCTCTTTGGCACTTGTCTTGAAGCACTATCAGCAAACACACAAAATTAAGCACCTAAAATACCTTTAATTAAATTCTAGAACAAATGGTCTGGATTTTGACCCAAATGCAATCATTTCAATTGATGGAAGGACTTAACATAGCAGTCATGAAAGGTCCTTGTATCTACTGAATTTCTTTCTAGAGCTTTGTCGTTCAGTAGAATAAAATGAAAAACGCAGCTTGCCACATGGCACAGAGGAGGTTTTGTGACATGATATATTTGTCTTTTCATGTCAAACAAAAAGTGCAGCATACTCTGGTCTAGACAGACACCTTTTACACTCACAAATGGTTTTCACTATTCAACACGGTTGATAGTTAATCAATACTGGAAGTACTAGAAGTTCTACATTCTGCCACAGGAATTATGAGAATGAACTGTACCTGTGTCACACCTCATTCTTTCTGATTTGTGCCTTTTTTCTGTCATTCTCATACTACAGCTTATGTTGATCTCTCTGCGCTGACAAAATACATTCTATTGTGATGCTGAATTCTTCATCAGGAATATTTCTAGTTTTTTTATTAGGACTAAAACTACCTAACCATGTATGGCAAGGTAATGTATATATACTGGAGTTGGAAGAATGGTAAGGGTGGACATAGGAGGAGGACTCCAGTAGGAATTTTTGGTTGCTCAGCAGTATCTATGAGTTTAATAATTACAAAAATAGAAACAGTCACTGTATCTCACGCTACAGTATTTTAGTAATAATTTCCAATATCCTTTTTGTGTTACTATTTATTTTTGTAATAATTGTTCATTAAAATTTTCCTGGGGAATTATTCTTTCTTTGTCAGCCCACGTGAAAAAAAGAGAAATGACAAAACGAAACAAAACTCATTCAAGATGTTTAAGTTCTTTGATCTCACAGTGTGAGGGAAATTCATATGCAAATGTAATCCAGGGGCCTTAAGGAGGTGGGCAGTACAATGCAATTGCATGGAAACCGCATAAAGCAGAATGAAGACAAAAATTATAAGAAGACAGCTTCATAAATGTGAATTAACATACTGGAGGGAAAAGAGCTTAAAATACAGTTGATTGGAAGGTGTGAGCTATCAGTACTGTTGGAGAACATTTTGCACCTCAGTGCAACAGCTTCTTTATTCAACTGGATATTTGTTTAAGAGGAACAGGTTGCCCAAGGAGGCTGTGGATGCCCTGTCCCTGGATGCATTCAAGGCCAGGCTGGATGTGGCTTTGGGCAGCCTGGTCTTCACCATAGATAGTTCTTTTTGTGTCTGCAATTCCTCTTCAGCCTGCCACTGCTACACGGCCACTGCAGACTGTGGGCACTCAGATCTCACACTGCACTACTGTGCTGGCTTCCTGCTCCATTAACTCCTAAATATCCCACAATTTTCAGGTAAATGCCTTTAAATGGACCAGGACCAACTGTCCTCCCAACCATTCCTGCCTTTGCAGGGGTAAATCAATGTTCTCTGAAGAGTGCTATCTCCAAACAAGGGTGTTATCTTAAAAGAAAGGCTTGGCTTGCATATCCTCATCTATTTTACATTACACGGATATTAAGACAATTTTACTTTTGGTATGGTCTCTTCGACATCTACAAAATCCTATGGTACCACCTAGTGGCAGCTCTGCAGACAGCACTAAGACGGTGGGTATTCCTGAGACAGAAATAACCAGCATTTGTTTTGATGAGAGGCTTGAGCTATGCTCAGATTTACCTGCGCACTGAGAGAAAGTAATGTGCTTCATAGACTTGTGGTCATAGAATATTTGAGGTAAACGTTAAGTGTGTTTCCATGGAAGCTGCACACCAGTGTTCCAGCACTTCAGAAAATCACTTTGTGTACATGCTAAGTCACTGATGAACCTTCTTGGTCTGCAGTTGCTCACGTACACAAATATTAGCTAACCTAGGGAGCAAGAAGACACTGAAACAAGGTTAGCTAAGCTGAGTGGAGACATCAGATTCGAGCATTCAGCTTAGGAGACCTGGATGCGTTGGTCCTAATGAGCCCTTCTGTATGCTTCTGGATTTTTCAGAGACTGGTATTTAAACAGCAGCACTGCTTCAAGCACCATTTAGCCTATTCTCACAGCCACCTTCATCCTTTTCACCACATCACTGCAGAAAATGAAGATTCCATTCAAATTTTGGGCTTTGTTGTAGGTCCATCTTAGGGTATTGAAATTTAGGTACAAATCTCTTACAGCTTTGACTGATTTGCAAACACAGAGCAGGAAATAGAACTCCTCTTGTTTGAAAATGGGAGTTAACAGGCTGCTTAGTGTGTGTGCAGGGAAGTCCTGGATGTCTTCACATTAATGTGGCTTTGGAGCTGCTTGCCACATTCCAGCTCAAACTCACGCCTGCTCCTGTTTTGTTCACCAACAGCAAGCATCAGTTTTGGTGCAAAAAGAAGATTAAAAGCTGGTACAGAAACTATGCACAAATAAACCAATTTAAAGCAAGAACTTCGGACCCTCTGATATCTTTGTCTCTGCCAATATCCCACTTTCTAGACTCCCAATGAATCACAAAGGGAGAATCATTGGGATTGTATTTATTAAGTCTGAAATAGGAAGATTCCAATAGATGACGCGTTTAGCTCAAGCTGAAGGCTTGAATAGTAAAATGTAAGGTGATTAAAACATTAAACAAAGGCTCTGACAGCATCTCAAGACCACCCTTTGTTTAGCAGTCTTTCCTTTGCACATCCTGATCTCTCCAACCAAAACCCTGTGCTGCCTCTCCACCTCCGACTCAGATTAAAAAATAAAATGAAATAAAAATGACCCATGGGGTGATTAGAGGAATGAAAAACAATTTGTCCTGCAGCAGCCTGATGGATACAGACTCCTGCCAAAATAGCCAGATGGACTTTTTACCATCTCCTTTGGTTTTGAAAGCCAGCCTTTAAACATCCACTCAGCTTTGGGTGTCACAGCCTGTTCCTGGGGTGAAACATTTTCCACTCAGGAGGCACTTATGTACCTGAGACGTTTGTTTTCCAGCCTTTCTCACACATACTCTATAAGGCAATGTTGACTACAAGCTGTCAAATAATCTTCGCAAATATCTATCATGTATGGTAACTAAATGCCCGTGCCTTGATGCTATTTTAAATAGTTGTAACTCATGACAAGAGGAGAAACAGAAAGAGGAGATATATTGAGCTAATTAAAGGAAGGTTTCTTAAACAGTTTCTTTAACCTTAGCCCGCTATGCTCCTGTTAATCATTTTCTGCTGTATACTTGTGATATACTGCGTCACATGCCATCTCCTCAAGAAGGACAGCCAATGCAGAATGCCCTCAAACACACGCTCATCTAGCAGCTGGTGGGCAGAAAGAGGAGTGGGAGAGAGGGAACGCGACAAAAAACATGAGGAGGACAATGTATAACAGATCTAGAATTCTTCAGAAACAATCTTAGAAATCAGTTTAGATATTGGCAAGAAGACGGGTGAAAAATTTCTTTCATTCACACTCTCCCCACGAAAGACACTATATATACACAAAGTTGTGTGCAGCAATTTGTATAAAGAGAACTGAAACCTTGAGGGCTCAGTGGGAGTCTACAGACTGCTACAGCCCTTGCACACTTCCTTATGTGCTTTTTAAGCTCAACACAGGCTGAATAATCCCCCAGCAGAGGCACTGAACAGGGAAGCTGCACATTGCCACGCACTGCCCAGATGCAAAATGGAGCACAGAAAGTCAACCACTAGAGAAAGCTAGATAAGTACGTTTTCTCTCTCTCTTTGAGAGAGCTCATGATTTACAGGCTAAATTGGGGTGCAGGGAGGCACACACGAAGCCTCAGATCTCCCTCACATCAGAGTCCGTGTATCCTGTGACTAAGTGATGTCTGGCTGGCTGGCTGCTGGGGGTATATCTCTGTGACAGCAGCAGTTTCAGTTCTTCCAGAGTAAAGAGCAAAAGTAAATACTGCAACTATTTGCATTTTTCCTAAGGAAGAATTCTGACTTTCTGATCATCTCCTATTCTGACACATCGCCTTATCTTGGTTTTAGCTGTGACAGATTTATTTTTTCCTTCATGGTACCTGGCATGATGCAGTGAGCAAAGGGCTGCGTGGTGTTAACCCGCTTGCCAGGTTAAACCACAGAGCTACTGAGTCCTTTTTTAACCCAGACTCTTTGTCCCTGCTTCACATTCTCCACTTGCTTTTTCACCTTGATTTGGCACGTTT
Source organism: Phasianus colchicus (assembly GCF_987193195.1). Lineage (NCBI taxonomy): Eukaryota > Metazoa > Chordata > Aves > Galliformes > Phasianidae > Phasianus > Phasianus colchicus. Next base: position 9,954,554 of record NC_143444.1, read on the forward strand.
CAGTTTCTGAGCTCCTGACAACGTCCTCGCTTCTTCCTCTGCCCACAGAAGACCTGATGCTCCCCCACGCAGGGGTGAATTTGTGGCCTCGCATGCTTTTTTTGGTTTGTCTGACTTATGGGAGGAAGTGGGAGATAGCATTCTGCCCACATTTGTCTCCCTTCATCTATATAAAAAGGTATTAGCATGTAAGTGTGATATTTCCACTACCAATGTTTTTAAGGCCTATTGCAATAGCAGAAAGGTGGGGACTTGAAGGGACTCTACCAACATGCCCACCCAAAGCTGGTGACTTGGAGGGACATGTCAACATGCCCACTCATGTACACTGGGGTTATAAGCCGTGTTCACCTCTGTGCCACTCCAGAACTGCCCATCCTAACCAGGTCTGGTACATAACCCCGTTTCCACTCAGGCAACTCCCTTCTTTAGGCTGAGAAGGAGGAATCTAGCAACAGCATCTACAACTGCATCTTTTTAGCAAGGTGTGGAGAGAACACTGGCATTAGTGAATCCTGTTCTCAGCATGCAAATTAGCATCAAGGCCCACCCTGCTGTCACCTTCCACCTCACACCCTATGCAATGCTTCCGCTTCCTGCGCCCACAGCCCTTGCATCTCCACCTTCTCCCTCCCACGGTCTCAGACCTTTGGCAAGGCAAGAAAAAGCAGAAGCTGCACGTGGCTTAGAGACAGCACCAGCTCTTTGTCAGCTGGGTATCAACCTCAGCCTTCCCTACTGGGCATCCAGCCTCATAAGGCCAGAAGGGTTGAAACCATAAAGAGTTATTTGTGCAAGGTGGCTTTGTAGTTATAAAGGAAAGGAAAAAGAGTAGTTTGCAGTAAAATAGGCTCAGCCAAGACTCTGCAAGAGGTGTTTCAGATTTACTTCAGTTACCAGCAGGGGACAGCAAGGCTTTATACATACAGCAAACTTTTCCTGCTCTGATAAAAAAAATGTTCAGTCTCCAGATATCATTGGGCAAAGACTTCCAAGGTGAAGGAGTTCTGAGTGCTCCAACTCACCCAGGACTGCAGGATAACAATGGCAAAGACCCAGAGCACAGATCTTAAGGCTCAATCTTGGATTAAAAACACAACCATTATCACCCTATTCTACTTTACAAACTAAACAGAGAGAGATTTGAATTTTTAAATATGCATATTTAGTGCTATTATACATGCTGAATGGGATGCTACCTGGCCTTACTGCTATCTGAAAAGCATTTTTGGGTTACTGACAATTTAAAAAACGATGTAAATTACCATGCAAAGTCTCCAAATACTGAAAAATGAATGGGACAATGTGCAACTATCAGGGTATGCATGTGCTGCATATAATTAACCCAAAGCTTCTTTCTAAGGCAGTTTAATTAAAAAAGGAGAAAACTTTCACTTCTTCACATAGAAAAGTTCACTCTTTCTAAATAAGGAGCAGTTCATCCCCCCCCAAAGGAGAGTGGACACCAGACCCACAGACCAGAAGCCCCAAATCTCTTTATACTACACATATGTGTATATAAATATATGCATATATACACTATATAAATATACATGAGTATTTTCTGCTTTCCAAATATGACTTCTTTCGGTGTTTGCATTGTCCACATAGGGAGGTATTGTTGTCCACACATAGAAAGGCCACAAATCCCATCCCACGCCTGATTTTGATTTCCATGTTTACAAAGACCGTTTCCAAATTTAATGGGTTTGTCAGAGAACTGAGACGGAGCTCCAGCAACCTGTCTTCTAGGAAAAGAATAAAGAAAATAACCTTTCATGCATTTATCAAGGAACAGATTACTAATGGAGAAAAAAACAAAAGCAAAACAACTTCAAATTATGATGAGACAACTCTTGGTGAAAACAGCACCACTTGGAGACAAGTCAGACTTATACTGAGAGTTCAAATCAAGACTGGATAACAAACAGAAGTGTTTTATATGCACATCATTCTAACGCCTTCCTTTTGCAGCAGGTCAAACCAGGTTACTGAGCTCTCTTTTGCTTTTAAAACTCTCTGAATCTATTATGAGAATTTCTATTGCAATTACTTTCCAAACGCTCTATAATCTCATCATTTGAGATGTGTGATTTGACGCTTAAAATTATGGTAGGATCCACTGTAAACTTTTTCAATCTCATGACTACTCCTGTGGACTACAGCAGAGAACCCTTCATTGTTTCATTGTTATTCGTGATGCACACAAGATGGTACGGTTGTGCCAGATATCTCTTTTTCCATCAATAAATCCTTTTTAACGCAAGCTGAGTGCACTAACACTAATAAAATAATCTTCTCTAAAAGAGAAAACCCAGCACACCCCAGTCGTTGGACAGTTATTCTATGACACGCACCGGTTGCTATTAACAGCCAGAAACAGTCTTAAGCTTCTGGCAGTTGTGTTGGTTCACTGTCAACAGCGTTTGCAAGAACTTGGAAATCAGACCAATGATTAATGTGCTTGATTAAGGAGCTCTCCCAGAGTTATGTTTTTCCAGATCCCATTGAAGTGAAGTCAGCGGGCTCACCAGCTACAGCTAAGTCTCATTACCCAGGCTTTATTTCATAATCTGAGGTGAGAAATTGAACTATGGATTTAATATAAAACTGTGTGAAGATGAACGTGTTATGCTGCCTTAATATACAGGAGAAAGCGCACACATAATTTTAAGGTTATGTACAAATAGAGGACAATGATGACTGCTTGAAATTCTCTTTAGGACTGCAGGTAGTTGCAGCCAAAGCAAAAGCTGGTAAACTTAACTGGAATTTATAGACACGTGAATAGAACTAAAACCCACACCGGTTTAGTATTCTTTTTTTTCTTAGTCATTTTTGTTGTCAGAGATAAGCACTAAACTGTATTGCTCCAAACTGACACATGCAACTGTTCAGGTAGGAAATGAGTTACACCTTTCCATAGGTAGTACAGATTCTGCTTGTGGCAAATATCACATTGAGGGAGAAAAGACAGAAAATCCAAGGACTTTATGACAAAGGAGAGAGGAGAAATTTAGGAGGATGGCATTGGCTTCGGAGTCCAAGAACTAACATTGAAGTGCTTCTCTATTCCTTGAAAGTTCTGATCTTTGTTGAGAACTTACCTACCACCCTAAAACCAACGTCCTGAATGTATTTCCCAGAGGAAAGTAGATGGAAGGTTTGCCTCATTTTGTGGTTGGAATGTAATCCCCCTTATTCCTTATTTCCCCCTTATTCTTTGTTTTCAAACTTTGCCTCTTTTTCCTACTAAATATTTTAATCTGAGTATTTCATTTAACTAAAATCTTTTAGCTCCACTAAAGTGTTTCTCTTTCTTCCTTTTTTTTTTTTTTTTTTTTAAGTCTGGCAAAATAAGTAAATAAATACATACTCCCCATCCTCTTCTAAACATTATATCTCACTGTCTGTCACATAATTTCATATTAGAACTGTGAGTAATGTCATATTAGAATTTTAAAAAGTTTGAATTACAATTCAAGAAGTTACATGTTCTTATATGTACTATCTTTGGAGTTCACAGATAACCACTATGTGGCTAGGTATGGGCTCATTATGAATTCATCACCATAATGAATGCATTTTAAGGAATGACATTTAAATACCTTGGATGTTTCTTGCAGTAATAAGCTTTATAAAAGCCTTAGATCCAAATGCTTGAGTAACTGAGTTAAAAATCCATTTGGTCACATCTTTAACATAAGTTAGAGCATTTTTTCCCCCAATTTAAGTGCACCTACATTTGTTAAATTAGTTCAGAGAGCACTATTTTCATAAAAAACCTGAATAGCATCTACTGAAAACACACAATCTATTTGCTTTAAGATCTAGTGCAAGCTACAACTGATCACACTATAGGAAAACAGAGGGATATTCTTTTCTTTTTAGAAAAGGACGTAGGGTGTAATTGGAAAAAAATATATATAGTTCCAAAATGTGTAATGAAGTTCACTAAATAAGCTGATTTTTTTTCATACCAGGCGACAGTGCGTAAGACCAGATTTGAGTCTGTCTGGCAAAAGCGTGCGGTTATGTGGGATGTATGTCTCAAACGCAGTTTTTCAGACTGCTCGTCCCCAATTTCCTTTTTCATGTTTGGTCTCCTGTGCAACGTGGTTCTGGGGGGGGGGGGAAGTCTTCTGCTTCCGTTTTAAAAGACTGACTAATCAGTTGGGAGCCGAGTTACTCATTTCGCTCACCATTTGTAACCTCATGGTGAGACAAGGAAAACGCTGTGTAGGCAGCAGACCTTCAAGACATGCGAGATATCCTGTCGTAATGAGGGGACACTGTCAGGGTATGAAAGAAGCATCGCCTCCCTACGGTCAGCTTGTGACGGAAACAGGAGAGTACGAGTATGGATGGCAGGAGATGTAGTCATTTATATACACCTAAAGCTGGAGAAAAGGATACGAGGAAGCAAAAATAGCCTTCTGTTTCCAGTTAACTAAAGCAAAAAAAAGAAAATATTTTAAAAGGTCTCCTTGAGTAACCAGCTGAATTTATCCAGTGTTAATGGTGATGCAGAGTCAGTCTGTCTGAAGCTGCCAGAAGTCTGTTCTTTGGTTACTCATCCTCAGAACAAACCACTTTGAACAAATCTACTCAAACCCAGGCCAAGCACCTTTGACAGCTTGGCTATACTCATCAGTTCACTTCAGATGTGCATCAGGTTGGAAAAACAATCTTCAGAGTCCAGCTCTCCTCACCCAGGCTAGACATATCCACACTGAACACAGGTTCCCTGAAAACACCAAATATGCAGGTATCCTAAAAGTCTGAGAATAAAACTCAAAATTAGTCTTTGCTCATGTGAAACTACACCACAGTTCCTTCCATGTTTTCTCCTTTTGCTTTTGCTCCATTTGTTCTTAGACTTGTTGTACTACCTATGGTGTATTTGCTAAATCCCAGATAAAATCTATACTACCAACTTCTGTTCTTGCCACTTAGCTCACCAGTAGCCAAAACAGGTGTAAAAGCTTGCAACTTTTTCATTCATTGATATGAATCACGGTGAGTACTGCCTTCCTTGCAACAAGATCTGGGAACATGACTCCGATCTATCATTTTGCCCTGACTGCAGGCGGTGTCTCCATGGCTGGCAGAAGAGATTCAATGCCTGCAAAAGGCAAAGCGCAGCACTAGAGCACCCCAGTGCCTAAAGCAAACAGAAACAGGTCAAGACTACTGATGTCAGTGGCACATAAAGGCTCTAAGATAGCAAAAAAAACCAACAAAACAAAACAAAAGCCTTTTTATGGTACTGATAATTCTGAATCTGAAAATCATTAAAGAACTTTAAAAAAAATATATCTGCCCTCTAAGTGAATAAAGTGACAACTCACATTCACACCTTCCTACTCACAATTTAATTTTTTCTGGGACAAAACTTCTCTATTCCGTAAAACAATAACGAAGTTGGCAGATACATTTTTTCTCTGCTGTTTTACTTAAGAAAGTAATTTAATTTTGTGGATTGTCAAGAAAAGACTGCTTGAATGTTACAGTAACAATCTCTCTGTATTCTATTTGGCATCTAACAACCTTATTTATTATCTCATTAAGGAGAACAGAAATAGGATGGAGCAGAAACAACTACTTCCCATGTTCAACTGAGAGCAAAGAAGATTGGATGTGTAATGCCTTTTGCTATCCACTCAAATGCCACCTGACCTTCTTCCATCACCTCAGAAGATTGCAGGTCTCCCACAGGTCCTGTGTCATACTCGCCAGCGCTGTCTAGACTTTCCAGATGCCCTATTGCATCTCAGATGGGAACAGATACCTATGATGGCAATCAGAATGAACCCAGAAAGGTTAAGTTTTGCTCTAACTTGCACAAGAAGTCTACAGCAGACCCAGAAATCAGACTCAGCTCACTTAAGGGTCATCCAATAACCACAAGACCCCTAACATCTCTGGCACTGAAACATATTTAAACAGGTAACCACCTCTTGGTGGTGGAAAACAGCCCTCTTAACATACATCCTTCAACACCAAAAAATCATGTGCTCTGTCTTCCAATCACTCTAACATGACTTATTAGCTATTTGTGTCCCTAACATTTAATCTACTTCCTTCTCTTGTTCTCCGTGTCGTACTGATCTCACTGCTGTAGCACTAAACGTTGCTGAGGCATGAACAACACCCAGATTAAGATTCACAGAAGCACTAGCTTTCAGCTGGCAGCTGATCTGTTTTCCTCTTTCAGTCTCCACAAGGATGTATTTTCAGCCAATCGATGTTCTGTCAGCTGAATGGCTGCATCTGGTCAACTGATATGAGAGTGAACTCAGCAGGTTTTGGAACACCAATGGTATCTTCTGCAGGTCAAAGGAGAAAAAAAAGCAGAAAAACCCTTTGTGACAAAATGAAAACAAAAGCAGAAGCATAAAGAGGAATCAAATTTACGTGTTAGAGAGCACACTACTAGATTATGGAGGCTATTCCATACTAAAGTGTGCCAGGTAGGATCAAAACCTGATTCTATAAAAGACAAGCAATGTCATTCAGCACTTCCACTCAAAACTAGAACTAAGCAAAATTAGGTATCATGCAGCGATGCCTTGCAAAGGCTGACAAGCACTTATCTGTAGGCTCTATTAGTAGGCTCTTTGTATTTTATGTTAGTTTATAATTTTAAAATAATTTCCAAAGAATCAACAGAATTTGGACTGTGCAAAGCATTTGGCAGGCTGTTTGAGAGCAGGATGGAATGTGAGAAGCTGTTGCAGTCACACGGACTTCAATGGGCCTCACAATGCCTAACTAATTTGATGCTACTGCTGGATGTATAATCTATGACCCAACACACAAGAATCTCTATCTTTAGAGACTTGTTTCATTGCTAAATTTCAAAAACATTACTAGGGAGAAGCAAACTCAGGGAGAAACTCAATTAAAAAGAAAATCAGTCCCCATTTCGCAGGTCCAAGGACCCATCAAAATAGTATTATCTAGCAGTTTCTCTGGAGCAGCCATGCTGGGACTGTACCAAATAGTTACATCAACATTTATTCCAGATATCCTCAAACTACTTTTTTTTTTTTTTGCACTGCAAGTGTATACTGGCATATTTTGAGACTTAAAATCAATATCAACATACACCAAAACTTAATTTCCAAACTTCTTTGCTATGACTCCCTTAATGGTTCACTTAATTTCTATTGATGGAGAAGGGAAGAGAAAAAAAAAAAAAAACAATCTCTTTTCCTTTTATAAAACAGACATCTATATAAACCACTGTCAGCAGCTAACCAGAATTCTTACTTAAGTGTGTGCATGTGGCTGCGGCAGCTTTCTCACCAGCATTTGCATTACCAGCTAGGGGGTGTGGCAGGGATATTTGTAAAACTGGGACACCCCCAGCTCCAAGAGGAAGTGTGTATACATATTGGTGAAGCACACCCTAGGGAGGAGGAACGTGTGCTTTTAACATGAACATTCAAGTTGTCTGTAGAACTAAATAACAATGAGAGGATCTTCCCAGAATAAGAAATAAGAAGCACAAGTAGGAAATCAAAAGCATCAAGCAGGGCAGGGACCTGAGGACAAACCTTGCAAAAGGTATTTGGTTGGCCCGAAGTGAGAGACCATTGATTGAGATGAAGCCTAGGCTACAAGCCAGAAATTCTGTCTCAACTTCAAATTCAATGAAAAAAAATGGTTCCAGCCTTATAGATGAGTTTCCACAAAATATTTTGGTTATCATTAGAATTTTATAATAAGAAGATACACTGAAAAAATCCAAACCTGTCTGCTAAGATTGATGAACAAGCTTCCTAATGCAATGCCACAGATTTCTTTGGGACTGTGGCCAAATGACTTCCTTTTATATGCTTGTGAACTAAGCAGTGCTTCTCAACGTTGGAGTGAACTCGTCGCAGTTGTTAATTCGTATTTATCATCCTACAATTCCATAAAAGCTACGTAAAAGTTTCTCATTTGCCCAGACAAAATATTCATAATAAGCTGCTAATTCAGCAGAAATCCCAAAAAGGTTGTTGGGTTCATTCATGAGGAAGGAAGTACAGAAGGGGAACGTGAGTCAACAAGAAACCCTCTGTGTATTTTCTGTAGAGCAGATGATAGCTTTCCAAGTTTATTCCAAAGAATCATGGCCTCAGGTTAATCTCAGAAGTCAAGAATGCCATCACTACCATATCTTGTCGTCTGGCACAGCGGTGATAAGGAGTCACTTATCTTTTGAAAAAAGCTGAAAAACATCACATAGACAGCGGAAAACCACCTGTTCTGAAGTGGTTTCCTTTTGCCAGCCCCTAGGGATAGCAGCTGCAGATGCTGCAGTGGCCACAACTGCTTCAGGTGTTTCTGAGCATTGAGCACCATGGCTCAGACCACGAAACAAAAAGGAGAGAGACAGAGGCCTTACAGTTTTAGTATTAATTCTAGCACAAATAGGTTTGTGCAGGTTGGGCTTTCTGCATCACTCCTAGAACCGTTTGATAATAAGCAGATCTCACCAGCACCCTCAGCTGCTGAGAGGTCTAAAACAGTGAGTCATTTGTTCTAAAACCTCACTGCACGTATCCTTAGAATTCTTGGCGCATCTCACATTTAGGACATTACTGAACTTTTTGTTATTTTCAATGGAATGCGAACATGAATTTTTTTTTGTGAAGATGAAGACATTACAGTCTAAACTCCACAACCATGTTGAGAGAGAAAATGAGCTTACACATTTTGTTCTTCCTCTCACCGAAGTCTACTGACCTGAAAAAGTACAAGATTTGCACCCTCATTCCACAGCACAGCTGCAAGTCACATAGAGATGTGTTCTCTCACTCTGTTCTACCTTTTGTTCTCCTTTCTTACCAGCTCCTTTTCTTGTTTCAGTCACCTGCTACTCACTACCTCACATCCAGAAACCTTCAGCACACTGTCACATTCTCGAGGTTCTAAAGCAGTGATGGCATGAGGTAAAGGCTAACCTGAAAGATCTCTTTAGCACTACTGTCAGAAGCACTTCACAGAAAGAAGAGAACGAGAAGCAAGGGTTTATTATGGCTTCAAGTTGCACCAGGGGAGCTTCAGATTGACTATTAAGAAAAATGTATTCTCCAAAAGAGTGGTGGTACATTGGCACAGGCTGCTTAGGAGGTGATGGAGTCATCATCCCTGGAGGTGTTCAAGAGCTGTGGAAATGTGGCACTGAGGGACATGGTCAGTGGGCATGGTGGGGCTGAGTTGAACTAGATGATCTTACAGGACTTTTCCAACCTTAATGATTCTTTTTTTATTTTGTTTTTAATGCATTTATGTTATTTGCTTCCCCATCTTAGCCTTAGCTCTCACTTGATTTCTTTAAAATGCAAGAAGCAACTACATTACTGAGTGAAGTCTTGTGGTTTGGCTTCAGAAACAAAAATCCCTATTGAGATTCTTACAGATTGTGAGCGCACTCCTTTATGAATGCAAAAAGTTAAGCAAAAAGGAAACAGGTGCGAGTCTGCGCCAGTGAAAGCGAGAAAGTAAAATTCACAGAAATGACATTTGCAGAAATAGCAAAATATACTGAAAACTTGCCTGCTTCTGAACTGAGCCCATTAACAGGTACGTCAGGTAAACAGCATCCTCATTCAGTAATGTCATAGCACGCTCTGTAAACTCCACGTTGCACATGTCATAATGTTTTGAGGTCTGTGATAGTCCCCCGGGTTCTGAGATCATATTTTTCCTATTGTTTTGCTCTGTGACTGGAAACCACAGGGAGTCCTGGGCTCTGTCATCCCGTAGCTCCCTAATATTTGGAACGTTCCATAGCAACACACGGTGAAATTAAGCCAGATGACAAGTGAAAGTGGTGCTGGTTATTCAATGAGCGCAAAAGGTATCAGAAAGGAAAAGCTTGGCTTATAAAACACAGGTCTTGCTGCAGTAGGAGACAAAAGCAATTAAAAAAAACAAAGAGAATAATACAAAAACAATATTCTGAACTTCAAATGATGCAAGCAAGTGTTGTTAGGGATATTCTGTTAAAGGCTGATTTGAAGGAAACGTGAGAGTACAGTAAGGATGTATTAAGCATTCTTCAAGCCTCACCGTAGCTTTCTGTTCAGTATATTCTGCTTAATCTATCCCCGATGGTCAAAGATAGACATGTCATAGCAAGATGAATCACAGAATATTCCACATTGGAAGGGACCCATAAGGATCATCAAGTACAACTCAACTGTGATGGCAGCCACTGCAGGAACCCCACTCCTGCTGCAGACACGGGTGTCAAATTAAACTGTTTCCCCACTATCACTAATTAACCTTCATTTCAAAATTTTCAAAGCAGCAACATTTGTATATATGAAGGAGAATCTGCCAGACTGACAATCCTAAGGAAAATGTAACCAAGCAAAATCATTCTAATGGGAAAAATTATCTAATGAGAAAGAATCCATGAAAGAAAAAAGTTATCAACAATAATTGTCTGAAAGAATAAGCAGTGTGGCATGGCAATTTACTAGTAGAGCATAACCATAACACAGGAAAATTCCTGCCTTTTTTTCCTCTGTTAGGAGAAAAAATGTCATCAGTAATTCTCTGCTACTCATCCATGTTCTTCTGCTGCAAGTGGAAGCTGTTATCTATTACTCAGCTCAGCAAATAACTCGCTTATGTGCTAAACTGTCACCTTTGCTTATTTTGGCCTGAGGTCCCAACCCTTACAACAAATAGTCCATGATGCCTTTGTTCCACGTGCTTTTGCCTTTAAACAGAATAGCAAAAAAAGTCCCCGTAGTAGATTTCATATTATGTCCCTCCTTCTGGAAAACAATAATAAGAGAAAGGAAGGGAAAAGCAAAAAAGAAAATAAAAATCTCTGCACCAACGAGAGGCTCGCTTAACTTCATGATGAAGGAGGAGGTTTTAAGGCAACCTGTATAGCTGCACTGACTTTAATTCAAAGCACGCTGTTACCTGACTTGAATTTTTCAATGAATTAAATAGGTTGCAGGCAATCCTGCAGTTTTCAGAAAATTAAAGCAAGCATTAGCATTTCAAATGCACTAATGAATGTGAAATATTAGGAGGTCATAGGTGACAATCACCTTCTATTTCCTTCAGTTACTGGGGATATTCTTGTAGTAGCTGAGTTTATGGGAAAACTACAGGATGTAATCACACCCCACATGGTCCTACATAAATCACACCACCCTATGCCAACTATTACACTGTTCTTTCATCTAGCTGCTACACCAACTCTGGGTTTGGTGCTTCTGACTGTCACTGAGCACAGCATGTTCCAACACTGTGTGTGTGTTGAAGATGACAACCTACTCTTGGCAAATGAAAGCCAAGAATAAACCGTGTTTGAGAAGACCTGAAAGCTTCAAAGCTGCTTTAATTTACACCAGTGTTGACACACACAGAAGGATCTACAGACATTCCTTAACAGCTATGTTTTCATCAGACCTGTCAGAAACATTGTGATGTTGGTATATATATCATATATGTAAAGAACAGAACAATTCTACTCTTACATAGAAAAGAATATTTGAGATAAAGTTACATACACATGCAGATCCACATGTTTATCCAAACGTTTTATGCTTGTAAAGCATAAAATACAGTGAAAAGAGAAAAGTTCAGGGGTTTTTCCCTTCCTTTTTTGCTGCCCAGGTGGTGCCAACTCAATAGGGAAGCCATCTTTACATGGGAGTTGTGATCCTGTGGTTTCCAGGTGCTACATCTCAGGTGAAGTAAGGAGATCACATATCATTCTCTCACGATTGCTTTCAGAGCAACTCAGAGCAGTACAAAAATGCCCAGCAGTTAGCAGCAAAGCTATTTTACTGTCATGAAACTTGGTGAGTTTCATTTTCTGCTGCTCTTATGAAACCATCCCTGCACATTTGGTTATCTTTGCTCACACTGAATTTCCTTCTGTTCTCGTCTTCAAATTCATTGAAAATTAAAAGGAAATGGCCATACATATTAAAACTCACCTGGTTTACAGTACAGCAGTACTGATATGTACAGCACACAGTAAACGGGGAATTCCAGGCTGCCAACATACAGACCACATTGCAGAAATGAGCACGGTTTTCTTAATCTTTCTATGGACTATCACAGAAACTATGCTGAAGAAATGAGTTTTCCCCACTGGAGGAACATGGCAATTCCACTGTGACTTAATAATCACACATTAGGAAAATCCATCTTAAGGGTGTGACTACCCTCCTTTGACAAAGATTGTATTTGGTAGATAGAACAGCCAACACCTGAGAGCAGACACTCAGATGGTCCTTGAAAAACTGCACGGTGGTTTTGAATGACAAGGCCCACCAGTCTGTGCTCTAAAACTTAAAAAGAACCTGTCCCCCTGAGATTTTTTTGATAGGAGTGTGAAAGTTGAGCCTGTGTTAATGCATCAGTTCAACTAGAAAATTTATAATACTAACTATAAAATAGACACCTGAAAGTGTTCGTAATTCTACAAAAACTCTTTGTCAGCATAACTCCACCTAATTCTTTGGTATTATTATTCCTGTTCAAAAACACCTAAGGTGTTTTTTTTTTATTGAATATAAACAACGACCTAAAATCTGCCATTTTAAAAATGAAAGATCCAAAATCTTAACCCCAGTTAGAACACAAAAAAAGCATCTGATTTTTCTCCGTTACTACTGATGTGAAACTTAAGACCGCTAATTTCAAAAGCTCAATGGGCATTGTGCTCACATCTCCTTTCTACGTTCCCAGAGAACACTCAGCAAATTCTGCTTCACACCTCCCCACCTCAGGCCCTCTTCTCACATTTTTTGCTTAGTAGCATACACAAGAAACACAGCACTGCTTCAGTACACCAATGTGCAGGCGCATAAAAAATGTGAGGTAGGCTATAAGAAATGTGAGCGTTTCCCAGATAAGTGCTTGCTGAACACATTTCCTGCACTGCTGAGCAGCAGACACAGGAAGCATCACCACCAGCAGCTAAAACTCACTGTGCTTTTTTTTTTTCTTCTTCAATCCAGGTGTCAGTCAGCACAGCTGAGAACCAAAAGTCCCCTGACTTCAAAGAAATAAAACAGTTAATTTATTCCTGATGGAAAGCCCCAGAATGAAAAGGATCTGATTTCTGATAAATTGTATAAGCTTACTGCAGTCTACGGTATGAGAGATGTGCTTCAGCAGAATGCAGACATAATGCATACACAATCCCTTGCACTGACTCTGCTATATGAACAGAACTGGTAACGCTAACAACATCTGTCATAAAATATTTTTAATATTTCTCTGTAGAGAAGAAATGGCATAGAAAAAAAAAAGGAACTTTGTAAAAACAACAATGTGCCCGAGGAGGCTGTGGATGCCCCATCCCTGGAGGCATTCAAGGCCAGGCTGGATGTGGCTCTGGGCAGCCTGGTCTGGTGGTTGGTGACTCTGCACGTGGCCAGGGGGTTGAAACTAGATGATCACTGTGGTCCTTTTCAACCCAGCCCATTCTATGATTCTATGTGTATTCACCATTAAAAAAAAATATTTTTTTTGAGGACTTCCAATAATTACTGGTGACTCACAACAGCCCTATGAGGTAGCCAGAGAAACTGCTAACATGGATAGAGTCATAAAGGCTGGCAGCTCAGAGCCTTCTGCAAACTTTCAGGGGTTGACAGGGTTTCCCCTTGTGCAATCTCAATCTCTTTACACCGCATGTAAATGCATTTGGGAATGGATGCAGTGGATGAACAGTATTTAACCTCCATCTGATCCATATGGAAGAATCACTTAGAGGCTGTCTTCTCCAGAGTGATTTCATGAGCTTCTGACAGGTCACTCCTTCACTATCAAGATAAGAATCTACCAGGTTTTCTGCAGAAGCTGAGTGGACCCCTGGAAAAATCCCCGAGAGCATTCTGCTGGTAATTCAGCAGAAACAAAGCATGTCCTTTGTGTTGTCCACAGAATAAATGTAATGGAACTTTTTCAAGTGGAAGATATTTAACTGAATTTGAATGTGTGTCATTCCTTGCTGCAAATTGGTATTATGCTTCAAATGTTTTTCAAATATTCAAGTCTTCCTGTACTGGTTACACCTTACTGATTGCAAAAATAAAATTCCCATTCAATTAATTAGGAGTAAAAAGTAACAAGGAATACCATAAAAGTTCAAGCCAGAAAAATCCAAATAATTCTGTCACATCAATCCAACACCAACAGTGAGACCATTAAATGCACGTGCAAGATTTTAATGTGTGTCTTCAGGGCTACATTCCTGAAAGCATTCACTTGTAACAAATTATACCTAGAAGAAAATTCATAAGGGATGCTATCACTCCATTATGGACTAGTTAATTATATTAGACAATAAATTTAATAACCCACAATATTACCCTTACTACTCAATAGTGGACTCTCCGCCCTCCGTAAAATGAACACCATTTCCTCTTCACATAGAAGCTAGTTTCTATTTCCTTTAAGAGCCTCTTTTGCTTAAGAGATGGATTATCAGTATTTCATCTCTATAGGTCATGTAAGAGACAGTAGCGTTTCAAAGAAATCACTTGTTTTCATTGCTAAGCTAAAGCTCAGCTGGCGGATGGATATTCTCTACCAAACAAAAGAGTACCTGGTAAACATAATTCAAACCCTGCAGAACACCGGTGTCAGATGGATGCAAGTAAAAAAGAATATCTTATTTGCCCAAGACAATGTTTGTTGCAAGAAGATGCACAGTGCCCTTGCAGTAGCACATGATAATCCCTTCCTAGGAGGTCTGAAACAACACCTGTGACATGCATTGATATTTTTAACATATCCCCTAGGTAAAGATAGTAACTTCATTTCAGATGGGCAGTAGGCATTCCTCGTTAGCAAATAAAGCGTCAAGAGTCCTGCATTGCTAATAGGTAAAAACAAGCAAACCAGCCTGCTCTTTGTAAGTAGTCCCTCTTCCTAGACACAGAACCTGGCTGCTGACTTACTTACAACTGCTCGTAACTGAAAGTTCAAGCTTTATTCCCTTCTCCTTTGAACCTTGATCTCTAGCAACTACCTAGTCCAACTACTGAGAGCCGGAGTAGCTTCATAGTTGGATCAGGTTGCTCATGGCTTTGCCTGCTTTGAGCATTTCCAGGTGTGCAGACTGTTCAACTAGCAGGAAACCTGCTCCACTATTTCATTCTCACTGTGAAATTATCCCAGAAAGAAATCTGGGGTGCAACTTTTTGAGGAGAGTCTGGATCTAGCATCCCTATAACCCTCCCAGTAATTCACTGAAGACAGCTGCTACCTGGAGACACTCAGTTCCCCCAGCCTCACTGTTCATACCAGGCATGAAAACAAACAAAGGACTGATACCATCTCTTCTTTCCTTTTTAGCCCCGTTCAGAGAGAGGAAGAACAGTTAGCAAATAAGTCTGTATGTGTGAAGGTCAGTGTTTACCTGATAGCATGAAGATAACTGTTTCCTGCAGTACAGCCTATGCTTATGCATTTATGTCACTAATAGCATTCAGAGGATCAGCTGCTGCCTGTGGTCAAACCAGTCTGATGCGGACAGGCTTTCCTGCGTGTGTGTTGGCTTCCTGAGACCTCTGTACCACAGTCCATTATGAAACTGTAAATAAGAGAGCAACTTCTCTGTTGCCATGACCATATGTAGCCTGACACAAATAATTCATGAACTATTTATAGAGAATCAACTTCGTAAACATTATTTTTAAAAAGTCTTTGAAACTGTCCAGAAAAGCAAAACATTGAGATGTCCAGAGATGAGATGAAATACTTACACCTCTAAAGTCTAGACAAATAAACAAAGGCAAGTTCTCTCTCTTCAAGGTAACAATTCATCTTGCTTTGTATTCGTGCTGCTTTCTTAGTAGGGGAATTCAAGTATATATATGGAGAAAGAATGGACGCCTCCCTCAGACACATTATAATGATCATACTGCCTTTAAAACAACAGTTCTGTACCTTAAATTCATCTTTATACTATTCTGAATCACCTAAAATTACAGAGGCTTTCTTGAAATACAGCAGTGAGCTCACAAATAATCTCTCTCTCCTCTCCTCTGAAACTATTTCCTATCAAAACTGTTTAACATTCCCACAGCACGTGTGGCTAAACAAATGAGATGCCTCTATCTAACATAGTAATCTCTGGAGAGCAACTGGTACAGAGGGTTGGAATGGGTCCAGAGGAGGCCATAAGGATGCCCAGAGGGCTGGAGCATCTCTCCTATGAGGAAAGGTTGAGGGAGTTGGGCTTGTTTAGCTCAAAGAAGAGAAGGTTCATTGAAGCCTTCCAGTACTTGGAGAGAACTTACAAGCAGGAGGGAGAACAACTACTTATGCAGGTAGGTAGTGATAGGACAAGGGGAAATGGGTTTAAACTGAAAGAAGGGAAGTTTAGGTTAGATGTTAGGCTTAAGTTCTTCACTCAGAGGGTGGTGAGGTGCTGGCACCACATCCCAGAGAAATTTTGGGTGCTCCATCTCTGGGGGCATTCAAGGCCAAGCTTGATGGGCTCCTTAGCAGCCTGTTCTAGTAATTGTCAACCCTGCCCACAGAGGGGGATTGGAACTAGATGATCTTTAAAGTCCCTTTCAACCCAAGCCATCCTGTGATTCTATGATAATGACATACATTTGTTACGTATGGAACATTGATATTGGTGTATCTTAGAGTACACAGTTCTAGTTTTTCTTTAACCCACAAAAAGCAAGCAACTCTAGTACACATGTGGTATATCAGACGCATAACAGGTGAATGTTTTCAAGATTAAACTGCAATATTTGGGGCCCATTAGATGAACTCAAGGAGAAACACTGATTTGAATTCACTAGGGAAAGGCAAGAATTCAAAGTTCTAGAGGGGATATTATTTGGGGTTTTCGGTATCGCGGACACACAAAACAAACCTAAAGTAAATCAGTCTCATCCGGTTTAACCTCAACCACGAGACACTGCTGCCTGTTTTCTTTCTCAAAAGACTCACGTCACCGCGCTCTGAAAAAAAGGGAACTTCCACAGTTTGTGGTGAGGCTACATGATAAACAGATCTGTTCACACCAACCAGCGGGGCTGCCTGCGTCAATAAAAGGCGGCAGCAGGCAGCAAACTGACATTTGGTGCTTGGAGGATTATCGCTGCAAGAGGCGCTTCCCATCAAAGTTCAGTAAAATGCCAGGATTATTTTTTTCCCATAACAACATGACTGAATTAAATGGAAAGGAGGACTGCAAGCTCGCAGAAGGCAAAATCCATAAAAAGAAGCAAAAGGCTTTGTAAGTATATATCTTAGTATAAACTTCAATGTATTAGAAATGAAAATAATACTAAGTCTTGAGATAAAGAATTCGCGCCTTTTTCGGGCTAAAGGACCATAAAGCCCTCCCAAAGGCCAGGACTATAGCATTGCTAAAAGCAGCTTGAGCTAATACCAACCAGCTCTATCATTTAAGTAAGCAGGACGAGATTTTGGAGACACCAGGAGTCTCTTAGTCTTTTAAAAATAACTACATGGATATGGATATGTGACTTTCCAGACTTCAGTCATAGGATGGAGCTGTTTGCCTTTAAGTTTTAAGGAATCCACTTAGAATAGAAATGCATCTATAACTTCAATGGATTACAAATGTCTATTCATTGTTTTCAGTGGTGCAGATCTCAAGAACTATTTGAAGTGCATGGTACCACATCTTGAATCTGGAATCAAGTCTTCTAACTCTAGGAATGTCATGTAAGTACAAAAAAAAAAAGAAAAGAAAAGAAAAATTTAAACATATCTACAGTTAGATTACTAAATAATATATATATATTTTTTTTTAATAATTTCTATCCTACTTCTACACCAAGAAATTACTTCTAGTATAATAATAGTGCCTAGGACTTCCAAAAGAGTCCAAAATGTTAGGAAGCAGAAACTATTCATGGAATTAGCAGCTCTTTCTTAACTTATGTTTTCATCAAATGGTGTGAGAGTGGACACCATGCTTAAATCTCTTTCATTCAGAGGCATATTGTACTCATTCTATAACAGTTTACAAAGAAGGATGCTTCACACACAAGAAAATCACAGAGGAATTACAAGCCTCGTTTCAAAAATATGGAAAAAGTAGCAAGGATAAAAAATTATTTGCTGATAGTCACAGTAAAAGCTCATCTCCCTGGGAACAGAAATCAGGATAACCCTTAAACCTCTGCGTTTCCATTTTTCTGCTTATGTTTCTCAGTGTGGGCTCCCACATCTGCACTGAGAAAGCCTTAAGTTTAATAAATACACGGTACATATTTCTGGAATAGAATAATAAAACCTGTCTCCTTTAAACACACAAAAGAAAACATGTGGTTTCTTGTCTAAAACCTTTTCTTTCATTTGTCAACTCAGGCTTTCTGCAGAGGAAGTAATACAGTGGTCCCAGTCTTTGGAAAAGCTCCTGGCCAGCCAAAGTAAGTACATTACTTAGGTTTTACACTGTTCTTGTTCTGAAGAATCATTATTATTATTAAAGTTCACCAAATATGCAAAAGCTGTAGTGTTGTGCAAACACTGACAGGGAACAGCCTGTTGCCTTTTAGTTATTCTCAGCTCTCAGCTACTATGTTCTAATTTCCTTCTAAGGTATTGTGTTCCCCTATATCCTCATTTCCTACTCCTAGTGGAGTAAATAAACCCTTGCAGGCCCAGAACAATGGTTTTTTGACCAGTTTTCAGCCTGCATACAACACCAATTCAATTTGGAATTTTGTTGATAGCTGTACCCTAGGTGAGCCCATTTAGGGAAGGCTAGAATCCAGGGATGTAATTTGATAGCCCAGTTCTAGATCTACAAGGCCCTAGACATCATTAGGAAGAGTCCCATTACCCTTGGAACTGGAATATTTGTAAAATGTAAAAGGAGGAAAGAACAGAGCTTTCCATCAAGATTTTATACTCAAGATTTCAACTAAACTCCTGCTATGAACTCTTTACTTCACCATCCCCAGACACAAATATCATGCTCTGTGTGTATTCATGTTGGCTGCAGGTGGTCAAGGTGTCTTTCGGGAGTTCCTGAAGTCTGAGTTCAGCGAGGAGAACATTGAGTTCTGGCTGGCCTGTGAAGATTACAAGAAAACCAAGGCTGATCACTTACATGGCAAAGCAGAGAGGATTTACGAGGAGTTTGTTCAGTCAGATGCTATTAAACAGGTAAGTTCAAAGTTACCTGTATGGTTTCATTACAGGGATACTAAAAAAAAATAATAATCAGATAATGGTAGCATTCTCTGAGATGTGCATACATTCATTCAGTTACACAGGAAGAAGACCCAGCCACATGTTTTTCAAGCGTGCTTGTGCTTCAGCTGTGATATTGTAAGAGCTCACAATCAGAGCCACAGGATGCAGGCAGTGCTACAGTGCGAGCAACAGCTCAGCAGCAGCGCCAGTGGCTCAGCACATGATGCTGAGTTCAGAAATTCAGTTTGAATTACTGCTGGTGCTTAGAGTCAGATACCTGAAAGTGAGCTTCGGGAGTAGGAATCCTATGGATTTTTACAGTCCTTTCAAATATGGGGGCATGCTAGAGAATTAGAAGTTGTGTATATCAATTGCATACCTAACTGGAGACTCGTCCTACACAAGATTTCTCCTATTGTTTTAACTTGAGGTTTAACTAGAGGTTGTTTTACTACTTTCTCTATTGTTTAGTTAGGAATTTATGTACTGTCAATACCGACCTACAGATAAAGAATACATTTCTAATGTGTCACCAACAATTGTTTTTCCCCTTCCAGATCAATATTGACCATCAGATGAGGGAAGCAACAGCCAAAAGGGCTCAAGACCCAACTCACACAAGTTTTGATGAAGCCCAGAGAACTGTCTACATCCTCATGGAAAGGGATTCATATCCCAGATTCTTGAAATCCAAAACCTACCTGAACCTTCTGAATCAGCTGCAGACCAGCAATTCAAAATAATGTGTTTGAGAAAAGAAAGAGTCAAGTAGACTCTGTGTCAAATATTCTGTGAACACATTCTTCGGGGCGGTTGGATCTCAGCAAAGAGAACACCTGCCTTAGGAGGTGGTACAAGAGGGATGCAAACAGCTCTGTGGGCAAGAAAATGCAGGATGAGAGCTAACAAGACTGTTATAAGTGTGAAGGCAACATGGGGTGAAAATCCTCTCCTTACTTACAACATGGAATCAAGACAGGATATGGATGCTATTTATTATTTGAACTCTACTGTGAATGTTGAACCAAGGGTTAGAAACCCAAAGAACTGCTGATGGGAAAAGATTATGAAGGTTCAGAAGAATAAGGATGACAATTTTATATATAACAAGACAAGGCTCAGATGAGACTGTGCAATGGCTTTTTGAAGTCTGTGAAGTGTTAATAAGCGTTAGACAGCTCCATGATAATATTGTGTGATGTAAATACATTATATATTGACTCATCTTAAAATTGGTATATTCTAAGTTATATAAGCTGTACTTTTATTATGTTTGTGCTCAACAAACACATGTAGCATCTTTTCTGTACATTTTCTGTTTAATTTATTGCAAACTTTTCAATTAAATCTACTGAAAAAATCCAGAAGTTTCCTATCTCTTTTTCATACTCCCCCACCTATCAGCACCTGAGTCAAACCTCAAATATAGAAGTCATCTCACCACTACCCTCACAGTTAATCCAGCTCAATGCTGATGTGTTGAGCACAGCAGATCAATCACACTTGCTTACATAGAGAGATGGTAACTGATCAGCAGTCACATTACTTGTGGTATTAGCACTATACGACAGCAAACAACGGGCATTTAATTTCACTGCAAATGTTGTATTAAGTTTACCCTGTAAACCTGTTGTAAAATATGCAATGTTATGTGTAGTCTGTACTGTCATGGGACTAAGGAAAGAGAAGTTGCAGTTATACACAAACTATGTAAGTACAAGTTTGGTAGTGCCTGCGCCTGAAGTGATTAAGATCTTGTGACAATAGAGTTCATAATGAAAATAAACCCAAGCGTCCCCTGGTCTTGATGAGCTACTGTCATGAGAGACAGCTGTCACGTGGCTGGCAACACAAGACTTGATCTCACCCCTGGAGATTCTCACTTTTCCAAAAATAACATGAGCTTAGTCAGGCACAGTAAGCTATTCTATATCAAATAGAGCAGCTGCAAACCCACAGACATCAGCTCCTGGGGACTTGCTGCCGCCCTTTGGGGACTTTCGGGCCTCCAGGGGAGGAAAACAGCTCTTCCGGACACAGCACAGCTGTGTGGCAGCTGCTGTCACCATCACCTCATCATCACAGCAGCACATCCTTCCACTTCTAACACTAACTGATACCAAAAAACAGCTCTGCCTCCCACACCAGGGTATCCTCACGGTACGTGGTAAGCATGTTAGGACAAACAAGTGATCACATAGTTTAAAAGCCACAAAAGATAAGAGTACCTGCACTCTTTGTGCTTAGGGAACCGGGTCTCATCTGCACTGGTTACCTCCTCAAAGCTGTCTACTTCCACTGCTCACGTCACAGGATGTTGTCACAGCACTACAGGTGCTCCCACAAAGCCTGTTAAGCACATCAGCTGCTTTCACAACTGAAACTACATTGAAGTGATGCCATTCTTCTGAACTTAAACCTCTTGAACTCATATAGACCCTATATAAACTCTAATTTATACCCCAAAAACTGCAGTTTCACAGTTGTGCTGTAATCTTGCCAAACATCTGTTTGACCCTTCTGTCCAAAATCATACATAGCATGGCGAGGTAGGGCTGCTATTTTCTAATGACTTGTTGATGCCAGGGAAGAGTGTCAGAAGTTGTCTGTGTCCGGGAAGACTGCAGGATGGGGTAATGGTGGGTATAACACTTCCATCTCAATGTAATCCTCAGAGCTGGGTACAACCATGGCGAGAAGGCAGGCCCTGGAGCATTGTCATGGGTTTGAGTTCCACAGCAGCCGCTGTTCACTCCAATAGAGGGCTGGCACTGCCCACACCTCTTCTGCAATAAGAACGTGAGAACTACACAGGTCAGCTGCTTGGGTTCTTACCTCCAGAGACATCCCAGCCCACTCCAGGGGCCCTAGCAGCATAACCAAGTTTTGTCACAGAATAAACAGCGCAGCAGAAACCCAAAACTGTCTCTGGGATGCTGTCATAAGCCCAGCATTATAGCCCTGTTGCTATAGCAGGGACATACAAAGCTGGTTGTTTAAACATGGTCCAAGTATTCAACAGAGATTTACTGTGCTGTCCATAGCCACCCATTTAATAAAGAGAAGCAGTTATAAGTGATAGTTCAATGGTACAACTGAAACAATGCACAAAGCATTCTGAGACACTTCATTGACATGCTTTTAAACACCCAAGAGTTATTGCAGGTTTTTCTGCAACATCTCTTTCAAAATGCAGCGCTCATTTTGCAATTAATTCTTCCCTTGAAACACTGCCTAAATCTAGTTCTGTGGGGTTCAGAAACACAACTGAAGGGATTAAAGACTGCTTTTTGTGACCCTCGGTTCACTTACAAGGCAAACGTACTCTATCAAGTTCATCCATGATTTCTTACCCATCTCCTCCTCCCAGCCCTGCTCACCAACAGCCCCAGGGCCACAGATGGATGTCACAGCTGTGGGCTGAGCCCTGCAGAATGTGGCAGACTCTCCCAAAACAGTCCCTGTTACACAGCCATTATTTGTGAGCACAGGCTCCAGCTGCTCCCTTGTAAATTAGGCAGGCAGCTGTGGGGGAACTGTCCTCTTTTTAAACATATTCTAGACTGCATTAATTATGTGTTACCTGCTAAAAATTTCCAGAATCACTCTGTGCAAAAGTGAATTGAATTTTTGCATGCCTGAAGGCTCAGTCAGGCAAGACAACAAAACACTTAATGTGTCAAACAGCTTAGCTGATTTATTTTTATTTTTGCTTTAGCTTTTCCTTGTTGGAAAAAAAAAAAAAAAAACAGTAAAAGAAAGAAAACTTGAAGTTTTGTCCACAGACTCTAAGAAAAACCATTGATTCAGATTGCTGATTGGATACAGGTCAGCACAGGAAAATGGGATTCAGTGCAGGGATAAGCTTTATGATTTGATAGCAGTGACTCAGACTTTGCTCTATGAGTTCCCTTCCACTGCTGATGGAAACTTTTTCATTGTTTGCCAGGGTTTCAGGGTAGAAAAATCGTTGTGCCATCTTAGGGCATACTTTTGAGGTGAGTCAACTTTTCACTGCTGCAGAGAGTTCTCATTATGGAAGGACTCAAGAGGCCAAGTTTGCTGAATCTGAATTTGGAAGCCTGACTTTAGTCTCTCATCCTTCCAAACTAGTGAAAATATATTCCCTGAAATAGATATTTTATTATCACGGAATTGAAACTATGGGATAACACTGTATTAGTCTCTCATATGAAATGAAAGGACATGTATATTAAACTTGTTGTTGGAGGCATACTGCACGTGATAGCAGGAAGGAAATTAAAGGCGATGCCAAGCTGAGATGGTGAAGAACACCACAAATTCGTCACCTTAGTCTCCTAAATGCCATCTGTCTGTGCCCACATTCTCAAGTAACGGGCTTTCCGGATGTCATTGTCTCCTTTGTGGCTGTGAAATGGGTCTACAAGCAAAGACCAGATGACAATAGGTGGAAAAACTAGATGTTTTCATCTTCCATTCAGAAATATGGCTTGATTATCTTGGAGTGTAATCTCTATGAGCGAAGCTCTGTGAAAGGAAGATTTTATTCATTAGACACGAGTAGAAACTGCAAAACAAATTCTTGCTTACTATTCGTTGGATGATTTAATTTTCTCCTGTATGCTCAAAAACAAAGTCAGTGTTAAGATTGTCCCCTCATTTGTTCAGACAACTACAGCTCAAAAGGTCTTAGTCACAAAGATTTAAGACCTACCAAGCATGGATGCATGTGTTCTAGAAATAAACTTAGCTCCCACTCACTTTTCCAAACAGCACCAGAAAGCAGTTGGCAAATCCCAAAGATCACCAGTACTAAAACTGCACTGAGCAAAGCAAGTGCCTTCTGTTTTTTCAAGCAGCCTATGCACCACACAACCCCAAAGCATTAACCTGAGCTGTGATGGTGGCCAGCTTTCACACGGCCTTTTTTACTAATAAAATTAATGATAACTTCCATAAGAAATGAAGAAATGTAAACTTTCCAGCAAAGCTTTAGTCTTGTGCACAGAAGGAAACAAAGCAAATCAGTCACTCTAAGTCTGTTACACAGCCAAAGCACTTAAATGACGTTACAACTGCCTACAAATCCGACATCTCTGGTTATGAGAGTCACAGGTTTTTATTTATGTTATCAAGTTATTGTGCTCTGTAATTAAAAGACAATCTTTAAAAATAAAACAGAATAAACATGCTGTGTTAATAACTCATAAGCACATGAGTTTTATACTTCGTACTTCCAGACTTATGGAAAAATCTGTACTGTATTTACTGTATGGGTCATCAACTATAAAAGTCGAGATAGGTTTAGATATACAGAAGGGAAACTTGCTATTGAACAGAATTTGACCAGCATTGAGGTTAAGCTACGCAATGCATTTATTCATGCCAGTCTGAAGAAACAGTGAGAATAGAATACATGAACAGAACTCAGTGGCCAGCTGGGAGCTGTTGTGCTGGGATGAACAAAGGGGGTTAGGAGACCCAGGGTAACAAGTCAAATGTTCCGACCAGCTTGAAGCATATAGCAATCAGTAAATTGACACTAAAAACAAACTACAGTAATTCTCTTAATGAGGACATAGCCACTGAGAATGAATGCCTTCAAAATGAATCCACTCACATGATGCCCATGTAAGTAGCCTTGATGAGCTGCTGAGATGTGTGAGCTCACTAACAGGAGCCAGACAGAGTGCAGTGTCAGTGTAGGGGCACAGCACCCACTTTTTCCCATTCAGCATGACTGAATGGGAGGGCTGAATGTTCGTGTTCAAAGCACTGCAAGCACCCAGTCATATGATTTCCTCCTCTCCTTTGCCAGTTGCAGAACGTCATGCTCACACAATGACATCATGGCTCTTAGGAAGAAAAAGGGAAGAGAAAGCTTATAGCATATGATAGAGTGAAGGTTTTCAGAACTTCTATCTAGACTTTTCAGCAATATTCCAGACTGTTTGCACTAAGCAGGGGTTTATTTAAGTTCACAGAGATCAGTGACAACTTAAGATTTATCCAACTCTATGGGCAAAGCCCAAAGAACTCCTAACTATGGAAACAATTTCCATTCTTCAAGTTAGCAAACACTAGCAAGCCATGCCTGCTATTATCTACAAGCAAAGTATATTTTCACCACGCATTTAATAGCAGACAATTGGTCATTGTGGTCTACTGCAGGGGTCTGTTGCCCTGGGAATGGATGTTTGTTGCATGCTGAACTTAACTTTTCTTGAGGTTATTTCCAGATATATAGCAAGAAAGTTCCCAGCAAAGGAACCGGTCCCTGACGTGGCTGGTCAAAGCCACAACATTAAGTATAGCCTAAAACATATGACTGGAAAACTCAGTGGCCATACTAAGCTAAAAGCAAGACTTTTGATCCATTTTTCTTTTATATACTACGTGCATTCAGTGAAGAGCACGACAGGACATAGATCACAGCGTCTACTTCATGTGCTCCTCAAGGAAAAACAAAGGCCTCTCAGTGTCTTTTCTTGAGTGTGAGCCTAAACCAACTGGCACACCTTCAGTGCTCCTATTTACTTGCCCTTGTAAGACAGAGCCTCAAGGATGTGAATACAAGGCAAGCCCAAGCAAGCAGTGCTCCTGTATTCATGAATGCCATTGTGTGGGTGTACTGTAGGAGAAAGAGGAGGGTAAGTAGCAGTGTACAAGCAATGGAGTGTGGGTGGATGGAAAGAGCGGGTACAATACAGAGAATGAGGCAGACAGGGCTTCCAAGTTCACTGGTGTGAAACAGGTTCAGGTAGGCGAGGTGCTTAATGAGCAGAGGAGCATTAAAATAGAAACACAAACAGGAAAGATTGACTGTAAGAGCAAAAGAAGAATAAAGAGAAAGCACGGGAATTAATAAGGATGCTATTTAATGAGTGAACATGGGAAAGAATGGAAAGAAATATAAATCTGTGAGCAGGAGTTTGTCTGGAAGCATTATCCTTGCTGACAAGAAAAGAATTGCAAGAAAATCAGTCATCAAGTATCAGCTAGTTTAGACAATATATTTAATCCTTGGAAAAAGAACTAGCCAGAGTAAGTGACAAGTTAAGCAGCTCTGGCTTGATAGTTGTTTCTCTCTATCTTTGGCTTTTCTGTTTCCTTCACTTTGTTTTCTTCCTGTAAAGCACATCCAGCTCAACTACTGAATGAACCAGGCATAATGGCTCCTACACAGCACTTACCCTTACAACACCACAGTTCTGCACCCTAATGATGCAATCTAAGGATTCAAATGAACGAGGCTGTATCAGAAGCCTTGTTAGACAGCCTGTCCAACAAATGCCTCATCTACTTGCTTGTCCCCTTCTCTCTCCTGGCTGGATAAGAAATCCCTTTTAGGCTAGGTAAGACCATTCATCACAATCAGAGGGTTTCCCCAGGGCCTGCAGAAACCTACATCCATCCTCATGAGACCTGTTTGAACTGATTACTTGCATCTTCTTCTTCAGAGTGATATCAGATGACATCTAGTGGAATATCCATGTAACAAGAGGGAAAGCATAACACAGGCTTGATCAGACAACCTCTTCCTCAGTGACATGTTGTGGTTTTCTTCTACTTTGCAAAAGATGTTTGATCGCAATGTCACTAATTACTCATGAACAATACTTAATCACTACATAGTTTAAGTTCACTAGGAAATGATCTTGCCTTAAAAGATATTTAAGGTTATGCAAAAGAACTTTCAGATATACAAAGCCAGTCTTTCACTCCTGACCCATACATCATGTCCAGTGTAGGCACTGGTAAGTACCCAGAAGTCACAACTACCCCAGAAAGCCTTCTACTGTCAACCTCCTAAGAAGTTTTTCACCTCTCTGCTAATTTACCCAAATCCTACGAGATAATGCTGATTCCCAAAGCCCTGGTATCACTACAATCCACTAGAGACAAACAGAGCAGCTTCAGTGCTCTGATCACAGCAGCACTGCATGGCTGCTTCCACTGCAAACACTTCAACAAAGAATAAATGAGGTACAGATAATTTGAATCTTAGTTTAACATGAGGTCATAACCTGGGCAACAGCTAGGAGAAAAATACCAAAGGACCTCATACAATTCAGTGAAGTTCCACAGTGCCATTACTCAGACTGCACACATTACCACATTGACTGGTTATAAGCGTAACACACCTCACACTGATGGGTCAGAGCTCTCCCATAACATTCTTGCCCCACAATGCAAGAGAACCAAGCCTGTTGGTAGTGCAAGAGTGCTTGCACCTTGTTTCAGCATGGACTTCAGATTTTGTAGATCTTGGCTAAAAATATGAGTCACCAAACTTGGACAATTCATGAAAGATTTAAATGAAGTAAAACAAAGCTTAATTTCATTGTAGCTGATCTGCAGAGACATCCAGATAACTTCAGAGCAAACAGCCTCTATCAGTGGTGCAGAGTCCAACAGAACTGTTCCTGATAGAAACCACAAGCACAGTTTGCCTATGGCACATATAAGGAAGGAGATGAGACAGGCGCCAGCACATGCAGAGCAGACACAGCCAAAGGGAAGTAAGACCTTCTGCATTTCAAGAAAATAAAGAAAAAACACACACATGAGGAATTTAGAATCTTATCTCTACAAATGCAGCTAATAAATGAAAATTGTAACCAGGGGGAAGGATATCTGAGTTTCTGTAGATATGATGCTTCGTGCTTACAAGCACAGCATAAGAAAGGAAACACTTTTGGCACGTAAAGTTGCTTCAAAATAGCAAAGGCATTATTTTAAGAAGTGTTCCTGATGTATAAACAGCTTCTTCATCATTTATGTATGAATATTTCATGTAAAATTCCTAGTACAAATAAGTCTGAATGACATCACAAAGGGCAACAGAGCAGAACTTGAGCTGTTTCTTCCCAAAGGCTCTGCTAAAACCTGCGTGGTGCATCAAAACCTGCGACATGGGTTAGCTTACAATTCACTGGCTTGGCATACAGACGCTGTGAATCAAAACAGAATAGGCTGCCCAGGGAGGTGGTGGAGTCACCACAACTGGATGTGTTCAAGAAACATTCAGATATTGTACAGAGGGAAGTGGTTTAGTGAAATATGGGTGACAAGAGGACACTTAGAATGGATGATCTTGGAGGTCTGTTCTGACTGTAGTGATTCTATGAAAGAATGTGTTGGAGCTCAAAAATAGGTAACACTCTAGATTGGTATCATATCACATTTTGTACACAAGTGAATACTCTCAAGTCTTAGATTCATTTATCAGACAAGTAATTCCTCTGCAAGTATTGTAGCCATGTGACATTCTTTTTGATTAAGGCCCTGTGGAAAGCACAGGTCCTACATATCAAAAAAACTTGTGAATTATTACAAAAAAAAATGTTGCATAATATCCTCTTCCCCACTCATCATACATTCATATGTACCAGCTGAAAACAGCTCCTGCAGCCTCCAAATAGCTGGCTGAATTACCAAAGCAGAGAAGTTATGACGTACGTGTGCTACCATTTGCAACAGTAGAATAGGGCACAAACAGAGACAAGGTCACAGGCTGTACTTGTGACATTTGGCCAATGCAAAATTGGCACACGTTGCACGAGGGCACGTAGTAGCTTTGTGTGCTGGATCTGTTTTGTTTACAGAATAACATCATTGCCAGCAGTAACAAGTGACAAACTGATGGAGTACAGACTACATACTTCTGTGGAATGAAGCAAACCCAAGGATAAAGATAAAATATTAAAAAAACTAAGATCAGCACACTTTGTACCTTGGCCTATTTGGAAATATTTCGTATGTAAAGAGAATTATGAAGTCTTGGTTGTCTTTGCTAGCAAATGCATGTACATAGCCAGCTCTGGGGCACAGTATTTTCTTTAAAACCTCAAACTCTGCTTTAAAACGTTCCTCAGAGTAACAATATCTCATTACACAATGTGACTCCTCACCTTAAGAAAAAAAGATAATGAATGACACTTTGAATTTAGATGGAAGAAGCTGAACTACTGCTTGATCTCATATTTTTGAGGAATTTCCATGCAGCACTAACTGTAGGTTTCAAAGGCTGTGTTTTGTTTGTATTTCAGTGACCAGTGAATGTAACATGAAGGTATACAAAAAGGAGGGCACTAGGTAAAGACTAAAATAAGACAGTGGGGGATGGTTGATTCTATGCCAGAATTTAACGTGCAACGATTTTAAATATAGAATATTATGTTGTTCTAAAATCCCCCTTTTATGCAGAGGGTGAGATCACTGTAAATACTAGTGATATGAATAGGCAAATGTAGAGGAAGTTATACAGAAAACAAGCAGAGCGCAGTTCAGAGAATTCCACAAAAGTAGGAAATGAGCAACAGTCACTGGCAGTCCTACAGGGGTGCTGGAGCACAAACAGCCCAGCTGCAGTACCACACTAAGGGAAGTTAAGAAGCTTCGATATCCTGTAGGAAATCTACTGGGTAAGATTCTCATGTAATATCAAACTGGATTTGGATGTTAATAAGATTAAGACCAGGATCATTTCAAGAGTTCAGAATGCTGCACTGGGAGATATGGCCTTGTTCTGTTTTATCATGTTTGAGTTGGAAGGAAAACTAGGCTGACAGAATAGTATATGCCAATCAAACCCAAACCTGAAAGAAACTATGAGCTGAAATAAATAATGTGCAAGATAACTGATTTACTGATATGCTTTCAGGCAGATCTATGTAAACTCACTCTCCATCCCTTGCAAGCTTTGCACAGCATTTGATCTCTCTGGAAAGAAAACGGAGAGGGATATAATCCAGGTCAGAAAATGTTGATGGGATTTGTTTTGCTTTCTTTGCTGTGTTTCTTGCATGTTTGGTTGTCTTTCTGTGTGTATGTAAATATATTCTTAACAACCTTGTCCTTAAGTACAAATCATGCCTGCTCTCATGAACATCATCTCTATATGAAAAGAAATGTAAGAGCAATATTTAATCAGTATTGATTAGCTGGTAACTGCGTGGCAAATTATTGCCTTGTACTTCAGTTATTGAACATTGTCCAGTTTACACTGAGCTCTGATTCTTGATCCAGGTGTATTTGTCCTTTCAGAAAAGAAATAACCACCTTATTTTCCTTTTCCTTTTGGTGAAGCTCACTGTTTTAAAGTTCTTTTCACAGTTGGGAAAGAAAAGAAAATATCAGCTCTATTTCTTCCCACCTTTAGAAATATCTGTTGAACTGCCTAAGTTTTTGCATGTTACAAAAATACATTTTGGAGTAATGGTTCAGCCACAACTTCAAAAAAGCTTTAAAATAAAATATGATAAAGATTAGATGTCTAAAATAAGAATGCTGTTAGAGTAGGTAGCTACATGGAGGACTGAATTACAAGTAGAATTTAAGATGGTCAGAAATCAGTATAGGAAGTTTAAAACTCACATAGTTTTCATGTTTAGGAGAATGAGTCCAAATACTTGCTGGCTTTGCATGACATTCAGAGCAGAAGAAAATGGGATCATTTCTAAGTAAGTAATGACACAATTCTTACATTCTGCTGTACAGAGATATAAAACCCACAGAATTCACTATGAGTTTTCTTTACAAGCCTAAAATCATGCAGATGCGTGCAGCTTCTTCACAACTGCAATGCAGCTAACTGCTTTGCAGTATATTAAGTGTAAGTTAGCACTTCTCTGTTGGAAATGGGGTGCATCCTAGTGGGAACTTTTAAGCATTACACACAGGCCTGACCTAATCCTTGGTTTAATCTCAGTTTTATGCCCCAAAAGAATCTATAAGCCCTATTTTGTGCCAGTTCTTTTTAAGAATTCAGACTATTGGCAGAGACTGAATCCATGCGTGCCCTTCTACACACGAAGCTGTGCGGTGGAGTGGAAAAGAGGAGCAGCAGTGCCTCCTGCAAGTCATCAGCTGCATCTAAGCTCATTGGAGGCCAGGCATAGCCAGAAGTTTTGGTCAGCATGTTGTATATCAGGGTGGCTAAAAAGCTTCTATTCAAAACAGCCGCCAAAGAACTGTTATCAGATTGGACACTACTTTTTTTTTTTTACTGACTGGAGAAAAATACATCCTCCATAGCAATACTGAGGTGTTTCTGTTGACTGTCATTTGTGTGAGGCTAAGTGACAGCTCAGCAGAAATCCAGAGAGCATTTCCAGAAGTGTCTCCTGGACAAGGACTTCTCTTCCACACAACAATGTCTCAATCTGTGGGATACTGATGGAGTGCAGCCAGGGAAATCCCAGGCACTGGGGGAGAATAAAAACAAACTACAGCTCCCACAAGGCTTGGCAATAGCGTTTTACATGTTAAAAAATGGAATCCCAGCTATAAAGCCTCAGATAACTGTGGAGAATACTCGTGTTTCTCAGCGTAATAGATGTTCTCCAGCAATTTGAATCATCTTGTCAATTAGAGCTGTGAAAACACCACAGTCAGCACAGCAGCTATGAGACTGGCACTAATAACACTGTTCACATTTCCCTTAGTAACATTCATGATTCCAAAAGGAAAGGCAAAAAAAAAAAAAAGTAAAAAGCTTTTCCTTCATAGCAGCTGCCCCATCAGGTCATGTTCTTTCTGCTTCAAAGATTAATGCTAAAGGCAAATAATCAGACATGGAAATAAGGTGGCCCTGCTGATGATGCTCGGTGAGACAGACAAGACTTTCACTTGTTCTATATACAAATTCTATTGCTGACAGGAGTGAAAAATTATCTGCATCAGTAACACTGACTGCGACTCAGAAGTGGCTCCCAAGGAAAGGAAACATTCAGATGAATAAAGATTCTCACCTCCCACAATAACAAGCTTCACAAGTTTCCACAGATGAGAGCCACTAACACGTGGGAGGGGGAAAAAAAGAACTTTTGATGAGAATTAAACATATCGCCAAGAGCTACTAACACTATAATTTGATAGCAATAAGATTTGTATTAATATACTTCTGATCACACAAACCTGACACAATAATCAGTATGCCTCAGTACACTTGGTCAGAGAATTCTACTGAATTAGAGAGGAAAGGGTAATCACCAGTTTTGAAAGCTACAAAACTTCTGGTGCCTGTAGTGCAGCAGAAGCCTATGAAGCCACATGTAGCATTCATACTTAAGCTGATTTTGCTTTTCATTATGGAGATATGTGAATATCTCTTCTGAGGTGCTAAGTATCTTCTACATGCTACAGTTCTAGAATCACTAAAATTATACCTCATGCGAAAAGGGAGCACTCGGAGAAGCTCTCTCTTCCCAATTCTGGCTGACTCATAGTGGAAAGCACTCACTGGAATACATCCCTGTGTTTTCTTCTACTAATGTAAGCGGGAGCATTTTTTCCAAGTTACTAGCATTGAGCTCCTAGAATTGCAAGGCTTAAAAATCAGTTGGTCTAAGTGATGCAACGTGCACAAGTCTGGCCATCAAACATTTGTTTTACCTTCCTATGTTTAGTCTCTCACCTCACCGCTTCCATACTTTTTCCCAGAGTCAGGCAGGAAACTCCGACAATCTTATGAAATTGCCATTTGAGTATAACAAACAGATATCTGGTTTCATCTTCAAGAACTGTTTCTAGATTAGTAATAGCACGTCCTACTGTACTGTAAACAACTGGAGAGAGATGGAGAGGATGTACCTTACAGCTGAGGTTATGTTAAGCATTCAGTATTTATGTTAGGTTTGGAGCTTATTTTCAGCTCTCAACTGATAAGTCAACTTAACTGCAACTTGATCATTTAAAAATTACAGTAAGAATCTGGGCCCTGAAAGTCTTGTGCTACTAAATACAAGTGTCAACGTTGCATAATCAATCACATAATTCCCCTATCAAACTGGTTACAATCTAGAAAGTCACTACTTACCACGTGCTTCACCTGAGCACAACTCTAAATCAGTGAATACTATTTCCAGAGGAATTAGATAGGAGCACCTCAAGATGGAACTATATGCTGTATTGAAGAGAATACGTGCTTAGTAAGCACAAGACATAAGATACACAGAAAAGCTCTTTCAAATACAAGATCCATACATCTCATTTAAATTAGGGAACAGACTTTCAATAACTAATTATGTATGATTTATATGTTTGAGCCATGGCTAATTCTGTAATCATCTTCTCTTTTTTTTATCCTAAAGGGTGTCTTTGGATGAAGTGCTACAGTGGTCCCAGTCTTTTGAAAAGCTGATAACAAGTAAACGTAAGTAAATGCACGTTTGTATCCCAGTTGGATTACTGAAAAAGCTTCTTACGGAGCACAGTCAGCGAGACAAGCAGTATGCTGTGTGCTTTATCTTACGTGCAGCTACTGAAAAACAGCTTAGGGGGTTGTGCTTACCACACACCACACAGAAGAAACCGAAAGCAAAAGTGACTTGGCAAACACTGCGTATAGCCAAGACATCGTAGCTAATGGCACTTCTGTACAGTGTCATGCCATGGAAGGCAACTAAGATCTTCATATAGCAAGAACTGTAGCCACAGCAGAAAATCTGAATATTCCCTTTCACTATCCCCTTGCCTCATTCATGGCTCAGAGCAGTCCCAAATTCCTCTGCATGGCTTGCAGTCTGACTGACACATCCCTGCTGAACTTTAATATTCACAAGACTGTCACCAGAGTTATGCCACAGCACAGACTTCTCAAAACTATTTCTGAGGGTAGCCCCTATTCTGAAACTAAGTGAAGTATTGAGAGCGAGAAGAACAGAATGAGAATTTGTAACTATGAAGAAAAAGGCAGAGTTTACAAGTAAAACATTTAACA
Organism: Phasianus colchicus; assembly: GCF_987193195.1. Classification (NCBI taxonomy): domain Eukaryota; kingdom Metazoa; phylum Chordata; class Aves; order Galliformes; family Phasianidae; genus Phasianus; species Phasianus colchicus. The sequence goes on from NC_143444.1 coordinate 9,988,446, forward strand.
GCAACCAACTTGGCCGGCTACACTTTGTAAGGAAAGCAGAGAAAGAGCATTTTTTTTATTAAAAAAAAGCAACAATTGGGTGCAAGTCCATAGTTTCTGTTATATCACAACACGTCATCTTTAGCTAAGTGAAACTCAAAATTCTGTACCAACAGGAAAACTTTGTTGAAGTTGAACACTTGTGGCTGCCAGCAATACTCAGACAGTGCCTAGCACAAATTTCAGTGCTCCTGAATGGCAAAATGCTGAAGTTGAAAGGAAGTTCTGCACACATAGCAAAATGCAATGTCAAAATATAGAGTTCTAGGGTGAATTAGTACATTTGATTTCCCACTTTGATATAATCTTTCAATAAGAATATTTAGAGATGTAGAACAGTTATACACACTACCTTATAAATATCTCTACTACCTTCAAAGGCCTCTCAAGGTTATATACATGGTATGATGTATATGAAGTTTGGCTTTCAAAACGTTTACAGATGGACCAATGATCTACAAGACCTACTTGAAGACAGAGCACAGTGATGAAAACATAGAATTCTGGCTTGCTTGTGAAGCTTATAAGAAGATCACATCACAGAGAAAAAGGATTTATGTGGCCAGGAAACTTTTTACAAATTACATTCAACCCCAGGCTCCAAAAGAGGTGACATACCCTAACATGAGCTTTTTATTTCCTCTATAGAATTGTCTCAAGTGTAATGTAGCTTATAAAATGCAACAGATATTTAGAACTTCTCATAAAGTGATTGGAGACTCCTGTTCATCCTCCTAAAACTCTTCTGTACCCATAATATCAACACTTTCCTTCACTGCTTTGTCTATAAGAAAATGCTTCATACATATCCACACACCATATATGCATGTAAATACACAGCTACATTAAGACCCAAATTCATGGATCTTTGTTCTTTTAAAGATCCATGGGCCATTGATCTCACTTCGATAGATCTTGAACAGTGCCATTCCCTCATGCAAATATTAATCTGGTCTTTGCAAGAGTAAACAGAAATCAAATGAAGAACTCCACTCAGCCCTGTCCCTTTAGAAAAGGAGTTGATAGATTCTGAAATAAGTTAAACACTTGCAGCACCATAAGGTTTAGGGAAAATACTGAAGATTTGTGCATAAAAAAAAAAAAGATTCAGGTGACCATGCAGAAAATTAACTCCTCCTCAAAAGCTTCTGCTCTCTGACTTAAACCTGTGTGGCTTATTACCCTCCTCGAAAAAAGTTAATACTGGCTTTTACTGCCTCTGTCCCAGCAGAATGACATAGCTGAAGGATCTGCATTCATTATTTTCTGGTTTATGTATGCACAATCATAAATAAATTACAGAATCTCAAAACACAGCCACTCTGTTGACATCAAAGGCCAAACCAAACCAAACCCAGCTCTGCTTGGTCTCCAGATGCTGGCTGAGCTCATTTGCTCCTTTAAATGACTAAACCACTCCCACTAATGTAGAAGTAGAGGAAGTTTGAAGACTGTTGGTTTTAACACACAGTTGAAAGTATAATTCATTTTTGTCTTTTTCTAGACTTTTTATTTACTTACTGGGGTGGATGAGTGTGTGTGTATATAATAGTAGCATGTCCTGCTATAGGAAACTCAGCAAGGCATTCATGTTTTTGAGAAAGAAGTGTAAGTATTGCCGATCACAAATCCATTAATCTAGGCTAAATCGAGATAGTTAACAACAAGTTGTTTAAAAATGAGTTGTGTTGTGTATTTTTTCCCCCCCTACAATATTACGTATTTGAATATTGCTACTGGCTGCCTAGGTATCTAGGTTTTCAGGACACTTTGGTTGCCTTTTCTCTATATTCACTATTAACACAAGAGCTAGATACCATTCTTTAAAAGGTAGATGCTAAGTGAGAATTTTGACACAGTTAATATTCAATTTTAATATTATATTTTATTCAAATTTAAATTAAAAGAAGGCAACTGACTTCTATGGAATAGCCACACCCTGGCCCATAAGCAACATCAGCACAAACTTCACATCTTTAGAGCTCTCCTCTCAGAGGAAAGAGACCAAATCAAGCCAACAAAACAACGCAATTCATCATAAGCTAACAGATTCACAAAAACTTCATATAACTTCATACATTTTCCATCCTTAAGATGCTGGGGAAAAAAAAAAAGCTTTTCCTGCAGCTTTTCTATATAGCCTACAGCCTCAGGACTGCTTCTTTTAAGTCATACATATATATTTTTCCATTAAGAGCATGCGATAGACTGGGACATTTAGACAGCTCCAAGTCTGTCAGGCTTTTGTTCCCCAGAAGAGCAAGTTCCCCATCCAGCTGCAAAGACTAGATTTTTCTGACATCATAATGAGAAAGGTACTGCTGCGATAGATAAATAATGAAGTGCTGATTTTAAAATACACAAAAGTAAAAACAGAAATAAAAGACGTTCAGTACAGGTCATTTAACTTCAACCTTCCTTTGCAAATATTTAATGATACTTCAGTAATGCTGATTTGTGTTTTCAGATTAACATTGACAGCCCAGTGAAGAAATCAATTGTGAGGAACCTACAGGAACCAACAGAGTCCTGTTTCGATGAAGCACAACGAGTAGTTTACATGCATATGGAAAGAGATTCCTACCCTCGATTTCTTGAGTCAAAGTTCTATCAGCAGCTCAAATACAGACTTCGAACTGATAACAATATTCCATCAGTATGTTAAAGAGAAAGGCTGAAAACTTCCTCCTCTAGACAGCTTTTCTAAGACTTAAAGTAAACAAAAAAAAAATCACAATACATTAATATTAATAATCCTCTGTTAGACTGCTCTGCTGATCTCAGAATTGAAGAACTACTTTCCCTCTTTTCCCATGTCTTTTCCCCCCCCCCTCTCTTCTCACCAAAACCCTGAAGTGATAAATAAAGTCTATAGATTTTCAGTCAAAAAAAAAGTGAAGTTTCAGTCTTTTATTGATGTACAACAACTCTGGCAACATTTCCAGGAGTTTTTCCTTTTGGAAGGTCTGAAAAAGCAGCTTTGCTGCTGGAAAATAAATGTTTATTTGGCTGCATATAACTTAGAAGAGGAAAAAAAATCTGCATTGCTCCATTCACCAAGTTTTTGTTATTGTTTTACTCCTATCTTCTTCCAAAGTAAAAGAAATAAACCAAAGATATTGTGAAGTACAGCTGCTCATTTAATCTTAAATTAGAAGGCAGAGTAATTATACAATTCTATGTTGAATTATGGTCTACAACATATGTCACAAAGATGGTGTACAGAACTATATACAATACAGCTTGTGCCAGTGAATTTATCTCCTGTGATAAAACCCATTAGCATGTGGTCCTTTCTACTGGATACAGACACACAGACACTTCCCTTCCTTTTCAGGTTCCTTAATAACTAGGTAGGAGGAGAGCTTGTCTTTGAATATCGTCCTGTAACATGAGCAAGCATCTCTCTCTGGTTTACAGAGAAAGCTTTTACTCTTTCCTTTCTTCTCTCCTCTTCAACCAGAATGGATAAGCCCTTTCCTTACAAGACAAGCACGAAAACATAGATTGCAGATATACAAGGAAAAAAATCCCTTTTGTAGCACCGATCAATTAGAAACTACATCTGCCTTCTGCTTCCTAATCCAGTGCAGTAAGATTGAACGTGTTCAGGTAGTCCCTCCCCAAAATAAGTACATCATCATTTAGGCCTACCACACCAACACCGCACCTCAACACAGCCCACATTTGGGAAGAGGGACAGCAGCTTACTGATGACCTCAGAACATTTATCAAGAGCTATTACATGTGGTATCTGGCTTGGTGCTAAGTGTGATAATTTGCAATTGTGTACACCTTCTGGTACAAACAGCTGAACAAAAGCGGGCATACACCAGATATAAGGATCCACAAACTCTTCTCACACATCATTTTTATGAACTTCTCAAGCTACAATTTGTGTACTTGCGTAGAGCAGAATAAAGCAATTCTAAGTATGATCTACTGTAGCACAGAAGGCAATAAAGTAACCACAATATTGTAAGCAAAGATTGTACTCATCCTACATAAAAACATTATCCTAGATAGGTGTGATCATTCAACTCATAAAATCATAATCAACAAGGGCACCTTGTTAACTTTTGACTCATGTTGGACTTGGGCTCAATAGACTCTGCAGATGCCATAGACTCACAGCAAAGAAATGCTGCAGGAACTTTTTAGAAGCAGTTCCTGCAGGGAGGCAGGTATGTGACAAAAGCCTAAGCAGCTGAAACAAGCACACACCAGACTGGTCAGGCAGCGTGCAGGTGCATCGTAGCACCAAAGAGATCATCCAGAAGCAAAAACACTGAGAAATCAGAAGATCCACAAAGACAGGAGATCACTTTACGCCGCAAAATGTCTTGTGTTTGTTTTGCTAATAAATCACGTGTTTAACAACACATGCTCCTGCCTGTGACCATTGATTTTGTATTAAATTGAAGAACTCCTTCTGGAAATGAAAGAGCTGGCAAAGTTTTTGTTCCCCCCCCCCCAACTTGAAGAGATCACTCTTTTCCCAAAACAGATTAATTGTTAACAGGCAAAGATCTCTTGCTCAGTTTTTGTTTTGTGTTACAGCTGCTCAGCAATAACAGTTTATTTCATCAAGTCACACGATTCACAACAACAGTAACTAAAGACAGCAGCAATAATTCACTGCTTTTAACAGCCTCGTTAATAGCACTTGGACAAGCTCAGATGTGCTTCCCCCTAGCAGACAACACTAAAATGTGTTTGCTCACATTAATCATTGTAATATGCTGTTTGTTAAGATTGAAAAAGCTTAGATTGAGAAGACCTAAAGATTGAAAAAAGAAACAAATGAGTTGGCAGAATTCACTCATTCTTACTTTGTAAAAGCACAAAATGAGGCTAAAAAAACCAACAAAACCAGTGGCAAATTTTCTTCAAAGTTAAGCAGGATAACATGTAGAAGAGTGAAAAGCTTTTTAACAGTTAACTATAATCAACCATGGAAACTGTTGACCTATTAGGGGATTTTTAGGAGCTTATGTTTGCAGAGAAAAACAAAGTGACTTCAGCATTTTCAAGTACTGTCAAGTATATAATGCCAAGCACCCTTGCAGTCATAGGTCCCTTCAGGAATTAGTTTGGTCTAATATTCACTAGACACAGGAGAAAGGGTGCAATCTAAGAAAAATAACATTTTCCTGCATACTCTAGTTAGGCAACAGGATTACATGGGTAAGGTATTACCTATGCAAAGGCTGCATCCTAATGCAGGCATGCCCAAAGCCTGCAATGAAGCTTCACAGTGGTTATTTCTCTCTCCATAGAATTGTACATTTAATAAGTTGTCCTGTAGCACTGGGTAACTGTACAGCTTTACAAGATAGTCCTCTGTGTGTATGTATATATAGATTATATACAAACATTATATATCTTATGATTTTTTTATATATGCTCTACAATGCAATTATATTACATTTAAGTGCTCTTTCATGTGTGTCCTATACAGTATTCCTCAGCCCACATTTCTGCAGAATTAGTTGATTACCAACAAGTATTTTTCCCCAGCCTTTTCCTCCTCTTAAACACCAAGATTAGTCATATGTCATTTCAAAAGCTTGGCTTGGGTTTCCTGCAGCCAGCTACCTGATGTAATGTTCTTATTTCTTTCAAATGCACCCTGCAGACACTGGAACGGCTGCAAGCCTACAGATTCTCCACTATGCCATGATGCAACTAAGAACAAAAGAATTTGCATCCAGTGCAGTGAAGGGCTTCTGTGGTGCCCACAAGAGCTCGATCAGAACAAGTCTTCAGAAGCTGCAAGAGCACACATCCTATTTCCTATCCAAATACCTTGGCATCACCTGGCACAGAGAATACTTATTTTTTACCCTCTGCAATGGAGAGCTGCCCAAATTTCCAGCAAATGGAAACTGAGCAAGTAGCAGTGAACACCAGTTATCGGGTTGTCCTGCAGACAACATTCAGAACACATGCTGAAAGCATAGGGGAGGTAAGTGGGTTAAAAAAAAAAAGCCTCTGCAGCATGAGGGCAAGAGATGAGACTGCAGGCCCTTCTCCACAGCCCTGTCCCTTTGGGGTTCATTTACCCCACAGATTCATGGCAGTGCTTCTCACTGAGTCGGAAGTGAGCCCAAACCTAAAAGCCAAAGTAATCTGTGGTACAAGGCTCTGCTGGTAGAAAGGCCTGAAGTACAATGTGAAAGCACAGCTGAAAGATTGCATATCGTGAACATCAGAAGCACCAACAATCAGAAGTGACAAATTCTCATTTTATTTGCCAAGTCCTGAAGGAAAATTGCATACATCTAGTGACAGATTTAAACAGTTGCCTCTAGCTCCTATCAGTAGCAGACTGGTAAGTCAAATTTCCCAGAACATCCATCACTGGGGCTATTGCTACACATAGCACCAGCCAAGGCAAATAGGTTTTTCTCCCACACTCCTTGTCTGCAAACGGCAATTCCAGTAATCACCTCAGTAACAACAGGTGAGCAAATAAGAACAAGGTATTTAATTTTTCCTCAGAAGAAAAAGTTACGTGCTCTATTTTATGAAGGTATTTCCTTCCTACTACATCATGGTCTGCTTTGCCTTTGCTAAGCAGGTGAATGCAGTCAGCGCAGAACTGTAATTTGACTTGCATCAATAGAAAAGGGAAGAAGATAACTTCCTATTCAAAGTACCAAAAGCAGCTTTTCATACACTTGCAGTTATTAAGCTTACCATTCACATGCTCTGGTAATAATTATATGCTCTTCTCAACACTAGAAACATCACTGTTTCCTGTTAATTACTGTCTGCCAACAGACTAATAAATGCTTAGCTGAGATAATTGTGTCTAGTAAATTTGCTAAGGTATAACATTATAAACACCTCAGGGAGCTTTCTTTTTTTCAGCCTCAAAAGTGACATAAAAAAAAGGAAATCCAGCAAACAGATTACCTACTCTTCCAGCTGTAACAAAAGGGTCAACCAGAGAGCTCAATGGTGAGCTAATGATTGCTGGAAGACTTTACCCAAACATGCTAATCATTTTGCCTCTAGCAAGTTGGATTTACTGATGACTGTACAGCACAACAATGAAGCTAATGGTCTAAATAATCTGGGCAATTATTATTATTATTTATTATAAGTTCTGAATAATTTTTTTTTTCATTTCTGTGTCTGCACTGACTCCGCCAGCTATTTGAGCTATTAAAAAAATATAGCTTTTCTACCCAGCATCTAAAAGGTTTACAAGTGAAGTCAACCAACCAGAATACATCTACTGCCTTTTGTATAAAGGTGCTAATCTACCCCACCTGTACTTCACATCAGCAAAAGAAAGATCACTGCCAAGGACTGTCTGGCTATACTAGCACAAGTTTATAGCAGTTGTTGAGAGGCTGGTTTGATAAAAGTACATCTCGTGACTCTGAGGCAGCGAGGCTTTAGCCATGATGTAAATTGGAAGGACTTCTGGACACAGAGAACTTGATTGTCATATGTTTATACTATGGTAATGCATGCAGTCTTCTTGGAAAAAAAAAAACTAACACAGGGCATTAGTGCTTTCTGCATTTGAGAACTCATGGAAGAGTAACAGAGCTGAAAAACCAGTGGTAAGAAAGTCCACTAGATATACAGACATACTATGTAGGTCACTTCAAGAGTAACACCTCTTATTTATTTCCATGGAAACTACAACAGATACAAAAAGCAAAATAGCACTATTTGATAGAGCAAGTTTTCAGCTAAAAAAAAAAAAAAAAAAACACGAAAAAACACTTTTTCCAACCCAGTTGAACAGAACAACCATTAGCTATGTACTGCTGCAGTGATGAACAAGAGCATGCTGCTCTTGTAAAGACACGCACCAGGAGAGGTGACCCACTGTACCACCACTGAAACACACCATCCTCTGCCTCACTGTGCTCACATCCACTGTTTGGTCTCTACAAACATTTCTGAACAACTCCTATAGGTTTCTTGGCAAAACAGCCCTAAAGAAAACAGTGCCGCCTCTTCCTCTCCACTTTGCTCTTCACCTAGGGCCTCCACATTGATCATCACACTGCCAGCCATAACAAGGGATCGAGCTGTGCCTCTCATGCGTGCAGCATGACCAGGTCTGTATCCATGGCACAGACCTTGCGAGGCAGTGGGATTTTCATACCTGGGAGAAGGGAAAGTCTCAGACCATGCACCTCCTCTCCCCACTGCAACCCACAAGCTGAATGTTGCCCACACACCCCAAAAGGCAATCTAAGCATAGTCTTGTACTTCCTGTAATCTATCAGTCACAGCAGTGTTTTAGATGCCACTACTGTGCTGTTACATGCAATTGTTGAGTTCTCACAGAAACAATATAGATTAAACTCAGCTATTTAGTAAGATGTTCTTCTATGCCACGCTACCATCAAGGCAAGAAATTATAGCTTCTATTTCAGTAAGACTGTATGATTCTATATATTAGGAAAGCGTTTAATACACACAGTTAAAAAAAACTAATCAGGCTTAATCATTTACATACACAGAAGCATTTAAAGAAGCAATCTGCACCAAATATAAATCAGAAACTTTCCAGACTTCTCTCATAACATTCCATTTGAAAAAAAAAATTCATTTAAAAACCACAATTAAAATACAACTATGAGGCTTCAGAAGGCAGAATGATTTTAATTAGTGTACTATTCCTGCAAGACCAGAAATAACAAGAGCTAAAAAAGAATGAAGAGAAACAAAACTATAAAAAGCCTTGTTTCCCGTTATGTCTAACATCAAGCTTTCTAAAACCCTTGCAAACAATTTAAACTCTACCAGATGTGGAGAGTGGAAGTTGTCTTCTCATTCCTAACTTGCACTTCCATCCACTGAAACAGTGAGACTGGTCATATTTGGTCCACATGTGTAATCATATCAGTGAAGTAATATAAATATTTGTATGGGCAGTATTGTAAAGGAGACAATTTGGATCCCATGAGAAACATCAGAATAGAAGCACAACGTTCTTTTGGTTGCCAGTGAAGTAAAACTGCTCTTGGTCAGTTTTCCATAGCTGTTATTTGTCTTTTTTTTTTTTAATTTTAAATCTGCACTGGTTTTTTTTTGCCAAATAGATTTATTGATGTACATAAATAGATTTGGTTGATGTACAAAGCACACCTGCTTTTAGAGTTAAACCAGCCTTGACTTAAAATCTTAGAATTGTTTGTGTTTGAAGAGACTCTTAAAGACCATCTGGTTCAAACCCCCCACAGTCAATCAGGTGCTCACAGCCCCATCCAGCCTAATCTTGGGTGTCTTCAGGGATGGGGCACTCACCACCTCTTTAGGCAGCTTGTGCCAGCACTCCACCACTTTATTGGAAAAAAATTCCTTATATCCAATCTCAATCTTCTCTACTTTAGTTTGAAACCATTTCCCCTTGTCCTATCTCAGAGACCCTGCCAAAGAGTCTGTCCCCTTTCTTCTTACAGCCCATCTCAGATCACCCCAGAGCCTTCTCCTCTTTACGCTGAACACCTCCAGCTCTCAGGCTGTCTTTGTAGGGAGGGTCATTTTTGTGGTCTCCACCTTACAGGAGGAAGATGCTGTGCTCAGAGACACTGAGGAAACTAGCACTGTTGCTGTCTCTTGTCTGAAGAGTTCTATCAAGAAGCAGTTACATCATTAGTTTTGTCATTTCAGCTCATCTACTTACAATTAACGTAATTTTGAGTGTGAAGTAAAAGATCTGAAAAGCAATTTACATCAACACATGATTAAAGTCTGTGGACAGCGAGTGATAAAGTTCACTGAAGCTAAAAGCACAAAGTGTACCCTACTTAACTCCAGCACGACAACTGAAATGGCAGATGCAACCACACAGAAATAATCCCAGAATAGATTCTCAGATAAGTGAAGAAACAAGAAGCACAGAATCACAAGGGGGAACGTACCCATACTTGTAGCATGAGTTAAAATAAGAGGAAGAGAAACAAACGCAAAGCAGTGCTTTAGAGGCAAAGCGACAAAGGGAGCAGCAGCTTTCAGGTAAAGTAGAACAACTTAAGGTACATTACATTTTATTCCTGTATGAGTGCTGTGCTGACCTTGACCCATAAAAGGGGCTGAACAGGAAAGGGAAGGATCTGGGCAAGCAGGGAATAGCAAAAGAACTTATCTGTGTTGTTGAGATGAGATTTTAAAAGGTATCTTTACAAACAAACAGTATTTAAAGAAAAACACAGACTTGCAAATTGTACATTTCTACACATTTCCTTTCTGCCTTCTTCAATTCTGCATTTATTTCAACTCACAGAACGACGTCAGCCAGTCACTTCATGTTCAGTTGGAAACACTGCTTTCAGTTGGCAGTACTGCTAATCCAAAACCCCCCACAGAGAGGAGAAAACCAAAAACACAATGCACCCCACCATTTCTGTCATGTAACCATGTATGTTATGCTTTCCTCTGCTTTCTAATTCATGCTTTTAAAAGGAACTCTACTGCCAAGCATCATTTTGAAAGCCACAAGGGACATTTGAAAGGCATTCTTCAACAGATTAAAGCAGTAGCACATCTGTCACAATAATTTAATTACACCCCAAAATATAAACTAGGCTCCAAAAATAGGCTCATCAACAGCACTAAAAGCACTTCTAGTCCTTCTGGCATATATGAAGATTTTCGTACTTGTTTCTCAGTTTTCCTTTTTGTCTCTCATCCTTTGAGATGAGAGACATTTTAAAAATATGTAAGTCTGACTTCCTTGTTTAACTTAACCTTAAGCTTGTTTTTCAACTCCTGAATTTGGTTCTTAGGTATGTAAGCCACAGGTTTGGTGAAAGAAATTTTACTTCAACTGTAATGTTATCTCTACAAGCATACCACATCTGCACAAGCTGCTGTTGCAATTACATTTCCCCATTCAGTACAAACTGTACTGGTCAGCCACTAATCTAATATACCAAAGCCATAAAGCAATTCTATCTATTGACAGATGATGTCAAAACCCTCCTAGAGTTGCAGATAATAATGTCGAGAATGGAAATGTACAATAACTACTATTGGAGGATGGGGGGGCAAGTAGAACACCCACACGCTTCCTTTACCTTTCAAGTTCTAGAGGTTTTGAGCAGGGAGCTGTTTGTTTTCTGCTTTGCTTTTTCTTTTATTCCTTTAGCTCCCATCTGGCCTCACTAAAGTCCTGATTAGTCCAGTTACATCAGGTATACTTGCTGCTGGTTAATGCAGATTCCCCTCTAGGTTCTCTGCGTAAGATAAGCCAGCACTCACTCACCCACTGGACGTTGTGACTGTAGAGCTGGTCAGCCTCTTGAGCAGCACAGTAAAGCCAGTCAGTTACTGCAGCAAACAGCAGTCAAACATCTTGGAACAGAACACCAGATATTAGTTGTGTATCATCAGATGGCTGGTACTATGTGTCTGATCTTATTTTTCCCCTACAGAACATCCTTTGTTGATACCTCATAGCATCCCCAAGAAAGAGCTGAACAACTGGCACAAAGGACACCAAGCCAAAACTCTGCTTACCCTTCTGTAAGAGAACTGGATAATCACTCCTTCTGCCCAAACTGTGGTACAATTACCAGCTACAAGATCAGCCTACAACCAGCAGGTGAGGAAGCGGCATTCCAGCTCCCAGTCCTGACATCTGCACAGATGTTTTCATAAAACATACATTTGACCAAACGGTCACTCTGCTTTCACCACACTAATCCAGTGTTCAAAATACTGAGCCATCACCCCCAGAAAGGCCCTGAACAGTCCAATGGGAATGTTGTTCAGGAGATTGCAGTCATTCCAGAAGGAGCAACACGGAGCTTCGGTTGCTGTAGCTCACCTTAACCACGCTCCATGCAGAAGTGTTTTTCATTTTCTTATATACAGTCTCTCTCTATGGAAAGTAGAATATCTGAGGCAAAAGGCCGTGTTAATATTATAGGTGTATTTTATGTCTGTGCTTTTAATTGAGGTGTCAGGATTGTGTGGGATTCAGTTAACGAACCAAGCTTGAAAAAATGTGTCTGAAGATACCCTTTGAATGCCTGTCTACATCCAATTCTTAGAACTTCTTATCTCCCATTAAAATGCCTAAAGTTCATTAAACTGTGACAACTTTCTCATAGGAATTCTTCTCACCAGCGATAAGGGGCTCCTAAAAACACTACATTGCTTTTCTTCTTCCCCTTGGTCCAGATTAGACTGTAAGGCTGTCAGAACTGCACTTGGCCTTGGCTGTCACAGTCCACACAAAGCAGCCTGACAAGTTGTTAACGGCAAAATTCATATTTACCTCTCCTGTGAAGACTTGCAGTTTGTTCAACAGGAGGAAGGTGACGTGGCTAATAGCTAACATAACCAGAACTGCAATAGGTATGTGCACATTACAGAACACACAGTAGCCAATTGAGCAGCTCGTGTTGTTCCAGCACATTAATAAATATTCATTAAGGTGCGTCACTTGTGTTCTTTTTTAATGATTCTTTAAAAACGTTGCTAGCATGAGAGGTGTAACTTATTCCTGCCTTACTGTTACTGTACACAGCATGGCTCTGTTTCAGGCTTTTTCCCAGAGATATCTGAATTGTGGAGACCAGCCAGCTGTTAGTCATAAATGAATGAATTAGCACTGAGATAAGCATAAAACAAGAGGAAAAAATATGAACTAAAATAAGCCCAACAGGAGTCTGAAAAGCGTTGCCTAAATAGCAAAGTAATGGAGTTTTATATAAATAAGAACTGCAATTCTATCCCTCCATGAAGTGTTGATAACGAGATGTATACAGCAAGCAACAACAAAAAAACAACATCCCAAAATGGCGAGCACAAAAAGTCAATTCAGGATCCCTTATTTCAGGAAGGAAGCAGTGTGGAAGGGAGTTTTTCATAATTTGCATTCAAGTTCCCCAGATGTTTAGGGCCTTCTTTATGAGCTTTCTCATTTGGATCACTGGCCATCTGAATAGCGTGTTTTGTTTTGTTTGTTCTCCCTCCTTCTAGTTATTACTGTGCCAATTTCCACTAACAGGAAGATAAACTGTGTTCCTAATGCAGGTATTCCAGCCCTTCTCATGTAGTTGGTGTTACTGCAAGCAGCAGTGCACAGAGGAAAGGTGAATTGCCAATGCTTTCAAGCACCTCAACTGCTGTCTGGGAGCTCTAAGTGATCTGATGAGCAATGATTAAAAAACAGCTTGCTCTCTCATCACATGACAAAGCATGGTTATTGCTTCAAACAAAGCCTCCTCCTCTATCCCAATCATAGCTGTCACTACAGAGAATAAGTAAAAACATGCATTTAAGTCATGTGCAGGTTAGCCTTCAGGTTTAGCTATTAGCTATAAACTGCTTACCCAAGTTCCATAGCTTTAACAAGTTTTGGGGTATTTTTTCCCCCAAGGACTGTACATGCAAGTGTAAAATACTGAAGTATTTTTGAATACTAACTACTCACTAAGCCCTTCATTCAATATCAATAAACAAAAAAACCCACAACAAGAATTCCTGAGGAATACCACCGCTCTTACTCCAGTTAGAAGAGACAACATGAACAACAGTGCACAATATCCTCAGCATAGCAAGACATACTCTACAAGGAAGCATTCAGCCCTGAGCTTTCCTGAGGATCCAGGAAGCACAAGTTTTTGCAATCCCTTTGCTCTTGAAGGGATTTTTCAGAGGCAGTCCTTTTCTTCTCAGAGGCTATATATCTTTTGTGTATTGTACAGAACCAGCCATTTACAAAGCAAGACTGCACTACCACAGTTTCTTGATTTGAAGACAGGTATCCAAGTCTCTCTAAAGGGTACAAAATAGGGTTTCACTTTGGCAGCACTCATTCCCTTCAAACTACTCCCATCCAAGAAATCATCAGTTTGGAATTTTTGCATAATCAATTGCTCTTTCACTGCTTACAGGAAAGGGAAGCACAATACAGATGTGTCAGTATCAGCCTTGTAAAATCCAGAGCACTTCCAATGAATCTCTCCACTCACTGCACGGATTTGCATCAATAGGTAGGTTGGACAAGGCTATTTCCAGTGCATAGGATAACACATGCTTTTTCTTCTGGCATACTACTCACACACAACCACATAAACCACTTTTTCATCCCTTTGTACCCTCTCCTCCTCTCTCTGTGTGCACAAACACCCCAGAGTTTTGAGGTAACTGTGTCACTGGAGATGCTGTTCCTCATGGAGATGCCTGAAAAGAGAAATTTTGCATATAGAGCTGTCAAGGGGTGCTTGACAGCACTTCCAGAGAGATGTTTCAACACCACACAGGTTTGGAAAGTGGTATTTGACCAGAAGTTTGCCAGGAACAAAACACAGAAAGAAGCATAATGACTCTGGTGTCAGCTGGAATGAATTTCTAATGAGTAAGAGAAGCTGATCTGCCAAGTAAGAATAGGTCAGTACTAGTGGGCAGCTTCTCAGCATAGACTGTTCTATAGACTGTTCCAAGAATATTACCAAATAACTTTAGAGTACTGGGTGACTCACTGTGCTGGTGACAGAATAATTAGTTGAAAGGAACCAAAGCAAGAAAACCAGATTTCCCTGCTCTGATACTGTTGAAACACTTAACAATCTAACTGAACTTTCATATGGCAATATTCCCTTAAACTAAGTTGAAATTCCATAGCGCCAGCTCAGTGGTCTAAGAAAGAGAATGTGATTACTGCAATTCTGATGTTTCAATTAACTGTTATAGCCTACTGGTTCCAAAACTGTGGTCTATCAGTAATAGATCAGAAAATAATCCAAGACCCAGCTCATCCAATAGTGTTAGCAACAGAAATAACTTAGTGCTTATGAAGCAGGTTTGTGTTTAGTTTGCAATCAAAAATATAATTTAAAAACACAGTATTTTCAAAATCATATATTGCTCAAGGCACTGGCTAAAGCTCTCACTGCTTAATTTTAGCTGCATCTTTTCCAGGGCTCACTTACAGGTTATTGGGAGTCCCACATTGCATCCTCACCTTCTGATGGAAACAAGCAGTGTGCTCACTGCACCAGTGTCAGCACAGGCTTTCTGGCTTGTCTCACAGGGCACAAATCCTAATAGCCAAAACAATCATTATGAAAGCGTTAACAAAGACTTCAGTGTTTAATTGAGGGTGAGAGCAAGCTAGGAATGACAGCCATCAGTTTTGTGTTTCTCAGAGCCATAGCGCAGGCTACCAGCTCTACAGTGGCTCATTCAAAGCCAGATCTCCTATACAAACACACATTGCTTGGAGCCAGGGCAGCTGCAGCGTTCAGATGAGCAGAAGCTTATTTTGGAAAAGAGTGAAAATTTGCAACTAAAAGCCATATTGATTTTGCCTTGAGTTTGTGGAGAAGTTAAGGAAAAAGGACTGGAAAGAGACAGGAAACCACTCTTCTTATGCTGGTTTTAGAAGCTTATTGGCAAGTAGGTAAGCAAGGGCAAAAAAGCTGAAGTTCACCAACTACATCTCTAACTGTAGTAAACCTCAAGGTCATATTTGCCACAAATAAAATATTACATTATTTATCATGCAGATCTGCTGAATGTCATTAATTCCCTTCTCACACCATCAGGACTTTCCATGAAAATAAAAGGAAAGGTGATAGTAGACTAAGCGGGAAAAAAAAAAGCACCATTAGTACATAGATTGATCATACTTGTTTGGAAAGGGATCCAGCAACACAGATAAAATTAGAGGCGTAATTGAAGAGAACGTCATCCTCATGTTTAAGTGCACAAGAAACAGACAGGCATGAATAAGAATCATCTGCCAAACTCTTAGATGAGACACAAAGATTGCCCCAGTCATTTCCTTGTCGCACACAGCACAGCACTGCGCTGTTCTCTATCAGATATGAGCCAAAACCCTGCTCAGGAGCAACTGACTGTAATTAATTGATATCAAGAACAAGCTTAATGTTTCCAGGGAATTCTGCATGGGCTACAGAACTTGGAAGAGAAAAGCCAATAACACTAGTGACATGGGCAACACCTACTTGCCTCTCTAACTGGAACCAGCAATTAGAAGGGCTACTTACTGTGCAAACAAAGAATTAAAGCAAACAGTGCTGCTTCTGGCAGCTAGGAGAAAAGAGTGGTTGGTTTTTTGTTTTTTTTTTTTTTTTTTTTTTTTCCATTTTTGTTTGTTTAAATATATTGCTCTGTTTATTCGTTTTTCTGTCTTTCAACAGAACCATAGATGTCCTCAGTCAATGGAGCATACTTCCTCCAGTATTCTTGGAAAGAGCTCCACACATTGAAAGAACCTCGTTGTATCACAAACACATGCTCAGTGGTGCCTTCAGAAAACCACTCGTGCAATCACCCTCAGGTTTTCTGTTCAGAATTGTTTCCCTACCCTGAAGTTGCAGCCACGGGAGAAAGAGTGCAACCAGCAAGTAGTTCCACATCAACTTCAGACCATTTGCAGATCTGGTTGCATTTAAACCATACAAAAGAGCCACGTGCACACATCATGCACACAACTTCCCACAGCTTCACAACTCCAGCAACATACCAACGTAGTTTTGCTGTCTTTCTATGCCAGAAATAGGAAAGATTTCAGAACGGACTGTTCACATTTGCTTGCAGATTTATAACTGGAACATTAATTCTCTGTGACACTTACTGTTGCTCTGTTTTTCTTTCTCAGATATTATCTTCTATGACATAATAGCAATATATCAAAATGTGTCATTATGTAAAACTTCAGCTTGCAGAGCAAAAGCAAAATTACTTCCAGAAAGGTGAGGAAGGAGAGCAATTCATTAAACCCAGGTGGGTTTCTGTGATGTGCAAGAAATACAGAGTATATTTTCTGTATATACTTCCAACATCGAGATCATTTCTACACCAATTTTCTATGATCGTTTTCAAAAGATGGAGTAGGGAAATATACCCTCTGACATTTTCCTCAATAAGAAATACACAATAATTAGCATTTTTAGTGGTGACTTTCCATTTCTGCAAACTTCTGGTATTATATCCTATTGACCTTTTTGACCTGTTAATTCGTGAGAGGCTCTAAGAACACATTCACATCCTAATTTTAAGTAGGAAAGAACTTATGTCCTCTCTCTTTCTCCCTGTTTACGGCCCCAAAAATACATTATACAAAAAAAAAAAAAAAAAAAGAAGGGAAAAAAATATATATATCCACTGGTATTGTATGGAAGATCAAGCATCACTTGTATGATGTGTAAATACGTAAATGTAAATTCACATTTCATGTAAATATGACTTTTTTGAGTGAAGAAAAGAACTCACAGCAATGCCCAAATGTGAAGATAATCAAATCAAACCTGCAAATATAAGGAACAGTGATTTTGATGGCATTTTTCTTATTTTGAGTTCTAAAAGCATTCTTCATCAAGATAGAGGTATGCATAACTGTTATAAAAGTAACTGCAGAAACAGCAGATCAGACAACAAAATAAACCTTCCATTTCCTTATGTTGCATTTTACATTATCAGTAACAAAATAAAAGCCATCCTTAATTCATTCCAAAAAGGATATGTTGTATTTCCCATGTTGGACATCATCTCACACACAACATTATGTGATCAAAATGCTACAGCTCTTAAATGAGGCACTCCCAGCTCCATGTTGGATTTCAAAAGTGAATTAAATGCAGACTAGCAAAGCACAAGAATTGCCCCCAATTGTATATTATTGCTATTATTTCTGACGTGGTCCAAGGAAACATCTTCAATGACACGAGGTATTTCATGAAGCAGCAGCCAGTGCAGCTCATTAAGTGCCAGAAGAGCGAAGGAGAAGCCTGTTGGAGCAGACACAGACTAACATCCAGTAGCACTACTCTTTGATTACTATCCCTGGGCACAGAGCACAGCAGGTGGCAAATGCAGACCTCTGTTACAATCTTTTCTCAGACAACACAAACATGGGCTTAAAACAATGAGAATAGAAGAGTGTAATGCTGGGAAATGATGCTGTTCAGACCCTAAGCACCAGCTCCACCAGCCCTGCTGTGCTACTAGCTTTAATAAATTACTGAGCAGGGAGTACATTCTGTCCTCCTGGTAGCGGTCCAAACTTATACTCTTGCTCCCCAAGTGTATTTCTCACCAGTTATGGGAATTATTATAATCAAATCCTTATCAAAGATAATAGAAATTACAAAGAGGAAGCAGAACTGATAAGAGGCAACTTCTGCGTATTCTGGCCTGATATACCTTATTCTTTAAAAGAACTTAGGGATTGCCCTTAGGGTGCTCTGCAAGAAGCAAGCTTGCTTCACTCATGATCAAATCAGACACAAGCTTGTGCCTATTCTTCAAGATGCTCACAAGTTGTACAAAAAAAACCTGGAATATGGCTGCTGGCCATGTAGGGAAGACTAACACACTGAACCCCAGACAAACAGAGTAATGTTCCTTCCCTACAGCCTGGCACACGTGCAGAGCAAGGTCACTTCCACCTCAGTCCATTCCTGAGAAACACTGCTTCTAAGTACTGCGATACTTGGAACAGCATTATAGCATCCACTCAGACTTTACTGCTCTAAATTTTGTCTTCTGAGCAGAGCTCACAACCTTCATTTTAAAATACAGCTACCATTACTGGTAAAGGAAGTGACATTTATCCAGGATGCAGAAAACCCACAGTCTGCACTTTCCTCTCCCTGATGTGATGCAAGAACTAACCAGAGGAAACTTCTGATAAAATCCAAGCAATTATAGTTCATTAAGCTTGATTATTTAAATCTATGGTCCTCCACACTGAATCCAACTGTATTTACCTGTAGGATGACGTCCAGTCTTCTGTACTGGAGAAGCTTGCTACAGGAACTGCTTTAGCCTCAATTGCACAGGTGCACATCTCCTGTTAGGGGATTAAATGGGTAATTCAGCATAGCTCTCACTGCCTAAATCACTCAGCTACATACCTTACATAAATACACTCTACAAAATAAACCACAGTAAAATATAAAAAACACCACCCTTCTTCTGAATACATCACCTTCTATAACACAAAGCCTCCAGAAACTTCAGCCTCCATATATGACTGCAGTTACTTGCTCAAATACCAGTTCCTACATCACCTGTTTACCATTTAGGGCAACTTCAAACCAATAGGAATTTGAGACAGTAATCAGCAGCAGCTGCCATACGAGTTGTTAGGCTGTTTCTACAGCAAGGCAGGAATTAGCAGCAATTTCAAGTTAGGCCATCCTGACTCAAATACCTCAGATGGCTAATTTTAGATGCGATCATCTTCCTCTAAAAATACGGCATATTTTTCCTGTTATTTCTTCTCTATAATGTTCTCTGATACATCCTTTGCTCTACTTTGAAGCATTACATTTCATTACAAGTAGATATTCTCGGCATGCAAAGAAAACATTGTGTTAAATATGAATTTGCAAGACTTCTTGACATTTGCACCATAATTAGAGAACTAGAGAAACCTGGAACAGCCATTCTATTGCAGATTACTAACAGAAAGACCATTTTTGCTGGTACTCTGAATCCCTGGGAGAGCTATCTGCCATTTTTTTTAGAACAACTGAACCACAGTCATCTCTGTATCCCTTGCACTGAAGTGTAATCAACATTGAGAAACGTAGAAAAGCATTTGGATCTGCTAATTAATTTAGTGTGGATTTACAGAAAAGATGGACTATTGCAGAACTGAGCCTCAGTTCTTTCTGGGTTCGGAGGAAATGCAGAGGGAGAGATTAAAATACAGTGATATGAGCCTGTCCTTGTTTGCTTTTCTTTTAATAGAGGTGTATCACTGGACAGCAATTAGTTACCCTTTGGAGAAGCTGCCAGTGTCTTTTACACTGCACTTCAGGAAGCCTGTGCCAAATTTCTCCAAAAAGCAGGTGCCAAAAATGAGATCTTTGTGCTTATGTACGGAGTGATGTGACCTGCATGTGATTATCTCCATGATCTTTAGTTCAGAAGTCTGAATCACGCGGTTTTAATTAGCTGTTCGGTCACTTTGCCCTCCCTAAAATTGCAGCTGTTTATTTGCACGCTTTTACACAAAGCTCAGGACTGGGAGGAAAAGCAAAAACTATAAACCTCCTCAGACTAAGAATAGATTCCTAACATCATGAGGTATCATAAAAAACAATTTCACCAGGAGAAGACCATTGCTGAAAGACTGGAGTTTAGCATTTGAATAACTACTGTGCACAAAGCTAGGTGTTCGTATTGGTTGGTGGTGGGGTGATTTTAAAGAACTACTGTGATTTTTCTCTTTAAATGTGACTGCTGCAATGTGTCTGGACAAAGAGTAGTAAAGTTTTGTCAAAAAAAGTGTAACTGTGGCAAATCCTTAATATCTGTTTAGAGAAAGAGGATGGAATTAAAAGCGCATCTGATGCCTGTGCAAATATTTTCTTTCCAAATCTCATTACTCATTAAGAAACACTTTGTCGACTGAGTTCTGGCATCAAAGTGGGAGACAGTCTGAAATACAACAGAACAGAAGATAAGACAATTTTTCGTAAATTTCGTGGTTTGGTACATTCAGTTTGTACTGTACCTTTTCCAGATTTATTGCAGTTTCAGGTCAGCTCAATGTATTATACACAGAGGAGCAGTCTTGCATAGTGTGGGCTGTCCAAGCCATGGGGGATAGTCTAGCAGAATTTCATATGCCTTTTCCTGCTATATTTTTCATAAATATCAAATTCAAATATCAGTTCTGTCTTCAGTAGTATTTGGTGCAGTTTGCTAAGGCTGTGCCTATTCCTAAAGTTTCCTTTTCCCTACCAAAAAGGAGGAAAACCATTCCTGCTAAGAGAAAAAAAATAAATTGCTTTTCAGGAGCCCACTATTCCTTACGGCCCTCGTCTTACAATCTTCATTTCAGTATGATGTAGTAAACACTGGCTTGAAATAGAAGCATTGTAACATTGACAACTTAATCCTCAAAAGAACTGCTTGCCAAATTTAGCACTCCACAGCTTGCCTCCAGTTTCCTATTCTCCTGTAAACATACACATATTGACAACAAGAAATCATGGCATCCTGCAAACCCTGTTATACTCAACATCTGCTTCTTGACCCTCTCAGTGGCTCTTTTCCATTGTTCTCCCTCCCATATTTCTCTTTCATTATTATTCTGTTTTACAGTTGTGTCTGAAATGTGATTATCTCCAATTTTTACCCTTTTCTTATTAGGGAAAGGTGTCATCTATACCCATCTATACCCTCTTCTTTTGAGATTTCCATTGTAGGAAAGATTCAGCTAGTAATGAATCAACAGGCTACACCCCACACATCCAGATAAATTTTAGTTTGTCTTTCTGAAATATCCTGCAAGTCTTGACAGATAAATCAGGTGCTGGGAGCTGAGTTGCACTCCTTGCATCTAGGCAAGGGAGGAATTGCTGTAGATGACCAAAGAAAGAAGTCCCCGTGCTGGTTCCTAGTTACTTCATCACAACTGCTTCGGTTGCAGTACTGCAGTAGTTTAGTCATGGGTTTGCTAGGAAAGCTGGTGGTAAGTCAACATTCCTGCTAAAGGAAGTTGCTGCAAACCCTGTTTCCTTCTATGAAAGACTTTTAGCCTCATTCTCATGAACTGAGGATTAAATATTTTGGTCAATAATACATTTTTATGAAACGTTATTTGAGTTCTTAGATAAGTTAACCTGGAAATACATCTAATGGTTACGCTGCGATTAGTGCGGCGAAGCCAGGAAACCACAAACAAGAAAAAATATTATATTGTATGAGTTACACAAGTCTCTGACTCATTCTCTTAAAGGTAAGGGTAAGCATATTTCTTTTCTGTTTCCATGAATAATAGAACTACAATTAAAACAACAATAAGAGCCTGTAGCAAGGCTGTAATAAGATACTGTCTCCAGCATAAGTTCATTATAGTCATCAAAAGTAGCCGTGAATGGTTGTTCATTAGGGAATCAACCCACAAGCATTAAGGTAATGTTCCTGGTAAGGGACAGTTGGCAACCCAGACTAATCTCCCTGGAGAGATGTTTTGGCAAGAGGCTCACCTTGACAAGGCCTGAAGGCACACCTCCAGATGGGGAGATGCTGCCAGGACAGGCAAGGGGCTCCTAACTGCAGGCTTTCCCCTGTACCTCAATTTTCACTTCTCCAACAGGAATAAATAGCACTTCTGACTGCTTAGGACATGCATTCCTATCCTTCTTCACGTCATTAATTCATAGAACTTTTTTAAATGGTTGAAGCTGGAATATTAATGGTTGTACAAATTCTCCTAAGCCAGAGAAAAGAGGGAGTGATGTCCATATTAGAAGCAACTGAAGCATTGTAGGGTCTGGGGGGACCTCTAGGACATCTAGAGTGACCTAGCCTAGCCCCCCTGCTAAAGCAGGTTCCCTACAGCAGGTCACACAGGAATGCATTCAGGTCAGCTTTGAGCATCCCCAGAGAAGGAGACTCCACCTCCTCCGTGGGCAGCCTGTTCCAGGGCTCCATCACTTTCAAAGTAAAGAAGTTGTTTCTCATGCTCATATGGAACTTCTGGTGTTCCTTGAATCAGACTTATGCATTTGAATTTCTGATCTCTCACACAGAACATAGATATTTCTGTTCATCAAAACTGCCAGTTCATATCCAAGAAACTTTTCATGTTTGTTTTTTTTTTGTGTTGGAAAGACCTCTCTGACTTTGAACCTAGAGCTATGTGAAAAAAACAGGTTACTTCCTTCTAATAATTCTTTCGCTTTTCTTGTTTATGGATAAGTTGTACAGATCTTAAGTAGAATCATCTAATGTATCTGGTGAATGTGATCGTTTTGTGCAAAGGTAAATTAACTTACCATCTTAAATAGCTGTCTGGAGACGAAACTAAGCTAAACATTGCACTTAGTTTTCAATGTTATTCCAGTATAAGAGAGCTGCAATTCACATCATACCCCTCTGAAGAAGACTTTTTACAAACTCTCTTCCATCTAGTCCTGAGAAGGAAATAAGATTCAGGCTGTTGAATTTCTCCTAAAGTTCTGTCATGAAAGAAATGGAAAGAAGAAAACAGACATCAACTTTTGAGAAGTGGGAGCCCTGTACTCAAGAGTGGCGAAAGCTGATGTTAGGAAAAGGTCCTTCTAGACTAGATAAGAAACCTTAGCACTAATACTTCTAATTCTATGTGGGAAAGCTATGCTATAGATAAGTTTTGTTGTTAGCATCCTACACACAGAAAAGAAAAACAGCAGATGATAGTAATAATGAGTTTTTGAATTTTCAGTAACCTCATGGCATCCATTTACAGTAAAGCAAACCAAAGCTCTAACATCTATGCTACCAAAGCCAGGCCAAAGTATCTGATCAATAGAAACCAAGTGATACAGATAGATTTACACGCTTACAAATAATCACAGCAAATAATAGCTGTGATGATTTACATTCTGAGGTACCTCTTTCCTCTTTGAAATTAGTAAGCAAAAAGCACAGAGCACCGAGCATATTCCTTTGGCCTGGTTTCAAGTTGTTCCTTTAACAGTTTATCTCTAGTAAAAAAAAATAAAAAAATCCAGATATGGAGTTGATCCTCTCCTGTTAGAAAAATTCTCTCATTGGTAGAGGGAGCTTGGAGAGACATCAGCACCTCCATTGCAAGATTAGAGATGTTAGAGGTTAGAGAACCTTGCAGTTCATTCTTAGAATATATTTGGAGAAAAAGAAGGTAGTTCAGCACTCCAAGCAAACTTGCAAGAAGAATCTTTGCTAGAAGAGCTGCTCTGGCAGCTACTTTTCTATTGTGGTCATGAGACAGTTGTTTCTTCGGGTATTGCACTGCAAGAGACAGGATCATGTAGTAGAAGAAGACTTCAAAGCCTTTAAATACTATTTTTTGAAGTTTATTTTCCACTTTTTCAAAATGAGATTGGAGTATTTTAAGATCTTCCTGTACTGAAAATGCTTATCTCTCCTTTGATTTTGGCACGGGTGTAAGCAAAATAATACAAATGCATTCTCCACACTACCTTCTAAAGATGTAAGATTTAAGCTTCTTGGAGCTTGTGCCTCTCCTGTCCCTTCCCAGGGACCAAAGGAACGTGAGAACTTGAGAACTGGAAATGTCACTGAAGAAGTGGATTGTTTATATTTTTAACAAACGACTCCAGCCTAAACTTGCAGTGCCCTGTGGGTAATGATACATACCAGTACTAAAACTAAGCCTCCATCGCTGAGAGTTGATGACAGCAGGCCTCACTGCAGCCACAAACTCAAGATGCTCATTAACATGTGTTTTGAAATGTATGCTCCATCCTGACTGCCATATTCAGGCCGTATGGACAGCACATATAATACTCATAGAAAAACATTTGTATTTTATTGGACCCTGCTATTCTAGCTTTTGGGCCATGAAAAGACCAGGAAAAATATTTACAGAACCTAACATTAACCCCAGCCCTATCTACCAACTACAATTCAACATAAATCCTCATTAGCACATTCTGCTGTTGCAGTTTTGTTGGCCAGCAGTGATTCACTTAAAAATTACTATCAGCTGTCCTTTTCTGAGTCCTAATCTTAATTCCAGCTCCATGCTGACAGCCTTTCATTGAACATCTATGTAGCATTGCACCAAGATTCCTGCCACAACGTTTCTCATGTGCTGCTTTATTCTTGGGAACAAACTTGTTATCTTAAATAAGGTAAAAAAAAAAAAAGGCACAAATAATCTGGAATGAAGGGACTTATTTTTGTTTAAAGATTAAAACCTGGTTATCTTGAAAGTATTCTAGACTGAGCTAAGTGTATTTTGCAAGTGCAACATCAGAAAAATATTGCATGTTGTATGCATCCTTGGTGAAATCCACCAGTCAGAAATAAGGGAAGACTTGTGCTTTCCACTTGTAAAATGAAGGAATAACTTGTTTTTCTAGTGTCTATAAGTTCAGGATTCATTAGATGAGTTTCACAAGAAAAGGAAGTTGTTTTTAACATCATTTCATTTAGCTGCATTAAACTTTTTTAAAGAACAAAACAAAACACTTACAGAGTCCCAAGTAAAACAAGAAAAGGCAACATTCCAGATGCGGATTAAATGCTGTGCCATGGGACCATCTCCAGCCTTTCAGCCCAATGCTGTTCTTCTCTTAACAACAACAACCAATTATAATAACTGGCTCCATTCTTATGTCATCAGTAATCATGAAGAGGGGTCATTTGATCTGTAAGATGTGTATGTTGTGAGTACAAATAAATACCATCTTTACAGCTTCATCTTCAGTTACGGCCTGGATTTTGACCTGAAAGAAGCAAAAAGTGGGTTTGTTTCCATCAGTTACCCAGAAGCCAAGGGAGGACTAGACCCAGCACATGCAGAGCACATGGAGGAACAATAGCAAGACCATGTCCTACAGAAGCAAATTACCATTTGCTCTGTTTAGCTCTGAAGTGAAGACACATCACTCCACATCCCTTTTAAGGATGCACAAGTGGTAGAGCTGAAGAACAGTGGGCCACTGCCAGCAGGAACATCTGGGAGTTATAGAGACTGAATGGCTAATGTTTAGAGTCACTAATGGTTGTTCCTTCTCATAGCATAAACATCGTTCTGTAAACATATTTGTCTCTTTGGCAAGAATTAATTGTCTAGCAATAGCCCTATTTTTCTCATTCCTGCCTTCCTTCCTTATTAGTACAATAGTTTTCATATAGAAAAGACAAAGACGAATACAGATTTCCCAGCATTGCAGTCAGTTTGCCCTTATGCTTTGATAAACAATCCTAAGTGTTTTCTCTGTTTCTCCTTGAGGTGATACTTCTTCTCAGCTTCCAGCTGACATTTCTGACTGGAATATGGCTTGCTGAGCTCAACATTTTTACTTCCTTGCATGTTGCAAAGTCTTAACATCCACTAGACACAAATCTAAATTACCAGGCACCAAATAAATCTGTCTGATGGAGAAACTGTTCACCTCAGAGAAAAAAAAAAGTCATACATGCATTATAATTGAAATAAAGAAGTGTTTTCTGATGGAGAGAATTGCCCCATAGTTTGTTCCTGCTTTGGCATTCCCTTTGTACATTCATGGTTGCAAAGCCACTAAAACAGCTCATGCAATATTCCTGGTTAATGAACCACCAGGCTAATACAAAATCATCCAGACATATGAAAAACCACCAGGAAAGCATAATCCTGTGACTCTTAAAAAAGAAACATCTCACCTCTTCTCTGGTGGTTACCAAGACTTTTTTTCACTTTTCTGTTTCTGTCTCTCTTGCCTGTTGTTTTTCTTCTTCCTGCCAAAATAACATTCATCATTAGCTCTGATGCACGTGACCACCTATGAAACCCACTAATAAATTTTGGTGCATATGAAAATATCTCAGCATCCTTCGTGCCACAAGACCCATTTTGTAAACAAATTAAGGAAGAAGCTTACTGCATTCCATTAGACAGATTTTCAGACCAAGGGAAAAGATGGTCCTCTGTCAACTGAAAAGAATTTGGTCAGGGTTTATGTAGCAGAGCTCAGCGAGCTGGGTGCCCACACAAGCCAGAAGGCCCTGCAAATCCAGCAGAGAAAGCAACAAAGGACTCAGCTCTATGCCATCCACATGGCAGACCACCAAGGAACCTGTCACAGTGGAAGAGCAGCCAGGAAGGAGTGCAGTGATGACCTCATTGATACCACGTATTCCAGCAAAGTGTTTTCATCTGGGAGAATCAGCATTTTCTAACAGAAAAGCAGACAGCTGGAACCTCTCCAAACAGCTTCAGCACCCAGTTTAGTCATTCATGTTTTTATTCCCATCTTCCAGGTAATTAGCTACTGCTAAGACAACGCGTGACTCGTTCTGCAGGTAGCATCTCTTTGTGAAGCATGCACAAGCCACACATCACGAGATCTCTGTCAACATCCAAAGTAGACTGTTTGCAACCATCTCCTGTCACTTAAAACACAGCCTTCTAATCCAGCCTTTAGATATGGCTTTGTTTCTTGTAAAAGATTATCGTGTTTTTCTCACCTTTTATTTTTAACTGATAAACATTTTACGAGTGACAGAACACTAAATAATTTTGCTTATCTGATTTTTATCTGTACCTCATCTTCTAAACACACTTTGAGCCAGGGTAAAATTAGAAGGAGATGTACTAAGTCCTTGGCACTTCAAATCTCTAGTTTGGCTCAGCTGACAGCCCTAACTGGAAGCAATTATTTATATAGCCATGTAAATGTTCATGGTATTATTTAACCAAATAAAGTATAAGCCCTGAGCCTTGCAAAATCTTGTGCGTATACAAGGTCCTTAATCGTGGCCTTTTCAGTGGTAAATGCTTTAAGTCCTAATTGTGCCATGGTCTGAGCTATAACTAAATCTTATGAGGACACATCAAATGCCACAGAGGCTCGGAGTAATGCCTGCTGTAGCCCAGCTATATGTGCCCAAAAGAAGATAGGCTGGAAAGCTTAAAAAATCAAACTGTTTCTTGCTCTGTTCCTCTCACAGTCCTTCAGCATTCACAATTGTACTTGGCATGTTGGAGGCTCTTTGTCCTTTTCTGCATCTACATGTAGACCTGATGCCCATGAAATTACCAAATCCCCTTCTGAACCTTTTTGGTGATTTCCCCATCTCTGCAGTTTTCTGTTGAAGCAAGTTTTAGAAATTCACTACCTGCTGGTTGAAGACTGGTTCCCATTCTGGTTTTCACTTCACTTCCATCCGACTTTGTAAACTCCAAATACACCATCCCTCTGCCTTTTTCCCTTTAGAGGATCGAAGAGTCCTAGCTACTCTCTTCTTGCAGTGCAAGTATTTTGTTCCTTTAATCATTGTAATCTCCCTTCTTTGCACTTTCTCCTTGCTCCAGCTCATTAGTACATGTTTACATATCTATTGCCCATCAACAACAGTATGCCAGCCAATGGGAGTGAACACCAAGTGCCATCTGTCCAGGAAACAAAATAAGAAAAAAGACTTATCTTCCCTATATTCTCTGAACATGATATTCCCAAAAGTATTACAATTAAGCAGCAAGCAGGAATTGCTTAGTAGTGGGGTTGGTTTTTTTTTTCTTACATCTCGGGTACTTGCAATGTTTTTCAAGGGCATCCACTTTCAGTTACAGACAATATCGGTAGAAAAAAAATGGATAAAGAAACCACGAGGAATGGAAATGCTCTGGAATTTCACAAAGTGCATGCCTAGAAAATGGAGGAGGTCTTGTAAGGCCATGGAAGATGCTATTATGGTAGATAAGGAACAGCTTGATTTATTTAGGAAACCAAGCATGTAATGGCTGAGCAGAGGGTGACTGCAGCACAGTAAATAGCACAAATGGATTTCTCTCTCCAGAGAGGCTCTCACCTGAAAATGGTTTCACAGAAAAGAGCGGTCACAGCTCTCTCTCTATAATTATCCTAAATTCCTAAAAGCATAAAATGCTGTTATCATACCAAGAATATTCCAGACCAAACTGCACTTTGCTGTAACTACAGATAATTTTATGTGCATCTGAGCCTGCTTTCAGAAAGTTTGTTTTAAAAAAAATGCTGCTATTTCAAAGCAGAAACTGTATTTAGTGGACAGCTAAATGTGTAATAAGTACAATGATGGCTGGAAAAATACTGAAAGGCTACATGTATCTTCAGAAAGAGACATCCCTGATGATGTGAACTGTTAATTAATAGTAAGTAAATGTGAGACAAGGGACAGAGGATCACTGCTACTCCACTAAGATATAAGAGTCTGGTCATGCAAAAGACAATGCAGAATTAAGTACCCATTAGGACATCATGCAGTCCTAATTAAACTGATCTAAAAAGCTCATCGCATGCATTGTCTCCATCTCACACAGGTGTCCTTCTACAGTGTTCAGACCGTACAACTTGATCGCTTTTCTCCAACAGCAACCCAGAATTATGATTCTTGCTTTTAAGCAAAAGTTAATCACTGCCCTCTCTGAAGATAAATTGCGTACATCCCAAGAAATATGACACATACAAAAGAAGCAAACAAACAGGACAAGAACTACACCATTTGCAGGCAACCTAACAGTTTGCAACCTGTTAATAGCGTTAAATAGATCTGATTCTTACAGTTCTGCCACATCAATGTGATATAGCACCTTTCCATAAAGAAATGATATTGAAACACAAACAGAAATGATAGTCCACAAAACGGGAAAACTGATGATTAACACTTGGGTAGTTCCAATATGTTCAAAAATATAGAGAGAGAGAGGTTAAAGCCAGAAGCAATAGTAGACCTTGAACAAAGTCCAATATATTTTACTGCTGATGGACCATAGACTGTGATTTAGGGGTTGAGCAGACAAGATCTGATCTCTGGCCGTGTGAGTCTGTCATCAGACTTTACAAGGTACAGCAGGATATTGTGGCACAGGGAAATAGAGGCCTGGTTTTAGATCTCCATGTTCTCTGGGTTTTTTTGTTTGTTTGTTTTGTTTTGTTTTTTCCATTTTCCAAAATAGTGCTGTGTCCACAAGGAAGAAAAAAAGGGGGATTTAGTGAAATAAGCTGGTGGATTTCCCAGTCACCACTGTTATAAAAAAAAAGCAGAAGACAGAGCTGGGGCTAGTAATGCAAATGCACAGTGCCAGAGAAAACAAAGGTAGCTTAGTTGTTGTGGGCTCTAACAAAACAACCTTTTTATTTCAGTTCCACATTTCCTAGTTTTAATAAATGCAAATAAAATGATATGAGGCAGACAGGAGATTCAGTAGGAACTTATTCAAAGCAGTAAAGCTGTACAATAGATACAGTACAGTTGTGCAATACTTCCAGAAATGCAGCAGCTACAGCTCAGAAAAAACAGGCTACCAACATATAGTCATTCTCCATTTCTATCTGCTCTCTGAAATACATAAGATACAATTCAGATGCATTCTGTGCACACAGTTAAGGCAGCAGACAAAAGCTGCTCAGGAAAGTGCATTGCAAATCTCCCTCACTGGTTTCTCTAAGCACGTATCATGTTATGAACCAAGGAGATTGCGTTCATCCTTGTCCAATTTGCTATTCCCCTCACACACACAGTCTGACTTTCTCTTTCAGTTCCAAGAGTAAAGATAAATGTCATTTTTTGTGCATGCATCAAGGTAACACTCTCATTTACACTGCTCACATGGCCCATGCAGCTGAAGTTAATTCTGAGGCACATAATTCCACGAAGCACTGACCCCATCAGTCCAGCAAAGATGGACATCAGCCAGGCAATGAAAAGCCAGCAGCGATGCTGAAGGTCCTCTCCACTGAGCCCCAGCATTGCTCCAACTTTGGAGTAGCTGCAGAAATGGGAGGTTTCAAACTCAAGCATCTTTAGTGATGTTTTGTTGCCTGATCTTCTTCCCCATCGCAGTAAACACAGTGCCTTGTATAAACTCAGAGCTGCCTTTGAGTGAGTGATGGAAAGAATGAGAAAACAGCAGTTGTTTGAGCTGGGTATGTCAGAATGGGCCCTTAAATGAATGATGCTGAAACATGGACCTGAGCCTAATCTAGATGCTGAAAGTCCTGGCAGCTTCCAGTAGTTATACTTTCTTTCATAACTTTAAGTGCTTGCACATTAGTAAGTAATTAGTAAGTAATCTGCACAATTGCTCTCCTTGTTTGGCTTGTAGACATGCACGATGTTTTAAATTGAATCTCTTGTTAGAACTAACAGATCCTTTTATCCTTGCAGTGAGTGCACTGTACTCCTCAGAGGCTTGTCCACAGATGTGAAATTAATCTCTCATAGCCGCACATTACAGCATCTCTACTTGTCTACACTAAATGGGCTGTATGGTTTATACAGCATGCAAGAGAGGAATAATTCCATAATAATTCCATAATAAACAGAGGACATTGTCCTTATTCATTCAGTACCCAAAGGAAATGGATGGCAGTTAATATAGTTGTGTTAGTTGTGCACTGGATGTTGGTACAGAACATGGTAGGGAGTGATTTCCTCAGTGTAATTTTTGTTCTTTTAATTTCTTCTTGTAATTCACCTGCTGTGTTTGAATATATCCCAAAGAGTTGAGCCATCTTGTCCCCTTACTTCTTTTTAAGTTCCAGCCTTGCCAGGAATGTTGTCTCAGTCTTCAAATAATAGTTTGGGTTGGAGAGCTACCAAAAAGCCAAACTTATTTAAAGCAAAGAGATTAAATAAACAACTTGATTCAGAATTAAAAAATAAGAAATCTGCAGCAACTAACCACCAGTTTTATGTTAACTATACAATAAGCTTACCATTTCAGAACCTGAACTGTGGAACACCACACCTGAGAGGAACACATACCACGAAATATAGAGAAGAAGCCTATTACAAAGTATGGATTTAGAAGCTGCTACACAGTTTCACTTTTAAAAGATTCAGATAGTAAGAAAGCTCAAACAAAGGATGAAGTGAAATCACAACTAACATCACAGCACGGGCACCTGATGTGTGGCAGCTGCTCCACTCCAATCAGCAGCCAGGAAAGGGACACTGATCAGCCAGTTTGCACCAAGAGATCAAAAGAAGCATCCATGGGTAGTCATGGGAAACCTTTAGCCTCTTGTGCAAGTGGGGGGACCTAAGCTTAACCTTAATTCAGGTTTCTTGCTCTATCAGTGATGCTGCATTCGGTCTTTGGGGAACTCCTACCTGAGCCAACCAATGTTAATAACATAACAATGTTAATACAATGTCAAAACACAGTCAAATTATGTGCAGTCTTCTGAGCACCACCTATTGAAGTGTGCAGTCCTGTGCTGCTGTTTGCCAGCACCATAAGCAACACAGAAAGTGTATCTTAATGCACAGTTACCTGTCAGGCGTGACTGCTATAGCAGTGATGCACTGAGGAAGTCTAATGCTGGAGCATTGCTTCACTGATTTCTAGGGAGTTTTACCTGCTTAATTTACCTTTAAATGCAAGAAATGACTTCACACAATTGAAAAGTTTGGATCCTTATTTTCCACACAGGATGACTCACCTGGAGTCAGCTCTGAGCCGCTTTCTTCTCAAGACCTGTCTGAGTGCTGAACAAATAGCTGATGAGAAAAGCGTTCCAGGAGAACAATGCACCTGCTTCCAACTAATGCACTTCAGTTGGAGGATTAAAGCACTGTTTTGCAATGCTTAGCATTAAGTGAGTGACTAATGTGCCAAGCTACTCACCTGCAGCTCTTTCCCAGGCTGAGGCACTCTGCACTCCCTGTCCAGCCTCAGCCCCAGCCTCACCTCTTTGCTATGCTCTCACCACTTCACTGTGCTCCTGAACCAGTCAGGAGGGTTGTTGGAAGCTGGGAAATATCACTCTATATATCTTCCACTGATTTGTCTCATTGCCTTCTCTATGGGAATAGGTCAGGATGCCACTGGATAAGTGTGGCATCACGCTGGGCAGGAATCCTTCCTTCTGGTCTTCATTCAGATGCTCTCTGGTCCAGATGAAATATTTGTTTTCAAAACCTCAAACCTTCTGAATTTTCTTCGTATTCCTCCCTAATTGTCAGCTTGCTCACTGTTGTGCTCCTGACTGCATTCACCTGTAGGAGAGGAGGAATGGATTGATTTATAAGCCACAGGGACTTCCTAGCTCAGAGTCTGACTAATGCCATTTAGGCACTTAAAGAGAGTTTCATTAACTGAAATAATCACCAAAAGGACCGTGCACTGACTGCGTTCCTCACGAATAACACGACAATGTCCACATCCAGATTTAACAAACATATTTGCTTGTTCATCGTCTCTCTGCACACACAGTTAGCAAACATGGCCTTTTAAAGTTGGGAGGGGGGGGGGGGGGGGAATAAAATAGACTGCAATACCAACAAAACACGGAGACACTGTTTTGCATCACCTGGTTAACAGCAAACAAGATTAATTGCATCTCTGCAGCCCAGACGGTGTAACTCAGCTAGGGCCTGCAAAAAAAAAAATTCATTGTTAAAAATACACTGCTTCTTGCTAAGCTGTTTGTTTTCTGTATTGACAGAAGAAGTAAGGGATATGAGAATGTCCTGTCCTTTGCAAGGCAGGCGGTTTCAGCAGGCTCTGCTCAACTGCTGCTTCCAGAGGGATGAAGCAAATCTCCCACCAGCAGGGCAGCACCCAGCTCCTGTCATTGACCATCTCACATTTGAAAGCCAAGATTTCCCAACCTCAGTGGGTGGAGGAGAAATCAGAATCTGCTCCTCAAAGCCCGAATTCAAATTGTTCTTACAGTATCCCTGTGACAGATGTATAAGGCCACATGACAGCAATGCTGCAAGAAGGCATATTGTCCTGGTTTATCCACTTTTTGTTAAATTTCTGCTCTATTTTTAGAGGTTTTATAAACTCCCATGGCTGTTTATGTAAAATAAGGTGGCTAACAGCTGAAAATGATGAGTGCTCAGAGAGCTCTGTCTGGTTTAGATGTTACTCAGACGGAGGATTTTGTTGAGTGAAATGAGATCCATGTGTAACAAGATACATTTTATTTTCTATTTAGCAAAGACCAAACATTTAATTGCTCCAATCTTAGCGTTGGGCCACAATAGTGCTAAATTTAGGTCCCAAAATGACTTTTTGTGATTTGCAGGTTTGCAGCTTTACGACTGGAAAATCATGCAGTGTAAAGCAGTGCAGAGCCTGCGTCAGGGAGCACCAAGCTGACCTCAGCAAGCCTCCAGCAATTCATCGAATGGCAGCTATAAAGCCAGCAGTCACACACACTGCATGCTGCTGGAGCTGTAAGAAGAACTGGAAGGTCAGAATGCAAATAGTAGAATGAGAAGCAGACTAATGCTGTGAGTAAACATCTTCTCTTGCACACAGACATCACAAAGAGTGGCAGTTGTAATGAACAGCTGCATCTTAATGCCTTATTCCTTCTTTTGAACATGACATTTTGTTAGCTACAGACAACAGTTCAGTAAACCATTCCTCACATAACTCTAATGTATGGTTTGAGACATCATGCAAAAGCATTTTCTCTCCCTTTGGCTTTAATGAAACTCAGCTATAACTCTTTGCACCATTTTTTTGTATGTTCTTTCCTATCATCCAAGTCTTCTCTATAAAAAAAAGAAACAAGGACTGGCATTTCAGCAAGTGCAGACACAGATTTAAATACTATGCAGTGAGAACGACTGCTCTCCAGGGACTTGGAAAAGATCAGCACAGCTATTGCAACACATAACGTAACTAAGATGGAAAAAACCTCATCTTCCACCCTGGATGTTTATTGCATATGTTACAGCTCCCTGTGCATCTCGCTATCACTGCTGCTAGCAGGAATTGTATAAGCAGAAAAAGAACAGAACATTCTCAAGAAAGCCTCTGCAAAGAGAAGTGTGATCTCCAGGGTGAGAGCTTGTGTCATTAATGCCCAACATCAGATTTCATTTCTTGGCAATAGCTAAATTCTCACTGACTTGAGCAGCAAGTTTGGGCTGCAGGCTCACCCCCCACTTTCCATTGGCTTTGCTCCTTTACAGTGAGATTAGTTACAGGAATAGATTAAATCCTCAGAAGCACATAAAGGAAAAGATTTGGCACTACACCTGCAGCAGCCCTCAGCTTTGCTGTGCAGATAGACCGAGGCCAATGCACCCCAAGTGGGTGAGGATGAGTTGGGAGCAGCACCACTCACTGAGCATTTTCTGGAAAGCAGCACCATCAGATTTAATGGGAATGTTCAAAATACCATCAGCAAGAGGCAGTATGAGGCACAGCACAGATGCAGGTGCTCCCTCACTTTGCCCGTGTATGGCACTGTCCGTGGGACCAAGCTCCTCTGCCATCCCAAAAGCAGACTGGAACAACCTGCCTAGCTCACCTGATGTCAGCAGCAGCACACTGATGACGTTGTTTGATGTCAGATGCTTTCCCCTTGTTTTTTTAAATCATACACAGAAAACGTCTTCTGTCACATAAATGTTTTAACTGCTGTCCCAGCAAAGGTCAGGGTCACCACCAGAAAGCACGCAGCACAGCATGATGCAGCAAGAAACTATTTGGGGTTGTTTCTTCACTGAAAAAAAAAAAGAAAAAAGAAAAAATCCAACACAAATAATAGCCTTGATTTAGAAGCGTAATAAAAATGTGTACTTAAAATACATATTATTGCAGACAATAAAATTCAATCTAAGCATTTTTTTTTTTTTAAACCAGATGTGATAGCAATTATATTCTATCAGGCCATCTAACCTCACAATCCCATATTCATGGGGTTGAAAAGGACCACGATGATCATGTAGCTCCAACCCCCTGCTCCGTGCAGAGTGACCAACCACCAGACCAGGCTGCCCAGAGCCACATCCAGCCTGGCCTTGAATGCATCCATGGATGTATTCAGCATTTTTCTTATATTTTAACCTGAAATGCTATTCCCCCCCCACCCCCCCACTGTTTAAAGGCATAACAAAAGTTGCCTTAGAATCACTAAGGTTAGAAAGACCTCTCCAAGTCCAACTCCTGCCCATGCTCACTGACTGTGTTCCTCAGTGCCATATCTCCTCAGTTCTGGGACAGGTCTAGAGATGATGACATCCCCACCTCCTTGGGCAGCCTGTGCCACTGCATCACCGCTGTGTCCTAATACCTAACCTGGACCTCCCCTGCAGCAACACGAGGCCATTCCTTATCCTCACACGTGCTTCTCCTTGGCAAGCTCCCACCTGGGATGCTCCAGCACGCAACAGGCAGCACTGCTGCATCCTTGTTTAAACGCTTTCAGATATTAAATAGAGCTCATTTTCACCTAAGGCAAGGTGCCCTGGCACAAGGCTGCGGAGCGATGTTGCGCTGCCCTGCAGGCGGTGCCCTGGGAGCCAGGCACGGGCTCACACAAAGAAGCAGGAGCGTCTGTGAGGAGCCCCGCGCTGTTCCGAGCCCAAAGTGTCGTGACGCGAGCGGCCGGTAGGGGGCAGCACCGCGGGGAGCAGCTGCGCGGTGCGGCGGGGGAACGGCGGGCGGCAGGAAAACCGTGCTCAAATTTATGGTTACTTCGGGTTGTTGGTTTATTTTTATTTTTTAAATAAAGGGGCCCACCTTTCTCCTTTTCTTCTGTGCTCAGAAGCCTGTCTTGCCTTTACAGACCCAAATCTGCAAAACGGGACGGCGCCTAGGGAGGGGTGTGAGGAACAACCGAAGAGCAAGAGGTTTAAAAATAGAACGGAGAAACAGTTTTTAAAAGAGAGAGAATGAAAGAAAATAGTTATTTAAAAATAAAAGAGGACGGGGACGGGGGGGGAAGGGAGGAAGAAAAGAGTAAAGCGAAAAGTAGCTCTGGGGGTGGGAAAGGAAAAAAAAAAAAAAAAAAGAATAAATCAATATGGAAAGGCCTCGCCATGCGGGGCGGGGCGCGGGGCGGGGCGCGGGCTCTATATGGGGCGCGCGGCAGCCGGGCGGC
The DNA here is from genome assembly GCF_987193195.1 of Phasianus colchicus. Taxonomy (NCBI): domain Eukaryota; kingdom Metazoa; phylum Chordata; class Aves; order Galliformes; family Phasianidae; genus Phasianus; species Phasianus colchicus. The sequence continues at coordinate 10,024,772 of NC_143444.1, forward strand.
CAGCGGGGCGATGCAGAGCGCGGTGTTCGTTTCGCTGCCGCAGGACGGCGGGCGGATGGAGCGGGGCAGCCGGCGGCGCGCGGAGCTGGACGAGGCGGACAAGGGCAGGATGATGAAGCGCACCATGTGAGTGGTGGCGAACGGAAGGGCTTCTCTCTTCTGCTCGCAGCCTGAGGGCGGCTCTCGGGAACGGGGTGAGGTCGGTGCGTGAGGGCTTCGTTGTAAATGAGCGTCTTTGTTCTTTCAGCATTAAAGACTGGAAGAAGAAGCTGAGTTATTTCCTGCAGAACTCTTCCCGTTCTAGCAAAATGAAGTCCAATAAAGCGAGCAAACACCACACGTACTTCAGGTGAGTTATGGCAGTAGATAACTCAAGTGCTGCACAAAATAAGCAGCAAACCTCGAGCAGTGTTCTCACGTTCTGTTCTCTCTCTGCCTCACACAGACCTTCCCCCGAGGAAGCCCGGCTGTGGTCAGAAGCCTTCGATGAACTGCTGGCTAACAAATGTAAGTTGGTCTTCAGGCCGTAGTGGTTAAGAACAAAGCAGGGGAGAACCTGGTGTCGTTTAGCGATCGCTTCCCTGCGTGTCACTGCTGTACCTTTCTCTATAAAGTAATATTAAAACTATTAAAACTCCCCACTGTGGAGTATTGCAGCTGTAGACTTTACCTATTCAGCCTGGTTTTGCCAAAAGTGCCAAGCACTGTTTTTCACTTGCTCTCTATACAAGACAAATCCATTCTTATAATTCGAGAAGGATTCTGCGATGCAGAAGTCCACTGATCTTTATTTCTTTTTATGGGGAGGATTTTTTGCTGGAAAAAAGCACTCAACAGCACTGCAATAAAGACTAAGAGCTGATATTGCCATTTGCTCATTGAACTTCTGAGTCATCCTTTCCATTGCAAAAGTGTTCCAGGGGTTTGTTGTGCTGTCAGGAGTATTTGCTCCAGCATAAAGGTTAATGAGGACGATCCCATCTAGAGATCTTATGTAGCATATCTATAGGTGTCATAAGGGTACACAGTGACTGGAAACAGCTTTCAGTTTTGTGTTCACATAAAATTGGCTGACTTGAAGCCTGCCAAGCTGTTAGGGTTAATTTGCTTGCAATGTAGGTTTCTTACTGCCTTGACATTTCAGAAGGGACCAGAACTACAGAAAAATATTTTGCTAGGAACAGATGTGACAAATTGGTAAATTCAAGATGCCTGGAATACTTAATTGATGTGGTTTGCTTTTCTTTTCCCCCCCTCCTTTCCCTAGATGGTGTTGCTGCTTTCCGAGCTTTTCTGAAGTCTGAGTTCTGTGAAGAGAACATCGAGTTCTGGCTGGCATGTGAGGACTTCAAGAAAACCAAATCCCCTCAGAAGCTGACACTGAAAGCAAAGAAGATCTACAATGACTTCATTGAAAAGGAGGCTCCCAAGGAGGTAAGGAAAGCACAGAAGCGTTGCCCTGTTGTGTGTCTTTAGCCCCACTTCATTTCTCTGAACTTGTAAGATACAGGTGCCACAAATGCATTGTGCACAACTCTTCCCTGGATGCCTTCTTTCCACCAAGGTGGAAAATGGCACAAATTGTATTTCAGTTTCCATTTTAGCTGGGGGGAAGGAGGGAAGAAAAATCAGCCTTGTCAAACATCTGTAACGTTTGGGTTTGGAACCAAAATACGGCATACCTGAGTTACTCCAAATTTTTATAATAAAGAAATGGTTTAAAAGAAACTACACCAATTTAGCCCTGAAGCAAAAGGACTCTCATCCTCCTCAGCAGTGCTGTGCTTGTTGGGATTCAGTTCTCGGAAAGTAAGCATCCTTTCTTTGCATTTCAGATAAACATCGACTTCCAGACCAAGAACATGATAGCACAGAACCTCCAGGAAGCCACACACACCTGCTTCAGTGCTGCACAGAAAAGAGTTTACAGCCTCATGGAGAACAATTCATACCCACGGTTTCTGGAATCGGAGTTCTATCAGGAGCTGTGCAAGAAGCCTCCCATCACCAGAGCTGCCCAGGGGACATGAGTGCAGAGCAAGGAGATGCCTCTCAGCTACCAAGGAACCGAGCTGGCTTGGCAGCATCCTGACCTGAGAGACTGAGATAGGAGCACTCAGTTGGTTTGCCACAGCTTAAGGACTGATACTGACTTGGTGCAAAGCTGGTGGCAAAGGACACTGTTGGAAGGCATTTGTGGCTGGCAGGAGTGCACCAGGCTGGTGATGCTCTTCTTGGAGTGCTGCAGTAAAGGTGCCTCTATGCATCAAACTGAGCTGTGCCATGTGACACGCTCCTTGTCACAGCCGTGGTGTTGTACAGCAGGTCAGCACAGAGCTGCCCTTCTGCAAGCAGAAGCACAAGTCTGTGCAGTTGAGCAGTGCTGGGAACATGAGTCATGTATAGATTCTGGGTTTTTTCCTGAACATCAACCAGTACTGCTGTCATCAGTTCCTTGGTGTTTCAACACCATTTGTTTAAGCTGACATGGGCTGCAAAGAGATATACTGGGTTTGTGTGGTTTGCAGGCACTGCTTCCATCCTCACTGCTGTGCAAGGAGGGGACAGCCAGTTCTGCTCCAGGAGGAATGGGCTGTGCAGCTCAGCCTGCAGGGCTGGGCATGGCAGCAGGGCTGCACAAGGCTGGGCAGAGGGCAAAGCCCAGCCATGGTGAACAGGATCTATACAGTATTATATTTATATATGGATTATGATTGTGTTGAATACTGCAATATGTCATAATTCTGTTTGAGATAGCAAGCTTCAGTGAAGTCTTACTGTTTTTAATAAACTATTTTGATACAAAGCTGTGTTTGTTGCTTGTTTTGCACACGCAAACAAACTGGCACTCATCTGAGTGAGGTATCCTGCAGTAACCACTCTTACAAGTGCCATCTCCACTATTTTAACCTATTAGCTCTTAATCTACAAGGCAAGTTAGTGCTTCTAACATAGTAAAAACCTTAAGAGCTTGAAAGCTTTGATAGTTTTCATAGGGAGGTAGACTCTATCTCTACAACAGTGCAAGGTTCATATATGGCTGGACATTTCAGATCAGCCAGAAAGCAGCAGCATTGCTGCTGGAACTCACAGCCATGGAATACAGGCACCTACAGTGCAGCAGCACATCTGCTCCTGCTCGAGACTTCTGCTTCAGACAGGGCTTCATTTCCAGGCTGCAAAGCAGTGCAAAGGTAACATTTTACTGCTTGCTGAGCAAGCACACTTTAGCAGGAATCTGGTCATTCATATTGCATGGGTGCTTGATTCTTCTGTTTGGCAATGTCCAAAACCAGCACCTCCAGCAGTCCCACAGATAGAATCCCTGACTTGCTACTTCTACGACTTCTCTGAACTCAAGGTCTGCTCACATCTTGGCTTCAGCTACTTCTCCCACTCTCATCATATCACAGCTTCACCTGCTTGGCTCACGTATACAGCAGTCACTTCTCCAGGGATCCACTTCTCCAAGCATCAAGAAAAGCCTCACTACAGCATTTTATATTTCAGCTGTATATCAAAAGCAGCTATTCTATGCATGTGTATACAAACTGCAGGATTTGCAGTTTACACAGCAGTGTACACATTCTACTGTCTCTAGACAGAAAGAAACAGTCCCAGAAACAGGGCTCTGTGAGACCTGTGAGAGCTGGCTCTCCCACAGTGAAACTTGTGGATCAGTTTGGTTATACCCACATAGAACAAGCACAATAAAAAAAGACTCTGCTGATAACTTGCTGTAACAGAAAGCTTTTTTCCTCCAAACCAGGACAAAAAAAAAATTGGACTGATAATTGCTTCTGTAATCTAACAAAATAATTTGAAAAGCGTAAAAATAGTCAGAACTGTACCTATTAATGACTCAGAACCAGGGCAGGAAAAATTCCATGAAACTTCATAGGCTTCAGTGAAGCTGCATTAAGCTGTGCCAATCTGGGACGTGCTAATTAACCACTGCTGGTGTCTGATTTCAGGGAGAGAAACACTCTTCAGCAGGTGCCAGAACTACTTATAGTGCTGCATGTAGTCCAGAGGGGAAAATTAGGTGGGGCTGTTAGGCAGAGTATCAGTGCCTGCGGGCTGTAGTTGTATATTTGTAATAATTGAGTTGTTTACATGGATCTTAAGAAAGCCTGTCCTGGCAGCTCCTCAGCTCTCACAAAGCATGCCATCAGTACCAACAAGCCAAGCCATGTCCCTGGAGGGGTCTTTCTGCAGCCTGAGTACCCTGATTGATTTAAAAGTGCTGCATCCTGCCCTCTGACTGCAGTTAAAATTGGTACCCTGCTCTTGGTATCCAGTGGCAACAAGTAACAAACTGCTCCCTCCTTTCCAGCTAACAGCCTGCTCATCAGCAGTGGCAAAAATGGTCTGGGAATGACAAGGGGTCTTGCAGGACCACGTGAGGTTGGCTAGAACATGAGCCTTTTTTTTTTTTAGCTTCCATCAGGATTTAAAGTCACTCCAGCCCTTAACCATGTTGACAGCCACCCAGGCAGAAAAATAAAGAGAAGGGAACCCTGTGGGTAATGGCCTTCCAGGAACCTTAGCTGTAAATGAGAACAGGCTGTGAGCAAGCAGCCCATAAACAATGCTAGTCTTTTTAGAGAAAGAACTTTCTGCAAAAAGCTGAGGAAGGAGAGAAACGAGCAGCTCCCCAAGGGCAGAGGCAGCAGGACACCCCAGTCCTGCTATCACAACCCCCAGCTGTACACTAAGGCAAAAAGGCAGTGCTAGCTCATGCACTAACACAGCTGATGTTGGGCTACGGAGAACCAGGCTTGCTGATAAACACCAACTAAAAGAGAATAAAGGCAACTTAACTATCCATGCATCGCTACATCAAGTCTCACAATATCCGGTGCTTTTCTTACAGAAAAGCTTTCATATCAGAAAATTTCTCACCCTAACAATTATGCATAAGTTTGAAACTGCAGTCTGAATCTCTGCTTCCACAGTAAATCCACAAACCAGAACATGATGTAGACACTTAGGCTTTAAAAAAAAAACACACAAAAACTTCTGTATATTTTTAAAGAAGGATAACATAAATCTCATGATCTTGGGAAATTAAGACATCAGTTTCAAATGCCTGGATACAGCGACAACTTGTTGTAAAGGGCTTGTTCTGACAGGGCAATCTGGTGGAGAGCTCTTTATGCTATCAGGAAACCAACATGTAAAGTAACCTCTTCAAACATGAAATCAAAGCAGCTGACCCTTGGCAAGTGCACTCTGACCCAAATGCTGGAAAAGACCTTTGAGAACAGCGAGAGCTAAACAGCCATGCTGACTCACCACTGCAGTCCAGTGGGAACATAATGCCATCCCGTAAACAATTTGAAACACAGTGCTCTTGCTCCTTGTATTTATGGATTTGGGTCAGAAAATGTACTAAGACTATAAATAAAAACGCACTTCTTGAAATTCCAAGATTCTATTTGAAGAAGAGGAGGCTGATGATGGTTTTACACACCTTAACAGGCACACGTACATGGAAGAGGTTGTTGGATGAGACTTCCTAGTTTGACCACTCATACAGAGCACAAAAACAACTTTTAGGATTTTCATAGATGAATTTTTTTTTTTTTTTTTTTTTTGCAAGTTTGACTGCATGCAATTCAAGGGGGGAAACAATACCTTCTCCTTCACCAGTACAGCAATAGCTGGTGACCCTCACAGTCTGTCTGTGCCAGGACAAACTGCCAGAGAGCAGCAAGAATGAAACTAGCAACAAAACCTCAATATTAACCCAAGGCCTATCTCGCAAACAAGGCAGAAACAGACCTACCTGTAACATAGGTACACGTGCTATCCAGGAAAGAGGGAGAGATACAAGGCCACACTTACAGCACAGCTCAAAGAAAAGCAGGAAACTCAAGGCTGAGCTTAAATAGGGCCCCAGCCCATAGGCAGCAGGTGTGGGGGGTCCCAGGTGGGGCTGACTAAGCCCATCAGTGGCCTCAGGGTTCTGATACAACTGTGTGGCTGGGACCTTTTTCCTGAAGCTCACTGTGCTAGCTGTACAATCCCAGCAGCTCATGATCTTGAAGCAGTCTGAATTTTTGAGGAGGTTCTGTGGTAGGATTTGCACTGAACATCCTCAGAAACAGCCTGCAGAAATTCACCTCGTACAGTTATGGTAGATGCTATCATTGATGTGTTTCTTAACACTGTAACTGGGAAATGAGAGCTGGCCAGCAGAGAAACGTGGGCAAAATAGTCCCAACTGTTCTCCTACGCAGGAGTTTAAAATGTGAGCCCTTCGTGTCTGTTGGCAATCTTTCACTGAAGTAAGCACTGAGATCAGAGTTTCCAACAGTTACAGAGTACCCAAGAGCAGCAATTAAATGATGTTCCATTAAAAATATTAAATAACCCGTTTAAGATAATCAAATTGACAGAAATTAGTATTTATGTTTTCCAGCCAGTTTTCCCACTTCAGATCTAATGGAATAAGTTGTTTCTGTGTTACGGATTTAAAAGGAGAGCAGCTCTGTAGCTGCCTGGCTCAGAGCCTGACTTTAGGCTTTCAGAGGACATGGTACTAATCTGATATTTATAGGGTTTGGAAAGTCGGCCAGCCAATGTGAAAAAGGCACTTATGAGCAGAGCAACCTGTTTATTTAGCTGGTGTGCTCCGCCACCTTCAGGGATGTCAAAGGGAAATTGGAGCAAGTGCCACGTGCAGGGACACATGTGTTGCAGAGGGGCAGTGAGATGCTGTGTAAGCATCCTCCTGGTTCAGGCAGTGGGGCTGACAGGACAAACCTAAGGCTGGGACCAGCCAGGGTGAGGGCTGCTGTGGGGCTGAGCTCAGGGGGCCATGGAATGGCCCCACAGTGGGATGGGGCTTTTGCAGTTGCAGACTTGCAGTGGCCAGCAGCTCCCCTGCTCACAGCAGGGCAGGCGTTGCGTCAAGGAGATTGTCTGCTGTGTGTGGCTGCCCACCCTGGCATCCACCCAGCCTTCATGCGTCTGTTTGCAAAGCTGAGCTGTCTCCTGATTTGACTACATCTGATTCATGCTGTTTATGCTGCCTGAGACCCGCTCCGAGGCTGGGACCAGAGTCTGAGCAAGAAGAGAAACAACTGTCAGGAAGGCTAGGGTTCCTCCAGCTGTGCTCAGTGCCATCAGCACTGTCTGAAGTATTGTTCTGCTGCATGTCTGTCCTGCAGACTGCTGGGCTGGGAGCAGGAACCTTCCATTCCCACAAGTAGAATGCAGTATGGCTTGGACTTTCCAGATGGAAGCACCAGGTAAAACGTGCAGTGTAAATGGGTCCTGGCTGGGAAGTGAGGAAGTAAACAGCTGTGACCATAGTTCAAGTGGTGGAGAGCCATGTGGATGGAAGGGTGGAGTTTGATAGCTACACGACCCAACTGGCTGCATCTTCATTAAGCTAAAGAGATCATACTTGTCTCAACAGGCTACTTGTATAAGCATGTTGTTAGCTATTGAATAGGCACAGAATTTTCCCAGTAAAGCCTCTTGGCTTAAATTTTTACGGGAAAAAAACATAGTGATTCACAGAGCCATGCATGTGAATTAGTTGGGTTGTCCTGACATCAAGGGACCAAATTCATTTTCCTCTCAAATTCTGACAATAGATTCAGTCTCTAGAGGGCTACTTAGAAATTCAGGCTAAAGCTATAATTCTGAGGAATTTACTCTCAAGCCATGACTTGGCTCAACATTCATGTGTCTCTATCCATAAATCCATAAGGAAGGAGTAGTAGATATGTCTTTTGCTTAGATCAAAGTGACAATATATATACTATGTCACCCTCTTGATTTTCCTACACATTGGATCCAGCCTCCTCCTGGTAGAAACTGCAGCAGCTATAGGTACTACAGAAATGCTGCAATCACCCCCAGGCCTCACAGCTGTATTAACGCTGAGAAGCTGGAATCCTTGGCAGCTGTTTTATTGCAGTCTGGGAAGTGAAATGTTCTCACAACCCAGAAGAGTCCATGTGGCAGAGCTTGTCAGAGCAATTTTCCAAAGGTGACAGAGGGGTCTCTGCAGGTCTCGCTAAGCTGTGTGTGCTCTGTGCTTCAGAGCTGCCTGCAGGGCCTGTTGGTGCAGCAAGACGAGAGATAGCACTGTGATAGCTGGGCTCTGCTCTGCAGTAACCGAGCTCAGGACTGAGATAGCTGAGCTACGGAGCAGCATGAATGCCAGCACACAGGTCTGGGAAGAGTTGAAGAAAGGGACTTGACATCAGCTTCCAAATGTCCTTCAAATGGTGTATCTTAGGGCAGGTGCTCGCTAAACTGAATGTCCCTCTACCCCAGATCCCTTCCAAAAGCCAGCAGTGGTCCCTAAGTGTGGACTGTCACACAGTGCCATGGAAAGCTCATGTCTAGAGCAGAATAGGGCAACTGGGGGGCTTAATAATTAGGAGACAAACCATCTTGTCAGTGGTCAGCATTTAAGCTTTTGCTTAGATACAGAGATACAGAGCACCAGCCCTCTCTTCCAGCTAACTTCCCCTTTTGATCCTCCCCATCCAAGTATTTCTTCTGTGAAAAAAATAACCTATCTAAAATGTCACACTGCTTGAAGCTGTTTGGCTCCGAGCAAATACAATTTTATGAAGTGTGGTGCTCTGGAATACAGATGCTTGTAAACTATCTCTCCTTTTGTATGTTTCCTTACAAAAACAGACAATTACACTGACATAAAAACGTACCGAGCTCTGGAATAAGCAGCCTGCACACTGAAAGGTCACTTGTCTCTTGGTGTGCAGATGCACTAAGACCTCCAAAGAAGGAACTATACCAGACGCTCAAGGGTTTCAGCAAATCTCTCTGTATATTTTTCCCAAGGCTGCTAATTATGAGGGAATGTACAGAAAGCAGCTCTGAGCCGCCCTGTCAGCAGCTGGAATCTGAAGGAACATTTCTTAATCAGTCTTGCTGGGCTCCATAGAACAGGTGGTTGTTCTCTGTCAGTAGTTTGAGAAAAACTTTTGAGAAAACCATCCTTTGAGAAAACCAAACATTTATCAAGGCAACAAGCTGATGATAATGTCTAGTATGGAAAGGATAATGGCTGTACCCCGCATCCCTGCTAACATACCCACCCTGCAAAATCCCTGTGGCATTTAACCTGGAGCAACCAGAGCCCAGCTGAGTAAAGTTGTGTAGGTTTTACAAGTAATCCATGAGCCCAAGTGGGCAGAGCCTTCCTTTCTGTCAGAGCAGCCCTGGGGAGCAGTGGGGGGAGCAAAACTGTGTTTCTTCAGCTCCTGAGTGAGCACTGGGCTGAGGCTTCGCCCCTGACAGCGGGTCACTACTGTCAGCATGCAACATGGGGCAGGGGAAGGGTGACAATGCACACATCAGCATACGTTCCACTAGGAAATGGTAAGTGACTAACGATGATGGCAGTCATTAACAAGAAGGAGAGTCAGGAAATAGCTTGCAAAGGCAGAAGCAGCTCCTCTGAGTACGCAGGGCTGGCAGAGCAGCCAGGAGGGCTGGGCAGGGGCAGGTGCCCATCCTGCAACAGGAGGACTGGAGCCAATGCAAGCAGAAAAAAAGCAGACACAAGAGGAGCAAGATAAAGTGCAATTCCAGCCGCAGGGTCTGCATCAGGTTTTGGTGCCATGAACAGGAGGGATGCGTGGTGGTGTGGGGGGGGATCAACAGATAGGAAATGTTCCCCCTCAGACCAAGGGATGTTGGCAGCAGCACCACCATTTGCACTCCCCAAGGACGGAAATAACGCAGCTGCTTTGCTGCTCCACTGAACAACAAAGTGTAATTAGCACTTGTGGAGCTAATGCGGCCTAATGGCTTATTCCTGGAACAGGCCATTTGCAAAGCGGATATAACCACAAAAGGACATGCAGAATTCCTTCAAAAGCAGTTTACCAAAACCAGCCACATTTAAGCCTTTTTTTTTTTTTTAAATCTCAGTTTGATGTTAACATGCATATCAAGGACCCTGAGCAGCGTCACCAGCTGGATGACAGCTGCTTTGTCACATCCTTCCTGATCCTCTGCCATGCTCGGTGACTGATACTGCACAGGATATGTCTTGGGACAGCATCTGTGCTCCCACATGAGCTTTCTGATGGGCAAACTTACGCATTCTTAGCAGCATGGATTCAGGGAATCTTGCTCAGTCAAACTAAGGATATGGTTTGCACGTTACATTTCAGCGTGACGTATGAGGGGCGGCTGTGTCACTGGGAAGGAGGACAGTCACGCTGCCTCACTCCCTCCCCATCCCCACTCCCTGAATGTGCCTCTCGTCCCTTGCTTGCATTTGATTTAGCAACTGTGCAGCTGCTGCAGAGCTGAATGAGCAAGCTGGTCTGACAGGCAATTTTTCTTTTTTCGGCTGATTTCTTTTCCATGGAACAGCTTTCCAGTGCGCGTGGCTCTGAGGCCAGCTGGATGAGGGTGATGGAAGGAGAGGGACTAACCTTACCCCACCAGCCACCCCACCTCACCAGATTTGCCCAGCAATCTGTCCATGTGCTCATCCTGCCTGAGAATCCTAGCAGTTCATTAAAATACCCTGCAAATAGGTCTGTAGCATCTGTGGCCCCAGCATTGACAAATCCTTTGCAGCATCCTGAGCTGAAATTTCCTTAGTTCCTGCAACAGCAAAGCTTATGGAAAAACAAGGGTTTGTGGTCTGCAGTCCTGTTGGGAGGCCTGATTTCAGCATCACCTGCTGTAGCGTCAAGATATGTGAGATGACAGAGCTGGACTGGCAGCAATCTTGGACTCAGAAATGTCTCAGTTACCTCTCTGTCCCAGGTCACTGCTTAAAGACCAAGAACTTTGCACCCTGCTTCTTGGAAAAGATTGACTTTTCTCAGTAAAATACATTGGCTTTCAATGGGCTGCACCAGATATGGCTACAGGAACATCAGAAAGGTGCAGATACCTGCAAACTTGCTTTGACACATTGTCCCAGAAAGCAGCAATTTTCTGGGATCCTGCCTGAGCCAGCTGGGAGAACTATCTACACGTGAGCAAGGGGAAAGGTCTTTTCCCTTCAGCCAGCAGAGCCTTCAAGGGAATGCTGTTTGAGATCCAGGCTGTATTCAGAGGCAGAGCACCTTGGCTCTGATGGACGTGGCCAGACACGCATGAAGGTGGAGCTGACCGACCTCAAGGTTCATGTCCCTCGTCACTGCTTTGTCATACTTTGCTCCTCCTCAAGCACATCGTCAGCATCGTGAGAAGAATGCGATTCATCTGGAAGCAGCTCCTCCTTCCTCGACAGCCCAATTAGACAAATCACATAACAGTGCACTGGGAGATGTTCAGAGGCTGCGGGAGCAATGTCCATCAGGTGGATATCAACAGCCAAACTGAAAGCCTGGTGGTGCCCGGGGGGAAGGGATGTCTTAGGCTGGTTCTTGGAGGAGGGCTTGTTAGCTGGCTTAAGATCTAATGAGTGGATTCACTTTATAGATCTCCTGAATACCTACTGCTAATCTGCCTTGTTGGGAGATCCAAAGTTCAAATGTGGCCTGAAAATAATTTTAGCACTTTGGCAAAGTGTCCTGATATGAGTCACTGGCTCACGTGTGTAAAAGTGTAAAAGGACAAAGCAGCTCAGCTTTCCAAGTAGATTTCCAAGTAGAGCTAGAAAAACAGCAATGCCAGCTTTCCAATGATGAGTACAGTTTCCAGAATAAACAAAACCCGTGCTGCATTGGAACAGGGAACACACTCTACAGAGATTTTTATAAGGCAAATATCAGATTATGTAACACCTTGCTACAAATCCATTGCCAGAAGCCAGTGACTAAGGTAATCAACCGAATTTGCCATTTTCTACAGTATTTCAATATCACCAAGCAGGCACATTTTCCTAAACTAGCTAGGATAGCACTGATTTCATCAAGAATACAGTGTATTTGAGAGGAAGTTAGCTCTAGCTTCGTTTGTTGACGCTTATTTCTTACTGTGTAGCTTATAAATATTCTCCCCCTGTAGCAGAGAAAACAATTTACTGGAAACAGACACAACTCATCTTCAGCAGCTAAAGCTATTGTTATTGATTGTGTGATCTCCTGTGTGATACCTGGGGTCACACTTTGACTAGGGGCCAAACGAACTGGTTCCAGTTAAAGCAAGAATTTTAACTTTTCACTTTCGCTTTCGTTTCAAATGTACTAAAGCTTCATGGATAATGCATTTTGAGTATATGTGTGTTTCTAAAAAAAAAAACATACCTCCTACCTTGCTCTTCCCTAAACAAGGTGGGAGATAACTGCTGCTCTGACTGGGCCCTGCTGTACTTTCAGGAATAGCAGAAGACTGACCGGGTGAGCTGAGGCAGGAGGCTGTTTCCCAGCCCCTGCTCCCTGGTGGTAATTATTTCTATTCTCGTAGTCTTCTGTGATTCCGCAACTACTGTTTCTATTTACTGCACAGCATGCAAAGCTGTTCTCTGAGCTTGCCTTGCAAAACCCAGGGAATCCTTTTCACCCATATTTCCTCCTTGGCAAGAGAAAATGAAGTCAGCTATATCCAGTGTCTTTTTATCTCTATGTCATGTTTTTGCAAAGATAGAAACAAATACGTCCTGGTCACTCACAGCTGATCCACAGGATAGAAGGTGACTATGAGACAGCCTTGGAGTCCCATTTCTAGTTAGAAATGGCTCTGAAGAGGTTTTCTGTGCTACCAGTTAGTGACAGGCACGTCTCTTGCTGCGGGCTGCCAGCACAACTTTCCTTTCATTGACCTTCTGAGCAGCAGCCGCTCTCCTCCCTGGGGATCATCCAGTGCACATTTTCCTACAAGACTCTTCACACAGACAGCATTTACATTTCCTATTTACCTTTACAGGCCAACCAGACACAGAAGACAGCCCAAGTCCCAGCCCCAGCAATGGTAGAGCAGTGACAGTGTCTGGCTCCTGTTCAGGTCAAGGACCGCACATTTCTACCAGTCAGTTAGGGCTAAGATAGGAGTTTAAAAGACTGCATTTAAAATATACATAGCAGCTAACATTGAAATAAGATATGTATGAAACAATCTGAGTGAATAGGCATTTGTCTCAAGTTCATCCTTTCAGATGAGCCTGAAATGGAAACCAAGCAGCAGGCAACAGAAGGATCAACCTGTCTTTGCTCACTTCTTGGGCTGAGGCCTGGTGTGTGCATGGATCTGCTCAGAGTGCAGCAGAAGACAAAGAAGAGGGCTGTTTTTATTAAACTGAAATCAAGGAAATATGATACTTTGTGAAAGGGAAGCCATGAGAACACGTATGGAAGTGAAACCAGCCAGCATCATATCATATCGTAGAATCACAGGATGGCCTTGGTTGAAAAGGACCACAATGCTCATCTAATTTCAACCCCCTGCTATGTGCAGGGTCACCAACCAGCAGACCAGGCTGCCCAGAGCCACCTCCAGCCTGGCCTCGAATGCCTCCAGGGATGGGGCATCCACAGCCTCCTTGGGCAACCTGTTCCAGTGCATCACCACCCTCTGGGTGAAAAACTTCCTCCTAAAAATTCCTTTCATCAGCTTTCCAGATATTTAATTTTCTGCTTCATGAAAGCTGGATTTGCTGAGAAAGTCTGCCTGCAAAATCATGGCCATGATCAATATCAGCAGTTCTTTGGGCAGCAGAAGGTCTTCCTGCTGCTGGGGTGCCCCTGCTTGGATTCCTGAGACCCATCACTGTGCAGAGGAGCCTGGATTTTGGGGACATATTTACACAAATAAGGAAAGATACCCTTGCTCAAGCTTGACTGTCATACAATCGGTTCACCATACTTTTCTTATAAAAAGGCATTTTGTTGGTAAACTTTTCTTGCTTCTCAAACTAAAACCAAGCTTGCCCCTCCAACTTGGATCTAAATAGACCACAAGGTTTTGCAGGAAAAGGATGCCTGGTATAAAGACTGGCATCTGTAAATGTCAGTCTAACAGAAAGTTTGACTTTTCTGTTCCAAAATATCCTTCCCAGTTCTTAAGTCTGGGAAAATATTGGACGATTCAGTGAGGTTATAATGATGTTTCAGTTTGCTGGAAACGTTTTAATTCTTTCCGCAGCTCCATTAAGCATTTTCCTCACAGAAGAATTTGCTGGAATAGTTGATGTGGAATAAAATACTCCACAGTGCCCAACCAGGACAGAAATGTTCCGGCTCAGTACACTGCTGCCTTTTTCTTAGTTTAGCCCACTTGGGGAATTAAATTAAGCTAAAATGGATTTTCATTTGAAATAAGTTTCCAGTAACAGAGGTGTTCAGGAAACACTTTAAATTTTAAATGAATCTGAGCTTCAGAGCAATTTCCTAACATTGAGTCTCATTTTATTACCATACGTCCCAGGGAGGAGATGGAAAATGAAGAAACATACAAAATCCCCAGACGTCTCCACATGGCTTTCAAAAGGTGATTTGGCTTCACTGGGATCCTGCTGAGATCAGCAGCGAGCGCTTAAGGAAAATCCCACTGTGTCAGACAACTTTCCCTTTCAAAGATTGGCTTCCCACAGGAAAGCCCATGGGAAGCAGAGGACAAGCTGAAAGCCCCGCATTGCGAAATGTGAGTGGCATGCACTGCCCTGAGGATTGGTCCTTGGGGTGACTCTGCAGGCAGCGTCGAGTGGGTTTCAGACTTCATGCTTAGGGACTGAGGGGCCGACTGCTGATATGACAAATATTGCAGGGAAGTAAAGAATGGAAAAATAAATGAAGAAAAGCTTTCCCCGCTTCTCACACTATGGGAAGTGCGTGGCACCCTGTTCCACTTGCTAGGCAGCAGATTAGCAGAAACAAGTGGGAACGTGTCCTCACACACACTGTGATGACTCTAGCATCAAAGGGACAAATGCATCAAAGCTCTGTTATACAACCAGCTAGAGTAGGAGCAGCATTGGTATGTGTGATTGTTGGAGCTGAATTGAGTGGCTAAGAAGGGGCAAAGTGCAACTGTTCACAAACAGTAAAAAAAAAATCATCGACATTAAAAGTCCTCTGTCTACATTCCCACTGTAGGACTCTGGGATTAGCTTGTTTTACAGCAAAGACAACCTGGCACACTTTAGCACAAAAGTTCTTTCCTAGCATTTATTTTAGGGTTGTGTTACTTGAGAAAGGGGTAAAAGCTGTATCCCACTGCTGAGAATCATGCTGCGCTGTCAGAGGCTAGAACAAGATACCAGCAGCTCAAGCTGGGGACTTCCTGCCTATTTTTAGGGTGTTGCAATCCTAGCCTCTCACCCACGCTTTCTCACCCCCGCAGGATGCTGGCACTGGCCCCTCTGCAGCTGATGATGAGCTGGCTGCCTGCATCCCTTCCCGGCTGTGGCACTGGTGTTGGCTCTCACACAAGGGCTGGGGTGAGAGCACACGCTGAAACAGGGTTTGGAGGCAAAACTGCTTCCAGCCACTTTGCTGGTGGGGAAAAATTCAAGAAGTGACTCAGAGCTCTCAAATACTTGATAGCACAGTGCTAAACCTACGTGTGTTTCTCACAGTAGTCGTTAGCGTAGTACCCAACCCTGACCTGCAGTCAGTTTGGCTGACCTCTCTGCTGCAAGCCACAACAGTGCTACTGATGACCCCACAGCTAATTACCCATTACACACATCCCAGGGTACCAGCCTACAGTGGGACAGTGATTACTGTCATCTGCTGTGCACAGTCCCATGCCGACAGTCAGCAGGAGGAGATTGCTGTACATCCCCCACCACCCCACCCCTCCATAGAGAGGGACATGCTTTACTGCTCACACATCTCTCTGAAGAGAAAGAATTCCAGAAACCTGCTGGCTCTGCTCGTTGGATTTTGCAGCATGCCCAGGTGCAGCTCTTGCTCAGTAGGTTTAAGATCTATTCAAACAACTTCCAGACAGCGTGAAGCTTTTTTTAGCAAAGCCCCACGTACATGCAGCACTCCCATATGCACCATTCACTGTGTTGCTTCTTAATACTTTCCGTATCAGTCACTGCTGCACACCAGGATATACATATTGAGATGTGCCCTTCCTTTTTGATTCATTCAGAATTGTCAGCATGCTCACTGCGGATGTCAGCGTGGTGTCACCTGTCGCTTGCACTGCCCCATGACACAGCACAGTAAAAGTGAGGCTGTTAGGAAATGACTCCTTGCTGCTGCCATGGCAGTGGCAGCAAACAATCAGAGCACGTTAGATAACAGGGCATTTAATAATGTACTGTAATAACAGTATCTGGCAGGGTTTGGACAAGGAAAAGTGAAAGGCTGGGACTCTGGCTTTGGCTTTAGACAGTGCCGGGTGTTTCTGATAGAGCTGAGCGCAAATTAAAAGCACACAGTCCTCAGGCAGAGCCTCTAACTTCTGCAGTCTGCTTTTCCAAGAGCCCCCAGTTCCTGGAGCTGCAGCTTAGTACGACACATTCAGTTTTATTTTTTTCTATCACCTGTGGTTACAAAACAAAGGCTGAAATACGATTTCCAAATGCACAAGAGACTACAAAGCCAGCATCACCCCAACCACCGTCCCCCAACCCCAGTACTTTCTCTTCTGAATTAAAATGCTTTTGTTTGTTCTTTTACATTGAAGGTTGAGGACTAACATGAAGGGGCACAACATCACTGTCTCTGCTTGCAGCCTCTCTCGCTGCAGTGCAGTGGGCTGCTGAAGACAGCAGAATCCTCAACTGTGTGGAACTTAAACAAAAAAAAAAGATTATTTAGACCTTGCCGTGGAGGGTCAGAGACAGACTTCCAGCAGCTGCTGCTTAAAATAGCAATGGTTTTCTCAGTTTATAAATGTAAATACCTCTCATGGACACAGGACTACAGATAGGGGCCGCTTCCCTTTCATTTCTGTAAATCTAGTGTTCCAGATGAGGGGACCAAACAAAACTGCCAAAATAACAACGCATCATGGAAAACCTGCAGGCAGGCTGAGATGATGCACGAGCACGGGACTGCATGCAAATCCAGAAATGGGCTCCACATCCTTGGTTTCACATCAACTGGTGTGCAAACACGGCAAGGGAACACAGCTCCACTCCTTGCTGCTGCCTGAGTAAGGGCTGTGCCCAGGACCCCATGGCCATCACTCCCCATCATGTCCCACAGCTGTGCTGCAACCAGAAAGCGCCTCACTGAACACAAAGAGGTGATTTCACAACTAATGCAGAAACTGAACAGGCTGCTGAATTCAGCACAGTGTTGCAACCTCTGTACGCCCTTCCTTGGGCATGGGAGGCTCTTGCTTTTCGACAAAACAGCTTGTGCTTAATTCATCGTAGCTATTGTCTCATGAATAAGGGCTGCTTTTTTTTTTTTTTTTTTTTTTTTTGTGTGTGTGTGTGTGTGTGTGTGTAGTTTTTTTTTTTTTCCCCCTTCCATTCTTGCTTCAATCCCATTCAGGAACGCATTATCTTATGGTTAGTGTTGTCTTCCTGGCACACCACACGAAGTCAGGCAGCGACCACTTGCTGACACTGAGCTAATCCCCAAGGAAAAAGATGATCCCAATGGAAAGTGAACCCAATGGAAAGGCAGTTTTACTTGAAATGCTCTGCCAGACCTCACACCTGCACTCACATGGCTATAGGATATGAGCACACAGATACAACAGAGATAGTTTGGGTTTACATCTCTCTTTGTCCCACAACAGCTCTCCTCAATGTGGATGACCTTAAAGATGAAAAAAAACCATGAGAAGTAAAACACAAGCAGAAACCATCAGTTCAAACATTTTACATGAATCACCAAAACTGCACATTTTTATACAAACACTGTAATGTAGCTCTTGGTGGTGTTGCATCTCTGCAAACGCAAGAGGCAAAGCAGAAGACACAAATATATTTGTTACATCTAAACATTCCAATAACCAGAAAAAGAATGGGAGCAGGAATAGGGGCACAAGGAATTAGGGTAAGACGACGTTATTTATAAATAAATTCTCTGGGGGAAAGACACCAACAACTTTTCTACCAGAAGTCTTGCATTCTTGTCATGTTTTCCTTAAACACTCTGAGGACTTGATTATTCTGTCTGAGAAGATGTTGGTGCAACACACAAACCTCTCTGATGGCTCAGCAAAGTGCTAGCATGCAAAGGGCCCGCCACCAGCCTGCTCTTTGCTTCTGCACAGGGCTGATGGCAGAACTGGGTCTTCCCTTGCACCAAACCAGGCAAATCCATGTCTAGCAGCCGGGAACCTGAGCTCCCACAGTCTATGTAAAGCTTTGCACTCCCTGATGCCAAAAGAACACATCACTGATGGGCTGAGGCTCCTTTCCTGCATCGCTGGAGATAGACTGTTTGTACATCAGAGATTACTGCAAAGTCCAGACCGGACCATTCTTGTCTGGGTAGAAAATGAGAAAGTACAAAAGGTGAGTCCAGGTTATGTTTATAGACGTTCTGTGCGGCAGCAAAGTGGTACAGAAACTAGAGAATGCAGAAGGGCACTGAAAAGTACCAGCTCCAGGCAGATCTCTTATGTCACCTACCTGTGAACAGTCTGCAGGGAGATGGGAGCGTGGCTGCTGCCACCACTGAGCAAGGAAAACAGAACATGTGTTGAACACCTTCAAAAATTAAAGCAGTACGGGAAATCCGGATTTGAAGTTTCTAGATTTAAAGGAATGCATCTTCTCATGAACACTGCACAAAATTATACAAGTAACCGTAACTCAAGCAGTTCCTTTTCATGGCCAATATTGCATCCACAATTATGCTCCCCTGGCACAGATTTCGATTCTTTATAACTCACACACTGACGCAACAACTTGTGTGACACACTACACTACTCTGTGTCATTCACCAGGCTGAAACTGTGGAGAGGAAATCCTGCCTGCTCAGCAGTGCCTTTACGCAGCCTGCCCTGCCCTTCCCTCTCAGCTGCACATCTGACTGGGCACATCTCTTATTTACCTCCCTGTATAGCTCACATTCATTTACACCATTCACAATTAGATACACCATGCTGTTGGCAGCAGTGGCATGCAGAAAATGGAAGCTACCTGCTCTCTCCCGTGGCTCTGGAGTGCTGTATGCTCCTCTTTTTCTCCATAGTACACAAACAGCAGTTTGTGCATGTGTGTGTTTGATGGGGTATTTGGTCTCTGTTTTTAAGCCTGCTACTTATAGCCAAGCAGCTCTGAATGTTTATGCTGGCTCTCTCGGATTAGTTCCTCTTACATTAGGGTCAGTAGATTCTCCCTGACTTCAAAACAAAGTTTAACCACAGCCGTCTTTAACTTTGAAACAAATACTACTTGTGGGTTTTTGTTTTCTTTTGTTTTGAAAAACATTATCTCGATATTCTTGCTAACACTTCATCCACCTGTTGCGACTCTTGGCATTGCTTGCAGTTGGGATTACAAAAGATTGGAAAACACAAAGGTGGGGTTGGGGTTCCTGGTTTGGGATTCAGCTGGCACGTGTTGCTGTACACTGACAATGTTCGGTTCAGCACAACACACATTGCCACCGAGATGATGACATTGGAAGAGCAAAGAAACTTTTGCTCTTCCACATTCAGGTCATCCCATTTGTCCCATTTCAGGGACAAATTACGGTCTTCTCTTACACTGAGATATCTACACTTAGCATTATTCTCAAGTACTTTTTACTGTAAAATAAGACACAGTAAATAGAAGTGCTGGTAACTTTCAAAACAGGTCCCATTACATATGTACGATCAGTGTTCTGCTTATTACACATCTGTAAGGAGAGGTTTGCCCTCACCAACATAAGCTAGCAGTGAGCTATTCACAATCAATACAATCTATTTCTGGGCTGTAGCCCACATGCTGCCAAGCACCTGCTGCCCACCCATT
Source organism: Phasianus colchicus (assembly GCF_987193195.1). NCBI lineage: Eukaryota > Metazoa > Chordata > Aves > Galliformes > Phasianidae > Phasianus > Phasianus colchicus. The sequence goes on from NC_143444.1 coordinate 10,044,555, forward strand.
TGCACTGTGTTTATCAACCCTTACTGGACACTGCAGCTGTTCCAGGAGCTGGGAGACAGCTTCACCAGTATTTGGTAAGAATTCACACCTCCACACATTGATCAGGTTGTGTAGCCTGTGCTGTACCACCTCAAGCAGACCCAACAATTCAGAGCCTCCTCCTGACTGAGGTCACATTGCTGGGCAGCCAGAGCTCACTAACCCAGGAGAGATTTATGGTTGGCTGCAGATTTGGTGCTGATAACCTTATTTGTGGTGGTAGATTGCTCCCATGCCAGGATTAATGCAAGATGCAAGAAGGAACACTGTGTTCTGCTATTTATGTTTTCTGTCAGAGCTCCCTCAAAGACTAACATCATTAACCTCCCTGTCAGACAAATGGCGCTCAGTTTTAGGTCATCTATGCCTGCATCTCTTACACCTTGGGTACTCCTGGAAGAGCTTAAAGTTTGACTGAAGGCTGAAATATGAAAGTAGCAACGTGTAGTAGATGTACTTATTACAAAACTCTTGTTACTGGATTGCTCCTCTCAGGACCTCAAGAACCAGCAAAATTCCAGGAGCTGCACTGACTTAACTCAGTGCAGAGCAGTTCCTGTATGGCCAAAGCTGGGTCAGCACCTACTCCACTCACAGCCATCATGGAAGCACTGTGCGACTAACAGCATTAAACATCATCAGTGGTCCTAACAACAAACATGCACAGAGCATGGGGAGCTGTGGGGGTCAGACGTGTAGAAAACAAACCTATTTAGTAAGAATGCCATTTGTACAGAATTGCTTTTCAATGCACAAGTGTGTTCCAAACAAAAATAGTTTCCACTGTTTCCCTTTTCACGCACACGCAGAGCTTTCCAAGCCATTCACCTTTGGCGAGGATCTCATGCCTGGCCCCTGCTAGAAGGTCAGCTTGTTTTGCAACACGAACAGAACTCTTTCAGCTGTCAAAGCTGTGGGGCAGCAAATGAATTTGCTCTTAGATGTTTTCTGTTTCATCTCTGCCATTGTATTTTTGAAACCTGAACTTCCTTAAATGAGACTTTTGCAGGCTGGTATACAGAATTTATCCCTGAAAAACTGAAATATGTAACAGAGAAATGATGTCTTCATGGTTTTTTTTTTTCTGTGTTTTTTTTTTTTTTTTAAAGTAAAGGCTTATCGTAGTCCCGAAAATTTGACAATGGCACAAAAAGAACCAGAGCTCATGCTGGTATTTGCATAATTTGCATGAGGAGGGCTGAAATGCTTCAAGAACAAACCATGCAAAGTTCAGGAAGATGACGCTTTTCATATGTGGTAGGAAGGAAATGACAGAGACGTGGGCAATGGGGGAAACAGTCCCCATTATGCCATGCTGGGCTTGCTCCACAGGCTGCATTCCTTCTGACATACGCTCTAATCTGTACATTTTCACCAAAACGGTGATTTTGCCCAAGTATTTCCATACAGACCCACAGCCAACAGAACAAGCATAGACAGATGCAAGTTAGCCCTGTGTTTTGGGATGTTACTGGAAGACTGCCTCAGAAAACGTCACTGAATCCTCCACTGCTTTATCCTGGCAGTTGAGACAGCCCTTGGCTGGAACTTAAAGAATAATAAGGGCAGATGAGAAGAAAGGAGATTTGGTGGAATAACAAGAGAAATCTTAAAAACCTGCATAAGCCAAGTGTTATAAAGCATATCATAAATGAGCACACCAACAAATGGAAAAAAAAATGGAGCAACAGAGCAGTTCAGAACCGCAGTGGAGCTATCCTCTGCTTGCAACTTCCTTCTCTTTCTGTGCTCACTGTGCTTTTGCTAACACCACTTTCATTGCCTTTATATTACCTGTGTTACACTGCTTTCTTTCTCAGTTTACGTTTCCTGCACTGACTCCATGCGTTCCTTGCCAAATCTCCTTTTCTAGCAGAGGACCATCAGACTAACAAGTGCAGAGGTCGATGTTTCCCTGCATCGCAGCTCACACCATACGGTCCATCCAGCTGACACAGCTGCACCCGAGCTCAAAGGCAGAGCCACGGAATCACAGAACTGCTTGGGTTGGAAGGGACCTTAGAGATCATCTGGTTCCAATCCCCAGGAGAGATAGAAATAAGAAGACCGGACATTTTAAATACAGTATCTTCACATGTGAAACCTGCACCTCAGATAACCTCCATCTGAAAACAAATGTACTCGGCTCACATTATCCAATTACCCATCACATCCAATAGCTCAGAATATTAGATCTGGAAAAAGATCAGAAGCGGGGAGAAGTTGCCAGGAAAGAGGAGGCTTAGGACAATGCTTCCTCTTGTATTACCAACACAGCTGATGAAACAGGGTTTGTTTTACAGTCATCTTAAAGTTAAAAATAGCATGAAAATGTAGTACATAACAGAAAACTTTTACAACTGATAAAAAAAAACATTTGTGGAAATTAATAAATTGACTGGCATTATTATGAGAGGAATCACATCCATAACACACCAGACAAAAAGGTCTGGAAGAAAATATGAGATGATGCCAGAAAAGGACAAGGTCAGAGTTCAGAGCTGAATCCTCAGCCCCAGTACTGCTCACGTTTAGCCACTGCCATCCTTTCACAACACCCTGTGCTGCAAAACATTGCAGGTTTCAGTGTTTTGGTTCTTTACCTCTCGTTCCTTACAGCTATTCGCTACAACACAAAGGAGGAGTGTGACAAAGGGCTCTAGCAGTCCATCTTCTGCTCCATAACTTCAGGATTTGGGTGAAAATAGTTTCGCTATACATTTTTTTCCTATACATTATGTTATTCTATATATTTTTTCCTCTTTCCTCAACAGTGAAACATTCCTTTTCCCTACCTTTCCCCCCCTATGTTTCTCTCTCTTTTTTTTCTTCCTGTTTTCCCAATTTGAGTTACAACTTCTGTATGGCAGGTAAGAGCCCAGCTGAATCCTCTATCCAGCAAAGCAGAGTCCCTATGACCCTCATAGGGACAGAGTCATTTCATATTTATTACATCTCTGAACAGACTTCAAATACTCATTTATTTTAAGCTTTAGAGCTATCGCATTTCAAATAACTTCCTCATGCTGAACTCCACCTCTTCATCTTTCTGCATGTGCCAAAGACTTTTAAAATACAGATTACTGAGAAGATTTATTGGAAATAAAAAGCAATAACGAAAAGAGACAGTGAAGCATTGGAACTACACAAAACCACGACTGCACTAAAAGCCTGGATGCTCAGAGGAGGACCAATTGTACCAATGACTAAAATTAATTAGCGCCCATCTTGGCCACGTGTGTGGCTCAGAGCAGGCAACAACTCAGGATAGCAGAAAAAAATTTTTCTCCACAACACAATAAGACCCCTAAGCTAAAGCTAAAATGTTCTACTTTTTGCTTTCTCTTAAAAGAACACCCTTCACTCTGTGTCAGGAAACTTGAACATTTTTAATAATACAATTTAAATAGAACATTAATAGTTCAAAATGAGTTTAAAAAATTCTGATTAGTGATGTTTAATGGAAGATGGAAAATGCAGTCATCAGAGAAACATTATACTTCACAAGGGAAATGTTCTAATCTATTCTTAACTCATTTTTATCAATAATCCCCATAGCTGGCTTCTAACCATCCCAGATGAGTAATCTAAAGCCTGGAAAAAAGCAGCTTAGACAGATGTTATCCACATCTGCAACTCATCTGCCTAGCTATATTAAGTCATTCACCTGTTAAAAACTAATTTACTGGTATATAGATGAATATACTTGAAGGTCACATAGCTAAAAATAACACTGCCTCCAGAGTTTTCTATACAGTGCATTTACAGTGAAATACATAAATAATCCTTGTCAGAACGCTGCTATAAAAAGGCACTGGCTTGAACTTCTAGCAGCAGACATTCCCAAGTTCAGACAGGGGTTACGTTTCACGAATATAACTTAAATACATTCTCAATGTATATAAAGGTGGGTATTTTATTTTTAGCCATACTTTGTTATTGTCATTGTTCAGGGAAAGAAAAAAGCTACAGGCTCATCATGCCCCAACGAAATAATAGCATATGCCTAAAATTAGAAAAATTATGTATGAATAGGGTGCTCAGTTGGTGGGGCTTTGTTATTTTTAAATTATTATTATTATTTTAAGGGAATTGCCCTGGGGCTCCCCATCTCCTGCTGCACCGGGCAGCTATTGGAAGTTGGCCAGTACCTGTTCCCTGATAAATCCAGCTCCCTTGGGCTAAAGAGGGAATGTGGTTTTATTGTATCTTTTGCATCATGAATAACACTGCTAGCAGAGCTGCGCAAACACACTGTAGTCTCTGTGCTGCCGTTACGACAGCCTCAGTAGGGCTTCATGGAATATTTATTGCTTGTCATTAAATATAAAATGGAAAAATTCTCTTCAATCCCTAGGAGTCTATGATGACTTTCACCAACCTGAAAGGGGCAAACAAGGTTTCCATCCTTCATCAGGATGAGGAAAGCACCAAAATTACTCCTCAGCACGCAGCTCCAGTGCCAAGACATCACCTCAGTGCCACCCAACGTGGCCTTGGAAAGGTGTCAAGTCCTCCATGCACAGCCAAAGCCTTGCAGTGCATTAATGAAAATGCAGCAGAAAAGCCAACATGGCAGAACACCAGTTACGTTAAAAAAAAGATGTGCAGCTATCAAATTCTTGTCCATAAAAGAAGTTTTCTGAGAGTCAAAACAACAATGGAAAACTGTGGTTCTGGTGTCAACACTGTGCCAAGTATTGTCAGAAACAGAAAGGGATTCTGCTCCAACTGAGCAGATGGAAATGTCTTCTATCACACTGAGATAAAGCAGTCCTCCCTCCTGGGAGCTGACCTCACAGCTCCATCTGAGCAAAGCCTTCCAGCCACCCCCATACACAGATACTCAGGAAGAGAATCATAGAATCACCAAGGTTGGAAAAGACCTCCAAGATTACCTAGTCCAACTGTCCACCTACCACCAACATTCCCCCATTAAGCCACGTTCCTTGGTACCGCATCATTTGTTCATTTCTTGGACACCTCCAGGGACGGTGACTCAACTCAGACCTCCCTTGGCGGCCTGTTCCAGCACCTGACCACTCAAAAAGCTTTGATACTGGAGCTATTTTTACTATTGATCCCTATATCTCTTGCCTAGAGATGCAAACAGAAGGACAATGATGTCCCATGGAAAAAAAAACAAAAAACAAGACTCCCTATGAAAAAACAGGATGCTGGGCTCTGTTCAGTGTCCCACTCACACCTCCTCCCTTTATGGCTGTGTAAACATCCTCGACTCCCTGCAGATCCCTTTGCACACTGCACACAGAATGCATCTTCCTCTGCCTGCATGCATCGCTCTGTGGGAGCGGCCGCACGTCACTCAGCGTGCTCACGTTGCTAACGGGGTGCACGCATGAGTCACTCCTTATCGCATTTACGGTGCTCTGCCACAGTAGTGCAAAGACAAACACACAAATCCATTCACAAATGTTACAAAGAAATGCACAAGTTTTTTCCTCTTAGCAGAGCAAATAACGAGGAGTCACCTATCAAACCACAAGATCAGCTGGCATCCTGGTCTACAGCATTACTTATATTTGCTTTCTCTTGCCTTATCCAACTTGATTAACTTGCATTCAGGATATGAGAATACATTCGTGTTTATTTTTCCGAACAGAGTGCCATGACTGGAGTAAAGCTCTGCTGGAGCAAAATTCCGCTGAAGTCAACACGAGACTGACAGATGGGCTGGGTTACCATGTGTTTCCACTGGCTGGGACACATCCTGTGACCTCAGCGGTGCCACGCAGATGCCCCATCACCTGCCTCCTGTAGGATGCTCTGGGGACTACCTCGGGGTGTTCCTGAGGAAGTGACCATCTGGTGAGGTCAACTGAGGATGCTCTGGTCAGCGTTCCTTTCCATTTCCACCTCTCTCCACTCTTGTGGCTCCATCTCAGCTCTGGATCATTTAACACCAGCTCATGCAAGCTTCAGAAGTAGCACACCTAAGGACATAAAACTTCTACATTTTGCACGTATCACATTAATGAGCTAAAGAAAATTTAAAGTGATTAATATTTTTATTTCTTAATTACAGAAGCATCATTTTAGAAGCAATTTGACTGACTGATATTTAATGGGAGTTATTTCAGAGATGTAAATACAAATACAAACCATCATATCAGCTCCTGACAAGTCAATAATCCTTCATAACCAACAGCACAGAAATCTAATAAAGAAAAAGAAATTAAAGATGCGTTGTGTCTTTTCTAAACTTATTACATTTGTGATTCAGCTCTTAAATTTGGGATGGTGATTTTCTTGTAAGATCCAAGAGAGATTCAATATACGTAACAAAGAACAGGCTCTATCTTAAAGCATTTATCATCTTAATAAACAAGAGACAGGAGGAGAGACAGGAAATCAATATATTCGGTTTAGGAACAATATCAGGAACAATGAACTGGAGAAAAATAATTAGAGGAAACAGAAGATAAAGCGTGCTGGAGTAATTTTAGACAGAAAAGGACAAAAACATTCTTCTAACCTGGCAGGGGAACTACAGGGAGTATGACCTGGGCAGCTAGAAGTTATAAATAGTATGGAACAATAGAGAATAAGAAATACCAGAACTTTTCAAGCCAACGGAGAGACATGAGACTTTGCAGTGCCATAAATATTTTTTAGTAGTAACTAAAGACCGTGTGAGTGGGACGCTTACTTTTTCCTATTCAGTGGTTGTTTATGAGTGTCTCTCTTGCCTATCTCCAGTGGGATTGTGCGAAGAGGTAAAGATGCTAGAGAGCTCAGTTGAGACGGTTTCCAAAATGATTGTACAATTGGTGATGTAGATCTGAAACACGACAATATCTGAGGCAAAAGAAAAACAGAAAGAAGTTTAACTTCAGTTTGAGCAAAAGATGACAACACAGCCCTAGCTATTACTTTCCATTACCCTGGTTACCTTGATATTCCTAGCAATGACTGATGATGAGTTCCGTGACTGATCTACGAGAAGAACCAGTCCAGAGTCCAATGTGGAAGACCATTTCACTTGGGTTTATTTCACAGGAATTAATTTTTCTCGTCTTGAGAGCATTTTGCGAGGTTATAATAGCTTTCCTCTAACTGCACAGATTTCTTTCCCCTCTGCTTCGCTATCTTCATTTTCTTTAATCAAGCTGCAAGGTACAGTACTTGGGGCATTTACAATCTGCCTGCAGCTCACAAGAAGTAGTTATAAGCGAGGCAATGTAAGAAGTGAGATGCAGGGTGGTAACGATAAGCAAATTCAGGATCACTCCGTAACACCTCTTTTGTATTAAAAATTCTTATTTTTTTCTCTAAATCAAACTCAGGCAACACCATCTCCCAACATAATTAGTGATGTACCCAGTTCAGCTTTTGGATATTTCATTCAAATCCCCTACTTGGCTTATGTTAATCTATTTATAGCCATCACTGTAACCATCCAGTTTTCTGACCTTTCATGGGTATTTCATTACGTTCTTTGTTTTCCAAACTGAGTCAACTCTTGCTTCTGAGTTATTTCTGAAGACAATACAATATGCAGAGATAATGCAGTATTTTCCTCCCTCCAGAAATTTCCTCAGTAATTTTCTTATTTCATTTCAGCAGGCATTGTAAATACACCCAACCACATTTCTGTTCTTCTTGGGCCATTTCATCAGGTGCTTTTAAACAGCAGAACTCTAATTTGGGCACCCATTCTTCTGAGTCTCACCAAAATCAGCAGCATGATACAAATTTACGTTCAAGTAAGATTTGGCCCAAGTACATAACCTCTAAGTACTGGCATAATTTATTTATTAAAAAGTTGGAAATACATATATATATTTTTTTAAAGCCTAAATATAGCATAAGCAAAGAAAGCACTGGAAAATAATAGTAGATGTGAACACAGTATTAGAAAAAATATTCTTCTCTGAAAGAGTAGTGATGGACTGGAATGGGCTGCCTGGGGAGGTGGTGAGGTCACCATCCCTGGAGGTGCTCAGTAACCACGGAGGTGTGGCACTGAGGGATATGGGCAGTGGGCATGGTGGGGGTGGGCTGGTGGTTGGACTTGATGATCTTGGAGATCTCTTCCAACCTTAATGATTCTATAAAAAGGGTAAACAGAATTCCTTTGGACCAACTTTGCGTTCTGTCACCCACCATGGCTTGCATTCACTTTTATGCCACAAAGACTGGTGGCTTCCAAGCTGTCCAAAAGGCATTTGAGAAGGTTCATAAACTTGTCCCTCCATGAGCATCATCAGGCACAGACCTGCAGGATCCCTGCCAGAATATATTTTTCAGGTCTTGATTAAAGACTGCTGGCAGCTATTTTTAAATCCTAGAATACGGGCCTAACAAGGACAGACAATTAAACTAATTCTGTATTTGGAGACATGCTTGCTGACAACAGATTTGGCTTGACTTACCATTGCTCTTTTCTGCCTCCAGCAATTCAATATTTTACCGATTTTCAAGCTAAAAGGCCAGGATTAGATGAGTTTGATTCGCGTGTGATTTATATGACTGATTAAATGGACTTACAAATTCTTGTCTTGGTGCTCCTTTGCTTCTCTTCCTCCCTCGCCTCTGCTGTAGGCAAGAAATAAAAATACCTCTGCCAACAGAAAGGTCTATCTGACCTCATTATACAAAGTGTGGTCATAAACAACATTTTGTCTGAATAAGGGTTTTACAAAATGATGTTCCTGCTGTTCTGTAGGACTAACTTTAACTGCAAATGTAGGTAAACAGAGCCAATAACCTTAGCAGCATAGGTTTGGAGCAACCATTGACCAATAATCTCCCATAAATAAGTGAAGCCATAAATAACAGTGAAATACAGCAGGGAGTTTGAGCAAAGACATCATGGCTAACCCTGTGTGGTGTCAGCTGTTACTCACTCTCTATCTGCAACCTCACTGATCTTCCAGTGGCTTTCTGTTGCCTGGGAAGGAAGGACTGTCCCAGCTTGTTTGCCAGATCAGAAATGAGACCTTACGACCTCCAAGCTCATTCCATTGTACCATCTCCACGTACTCACACACAGGTATGGCCATGGGTACATTCCACCAGCTAGGTGAGCTTTCTGCCAAGTCCAAACACTGCAGCACCATAGGACCAAAAGCTGCTGAGTACATTTGCACATGGGATAACAGTGGTTCCTGAAAGCCTTTCTTTCACTTATTGATTTGGTCACCAGAGAGTGTAGATGTGGGGCACACGGCCCCTTCATTTTACACCAAGGAAGCACAACACTGAAGCTGAAATAACTTATCTTGCAGAAAATCTTTTACAAGGTTGAGAACAGAATAAAGCCCAAAGTTTACAGACCAGTGATATAATCACAACGTATAGCTTTCATTACGTAATTATTCTTACTGAAACCAAATTAGCATTGGATACATTGGGACGTTAGCCAGGGAAAATATAGCAAGAACTGACCCAATGGGAATTAAAAGTTTGGCTTGCGTTATTCCAGGCATGTTAATATTTACATTCATCCCCTACAGAGGCTAATCTGAAATTTTGCAGCGGTTCCCAAAGAGCTGAGAAGGTCTCTGAGAGAAGGACAGATGCAGAGAAGTCGCTCGCTGTGCTTATTACCTCATCCTGTCCTGAAGTAGCATCTCTGGGTCTGCTTTCAACTGCTCCAACCTGTTTTTTCAGGCTGAACCTGAAAGAGTTTGGTTTGGATGAATGCCTGTAAAAGATATACAAGCTCTACCTGTGTTTACTTGTTCTAGCATTATTTTTAGTTGCTGCCCATATCTGCTGCTCCACAACAAGAACAAAACAATCCTTTGATTTCTTCATGGAAGAAAATCATGATCCCTTGAATGGAAATGCTATTTGTAGCCCATGACATACTGAAAACGCCTATAAACACTGACATTTTTGTGTTAGGTGAGATACCAAGGAAGCCATCATTTGCTATTTGTGGACAAACTGAGCATCAGACGGGCTCAGACTCCTGCATCTTCCTTTATGGAACCAACAGGACAGTTATCCAAAAATAAAACAGTAATCCTAAAAGCAAATCGCCCACACAGGGAAATATTTCCCTACGCGCTATCTGGCATTTAACGAGTAGGTGCAGCAAAATTGTGCTTAGAGAAAGGAAAAAGAGCATGGCAGGAAAACAACTGCATGATGTTGTAGTAAAACATCGTAAATTCCATGCTTGGAGGAGCAGAGAGGAACCGGGCAGCACGTTGAGCAGCAGCAGGAAACTCAGGGCTGGCTGCTGCTTGCTCACCTCCCAGTCCTATGGTGGCCCCAAGACCTCACCCATGCAAGGCAGCGTGTCCCACAGTAGCCTTGTAAGAACATTTTGGCACATTTGAACCAATGCAAATATTTCTTACTTCAAGCATACGTGGGATTTGTAAAAATCACATTGCCACAGAAATCAAAGCATCCTTGCAGTAGTTTATATTTGCAACTTGAAAAACCACAGAAGTACTATCATTTACAGTAACCTATTCTGATGGTGTTGACCTTGTTCTGGTAGTTACTAGAAATTGACCACACAATCTCCCACCTCAGAACTCTCATCTTCTAGAAATTCTTGCTATTTGCCTCAAAGTTTTAGATTATAACAAGAGCCAAACTGCCTCTGCTGCCCGGGACATCAACAGAATTTGATATATGCAACAGAACAGGATTTGTGCCACATGCAATAAATCATGACAGAAGTGTTATCTATCTTAAGCAGGCTAGATTTCAAGTAATAAAAAAAAGCTGGCAGTCACGCACTGAAGCCTTTGGTAAACACATCACCTCCAACACACAACCAGCAACACCAGGAAACTCCCAGAAGTTTCTAGACAAAAATTATTCTTCTTCATCTGACCCTTAATGAGCCTTTGCATATAGCTGCCTTAGTCTGCTCTGACAGTAACCACATTATCAGGATGCTTCTTGAAGCAGGCTCAGGTATTCACGTCCAAGTATTGTGAGAGTGCCTCTGATTTACTGCTGGGAAAGGGGTGTTGAGCCTTAAGGCTTCTGCACATTGTGGGGACAGGTGGGGCTTTGAAAGTGTTGTCCATAGACCCACAATAAGTGCAACTTGTGAGATGCTATTCTTAGCTCAGTGTGCAATTAACAACACATTATTTATAGGACCACACAAGCAAAGAAGAATACATTTTTCTCTGAAGCTTAGGCATAGCGAGGGAATAATAATCTGGGTAAAGCATTATTGTAGGACTGGGGCCACATACCTTGCTAATGAAGGAGTCCCACTGACCCACTGATCCACATAATTTTGACATCCCCAAGTTTGCCGAGGGGAATATCTGCCACCATTAGACCCTAAAGTGACTTGAGCACCAAAGATATTTAAAGAAGATGAACAGCAGAGTTATTCCCTTGCCTCACGGCACTCCTGTGCCTCACATTCAGTCTCCGCACACCTTCAAACAGGTCCTTTGGATCTGGAAAGTTGCTTTGTTAAAGCCCTCAGCAGAGACTCGTTGGTTTCCACCACACTTTGCAGAAGGAGGTGGTAAAACCCTTTAGGCAGCACCGTAACGAGCTGTACGTTCTGCATCCATTCCTGCTGCAATCAGGTGTGTTCCGAGATGTCAATCACACAGCAAACAGCTCATCGGGGCTCATTCTGGCCCAGCTTACAAAGACAAAGAGTCTTTTCCGAAGATGACACCGAGAAGCAAATTTAAGTCACAATCAGCTGGAACAAGACGTTACAAAACGGCTCAGGGTTTATGATAGGCAGCTGTTCTTTGTACAAAATACCTCTTTTTCTGAAGCTGATTACACAGAAGAGCAGGAAGCACCATCTTACTGAAAATGGGAAGGAATTGGTTGTTTCACATGCAGCAATCAGAGAAGAAAAGCAGGTACAGTTCCAAGTGCATGTCACCTTGTAAAGGGCTTGAACATAAAGCCAGAAATTCATGAGGGCTTAAAGCTACGCTCACACCTTTTAGTTTTGAACCTACAATGCTTAGAATAAAATTTGTTTCTCCAGCCTGAAGCCCAGTAACCTGTTTAATCCTAGTAAGAGTTCTGTATTATGAACACAACCGCATTCTCAGTGTGTGGAAGAAGAACAAGTGCTTTAATTAGAACATGATAAAGATCTATTCAAGAGCAGACAACAGAAAAGAGATGAGAAAGAATAGAATAGAAGAGGATAAGCTGACTACAAGGGGAAAGTCTTTGCAGCACTGTCTTCCCCTGCCAGGCTTAGGAGGACAGCCAAGGAGAGCAGCCCCAGCAGCTCTACTGCACTGGGACACTGCTGGTCCTGCTCACAGTGCAAAAAGCAGCAGAGGGCCGTTTCTCCTCATCCATCTGTTCATTCTGCAATGCAATTTGTAAAGCAGTGACAGATTTTAAGGTAGAAGATTTTAAACAGAAGTCATTTTGTTTTCGTCTCTCAACACAAAACGGAGTCGTACAAAGCTGAGATCCTGGGAGCTGATTACCTTTCCCCTTATAAACCAAACGTTGCAGCAAGTTTCTGTATTTCCTGCGTCCTCAGCCAGGGCAACAGTAGGGGAATCAGATGCAATAAAAATCTGTTGCTAAAACATACACTGAAACACGACCCGAGCTGGAGGAACAACTGTCGCACATTGCATACAATTCAGAAGGGCATCTGGGTTCCTGCTGTCACTAGGAGTTGTATTTTAATCACTGCAGAACACGATATGCCCAGGACTGCGTGCAAGAGCTGCATGGCAGGGCAACATGAGCAGCAGCCTGCGCTTTCCCTTGGTTCACGCTAGGCAAAGTATCATAGTTTCTTCTCTCTCCAGCTGATTTTATGCCAATGTGTACCCAAAAAGCTGTCATGCAGTCTCTGTCCCCATGATGTATTGCACCAACCCCTCATTTCCCACAAGCTCATTTTTAAAGAGCTTCTGTTCGTTTATGTCTGCCTCAGAAAAGGTCTGCATTGCTTTTCCCCCAACCCCGCCAAGACTAATACAGAAAAAGCCTGAGCATCAATCAGATTTCATAACCAATTAGCCAGCAGATACTCTGGCTGCATTCGCTATTGGCCTCTTTCGGCTGTTTTTGCTTCTAAAATTAGCTCAGCTATTTCCTGCACGAAGGCTCAGGAGAGCAGCAGACTCATAGCAAGGGGCTGCAGCACAGAACACACAGCAAAGCCCTCTCCATGGGGCTGCAAAGGGGAAACTGCCCACTGCCCTGCAAGGGGCAGGCAGAAATGGGCATGCAGGATTAAACGTTGCTTATGAACTCCATCCACCACATCTCCAGAGCTCCTGTTGTTATTTTCACACAGCCTTGCTTCCTCTTTGGCTCGCTGCTGAGCAGCCAGCATCTCACATCTGGCAATAACAAAACGTGCATGCCCTGAGTGCAATGCCACAACCACCAGAAGGTGAAAGCCATGATTCCTAAACACGGTTCCCACCTCATTTTTCAGTTGTTGGTTTCAGCTGATGCGCTCACTTCTACAAAAATCCATAGGGTAAGTGTTGGAAAGTTCCAATATCCCCTCGATGAGCAATGTGTTTATGTCCCACTCCGTGCAGGCTCTGTTTACATACTTCTGTCTGGAGGGAAAAGATCGGGCCTCAATAAAAAGATAGGTTGGACTTCTCCAACAGACATACATTTTCTCCCTTTGCTCAGATTTGCTTTCCCCCACAGCCAGCCCGAGTTACGAAATGCAAGCAAAGCAGCTGCTTCAGGCCATGGTGCAATCAGTCTCATGCAAGACATTTAACAGAAGCCATTTGCTTTTAGAACAAGGAACTGATAAACCACGACCTGCTGCAGGCTGCTCTGAAAGGTCAGCTTAGGAACATATATTTTCAAGTGAGGTGCAGCATCTGCAGAGAAATGGTTAGAAAAAGAAGGAGGACACTGGCTGCTCTTAAAGGCCTGCTCCAGCAGTACTTTTAAAGGAAAGAAAGTAATAGAGTTGTACCAGAATGGGCTAATAAGTAACGCTATACCTCCAATGTCTGTGATGGCATTTTGTGAAGATAATGCCAGAGGAGCTGTACCTAAGGTATGCCTCATAAAGATAAGCAAAGGGTTGCTTTATTGAACACACGCTGTAAAAAGAAAGAAGATGCTCACTAAATGAATGATGGCAGCTTTAAAACAAGCCTGGGTTTCTGGGGAAACTAAAACTGTTTGCTCTATAAATCCAGAGCATCCCTTTGGGGCAGGAGAACTTGGCAGCACAGTGAGCAGCACCATCAGGTGTTTAGATGGGGGCTGGGAAGAAAGGAGCAGGCAGAAAAGATCACTCATCCTTCTGTTTGTTTCCTGCTTCCTGACACCTTTAAACCACCATCATCAAAAGACTGAGTATTTGCTTCCAGGATTTTCTTTTGTTAAGATCAAAATTACAAACTGAAAAAAAAAAAAAAAGAAGGGAGGATCTCTTTGCAGTTGCTGCTAATGTCTCTATGCAGCTGAAGTGCAGTTTATGTAAGCAAGCACTGACGTGCAGGCACGTTGATAACTGATTAAAAATCGCTCACCTACATCTGCACATGGGAATATTTAGCTCACATGAACACTGATCTGCTTCTGCTCTTATGTCTGAATTTATTGACTCTAAATGATAAGGGAGACAAAAGTTAACAAATCCTAAACGTTTTACCTTCAGTAGCTGCATTAGATTTGATTTCAGCAGTTACAAAAATATACAGGAACTGGTGCTGCTGCAGACTGATTCTATCACTGAAGGCAGGCACTCAGACCACTGGTGCCACCTGAGACTCTTCCAGCCATTAATTTTTTTGCAGTACACCAAATATATTTTTTTAAAATCATAGAATCACTAAGGTAAAGACCTCTAAAATCATCCAACTGCCCACCAACCACCAGTATTTCCCCACGAACAACATTCCTTAATAGCACATCTTCAGTTCTTGAACACCTCCAGGGACAGTGACTCCATCACCTCCCTGGGCCAATGCCCAACCACTCTTTTGGAGAAAGTTTTTCCTCCCCTGGCATAACCTGAGGCCATTCCCTCTCATCCTATCACTGTTACCTGGGAGAAGAGGCCGACCCCCATCTTCCCACAACCTCCCATTCAGAGCACTGTGTGAGGTCTTCCCTGAGCTTCTCTTTCCAGACTGACCCATCCCATTTCCCTCAGTCATTCCTTCTAAGACTTGTGTCACAGACCCCTCACATCTCCATTACCCTTCTCTAGACATGCTCCAGGGCCTCAATGTCTCTCACTTATGTCATAACTAGAGACATTCAGAGGCTCCACTGCACCAGTGTAAGGATTCCTGCTGAGTGCAATTAAAATTTGAAGGAAAAAAAAAAAGAAGATAAAATATTTTCCAGAATCTACTCTTCAGAAAGTGATACATACAAGTCAGAATGTTGTATGAATACAAGCCCATTTTTTTTCTTCTGAAATTGACATATAAGTCAGTGGTACACAGCAGTTCTCTACAGCTTTTCAGCTAATTCACTAAAGAATGGCAAGAACCACCTCCATTTCAGTAGTAACATCCACACCTTGGTTCTCATGGCTAAGTTTTGTTTCCTACTAGTCTCTGGAGTACTTGTTAGTGTGGACTTCACAAATCTCTCCATCTCTCACCACCAAACATCAGAGAGAGAACGCTGTTTTGCACAGGAAATGATGATAAGACCCCGCTGCACGCTACACATACCAGGAGAACAGGATGTTGCACTTGGGATTCCACTGAAATATGTTATTCTGTTGGAAAGAAATGAGGTTCTTCATCTTTGTTTGGCACACGAGTGCCAAAATCCAGGATGGATGTTGAGAAGCTTAATGACACGCAAGAACATTTTTCTGGGACAATGGATATCTGACCCTGCTGGGAGAGCAAGGTGACAATTATTTTTGTCCTTTTCTTTGTAGGGGAAGGGGGCTGTACAATTTGAGTTCAAAATTGAAAAGCTGTTGAAGACAAAAAATGACATCATCAAAATGTTCACTGAGATACTGGAACCGACAATTTTAGGCTTCCTGACTCCTGTGTACACACAGGCAGAAACAGGATTACATCAGAACATAGAACATAACACACCTACTAATGAAGGTGACATAAAATCCTACAAGTACAAAAAACAAAACAGGAAATTGTATTAAAGTAAACAAAAAACCCAAAGTGAAACAAGAACAGGAAGCCATTAGCTGCAAGTCTTGAGGAAAAACAAGAATGTTAGATTCTTTTCATTCCTGTTAACAATTTAGATAATGTCCAAACTGTGGGCACAACTGCTCTCTTTATTATCAGCTGCCAAGGAGGATAGATGAAGATGCAAACAAAAGGGACCATTAGAGAACTGACGTAACTGAGCATGAGAACCCATCTCCTTATTTAAGTAATTTTAAAAAAATAATAATATAACAGCAGCGTTAGTCTAATCAGTGTCAACATTTAAGAGGCTGTGATTAATTTGACGTGCTCTTACTCAGTTAACATGAGACTACACCAGACAGAATACTCCTCCCAAGGACTCTCTCACTGATCATATTAAGAAGTTAACTTCTTCTTGCATATTTAAAGCTGAATCATGACAGACCCTGTAAGTTATAACCTGGCTATGAGCAGTGCTCAGCCTCACCTACCTTTACTCAGACCTCCAACTAAAGGAAGTCAGCACAGAGCAGACAAATCCAGCAAGAGCTTTACTACAGAAAAGTATAAAACCGTCTTATAAATAGTGGGCTGAGAACAATATGGACTCAAGCCCAGTCTAAATTAAACATCTCATTTTTAACTCATTGCCCTCTCAGAGATGTTCTGGACTTAAATTTACTTACAACAGGAGAAAAAAATGCCAGATATTTCTTCTCTGCAAGAATTTCTGATGAAAATTGTTTAGAAATACAGCAAGTGGCCACTGAAAGGCACTGAACCAACCACATTACTTACTGATAAGCCTTACCACACCTACACAAATTATTCATGTGAAAAATCAGACTTCATTGGGACCTTTGTATGCACATAAGTATTTGCAGACCCTGGAATCAAAGTCAAATGCTGAGGAAAAAACCCTTATGCTAATATTTATACATAGATGCATATAATCAAATAGGGTGTGACAACCTAAAGAAGTCGTAAAGCTATAAACTGAGCTCCAACATTACTCCTATCTTCAGAAGAGAAGGATAACAAACAACTTCCTCACATGTGTCTCTGAGACATAATCCAGATCTAATCAAAACTATCTGGGAACATTGGTCATCATTAAAAACCATTAGGCCACATCAGTCCTCTGCAGTGGAGCAGCTGATGCATCTGATACTGTTGCCTGATTCCTCCATTAGTATTTTTTATTTTCTTTGAGGAAGAAGTATTTGAATGTGCCATTTCAAAATGAAGGATCTCAGACAAACACAGCCTTTATAGCAGAACACCCATTTGGACTTTGGTTTCACTGCAGTCAAGATTACTATCTTTAGAGATAGGCTATGCCAAATAGCAAGGAATTATATTTACCAAGATATGAGGATTGTAAATTCAGACTGTAAATCTAAAATAGAACCTGAAGCATACAGTGTACCTACTGCTGCTGTGAGTACAATCACTACAGCTTCACAGCAGTTGTGACCTCTGAACTCTATGCACTGTATCTTGTGTTTGTCTGTGCAATAAACTGTCTGATGCAAATTTAGCTCTGCAGTGACAGAGAAGCTACTTCACTGTCGGGAAAGAACTGCAGCAAACATATGATGCAGTTATCCAGATACAAACACTGCATGAACATTACTACAATGACCCTGCTCCATCTAACATGAAAAACGAGTAGTCCTAGCATTATCTGTGGCAAGGGAGGTTCAGG
The DNA here is from genome assembly GCF_987193195.1 of Phasianus colchicus. Classification (NCBI taxonomy): domain Eukaryota; kingdom Metazoa; phylum Chordata; class Aves; order Galliformes; family Phasianidae; genus Phasianus; species Phasianus colchicus. Next base: position 10,062,366 of record NC_143444.1, read on the forward strand.
TCTGACATGAGTAAACAGTTGTGCTCCAAAAGAGTGGCGATACACTGGGATGGGTTGCCCAGGGAGGTGGTGGCATCACCATCCCTGGAGGTGTTCAAGAATCGTTTAGATGTTGTACTGAGGGACATGGTTTAGTGAGGAAATATTGGTGGTAGTTGGACAGTTGGACTGGATGACCTTGGAGGTCCTTTCCAATCTTGGTGATTCTACATATAGAAGCTGCAAAACAACTGTCTGTGAGATAAAGGCCACTTTACTTGTTCTTCCAATTTGAGTACTTTGTTGGTATTGAGCTCCATTTTTCAGCTCTGATGTCACAATTCTAATTCCAGCATCATCTCATTTACAACCACTGCTGACTTCCCCTCACAACAGAAGACCCGATCTCTGCAGCACACCAAGCCCTGTCATTTACACCAGATTCCTTCCTTTCAATGGGACACAGCTTTTACCATTTTTGGTATCCTAAGTCTACGTCAAGCTCTTTGTGCATTTAGTCAGATTTCTGTTAAGTAACACAGACACTACTGTTAATACTGTTTTCAGTGGCTTCAAACTGCTAGCAGATGGCACAGCATGCAGCTTTAAGTGATTCATGAAACATAAAAAGGATAACAATCTACTGGAAGTGTCTCATCCAGCTTCAAAGCACTGGATTTAGATTCCAGTTACACAGAATTCGGATTTCATTGCATCATTTCAAGGGTAAACGACGTGTTGTTTTTTCTTTCCTCTCTTCTTCCCTTCCCACCACATTAACATCCTAGGGGCTGGGCCTCCAGAGCCAGACAGAGATTACAGCGTTCAATATGAACACATCAAAAACTGTTTCTGAAATAGTCAGCCAAGGATTTTCTTCTGGCTTTGGCTTCCGTATTTGTATTTCATGATAAAGTTACAGTTGCAATACTCCATGAATATAATACAAAACGTAACTGGGAGTTCATATCCCATTTGGTAATTGGCAAAGAAAGAGAAATATGGAATTCAACTCTCCCACATATTAAACAGGGCGGAGTATGTAAATGAGGTATCCAACTTGACTAGGTGCTTTGTAGTTGTGACTGCTCCTTTAAGGAAGGTATTGAGGACTGTCTCCACAGCTGGGATAAATAGCCAGGTGGAAACAGAAGCTGGAGAGCAGCATCTGTAATAGAGAGCTCACCAACAGTCCCCCCCCTGCAGTTGCTGCACTGATGAAGCTGCCAAGTGGCTGGAGCACAAGCACAGCACCAGGTGAAAGAAGAAAAGATCAACGTCTAGAAATATATTAAGTTCCAGAGACCAATCTGACTTGGCAATTGCTAGGAAACACGGAAGCAGGAATCAAAATATTAACCTAAGAATCAGGACAGTGTCAACAGAAAGCAATCCTAACACAGTTTTGCATGAAAGTCCCACAAACACTTGAGGATTGAGACTTCTTTCGATATGTGCAGATTTTTTTTTTTTAAATTTGATTAGATTTCAGTGTATGCTTCCATTTGAGCCAGCTCAATGCAGGTGGTGGGAGTTGGGCAGATGTGCAGAGGTGTGCTCAGGAAGCCCCAGGGGCAGGCTGAGCTCCCAGGCTGGGGATTTGGGGAAGCAGCCAGCAGACTTGGCAGCAGTCTCACTGCCAGTCACAGAGTTCTGCAATACCTGGCAAGGTGAGCAGCATGGATCCAGTGATGGTGGCCAGCCTCAAGCATGGTCCAGGCCTTCTGACATCAGATGAGGCAGGTCAGTGCTGAGCCAAGATGTTGTACCAGAAGGTAAGAGTCAGGATTAGGTCTGCAGACAGCAGCAAGGGTGAGGCACCAGCAGCAATCACCAAGCAAGGTCTGGACACAGCAACTGGGTAGGTCTGAGGTCAAATCAGAAAGTCAGCCAGTGGATCAGAGCCAGGTTGGGTCAGTAAGACAGCCAGACACAGGAATGGCTGCAACACAAGGACCTTAGGTGTAGTAATGACAGGGAAGGGTTATAATGCCCTGGGGGCCTTGGCAAGGTGATTTTTTTTGTTGCACAGCATCAAAGGCAAGTCAAATGTATTAATTTAAATGCACTTCATCACACTGAGTGAAAAAATAGAATATTCTTCTTAAATTAGCTGAAGCATAAAAGGAAGACTAAGATTCTACCTTTGATTTTTTTCTCAGTGGTAAGATTTGATTTTCGAATAACTTTGGTTGCTGTTTGCGTATAAGACATTTCTTATCCCAAATGATTCCTACAATACAACAATTCTCAGAGGGAAAAGAAGGAACTCATCACACTGCAAATATGGCTTAGATGCATTCATCATATCCTTCTTTTAAACCCGTATCAATTATCTGCTTCAGTACTTCAACGTTGCTTTAATCGATCAAAGCTGTGGGTGACATTTCTGGTATCTCAAGTATTTACCATTCATTCCAACCAGGAATTTACAGTGAAGTGCTTAATGGGAGCTTTCATGAATGACGGAAATACCTTCAGTTAAGCAACAACTAAACAGATTTCCCAGGCTAAACCAAATTTTCTGGTTGTTTCTATCGAACATCTTTGTTTCGTTTGCCAGTGGGAAGAAGATTATTGTAAGCCTAATTGGTGATTTATTATGAGTCACAAGAAGTGAATCAAATCTAATGGAAAATGAATCACATACCACAGCGTTATCCATTATTACTACTTCCTCAGGCTAAATTTCTTGCTGATTATGGAATTCACTGATGTTTTTATTGTCCTGTCTGATTCTCACATATTTCAAACATCCTAAGAGGTTTAGATCCTTCGTTACCTAACATCATAAACTTAATGGAAACTACTGCAGCAGATGCTAACAGAACTTGCTTGTGTAGAAACAAACTGCAGAACATTCATGTAACAGCTTACTTCAAACACGGAGCTGCTTGACGTAAAAGTAAAGAATGAATTTTTAAAAGTCAAAGCTAAAGGGCCATGCCAAATATTCACCAGAATAAAAGCCATGCTGTAAGATGTTCAGCACTGCAGAAAACTGTAAAATGAAGAAGTTGAGGCTGTAAATATTGAAAAGCTACTCAAAGGAACAGCATAGCAAGTCTACAGGTCCAACTACATCATAACAAGACTATAGGTTCCAACTACATCTGAAAAGCACCCTCAAAACTCATGAACTGAAAATAAGTGAACAGATAAATCAATAAGTATCATAGGATTACCATTTCTAAATATTATTACAACCAAATTTATTGCATAGGTCTTCATTATCCACAAAAAGTCTAAGTCAAATAATTGCCTCAAAAGCATTTCAGGCCATACAGACAGATCTCTCAAACATACTCACGTGGGAAAAGCCTACACGACACTGAATCGAAGGGGCACTCAAGTGGCTCTGAAGAACAGCAACCTACATCCCATCCACCAACACACTGCACATCCAAAGACTTCACTTACATGAAAACTGGAGTCGCAATTGCAGTTCATTTACTGATCATCAGGTGAGGTGGTTTTCATCCAAATTTTCTCCTTTCTTCTGGGGAGAGAAAACGAAAGAAGTAACCCATGGCTTCTATATTAATACTTCCTTATGCTTTCTCACTATTATTCCCAAATTTGTTTTACTATCTTATTTCAAATCTCCCCAACTTCCCTTGCTAGAACCAAGAAATAGTTTCTTTTTTAGCTGAGATCCCATGTTATGAAGTCAGAGATGATGAGATTTAGCAAGAATATTTGCAGCCTATGTATCTATTCTGGTTCTGGCATATTGACCACTGGTGTATCAGCTGCTTCCACGAAGGAGAAATGATATGAAGAACAATTTCATTTTCCAAAAAAAAAAAAAAAGGAATTTCTCTTTTCATGTAGCAGCACCTAAGCTCCCACACACATCACTGAATGAGCATGTATTTATTTTCTCCTTGGACTAGTAAGTAACTCACACTTCAAGGCATAACTGCTAACTAATTGTCTTAAATGGAATCAAAGTTAGTAGCAGTAGTTCATGTAAAAGAAGTTCTTAAAGTATGAATTGTAAGCACACTGACCATTTCAGGATTTAAAGTAAATATATAACGCCTGAAACAAGGGGGGGAGATGTTTAAAAGACAGTAAGGAAAAGCACAGATCCATTAGTAACTGCCACCTGTTAGCTGAAGAACACTATTAAGGAGGACTAACCCCAAGTCTGTATGGCTACACACACAGTATGGTCAGCCTGCTTGCAGCAATGCAAAGAACCTGGAGTACCAAAGTTACTGCATTCACGTGTTGGGTTTGTTTCCTTTCATCAGTTTATTAAACCAGATGAGATGGCAGAAGGAGCTGCACAGACATTCTTCCTACAGTGGGCTTCCACGGTACAAGCAGAACTGTACAGAGACACACAGATGAGTTTCAGGTATCTGTGACATTCCTGAGCACCTTTGCTGTTCATTCCTCAGCACAGTGTGGGATATCCCCCAAAGCAGGATAGAGGGACCCTCTATCGCAGAAGGCAAGCAAGTAGAAGCTCTCTCAGTAGCACACAGACAACGTTAAGTAACAGTCTCTATCAGTTCCTGTCGAGTGGGACAGTAATGTCTGTCTCATTTCCATGTAGCAACATTTTATCAACATCTAGGCTTTTCTTCACGTAATCAAGCAAGTGTACCTCCTACTATATCTCACCCACTCTCTTCTTACCAGAAAGTTAGAGAGATATGTGAACATAAATGACTCTGTCACTCCTAGGGCTATTCTAACCACCTCCATTCCTCTTCTCCCTCCATCACCAGACCACTGCCAGGATTAAAGTCACAGCCCAACCGGCTACAGCTTTCTGGGAGTATCTCACAGATGTATACAGTCCCTAAGAACACAGACCTGGTGCCTCATCACTCTGGGCAGCAGCTCCCTGCTCTCCAGTAAGTGTGGTATAGGGCTGGGGTCAGGATGACATTTACACAGTGGAGCAGGGAGAAAAATGAAAGAAATTGAAGCTTCAGCTCTAAGTCTTCCTTTTTTCCCCTCTAAAAGCAAACTGCACTTTCAGCAGTAATCTAGGAAACACTAATCATGTTTAGAACACTTCTTAGAAGTCTAAATGTGGCAGTGCTAAGTAAATACTTGCATGAAACTTCCTGAAATGCTCTATACATTTCTGAGGAATTGTGAAACAATCAAATGTGTTACCAACCAGTAATTGGAATGAAAAAGAGAAGGATGCAATAAAAAGCTCATTTTCTCCCACTCTTGGAAAACAGTTTTTCCTATTGCAAAGGAAAACTTCTAAGCTGTGATTCTACTTAACTGCAATGAGCCAAGTCAGATGCATCCCAGCTGTTCATAAAGGCACTATTAATACTATGGCAGCATAATGAACATGCATTTTCACTCAGGATTTGCTCTTTGCTTTTCCATCAGCATTAACAGCACAAGAGCTGAACAATAGCTTTATAAGGATAGGAGACAGCAAATATCAAACTGCTTGCTCTTACCTACTTTGCATTGTCCAGTAAGGACAGGGTTATCTGACTTTTTATTATAAAAACATTTCTGGATGATTGCTGTGAAGAAAGTGACACACTTCTGCGTGTGCTTGCAGGAAGTGTTTCCAATAAGAGGAGCTTTTGGATGTCCAAATAAGATAATCTTGTTCTTATGAGAAATATGCTGCACGTACTTCATGTTTTCTTGTTTAAATCAGGATACAGCAATTAACTCGGTACCACACTGCCATCAATAACATTACAGAAATTAATTTAAGTGCACGCTATTTTTCATTCACTGAACTGTACATATCAGATACTGATAAAGCTGTAGAGGATTACTTAGCTACTATTAGAGATGTGTCCTAGCAAGTCGCTATTTGTAGAGTTAAAAAAAGTCAACGGATGTAAATAAAGTGTAAACACTGCACAAAATATGGAAAATACTTGCCTATCGTTGCAAAACATTCAACTGTAAACTTGCAAAGTGCCTTCAGTATAATAAACTCTATTCGATGTTATTAATAGAGGGAAGTGAGACCATCTGGAGCAGACAAAAAGACTCCATGGTTGAACTGTTTTACTTCAATACTTGCAGTTATTAGATACAACAGAGAAAGCTACTTAGGGATAAAGAATTACATAGGTTGGTCCCATGTGACTTAAATACATACATACACACATACCTCCTCTCTATTCACTTCTTCCTAAGCATTTACAAAGCCTTCCACTTATGTTCTCCATTTACGCAACTCTCAAAGTCTTGCTACTGGCCCAAGGTGAGATCTTTGGAATTACCACTAAAAGAAATTAAATAAAACATGATTTTACCTCGTGTTCATTCGTTCATGAGTACAACACCAGAAATCTTGTAAGGACTCCTTGTACTTGATTCATGGAAAATAAATCAATCCACTGTTAACAGAACACACAGCATACTTCAGTATTATGTTCAGCATCACTTGTCAAGGTAACATACATGCTGTAAAAGAAAGGAGGAAAGCTTTCTGCAGGAACAGACTGAAAGAAGCAGCAGCAATAAAGTATTTTACTTATGTGTGTATGAAACAGACAGTTCTTCAATGCAGCTCTCCAGAAATAAAGACAAATTTGCCTCCTACAACAGTAGGCTTAAGTTACACGTAGCACTTCTAGGAGATGAAAGTGTTTAAGCAGTCATTTCCCAAAAAGCTCCTGCCTTCACAGGTGACTTTCAAATAACCATACCAGAGCACCCAGAGACCCCACATGCCACACTGTCTGCCTCCACAGCAGCTGCAGAATGAATCAATCTGCTACTTGCTTTAAGAAGCTGATATACCAATGTATATGTACGGGTGGCATTACCATTTTCTCTGCAATATCCTTTAATTAAACAGGATGCCATGAAGTTTAAAGAAAAGTCAGATAAGCTCATTTGTATTACTAGATGAAGGTGTCAGCTAAGAATAATTTGTCAGCATTTTAGATGCGGCAATCAGGCATGCATTGACACCCATTCTAACCACATAAACACACTAGGCTTGTATACATCTGCTTGTTGGTTTTTTTTTTTTTTTTTTTTGGTTCTTTTTCTCTCCCTTCACCTGTACCCCAACCACCTTGAACCAACCCATCCTATAATACTTTGCTTTTGCTAGGGGGTAACTTAAACACTTCATCTTCCTATAACCAAAATAAATTTTACTTGGAATAATGCAGTGGGAATAATCGTTTTCCCTAAAGCAATAACTGAGCACTGCAGTACATTGGCATGTCTGACTTCATAGTGAATACAACAGGATTTTGAAGGAATGATTCAGGTCTGGTTGATGGGTTAGCTCAATACAGTTACTTTTAGAATACAGCAGTAACTGAACATCTTAATAAGGATTAGAAGATCCCAAACATCTCAGGGCAATGCAATGTTCTTTGCTGCTGAATGAAAGGCTATAGGGCTTCTGCTACATGGATCGCCAGGGTGTGATGTTACTGGCGTTTGATTTTCAGTACTTACTTTATTAAGTATCATTTTAAATTATAACTTCAATTATTTTACCACTTTCATTAGCTTAGCTAACAAATATCTCCCACTGCAGTTTATCATTGCACCATGTCACTCGCTAGAATGTCAGTGGAGGAGAATGGAAGTTGAAGATTAAAGACAAACCTAAATCAGGATATTAACAAATATTCCACATTATTAAATTTAGCACTGGCAGCCAGAGCACAGCACGGCGAGATCACACTGAAATCTGACAGTGGGTTATTATAATCTTAGCAAGAAGGAGACTGCTGACCTCTTTTGAAGGACAACAACATAATGGTAAAGCAGAATTCTTCACAGAAATCGAACTTGGTGTTCACTACCACTGTGGTCACATTTCAGTTTTGACTCCCCACTGTGTGTTTATCCTAGAAAAATGCACAGGCTTTGAAATTTATCAAAGCCCAAACCTTGACCCACTCTATCAGCAATACACATCTTAACACGGTAAGGTAGAACGAAGCCAAAAATTCTGTTTCACTCCCTCAACACTTTGTCAATTTATCAAGTTTATACGCAGCTTTACATCCCTGCTATTCTAAAAACAAGCTGCAGACAAATAATTACCCTTAAATCCAAGACGTATATTATGAAAGGTGGTTTTACAAACGTGGCAAAAATTGTCTGAGGTTATCATATCAGCTTAGAGCAAGAAAAACAAAACAATTCTGTAGTTCAAAGACCACTAGGTTTTCAGTTGCTTTGCTTCTGCATTAAATGGCTTTTTTGTTCATTAAAAAAAGCAAAACCATTTTTCACTCGCTGGACAAAAGTTGGTCTACTCAATACACACCATGTTTTATTCAACTAAATTACAAAGCTTGGCTGCAATAAAAACTAGATTATTAAAAAACTAAATCCTCCTTCCTCATATACACAAGGAAACAGAAAAGGCAAACGGAGTGACTTGAATGACTAGACTTTAAATTGATATCCATTAAGGAATAGCAATATTGTGTTTTAGCAAGTATCAGAGAATGTCATGGAACAGCACTCAGACTACCACGTAAAAAAAACAGCTTGTGCAAAGAAAGTAATTTCCTTCCCCTAGCAATACTGTCAATTAAATACTGAAGTGGAGATTATTTGTACTCTGCTATTCTCATCTATGACTTACCTGATTGAAGTTTTGTACAGACATGGATCCCACATCCTTTTTTTTTTTTCCTGAAACACATTGCATCTTCCCAGCCACCGCAAAGTCTCAAGAGGATCCCTTCAGCAGTAGGAGAATGCAGTTTGCTTTACTTCTATCAAAATTTTATTCTGCCAATATATATGAAGCACCAACAGATAAGAGAATCTGTTTTGTATGGGGCTTTCCAGAAATTCTCTAGAGAACATTCTCATACAAGATCAAATGAGCTCACAGTTCAATGAAGTATAACTTTAGATAAATCAAAACTAATGCCTTTCACTGGTTTTAAGTGTCTTCCAAACAGCCTGAGGTCTTTTACTTATTTTTCCCTATTTCTTGTTCAAGCCCTTTGGAAGAACACTGGAAGTTTCCCAAATGACTTTACACACACTTTACACCAATTTTGCTTAAGTAATTTCAGACTTATGCATTGTTGCAACAACCTGTTACTATCTTTACCAAAACAGCTTGCCTGCCCTTAGTAGAAACTGAGTAGTGCTAAGAAAGTAGGAGCTTTTGCACTCCCTTTGATCCATGGAAGACAGGTCAAGTACCTTTCACTGCAACGTTATGAACAAGAACCTTCTTAACGTGTTTTTTCTTACACTGTAACATTTTCTTTGACAATTAAATTTCCTTTTACCTCCTACGGTCAATTAAAAAGTACTGTTTTAAAGAAATAACATACAAGAATACTAGATTATATCCAATACTAACACCCAAAACAACAGCAAAAAAAGTTGCAGTGCAGATACTCAGTCACAAGGTTGACAACCTTCAATACATCTTAAGTTATCGTATCCAACAACAAAGATACCACAGGAAGAAAGTTTGCCAAAATAAAAATGGGAATATTTATTATCTTTTCTACTAAAGCAATGCAGATCTGAGATTATACATTGGTCTTTGCAAATGTTTCTACTGCTAGATTTGTAGTTTTCAACTTTGTAAAAAATCAGACGTGGACTTCAAAAAACAAAGACAAAGGGCATGTCACTGAATAACTGGATAACGAGGATGAGCTCAGAACAACTGTTAGTAGGGATGAGCAAAGAAAGCTCATGCTGAGACTTAAATTCTGGCATTTGCATCATTACCATATACTCACGTGGGACAAAACGGGTACATTTTCCTTGCACATGTTTAAGCCCACTTTCCAAACATTCAGAAATCAGACTTAAATAAGGAATTTGACCAATAGAACCTAAATATTACTTAGTAGTACTACATGCACAAGATGCAAGAGAAGGAAAAAAAAACTAGACCCGTGCATACAGCATAAGACAAACTGTTACAATTGTCAAACGTGCGATGGACAAAATTTAACATTTATGAAAAGTTTTATTTGTTGTCAAGAAAATAGTTTCAGAAGCACATAGTTGTATGTATTTTGCAAGGTCATCTTCACTTGGCCTCCTGAACTTTCTTGGCGTTCTGTTTTTCTTTAGCCTAGAAAGCAAAGGGATATACTGTTAAACTCTGATGATACCAAGATCTATCTTTTGTACGTTCGACTGACTGCTCATAACATTGAGCCTTCTACACAGAACACTGCAGAAGGAAACACATTACATGTAAACTCAGATGCTTTGTAAGTATTCTACTGTAGTTTTACTACTATTTCATAAATAGGGTAGAAAAAAGAATAGTTCCCAGCAAGATTTTTGCAGATTATTTATAACCTGTTTCCAGGTTCCAACTTGAGCGATTCTATGATTCTATGAATTGAAAAGGAATATAACACACAGAATAAACAACTTAAAACCCACAGTTACTATGTTATAGTAAACTACTAGTCTATAAAAGTACTCCTCAAAACTCAACTAAATGAATTTACACATCACATTATGCACAGGTTGTTCTGAATGTAACCCCTCCTATTTACTTCCATGAAAGCCACAACAGATACAAAGACCACAAATTCTCAGCTATAAAAATGCTCTTTTTCAATACAGCCACCACCATTAGCTATGAATTTTTATTAGAGCTTGTAAAAATCTGTACCAGCAAAGGTGACCTGCTGTCGCCACTACTGAAACATTCCACCCATTGCCTCACTGTGCTCATATCCACTGTTTGGTCTCCATAAGCGTTCAATAGCATTGGTGAATGTCAATGGGTGCAATATTTTCTGCCTGGAGGGATTCTATGACACACCTTTGCTTCATACACGCTTCCATGTCAGACATCATTCTGTGAGACTGCCCCTCTGCTGTCATCTGTCATGTGGCAACAACACGTAATGGGATACTGGCAAGAAGGCTTTGCCTGTACTGCCATGCCACCAAATCTGCCTCTGATGTTATGGGCCAACATAATAAAACAGGAGGCATTATTCTCAGAGAAGCCTTTGTATTTAGCATTTTTCCCCCAACACAGTGACATTCAGATCTTCTTCAATTAGAGTTCAAAATTAGGAATATTATCTACTGCAAAAGCAGATAAGCAAGCTGGTACTACAATCTCATTATAATTCAAGCCAAGTAGTTAAACAGCCATATTTCTACATACGTTTAATAACCTTGCCAAGGTGACATACAAGCTTCAGTGAACACACTTAAATCCTAAAAGCAAATCAACATTAATACCTACATACTGTACAAAGGAGAAAGCAATTGAAGCAGTGAATCTACATCAGGACAATGAAGAGAAAATTTCAAGCCTCTAAATTACCAGAACTTTGTGCACAGGTTGCCACCTAGTGTTGATATTTAAATACATCAATAGAACAGTCTTAACAGATCCCAGGTTGGCAAAAGGAAGTCTTGTACTTACAGGCATTTAAGTAGGGTTTGTCCAGACCACAGAATAATTTAGGTTGGGAAGTACCTTTAAGATCATCTACTTCCAACTCCCTGCTATAGGCAGGAATGCCTTCCACCAGACTAGGTTGCTCAAAGCCCCATCCAGCCAAACCAATTTTAAATAAAAAAAATTCATGCCTGTATAGTAGACTGCATTTTCAAGTAGAACGTATGAAAAGTTATAGTGATAAGTTAAGAAATACTCACTTTTTCTACTAATGGTATTAACTGTTGATGTTCTGCTAGAGTCTTTAATAATTCCATGATGAAAGGCAGGTAGTTATGTTTTCTTCTAATGTTTTCAATCTAAAGATAAATTCAGAATATTAACAAAATTGTTCTATCACTAAAAGTGGATTTTCTCTTTTCTTCTGAAGACTCCATTGGAGTTTTTTTTTTTTTATTACGTTTTAGCCAGTTCAAAATAAAGTTCAAGTCAAATTTTTGAGCACATAGTGAAAAAATAAAGGTCAGATGAACTTAGTGTATAAGGCACAAACTCTCCTTAAGGACCTCAAGTGGATAACTTGAAAAAAAACGTTGACTTCTACGTAGTTTCCATAGTATTTCAAAATACAGTTAGGAAGTTTAAGCATTTTTTGGCCTCCCTATTTCATTTTTTTTGGCCTATTCTCATGCTTCATGAAGTGCATATGTTTTTGATTACTTCAGTATAGTTTCTTGATGCTACGGAGCATAATGTAGTGACACTACTCCAGAATAGGTAGCCACAACACTTTACAACACTGACAAGAAAATTAGCACAAGTACAGTAGAGACAAATACGACACTATCATTTACTAAAAAAGGGAAAAAAAATTGGTTATCCAGCTTCTAAATTTTATTTCTTCTCAAAACATTCCTTGAGAATTATTAAAGAATCATCAAAAAGTTACAAGGGGTGATTCCAGAGAAGCTTTCTCATATCTAATTTTCATTAATGTAATACGCCCTCTTAAAGGATGACGTGCTTTCAGTGCACTTGAATAAAATACTTATTTAAGGTAATGAACAACACATCAGTTGTTCTCACACTGTTATCTGCTTAAGAAAAAGATAGCAGCTAAACTGTAACAAAAAAACAAAATACCCTAGGAGAGCTTCTTCACTGAATACAATATCTGTGTGTCAAATTAGTCCAAAGACTTCCTGACTTGGCTTAATAAATAATGAACGTTAATGACAGCGATAGCTGGAAAAACTTGTATAAAAGCTCAGCAGAAAAATAAGATTAACACATGAAATTTCACATGAAATTCAGGAATGGCATGGGAACCTACATAACAAACTGTAACAGGTTACATTTCTAATACCCAAATTCCTACAGATTAATTTCAACAGCCAACCATAAACACAACAGCTGGCTTTTCCTTGCCATGTTTCCCATATTTGGATCAAAAAAGCAGAGGCAACTTACCTTGTATCTTTTTAGTTTTTGGTTCTCTTCTTCGATTAACATCTGATATTTTGCAACTTCTGACTGTATAGAACTTAACATGTTACTACTTTGATCTGTATCCATAGGTTCCTCCTTCCACAAAACAGAAAAGGTGAAGTTAATGCACTCTCTTCTTATTTAAATAAAGAAAAAAAATTGCTGTTTGAATATTCCAATTACAGCAAAAGAAAATCAATTTTGCTTATTTATGAAATTTCTGCAGTTGATTTTATATGGATTAGCTTTATTATTTGGAAAAATATAGTTCCATTGCAACAGTATATTAGCCAGGACAGACAGACACAATGATGTGGCTACCCTGTACTCAGTGCTCAGAAAGCTAACTAGATCTACAACATGCATCTCCACGTGGCACTGCACTAGACAGATGTAATCATCCTTCCTTCCTCCTTTTAGTCGACAAAGGTGGTGAATAATAAAGACATGGAACTGTTATCACAGATCTAATCCAGTGATTTAAACATTGTGATTTACCTCTGCAAGTTGTCGCTGTAATTCTGCAATTCTCTGTTCATATATCATCTTTCTGTCAGATACAATAGCCATCAAATTAAACCTTATCTCACCTTCGCTGTATCTGTAAGAGGAACAAAAAGGAAAAAAAAAAAGCTTTCAAAATCAGTGTTTTACACAAAAACTCAAAAGTCTTCTTCAGGATTTCCTTCCACTGTAAGGAAATACATTTTTGGAGCATCAGGGGAACACAGAGTCATATTAAATCAAGTTGTTGTGCTACAGATCCAATTCTGCCATGAAATAAAAATCTCAGATTAGCACTTTCCAAACTGCAACTCCTAATAATCTGTTCTCCCAAGATACTATTATTCCTGTATGCTATCACAAAAAAATAAGTATTTGAAGCTATATTCCAAAGCAGAAAGAGGAGGCAAATAACAACAAAAAAACACCATGAGAACAAAACCCAAAGGGCATGGCTGACAAGAAAAACTGCACAAGAATACTGCATGCAATATTTGTACTTTCTCAGTATTGTTACTGGCTATAAAGTGTTGGAGACTTACATGATGTGAAAAATACATTCAGCAGTAAAATTAGCAGCCCTTTAAGAGCATAAATCCTGAAAATGTGATTCGACATTAGGTTTGGTGTATCAAATGAAAGACTTAAAGTAGAAGACTTCAAAAGTTACTTTCTAAAAATGGCATAAAATAGACTCTAACAACTTCAGTGCTGCTGCACCTTGGAGTAAGCTGTGAAGCTGAAGAAATTCCAGATGAATTCTTCTAGATGAAATTTCCACACCAAGCCACGTGCCTAAGGTTAATTTTCTATAAATACCACCTATACGGATGTATTTATTAGCTGGTGTTTTCAATTATAAGTGCATCCCCAAACATTATCAATGGTAACGAACGTGAGTTTTCACTTGCAAAGACCCACAGCCATCTAACACATTAAATCTTGCTCTTTTTCAAAGTACTAGCAGCATCTCTCTTCACTACAGATACCTACTTTGACTAACCACACTGGAGCACAGCATATTTGAGACTTAATTATTCATCATATTTGGCTCATGCTGGGCAATAAGTTCTGAAGTCACACACTGATACACACATAAAGGGATGCACAAGCTTCATTCCTTAGAAATTCAGTTGAAAGCCTTTAATCAAAGGAAATCAAGAATAAAGAATTGTTTTCTTTCTTTTTACATGTATCTATATAATGAGTTCTATTTTAAAAGCATCACAATCATTTACTTTTGTATTCGTTTCTCTATGACAGGCCTCACAGCACTTATCCAGTCATCTTGATTGCATGAACCTAGGAAAAAAAAAAACCAAATTAAAAAAATATCACTCCAGGCCATGACTCAATGGTTCCCATACAAGTACAGTGAGAAAAGATATTGGAGACAGAGTATGGAATACTGTGAGATATAGTGAGAAGACACTAAAGGAAGTGCAAAAACACAATTGGTATCATAGAGCTTTTGAAGATGCAAGATGTTACACATACCACAAAGCTAAGCAAGATCACAAAATATGAAATAGGAACTCTAACAGAGCAAAATTAAGCTAAAACTAGCTATACTTTAATATCATTCGGAAATTATTTGCTATGCATGGGGAAACAAGGGCACTGTGTAAGTGTCAGATGTGTATGGGGTCTCACCCATATACAGCTATACACAAACTCTCACAAAATAAAAGGACAGGCTACAGCCTGGGGAAAAAAAAAAAACATCCTTGAAAATATGACATGGGAATTGTTACCTTGGGTGACAGTACCACAAACAAAAAACAATGTTGCAGAAAAATTCTACCAAAAGGGACTGCATATTACCAGTAAGGAAAGACAAAAGCATTACATAGTTCTAACAGTTGTGTTTGCTTGTTTGAAGAGACACTGCACAGAACAACCTATTATCTTACACAGGAAGAGAAAGCAGGAGGAAAAATGGATCTTCTGATCAACAAAAATACAATATAAATTGCTGCAAAGTAGTATGTGCCTTAATTGAATATTAGGAAACCTGTAAGTAATTCTTTAAACAACACATAACCAACTTGTTTCAGCAAGTTCTGAAAATCCTTTGTTTTAACAATAAAACAAAATGCTACCTAAATCAATTGGTCCTTCCCTTAATCCATCCAGCTCATACAGCCGTCCATTAACAGGAACATAGCTTACAAAGTGAAATGCATCTTCTTCTTTTGCTGAAGACTTTGCATCAAATTCAAACATCTGCTGTCTGCAAAGAACATGTAAAAATAAATAAATCAAAAAATCAGATGAAAGGGAATTTGCATGAATTCTTCCTAGCTGGAAAACATGTAAAACACCTGCTACCTGGCAAAGCTGTTGTGAACTTGTCGAATCACTTCGGAGTTGCTTAGTGCCAAGCCTTTCATCTGAAATTGAGTAACAAAATTGAATGGTAAGCCTACATATAAAAAGCCCTATTATTTAAAATACAGGAAGTAGTGGGTACTTACCGCAGCATCAAAACTCTGTGAAAATTCTTTAAATTCTGACAAAGTCTCTCCCAGACGGATATCCTGATGAGCGCAATTTAACAACACACTTACTATGGCTTGAGTAGCACAAGCATTATTTATCACCTGGAAAAAAGGACAAGAGTTTATAACTTGCTCAGTATCAGTGACAAAAGTATAATTCATATTTGGCAACACTTCTGATTACACACACTTTCCTTGCTGAGTCACATTACAGCTTCACTCTAAAAATATGACAGCAAACAGTCTGAGCAGCTACAAAAGCACCGGTGCCGAAGGCACAAATAAAATGAATACTGAGTGGTTGTTGTATATTATTCATTGATTAAAGTAGTATTTCACACACTCTGCTTAGAAACTGTCATTCTATGATTCACTACTTCCACTTTTTGTCCTTTATTAAAGGATAAAAGGAGATAAATCAAACGAGAACGCTCTGATTTTAGTGGTCATTCCACTAAAATAGCATTCAGAGTGAACTACTCAGACTATATTGTATTTACAGCAAAAAAAAAAAGTCATCCTTGTAAAGAGTTTCTTTTGAATGATCAGAATTCCCAAAGGAATTAAGAGCCCCCAAAAAAATTTATATGGGGGTAATAAAACATGTAACAGGATCTCTCTCTCTATTTTTTTTAAGAAATGATGCAGGATAAAACATATCAAATATCCAAGGGATAAGCTAATAAAACTTACAGGTGTTTTGACATATAAAGACTATACTTCTAGAGACTGTTTTGATAAAGAAAGAGCCATATGAAAATTTAGATTTTATCCTTGTTAATTGGCAATACATCTACCCTTTTGAACCAGTTACTACTTTGTACAACTGTTTCTTAAATCTGTGCTTAATATTCCACCGTTAGAAAACACAATCAAAACTCTTCATATTTCAGCAATGCCTTTAATGTGTTTTTTTTTTTTTAATAATATCCACATTAAAATACAGTATAAAAGAATACAAAAGTGACTATAATACAATAAAGTTATGAGGTTACAATACAAGACATCTCAGTTTTTTCCTGAGGGAAATACAGGCTAGGAAAATTAATGTTTTTTGAGCCAGGAGTCTATTTTGCAATTGAAGATGATAACCTTTAGGACTGGCAGAAATGACGTTGATGGGGCTGCAAACGCAAAATCACTTCCAACAAGAAAGGAGGAAAAAGAAAACTTCCCCTCACACCAACAAACAACTTATCACAATCAAAACCAAATTCTCACTGATTGCAAACAATTGTAGTACAGACATCAAAAGTGGGCAGAATAAATCAGGCAACGTGTCTGCCTGTTAACCTCCACAATCCTTTGCACTGCCATTCCTACTCCAGAAACGGCTTCAGAGACATTACTTGTTTCCATCTTCAAAGAAATCCAACTATGTTAGCACTACATGCTGTATTAAATACACTTCATGGTATTCAGATTAGATGTCCGTAGTGCAGATCATGAAGTAAAAACAAAACACTTCCTAGTTTAAGGAAAATCTGGTTGTCTTAAGTTATAGCCACATGAGTCAGAATAGATTACAGAAATTGAGGAAATTTAAATAGACTGCAGGCATGCAAGATAATGGCTGGATTTCACACAATTATGTAATAATTGAGCACAGAGGGGAGTCAATCTAAGGCAGTGAAGCAATGAACAGTAGCAGAACAAAATTAAACAACAGCCTAACAGAATGACATAATTCCAAAGAACTACTATTATAACAAGGGAAAGAGAACCAAGAACTGACAGTTGCCTGTCGTATGACATGGGAGTGGTTTCAGACAAGGCTGCAGAACTTCAGGATGAAATCAGGAAGATCTCCTGTACATTACAGAGAGCTAATCTGAAACAGTGGCATAAACATGGTATTAAATAAGCTGACAGAGAAAGGCAGAAGAAGTAGAGAAGACAGTAGTGATCCCTGTGGTAAAGAGCATGCTATCTGAATGAACGGACACCACAGCTATCTTCCACCTATAGAATAGGATCTAATAAAGATCATGAAAGGCAGAGAATGCTCTATATGATGATCCTTATTGAAAAATCAAGATGGAACAGGTGCTCTGACAGACCATCAATCCAACAGCGAATTCAAAAAGGGAAAGGAAAGTAAGAGAGGGGTTTTGAGTCCAGACGCAAATCAGCTCAGAAACTGGATCAGCTGGATAAAGGAGCTTGAAATAACAGCAAAAACAAGCTTAACATGGATTAGTGGCCTCATTCAATATCTGCCTTTCAGCATAAACAAACTCTGTATTCTAACTACTCTATGAATTAGTCCGCTTAAGTGTACAAGAACAATGTTAAACTATCCTGTCTTACTGCTGCAAAACACAGAATAAATGCAGATCTTAGACCAGTGTTACTGAAATGGAAACATATTACAGAACTACAAATGCTCTCCAGAACTGCAAGGCAGGAAGAATAAGCAGCAGAAAGATTTCCATGCGTGAATCAGAAGGTGGTGCAGATGGTAGATGTAATAAGGCAGGACTTCTGGGGGGAAGGACTTGATCACTTGAGGTCTATTCCAACCCCTGCAATTCTGTGACATTCCTAGACCTAGGCAATGTGAAAGAAGTACCTTGGTGGAGAGTAGAAGAGATCTTAGTACCTATGGTACACAAGCGCAAGGCTTGTTACAGCACAGCATTCTAACAGAGCACACAGCCAGGCCAACATTGCTACACACCCACCCAGTACATGATTTTAGGGAGAAACGGTGAGGATACCCATCTACTTTAATTTCCAGTGTATTTCTGTGACTTAAGGTGTCTCAGCATACACTGACAATATTTTCTACTTTTTATATTGCATGACAGTATATGCAGGTTGTCCTAGAAAGATTTTTCAGCCTGATTTTTAGAATTTTCTGCTTTTGCCCGGGAATCCCAACACTTGCCTGAGTATTTTCTATCCAGAAAGCCCTGGAAAGGTTACTTAAATCATCAATATTCAGGATTCCAACTTAAAGCAGACACGCATTTTTGAAACCCCCACAAATATCTGTGTACTCAGATGTGAAGCCAGATTCCAACATACAAGAAAAGTGCTGTATCACCAAGCAGAGCTTAGCTTACAACAAACCACTGCAAGGACATACCTGAACATGTTATTTTGTTATACTTTTTCACTAAAGACTCAAAATTTCATAAGCAGGCACCTCTGTCTAAAAAACCAGTTGAAGTTTCTGGGTCAGTTTAAGGTTGCACTACTTTAAGATCACAAATTACATTCAGTTGATGGACTAGCTTTAAAACAAACAAAACCACACCTTTAAGCAACCTTGTGCTGTAACTGGTAATATAACTGGCAGATTACAAGACTTCACTTAGAAGAAGCACATTACAAAACAGTAGGTTGGATAAAGTCCAGTATAAAAGAATTGGGCATTAGGACTAAGTTCTGAAACTTATTCCTGTTTAAAACTCCTATTTAAGTCATTCTTTGGAATAAAAAACATTGTGTGTGTGTGTGTGTGTGTGTGTGTGTGTGTGTGTGTGTGTGTGTGTGTGTGTGTGTGTGTGTGTGTGTGTGTGTGTGTGTGTGTGTGTGTGTGTGTGTGTGTGTGTGTGTGTGTGTGTGTGTGTGTGTGTGTATGTGTGTGTGTGTGTGTGTATGTGTGTGTGTGTGTGTGTATGTGTGTGTATGTGTGTGTATGTGTGTGTATGTGTGTGTATGTGTGTGTATGTGTGTGTATGTGTGTGTATGTGTGTGTATGTGTGTGTATGTGTGTGTATGTGTGTGTATGTGTGTGTATGTGTGTGTATGTGTGTGTATGTGTGTGTATGTGTGTGTATGTGTGTGTATGTGTGTGTATGTGTGTGTATGTGTGTGTATGTGTGTGTATGTGTGTGTATGTGTGTGTATGTGTGTGTATGTGTGTGTATGTGTGTGTATGTGTGTGTATGTGTGTGTATGTGTGTGTATGTGTGTGTATGTGTGTGTATGTGTGTGTATGTGTGTGTATGTGTGTGTATGTGTGTGTATGTGTGTGTATGTGTGTGTATGTGTGTGTATGTGTGTGTATGTGTGTGTATGTGTGTGTATGTGTGTGTGTGTGTGTGTGTGTGTATGTGTGTGTGTGTGTGTGTGTGTGTGTGTGTGTGTGTGTGTGTGTGTGTGTGTGTGTGTGTGTGTGTGTGTGTGTATGTGTGTGTGTGTGTATGTGTGTGTGTGTGTGTGTGTGTGTGTGTGTGTGTGTGTGTGTGTGTGTGTGTGTGTGTGTGTGTGTGTGTATTTCCCATATTTGTATTCCATTACTGAAAATCTTTATCTGATTTTGATCAGGTACATTGCAGGTTCACCTCTTATGATGTTATCTATAATCTCAAGTTTAGCCTTAACATAGATATTTGGTCTATTTTAACGTTACCAAATTGTTAGTGTCAAAGAACAAAAGAATTGAGTTTGTAGACAACTGTAGCATTGAAAACACTAAAATAAAGTAGCACACAATATGCTCCAATTAGTAGCACAAAGATAGCGAGAAAACTTTGATTTGTAGTTAACAGTATCATTAATAGGATCCTGCTTCTGCAGGTGCAGATTTCCTCCCTGATTAATTTACTGTTTTACTATCACAACTGTAGTGTTCTACCATCACAGTGCAGCATAAAATAAATACACTGCACAAAATAAAGGCATTATGCCAGTATTTCAGTAATAAAATCTGAAGGGGTTATTAGAATAATAAAAAAAATCTTAGTAAGAAAGTCTACAGCAATGGCCTTATCTTCTGTCAAAAGATGCTTTCACTTCTACACTGATCTGCACAGAACTCTGCTATTCTAAACAGTGCTGACAACAACTAAACACATTGAGTGGTACAATCACATAACCACTGCATGTAAAAATAATGGCAAGGGCCTACTTATGCAACACAGAAATCAGGAAAATCAGAGTTAAGGCTGAAATTGGATCCTTAACTCACCTCATTGTGCCTAGGTATCCTAGCTCAAAGGGTATGTAAGACCATCCAGAGTTCTCTGCCCTCAAATAGAGGACCAAATCATACCTAGGCATAACAGGGAGGCCAAATTTAAGATGAGTGTGCATAAAACTGACCAGTAAAAAAAAACCCCAAACCATTTAATAAGCATGCAGACTCCACAAACTTGAAAATTTAACTCCTCCCTCCCTCCCAACATACTCATGATTTAATGTCAGACAACTTCAGCATTAAGAATTCAGCAACCATATTGGCATGGAAGTGGGTAAGACCAAACCATGAGCATGTAAAAGCTTCTTACAAAAATAGTTTCTTAATACAATTTTGTAAGCTTTTTCTTTGCTGGAAACAGTGTTAGAGTTTATAGCACTTGATACCTAAGATTTTCTCCCCCCGAAATGAAAAAAATATAGAAATGTAATATTTAATTAACAATGAAGTGCAACAGAGCTACACTGCTGATAACATCACTTATTTTCCATACTAAATTGCTGTTTTGTATTAACAGCTACTTAGTCCTGCTCAGAAAGGACTCAGAATTTTACTTTAGAACTTCTCTGCAGTCAGAAGGCATGTATCAGATCTCGTTAGATGCTAACATTTTAAAAAAAGAATAATGTATGAGGAGGGGGAAAAAAAAGTGTCAAATAGGTTTCTTGAGATTTTTCAGCGCTTCAGTATCATTTCAGTTTTGAGATACAGATCAGCAGACCAAAAGTCAAAAATCTTTGCTAAACCAAAAAAGACATCTGAGATTCTGACATTCCATCCCACAAATGAATGACATTATTTTAGTCATCATTTTTTCCTCAGATGTTACAAATCCTACTAATAAAAAAAAAAATGGAAAGATATCTCTCCCCCTCAAAGCCACAGCATGCAATTGGCCTTAAAGTTTTATGGGGAAAAAGAGAAGTGACATGCTGTATGATAACTGGAGAAGGTATCTTACAATAGGAGTATCTAATATGCCAATCTTCTTTTCTGGATGGACTCAGCAAGATTTACTGACTGTGGCTTCAAGAAATACAGTAATATCATCACTATTACAAAGTCACCCGTTACCACTACTTACCTTTTACCAGCTCTGGCCTGTACAGGCTGACAGACCAAATGCATCTCACAAAGTGGCAGGAGATTAAACCAGAAAATACACTAAATCTATAGAAAACTGCTTGCTGACTAGATGAATTGGCCATGGAAGTTCAATGAGCATGTGAGCCATTGCAAGAGATGGCGAGAATCATGCATCTAAAGG
This sequence comes from Phasianus colchicus, assembly GCF_987193195.1. Lineage (NCBI taxonomy): Eukaryota > Metazoa > Chordata > Aves > Galliformes > Phasianidae > Phasianus > Phasianus colchicus. The sequence continues at coordinate 10,084,385 of NC_143444.1, forward strand.
AGATAGGCTTGCAAGACCTGGACATCCTATATTCTTATCAATATCAACAGCAAATCACCAGATCAACATGCCTGGAAATTGCTTAATGATTCACTCCAGCACATCTACTTTAAAGGACAACAGGTTCTAGGAGAGCAGGAGAAGTGAAGATGCAAAAAGTTCCTCCATGCTCACAACATGAAGTTTTAACATTTTAAGGTTTAATAAAAAAATACAAATGTTTCAAAGAACTCTAGAAGACAAAGCTTTTTATTGTTTGCTTTATGACTTTTCATGTTCTTGTTACCAAGCCTAACGTTACCCTGACTTCCTGAAGTATATTCTGCAATGCAAAACTAAAAGCTCAAGACCCTTCTTAGACTCTTACTTTCAAATGGGGTCATACTTCAAAAAGAGAAGTATCAGGGGAAGCAAACAATGTTGAGCAAACAAAAGCTTGGAAACTTTTCAGAGGCCATTTACTGAGAGAAAAAAAAAAGATGAAATATCTTGAATGATGATAAATCCACTCTAACTTGAGAAAAAGCCACCTCTCTAGATTCACGTCAGTCATTTCTTCCTGCCAAGTAACTACCTGAGCTGCATCAAGGATTTTTGCTGAGCTTGCTTGCAACAAGGCTACTCTATAGCCACAGGCTATTGATCTCTAGCAATGTTTAATTACTCAGAAAGCATAACCTAAAACAGTGCCTATGACACCTACGAAACTGTAAAGACAAAGGTAAACTGATGCTGATTGTTGTGTCCTAAGAAAGATGGCATGGCAGGACTCAAGATGTGCAGTAGGGAAATAACTACATAAATAAAATCATATTAAAATAGACCAAGCAATAAAGTCATCTATGACAGCATGAAACAGTAACGTAGGAGGATTATAACTGTAGCTATTAGACAGACCAATATGATGGGAAAGGCATTACAACAAAGGTGTGATGACAGAAGGACCAGAACAATAGAAAGGTGCTATAAAGGAAGGGAAGAAGACTGCTCACCTGTATCAGAAGATTCCAGGTTCACAGCAGAAAATGTCACCAAGGAGGGATCTCCAACCAGAGATCCTTTCTCAGTGGGGAGTCAGCCCTTAAATAAGGTCTAAGAGAGGTGCAGCCAGGAGAGGTGTGCCCTTGCAGTCACACAGCTGAATTGCCTTCACCTGTGCTCCCAGGACTGACCAGATCCTTTCCCCAGGTGCTCAATCAGTGGTTCAGCCCACGACTCAACAGTTCCCACACAATAACAAAAACTAATAAAAGACAATTATCTACCTAAGAGAAGTACACATACAGAATAACCAGGGAGCTACAGATATTGATTCTGTTGTTTTTCACATTTCTACTTTCAGTTAGGAGCACATGGAGATTTCTTCACACAAACAGAAAGCACTTATTTTTCCTGTAACTCACTTTAAACTTTCTGATTTAAATACTTCAGACTTAAAATGTATAGAGCAAAACAGTCCATAAAGCCTTGAAGTGTAATCCTAGAGTTATACTGACCTAACTACAGAGCATTTGAGAAACACAAGAGACAAGACCTTGACTGGAACAAACATTTTTCTTATGATTTGTTGAAAGTGGTTTCAAAGAAAAAAAACAACAAACCAAAAATAAAACAAACTGTTTCTTCTGCTGAAAACTAAGTAATTCTTTATGGTACAGAACAGTTACTTCTTCTTAAAGGAGGGGGATGGCAAGTAAATAAGAGCTTTACTTTTCAATACCTGATTATGTTTTTGTCTGCCTTGGCAGATCAGGTTTGCTTTGCTAGCCATCTAGCATGTAGCATCTTGTCTTACAAGATTTGTTAAAGTTGCTTCGCTTAGAAAAGTGTTAATTGCTGTGTACATTTTAACAAAAAGCTGGTTTATCTTTCCATATTAAGTGCTCTGTTTCATGACACGTCTAACAAAAATATGAAACTTGCTGTACCTGTTTAGCAAAAAATATTGTATCCAGCCTGGAATCTTGAACAACAGAACCTGCTGGTTCCTCTCCTGGCTGCCACTTGAAAAGGAATATCAGCCCATGCACCGGCCTAAAATATCAAATTCATAGGAAAAAAAAACCCACAGATAAACAAAACAACAGTGAACAAAATAGATGTATTAAGAAAAAAATAGTAAAGCCAAAAACACCTATGATAGTTTAACTGTATGCTGTTACAGTAATCCTGTTTATTATTTATTTATAAACACAGGGAGCTTGCACTGCAATTTTCAGCTACAGCCTTTTAATTAGGGAGAATGTACTTAAGGGTTCTTTCCATACAAGCTAAGCAATTCCAGTCTGAATTTACATTTAGCAAGTCAAGACCAGTTTTTCTGGTCACTGTAATGATAATAGGTGCAAAACACCTTTCACAACCTACTAGTGACTGGGAAATATTTTGACTGCTATTTATCAATCACACATAAGAAATGGAATGAAAGTTTCAGTACTCCATTTAAACATAAAATACTGAAAGATAATAGGAGCTCCTCAAACGATGCAATGCAAACAAACTCTAAAATCATTAGAAAACTCTTCTCACATTCTAGCTGCTATTATCAGCTCCACCCACAAACAGAAAAGTTAATTAATGAAACAAAGCATTAATAAAAGGTTATTTAGGTTTTTACATCAGGTTTTGATGCAATTCAGTGCAAGCTGAACATCCACCGCCTAAGCTTAGGACAAGCTTCTTGCAGACAGTTCACGCAAATATAAATAAAAAACATACAAATTAGAAAGGAAAGTTCCTTACTTCAATTTTTCAAAGTTTTCCGGTTCTAAACTCCATATTTCTTCTACTTGTGCTCCTCTACAGCCTGCACAAAAAAAAAAAAAAAAAACAGAAGTAAGAAATGTTTCCTTAGCTACTGCATTTAGAAGGGATGTAACTAATTAAAAAAAAAAAAATCATAAAATCATAGAATGGCCTGGGTTGAAAAGGACCATAATGATAATCAAGTTCCAACCCCCTGCTATGTGCAGGGTCACCAACCAGCAGACCAGGCTGCCCAGAGCCACATCCAGCCTGGCCTTGAATGCCTTCAGGGATGGAGCATCTACAGCCTCCTTGGGCAACCTGTTCCAGTGCATCACCACCCTCTGTGTGAAGAACTTCCTCCTAATACCCAACCTAAACCTCCCCATCTTAGTTTAAAACCATTCCCCCTTGTCCAATCACTATCCAGCCTTACAAACAGTCGTTTACCCAAGCAGCTCTATTCCTGTTTTCTTCTATTTTCTCTTTGTAGACATTCACCAAGGTTTTATTTTCCACTCTCACTGGTCATAAGCCAGCAACAGCTTCATGATTTCTGGTTGCAGCAGCATAAGAGAACAGCCAAGCTCATTAATTCCTGTAAACTTTTTGAGAGAACCATTTCTCACTCACTAAGTTCCTTCCATTGTTACAAGGTAAATTTTAAACGCCAAATGCATCATTTTACTTTTTTGTGTGTGAACTATTAAATTTCAACAGACAGAAAGCACCAAATTAAGGCCTGCTCTAATTTTACCGATTTCACCAGGAGCTCAGCAAAATTCAATTGCCTTTTGATCTTCGAGTGCTGGAAGAAATTGTTACGATTACGTGGATCCACACCACGGGACAAATAGATATCAAAGCGTGTAAGTAAATTAGATGGTTATTCTTGTGTTTTAGGATACACAGCATTACAAAGCAGTTTCGTAAAAACTTTTTTTTTTTTCCACCCCCAGAAATAAATGGAAGATTAACGCTAAACAAACGCAGGAGAAGTAAGACTAGACTTAGCTGTGTAACCGCACTACCGCCAAACACGTTAACTGGAAGCCAGCGTAAAACCCAGCGTTCCGAGGGCAGCCCCTTACAGGTCACCCAGCTGCACAGTCACGCCGCTCACCCTGCTCCCCAGCCGCCTTCCTCACAGCCCACACACAGACACGCACACGGCCCGCAGCCCGGCCCGCTCCCTACGAGCGCTGCCGCAGCCGGAGACACGCGGCGGCGCTGCGGCGGGGCCTGCTCGCTGTAAGGCCTGCAATATGACAACGCCTCCCCGGGTTCCGCTCCCTCACCGAAGCCCTTGATGAGTTCCGTGAAGACGCCCGGGTCGCTCTCCATGAGGCACCACTCCCCGGCGCTGCTGCCTCCCGCCATGGCGGCGGCCCGCGCGCTGCCCTCAGGCTCTCGGTGCCGCCAGCCGGCTACGCCGCGAGGCCGAGGCGCGCCACTCCCTTCCCGGCAGGCCCCGCGACGCACGCCGCACCTGGCATCTCTATGGTGAGGCAGGGCGGGAGCGGGAAGTGAACGTGACGAGCGGTTCCGGGTCAACAGCAGAAACCACTTCCGGGTCAGAGCGGCGGCGGGCACAAGTGTTTCCGACTCCATCCGGGCACTGAGCGCTGCGGCGCGGGGCGGTGGGCGCGGCTCCATCCGGGTCTCGGGGATGCTGTCAGGACGCCGGCGGGCGGGGCTGCGTGTGGGGGTGTGGGACCCGCTCGGGGCCGCTCCCAGCGCTCACAACCGGCTCCACCGCCCCCGGCTCCGTCGGGCCCTTCGGGTTCCTTCGCTCGAGGGGATCCGCCCCGGGATCGCGCCGCTGCTCGGGGTCGGAGGTCGAGCCGGCCCGGGCGGGCCCCTCCCCGCGGCTTCAAGGCAAGTGGCAGCGCCCGGCCCGGGGCGGCTGTGGCGCGGTGGGCGGGAGGGTGAGGGCTGCTGCACCGTGCGGGCGGGCTGCGGGCTCCCGGTGGGTCCTGCGGGGCGGCTGTGCAGCGAACGCGTGACCTACGTAGTCTGGTGTCGGCTGCAGGGCTCTCCGTTTGTCATCTGGGTCACGGGCCGTTAACGTTCTTCTTTAGATAGCGATGCTTGATTCGTAGCAAAAGCACTCGCGTTGCTCTGTCAGGGCTCCGCTGTGCTTTAGGAGTGCTGAGCTCACCTTAATGAGAGCAGGGGGGAGAACGCAGTTTCTCACAGAAAGCATGTCTGGATTTTGAGGACAGTTTTAAATGTTGACTTTAAACTTTACAGGCTTTTTTAATTTTAATAAAGCATCAAACTTGGTCAAACTCCATGTTTTCACTGCAAAGTTTGTTTCATTACCAGCCTAAAAACCTATGGTTCTGTTAAAGCTTTCTGCTCCAGATGGATTATTTTCACATGTAACTGAAACTTGCATTGTATGGCATGACTTACGAAAACCAGCAGTGATTTGTAGCAGTCATAGAAAATATGGTAGAGGTCAGATTGTGAAACTCAATTGTTAAGGTAATATATGGTTATTGATGTGCCACTCAGTGCTTAAGCCCCATATGGGCTGCTACATGCCAGGCAAAACCATATTTTGCTCAGAGGTTAATTTATATCATGCTTGAAATACATAAATTCCTTTACTGTTGTTTTTACTTTCCTCTCAAGAAGACTGTATGATAGATTATATTTTTTCTTTTGATAAACTCCATGAAGTTACAAGTGTTTAAAAATACTAAAGTGAAATGAATTGATAGCAATGCTTTACTAAAACCTACTAGTTTAATTTCAACATTTAAGTGTGGATCATGGATATTCACTGATGATATTTCTCCTCTTAGTGGGAACTGAACATGTTCAAGCTGGGCAGGTTCATACCAATACTCATTCATTCCTCTTGTTATATTTAGTCTGTGACTTAAGGCTTTTCACACTGCTGATTGCATTCAGGTAACTCAGAAGCTGGAAATACTCCAGAGCCAGAATAGTACTGCTGAATTTTCCATGAGGGCTTGAAATTCACATTCATTGTTACAGCTCAGAAACAGCAGCAGGGTTTTAGTAAAGCACCCATTCGATGCATTGCATTTAGCCATCTGCAAGAATGAGATTCGTCTGTATTTTAGAGATGTGAAAGGAGGAAACTAACATTGAAGTGTGGGCAGAGGATAGGAACTAGTTAGCAAGATGGAATAGCTTCAGGAGCTTGGTACTCTGAAATACTAAACAGGATTAAGAAGCAGCCAGTATGATTTAAATAGTTCAGTGTCGAATAAGGAAGGGCTTTTAAAGAAAACTTACAATTTGTGTTAGGATCCAGGACACTCGGTTGATTTGAACCACTCTTTTAAGTCCCCCAAGGCAGCTCTGGATCCAGGAAGACAGGCTCTGCAGGCCATAACCTGAGCGTGCTCACTGGCACTGCAGCAGGTAGGTGTCATGGCTGCCAAAGAGAGAAGCTGTGGTTACTCTCTGCCCAAGAGGCAGGCAGCAGTGGTTCCCGGCCTCTGGGCAACAAACCCTCCTTGGTCCTACTCCCCACTCACTGTCCTGGGGCCGTGTCTCTGCATCGCTCACCTCTGCTGCTGTGTCCCCTTGGTCAGGAACCCCACAGTCCATTGCGGTGTGTATTCAGTCACCAGCCTGGGCCTCCATCACATTTCACTGTTCATAGATTTCCTTTTGTACTGGTGATTTATTTGGAAAAATAAAATTTGCCTGAATCGTCTTCAGAGGTCCTTTCCAACTTGTACAGTTCTGTAATTCTGCAGTAAGTGTAACAGAGGGAAATCCCAGCCTCTACATTTTGAATGGTAGGAATAATATTTACTGGAAATATGCCCTTTTATTGAGAAAATTGTTAACAAACTAGGGCTGTGGCTTCCATGCTAGAAACTGGTCCAAAGGAAATTAGTGTCACTGGAATACCAAAAGCAGCTCAACTTGAGTGGTTTGAAATAAGTGGTAGGCCTGATTCTTTCAAGACAATTACTTGGATCTAGAGGGATCTCTGTATATTTATAGAAGGTCTGTAGGAATTATGCTTGGAAACATATAACCTCTATTCTTGGTGACCTAGCCTGGAGGTTCAGCAGCCTCCATAGGCATCTCAAGTGCCAAAAAATGCAGATGATGACAAGGGGAAGCTTTCCACTGAAAGTGGTGAGGCCCTGGTACAGGCTACCCGGAGATGGTAGATACGCTATTTCTGAAGGGGTTCAAAGCTAGATGGGATCCTGGGCAGCCTGAAATGGTACCCACTTAGCAATCCTGCACACAGCAAGGGGATTGGAACCAGATGAATGTTAGGTTTTTCCCAACCTTTACTATTTTATGATCTTATCTACAATCATAGGCACTTATGAGTGCCTTCCAGTTCAACATATTTTATGATTTTATCTATAGAATTAGAAGTGTGAGAATTATTCCAATTAAGCTTTGCTCCCATTCTCAAGTGAGGATAACAGTAGCTGATTTGTAATAATGATGATAGAACTACACATGCAAGGACAACATAACTTCATTGAGTAAAAAAATACAGTAAAGTGGAGACATAAAATGCTATAATAGCATAATGATAATTTTTGACTATACTAAATAGAAATGAGCCCAAGTGCAGCAGCCACAAAAGCAGAAATAAAGAAGAGCTACTTACCTTTAGGAAGGCCTCAAATAGACAGCAATCTCCAGCAAGAGATCCCTTCACTTCCACTGCCAGCCCTTAAATGAGGTTTGGGAAGGGTAGATCCTGGCTCCACCCCTTCCATCACTCAGGTTCATTGCACACACCTGAGTTCCCCTGGGTTGGCCCTGCCTTCCCACCAGGTGCTCAATCACTGCTTGAAGCTGTGGCTTAGCATTTCTGCTACAGGATATTAAATGGCACCCATACGAATTGAAAGCATAGGAAGAAGTATAAAAACATTAGGAACTGTGTTTATATTTTTCTAATATAATCATTTTGGATAAATGTATTATAAGCATTTTGTTTAAGTGGAAATGTGGCCCTTTCAGTTCGTTATAAGCCTTGGTAACCCATCAGTGAGTGAGAAGAGTTTTCTTGCTAGCCTCATTTTAATGTTGTAATGTACATTGTAGCACAGATATGGAAGCTGCAATAAGAAATTATTTTCTAGATTTTATCTCTGTGAAGATCTAGTTATTCACGCACAATCCTTTATGCTTCCTGTTCTTAGTTACCCTTGAGGATAATAGTGTTTTTCCATTACCTGTTAACATGGCTGGGAGTTCTTTTTTTCTGTTTGTTTGTTTGTGGTGTTTAGTTTGGTTGCTTTTTAGTTTGTTGGCTTATTTCCCCTGAAGAATGTACTAATGCACTCTGACTGTGATTTCTGGATTTTTGTTTGGGTCTTTACAAAATGTTAGTGTATGGGAACTGTTGAGTCATGGGCTGAACCACTGATTGAGCACCTGGGGAAAGGACCTGGTCACCCACAGGTGAAGGCAGTTTAGCCGTGTGACTGGAAGGGGTGGAGCCTGGCTTCACCTCTCTTATTTAAGTGCTGATCCCCACTGCGGGCTAGATAGTAATAATACATATGTTTACTGTTATTATATTGTTCTTAATTAAGCTTTTGACTTTTAAATCATTCCAGTTCTATTTTTATTATTTTAGTAGTCTGTAGGATGTTGTGGGGGCTGCTGGTGGTTCATTTTTTTTTAATTCTGGATGCAGGCAGCACATCACTGTAGATATTCAAGAATGGAGGAAGGGTGCATCTCTAGTCTTTCCTAGAGAAAGGGTAATTCCCTTGAAGTAAGAGAAGTCATAAATCAGTGTGCAGTGTTTTGCTTACCTAAATTGGAAAGAACAGTTCTTTCTTTGTTAGTGGCATTTCTTTATGTGTGCTTACCCTCGTGAAGTAATTACATTCATCTTCATCATCCGGAAAAGCACATCAAAGGCAGGTATGTGTGCATACTTATGTAGAGATTAGATTGCTCTATGTGTGTGTAGCACGGTAACTGAGCTATTTAACATTTTTTATTGTTAAGTGAGAACTGAGGAAACTGTATTTATTGTTGTTTCATGAATGTTTTGGGAACAGTGGTGATAGTGATGATTGGAACAGGATGATCTTTAAGATCTGTGGTTCTGTGATAGTGGACTGTGGAGGTGTGTACTGCGTCAAGGAACAGATGTGGACTTTGGAAATACAGCAGCTTAAGACTGATTGATGAAGATAGAGGTTGTGGAATGGTTTTTCTCATTACCCTGTCAACTGAGTTCTACTTGTGTTTATTTCAGCTTCCATATTATGCACTGAATATTTCCATCCTAATGTTCTTTAAGTAAGAATAGTGTTGTTGCTTATGGATACTTCTGTGGAATTCTTGAAACTCAGAAGTGTATAAAGAACTGAAGGACTGAATTCTTATGGTGCTCTCTTGCTTTTTTTACTAAAAATGTAAAGTAGTACAAAATTTCTGTGTTTTTTTTAGGTCTCACTTGGTGCAGCAGTCTATTTGAGCCTGTGGTACAGTTGTATTTTCTTTTTCTTGAGCTACTGTCAGTTATTAAAAAGGTATTGTGTAAAAAAGCCTCACTGAAACCCACTATATTTAAATTCTCACAGTCTTCTGGCTAAATATTCTTCCAGCATTTTACTTTTTTTTTAGCATTGTGTTTCTTCACTTGGTAAGTTCTATCATCCTTCCACAAAACAGAGTGGGACAAGATCCCAATTTTGACAAAATTCAGCATGCAAACAAAAAACCTTCATAGGAAAGTAGTGTAACGTACTTATGGCAAAGAAAAGTGGTGTGAGCTGTGTTTTAATTTTAAATTTTTTACTATGAGAGTGGTGAGGTGCTGGAACATGCTGTCCAGAGAGGTTGTGGATGCCCTGTCCCTGAAAGTGTTCAAGGCCAGCTTGTATGGGACCCTGGGCAGCCTGGTCTAGTATTAAATGGGGAGGTTGGTGGCCCTGCATGTGGCAGGGGGGCTGGAGATTCATGATCCTTGAGGTGCCTTCCAACCCTGGCCAGTCTGTGATTCTGTGATTTTTCTCTATACCACTGATTGGCATAAAGTAGTTCCTAGGGAAACTACTGCTAGTTAAGGGAATTAATTCATTGCTGTTGTAACTTGGGAGGTAGGGAAAAAAATACAAATCTCTCACTGGGTTTAGTTATTCACACTTAGAGCATTGTAGTAAGCTGATGAAGAAAAATGCAGGTGTGTAGATCTGATATATATACTTAAGTTAGAACTGATAGAAGGATATAGTCAGAAAGCTCTTGTAGTAGTTTTAAATAAGCATTACTATTCTTTCAACAGGCCTCTTGGAAGTGCAAGCAATGGAGGACGAGGCAAACCAAGTGCAACCCCCGAATGAAATGCAGGTGCCGAACTGTGACAGCGGTTATGTGTGGCACGTCACTGACATGAATCGACTGCACCGCTTCTTGTGCTTTGGTTCAGAAGGTGGTACTTACTGCGTCAAGGAGCAGAGGCTGGGCTTTGAAAATGCAGCAGCTTTAATGAGACTGATTGAAGAAGGCAGAGGTTGTGAAGTCGTTCAGGAAATAAAGACATTCAGTCAAGAAGGCAGAACAGCCAGACAAGAGCCCCTGCTTTTTGCACTTGCGATCTGTTCACAGTGTTCTGATGCAAAAACAAAACAAGCAGCATTTAAAGCTGTTCCTGAGGTTTGTTGTATACCAACTCATCTCTTTACTTTCATCCAGTTTAAAAAAGATTTGAAGGAGGGTATGAAGTGTGGCATGTGGGGCCGTGCACTGAGAAAAGCTGTGGCAGATTGGTACAATGGAAAGAACGGCATGGCTGTTGCGTTAGCAGTTACAAAATATAAACAAAGAAGTGGTTGGTCTCATAAAGATCTTCTGAGATTGTCCCACCTGAAACCTGCCAGTGAAGGTAATATGTTTTCATCCACCTGAAAATACTTTATTTTAAACCTATAATAATAACAGTGTTAGGGGCTGAGTTTGTGTCTGGTGTGCGTAGCCAATAAGCGCACAGAGTTGGAATCTATGTAAAAGTCTCTATTTCAGTTCTGCACAGAATCAGATGCTTGGCTATCCTTTGCAAAGCAAGCATACCTCTGACTAGAAGTGGTTATAGATAGCTGTTTACAGAATTACTTCTCTTTACAATTTCTAATTGGTTATTCTGTTTCATCTTTAACACATGCATATTATAGGGCTAGAAGATGGTACATCTGGAAAGGAATTGCTGCTGTCACATTCATATGTCATTTCCAAACAGGGGTGTATGATCTTTAATGTGTTAGTAACTCTTAATAAGCCTAAAGGTCCCTCATTGGGCATTTTCCTTTCCTTTTTTATTGATGTTAGCTTGTTGTCATGTACTTGCTTGTAGTCAGATTGTTTATGACTTCACTTGTTTTTCACATACTTGTGGTCAAATGTTTATACTGGCTTGATCTTGGTTGTCTACACTAGTATGGAATGATGATTTCTTAGTGATTGTGTTGTGTACTTTACACTGTAAAGGTGTGAGGGATCATGTTATAAATGTATCTGTCTTCAAGGTAAAAAGAGTTGTTTTACTCTGCCTATGTCAAGAGAAGGTAAAATAATACAATACCCTCAGTTTGTTCTTGTCTGTTTACAAATGCTGAAATAACACTTTTTCATTAATTGGGAAGAGTGATGGTTTGGAATCCATTAGGCTCTTTATTTTCAGGGAGAACAACACAGTAAACAAAATAACTGTTTTAAATTGTATGCAGCTGACCAGTTTCAGAACTGATCATCAGATCTGGGAAGTTCCCGTTATATTCTTTTCATTGTTTCTTCATTTGGTTTTTGACAACAATAACCTGCTAACCTGTTTGTTTGCTGGAGTGACAGATGTCAGTATAAAGATTGTAATCCTGCTTGGAAAATATTTTCCTTTTCTATAGGAGTAGCTATTGTCACTAAATACATCACCAAAGGGTGGAAAGATGTCCAAGAAGCTTATAAAGACAAAGCAGTTTCTGCTGAGACTGAAAAGCTTTTAAAATACCTGGAGGCTGTGGACAGAGTGAAACACACAAAAGATGAATTGGAGGTTATTCATTTAATAGAGGAATATGGTCTCGTTAGGGAACATCTATTGACAAACCATCTGAAATCTAAAGAGGTAGGTAAACTTCAGGAGCTTTGTATTCTCTTTAGAGTATTTATTATCTCTAGAGTGACTCAAAATATTAAGTCAAGATTTCTGTTTGAAAAAAAGAAAGCCCTTCTGCTATTTTTTTCCAAGTTATTTACACAAGTAGGTAATTACAGAACAGATTTTCATGTAACTTGCACATCTATTTTAAAATACTTTTAATTAACATGCAGGTGTCAGTTCTTGTACTTGGAAGTCTTATCTTGTTTTCCTTATTCTTTGCTTGGAGGTTTGGAAGGCGTTGCTGAAGGACATGCCCATTTCTGTTTTGTTGAGAAATCTAGGAAAGATGACTGCAAATTCAGTCCTTGAACCACGGGGTTCAGAAGTGGCAATAGTATGTGAAAGACTGCGAAATGAGAAACTGCTAAAAAAGGTAAAATTAATAAATGAATAAATTCATAATCATTGCTAACCTTTGACTCTTAATCTCTTCCTAAACTGTTCCTTTAGGTAATCCCTTTATGAAATAAAGGAGTGTCTTTTTAAGAAATCTGTAGCTTATTCTTCAAAAAAAAATTATAGAACTTGTTTACAGATAAAGTGTACTGACAGCTGGTATCTTATACTAAGGCCATGGCAAGCTTTGCCTGGTGGTTCATCCACTGTTTGTGAGTCTTGTAATTTAGTCAGCCATACAGTCCTGAAAAAGTGAATGGAAGGCACTTTTCATTCACATTCAGGAAGTGAATGAAGTAATCAGCTTTAGCTTCTGAGAGGAAAAAGTGACAGAACAGGAAGTCTTTATCCTTTCACATTGATTTACTGTCCATTGGAGGTAATACAGTGAAAGGGGGGGAAGGGGAGAAATCCTTAGGAATTTATTGGGAAATAGAGATGAGTAACTTTCTGGTGGTGTTTTTTTTTTTAGTTAAGTTGATTAGTGGAATTGAGAACAACAATTCCACTTTTTCCTGTCTCACTGCTCTTTGTGATCTGTTGCTTCTTTAATTGTGTAATTACTGTTGCACTGGAGAAAGGTATAAGAAGGTGGTAGCATAATACTTTCATAGAGGAAAGATGAGATAGGCATTTAAATTTCCTAAGATTTTGTGGTGGTGATTAATTACTTGAACATCTCCAAGAGGAAAGAAACAATGTTTGTAACTGAGTAAATGAGTAAAGTGAAGTGATTTAAAATATTATGCAGCAGCAGCCACTACATAAACTTTTCAAAATTAACTGAAGCAAGCAGACTTTATATTATGATCTTCACTTTAGTTTGTGCTGCTTTTTAATATGTTCTTAATAAGCCTCAGGCTTCTGAAAAGTTACTTAATTACTTTGCCTGTAGGGTAGAATACATCCATTCCATGTATTGGTTGCATTAGAAACCTATAAATCTGGACATGGAAGCAGAGGGAAGCTTTGGTGGCGTCCTGATGAAGACATCTTAGAAGCTTTAGATGCTTCATTCTACAAAACTTTTGAGGTAATGTAATTCTTGTATTTACTAAGCTTAAGTCTATTTCCTGAAAGCTTATAAAAATATAAGTGTTTACTGGTTGAGTAAGTTTTCAAACTTGATGACAAAAACCTTAATGATTCTACTAAATGGAGGGAGGGGAAGAAACTACTGAGTTTTTGGCAATGCTATTGTCCTGTAATGTTGTCCTGAAAATAAATAAAAACCAAAACACATCTAGGTGGCAAGCAGAAGTAAGAATAAATTAATAACTTTTTTGTTCATGTTCTCATTTTTTTCCTTTTAGACACTTGAACCAACAGGAAAACGTTTCGTAATGGCAGTTGATGTCAGTGCATCAATGACACAAAAAGTTTTGGGCAGTGTGCTGAATGCAAACACAGTTGCAGCAACAATGTGTATGGTGAGGCATTAAATTTCTCTATTTATAACTAAATGCAGATTGAGCTGCATTTCTGAAATGGAGGTACTTTAAAGCTGGTTAGAAATCAGGAGGAAGCTGCTCTATGGTATTCTTTTATGTATGGAAGATATGACAGTGTGCCATACTTGATAGTTCAACTGCTTAATCACAGAATCACAGAGTGGCCCAGGTTGGAAGGGACCTCAAGGATTGTGAATCTCTAACGCCCCCTGCCATAAGTAGGGCCACCAACCTCCCCATTTAATAGTAGACTGAGCTGCCCAGGGCCTCATCCAACCTGGCTGTGAACGCCTCCCAGCAACCAATTTCCAGTTGTAATCCGAGTGGTTTAGACTGCTTTTTCACTCAGCTTAACTGAAAATACATAGCAAGCAATTCAGAAGTGTTGATAACTTAATACAGATTGGATTAAAAAAAGTTGGGATAATTTTTATTTTCATTTGAACTATCAACAGTTCCTTTGTATCACAGTTGCTTTTGCCTCTGTTTGGTATTGTAAAGTTTCTTGTTTATATGTTTCGTGTTTATATTAGAGTGGAACTTGTTTGGTTTTAAACATGTAGTGTTTTATGTCGGAAGGGAGAGAAGAAATAAGGAAATATATTTAGTGACAGTAATTAGAACAGCTCTTAAGCTCTGATTTTTGTGGTGTTATTTATTCACAAATTACAGAATATTTAAAGTACAGGGTGAAACTTTAGTGTATATGAGTCACACTGACTTAAATAAGGATATGATGTGTTCACCAGGGAGTATCTTGATTTTGGTAATAAAAATTCTAAACAACTTTTTTGTCTTCCTCTTCCTCAGGCTGTAGCACGTGTTGAGAAGGATTCCCATGTTGTTGCCTTTTCACATGAAATGGTCCCTTGCCCTGTGACAGCTGATATGACGTTACCTCAAGTATTAGTGAAAATGTATGAAGTATGTAAAATTAAAATAAAATAAAATTGCAATTAGGAGACTGCCCTTGCTAACATCAGAGTTGAGAGGTCTCAGCAATTACATAATTACTTTGTATTTTTTTGTTTGCAGTCATTTTTAGTGCTGTGTTTAGACAATATCCATATAGTAAATCACAGGAATCTTTCCCTCCCTTTTATTTAGGGAAAGTTCAACAAAAGTGATTATTTAAACTTCCTGAATATTAAGTAATGATAATGGCATTAGTAGTTCACAATACTTAGTTTAAAAAAGAGTAAACAAATAGGCAGAACAGAATTGAATTGAACAAATGAACTGTTGTTTAGTAAAGAGAGGCCTCTGTATATAACAAACCATGAAGCTTACCTAAAAAGCCTTTTCTCTGTGGCTTACTAATTTCTGTTGTAATATATGTTCCATGTATATGCTTTTTTCTTTTAAGATTCCAATGGGTACCACTGATTGTTCCCTTCCAATGATATGGGCTCAGAAAACACAGACAGCTGCTGATGTCTTCATTGTATTTACTGATAACGAGACCTTTGCTGGAAATACTCATCCTGCAACAGCTCTTAGAGAGTACAGGGAGGTAAATATACTTCTGAGTGCTTGCAATTGATCAGTGCAGTACAAAATATGTCACTGCTGTCCATATTTTAGAGACTTAAGTTGTGGCTATGTGAAGTAAATAATAATTCATACAGTATTAAAAAATTATATTTTCCACTTTGGTTTAATTAGTGGAAGTAATTGTACATAATTAACTAATACAGTTACAAATGGATTTGTGATTTCCCTGAATGCCGAAGCAGAGTAGGTTATATATGAATTTCTGCATTCTATATGATTGATCTAAGAAGTTAATGATACAAATAAGTTAATTGTTGAAAGTTCTTAAATTTATTTCTTTGAGCTTAGTGTTATTGTTCAACTTTGATCTCTGCATTAGATTTGTCCAGACTATAAATGAAGTAATGAAGGTAAGCCTGTAGAGAATGAGGTAATAGTATGCTGTGAAGAAAGTTCTGTATATTTTAAAGGGGCTGTGTAGGCTGTGTAGCTTCAATGTTTGGAAATGAAACTAAGAAAAATACCTTCTTGCCAGCACATTGCTATTAAAACTATGACTCGAACTGCAATCTTTCATGCTTTAAGGGAAGTGTTTCTAAGTTAGTATATCTTAAACTACCAATACAACTGTGTATGGACATTGTCCTTTGTATCGTATTCACTAATATGAAATTAATACCTAAATCTTTAACTTGCCTGGTGAAACTCTGCCAGAGTTATTTGTAGAGCTTAATTCCCATGCCTACATTTGTGCTTTTGTCAGGGAGTTTCTGTACTCTGGTCTTCCTGATGCTTGCTTTGCTTCACCTTACATGTTGCTAATCTACGAATTCAGCTCATGTAATTGAATTGTTCAGGCCACAGCTGTTTTTGTTGTTTAACCAACATTTGGAAATCCTTGCCTTAGACAAAAATACACTCTGACTTTTTATTAGATGACATTATTATTATTATCAGATCTCAATATTTTCAAAAAGAAAACAGTGACATTTGAAATGATCTGTAGAACTTAATATTGCAGGAAAGTTTTGTTAATATCCTTCATTGTAATTCATTTTTATTTTAATGTCACTGATGTTTCTCTTGCAACTTAGTGTTAATAGACAGTCTACAATTCTTGTTATGACATGTCTGGTTTCTATCAGTTTCTATGCCTTTTCAGACAATGGCTTATGTATGCAGGATTGCAAGATTTGGCCTCTGGCATGTTCCAATTACTGTGCTCTGAAAATATCTTTTTGTTTTTCTTCTAGAAAATGGGTATTCCTGCTAAATTGATTGTATGTGGAATGACATCAAATGGTTTTACGATCGCCGATCCAGATGACAGAGGCATGTTGGATATATGTGGTTTTGATGCTGGAGCTCTGGATGTTATTCAGAACTTCATTTTGGATTTGATTTAATTGTCTAGGCATATGTTCTTCCCAGTGGGTTCGTCGCTGGCAACAGACTTAACCCTGGGAACCTGTGGCCAAATGAACTTTATTAGAATATGGCACATAATATACATATCAAAAATGTTACCTTTTTGTGAAGGGAAAGCAAGAGAAGCAGATAAGTCACTTTTCTCCTTTTTCCTGTTGTGCACAAATTAAAATAATGGTGGGAAGTTTGTTAGAAGTTATGGGGTTACACAATATGTAATTTAATTTCATTTATAATAGATCCTGAACACTGAGATGTTTTTCCCCCATTGCTGTGTGATGGTTGTTTACAAGAGTAAATTGATGAATTATTCCTAGGATGGGGCAGGAAAGAAAAGTGGTTTTAGCTTTTTAATAGTGTCAGTTTAACAGCAGGTTAGTTGAGTGTTGTTTTTCTTTAAACCTTTTTTTTAAATTTTGGTATTTTCAGTGAATTACTAAGGTTCAACAGTTTCCATTGTCATACTTTGGGTCTACAAAAACCCATTTTCTGGCACACGTAAGACCGTGTAACTGTGATAAAGTATAAAAGTTACCCAGTGAAATATCACACACAAACCTGAAAGGGGAAGAGCTCATGCTAAATCTTCTATCAGGGATATCTGAATTTCTAAGGGAAAAAAAAATTGTTCTTAGAGGGGTAGTTTCTGCAGTTTCAGAAGCACTCTGTTAAACTTGTGTGCTTCGGAGAAAATTTTAGATTTCCTAATAGTGAAAGGCCTGGAAATGCCTGGGAAACCACATTCAGAACTTGCTATGACTTCAGGCAGCAGCAGCATGCTTTTCAGTGAGGAAGATTAGCAAGTGCATGCATCTTAGCCTACTGTTGAAAGCTGAGTGGCAACAACCAGAAACAACTACATTTTCTTCAAAAGAATGTATTCAATGATACATAAATAACCTTAATGCGAATACTTCATTTTTACAGTCTTTTTGTAGATGAACACTACTTCTGATTTCTTAATTTAATCTAATGCTTTTCAAAACTACCTCCAGTTTATAGTGACCAATTCTTAATAACTTTTATGAAATGTACAGTTGCCTCGTTCTCAATCTTGTTCAGGAAGTGACTGAAACTAGATTTTTCTTTTTTTTCATTCTGATAGTAAGAGTGTGAGGAAAGAAGGAAAAAGCTAGCTAATATCTTACCACTTAGGAACAGGGACTGATAACAACTTGTGTATATGTATTTAAAATGCTGTGTATGTGTTTATAGACGTGTGTATGGGGGGGAAGGTAGAAGATCTCTTTAGGAGATCGCAGTCTTAGAGTTTTTTTCATTGCTGATTTTACCACTTCTCATCAGACATTTTATGTCAGCCTCTTTTATGATAATACTATTTTAAACAGTGAATTTGATGTTAATTTGAAAATAATTATGGTTTATAAAAATAACCTAACTGATAACTGACATGTAAGACCATATTTTTCTGCCTGAAAAAGCAGGCTTTTAACTGTAAAATTCAAGCTCGTATTATACTTTTGATACCTCTAATTATGCCTCTTACGTATTGACTATAAATTCGAAGCTTTGGTTCTGTAGGATGGATATCTATTTGGTGCTATCTAAAATATGAGGTTATGTGTTTCTGAAGGTATTCTGCTACAGACTTAGACTTTACCTTAACAAATGAGAATGGCGAGGGAATCCTTTTCTGACATTAAGAAACAACAGAATTGTTTTAAATCCATGGCTTAAAGAGCGGCTGGTAGGTGTGGTCATTTTCAGGGATCATGAATCAAGTTACTTCTGGATTATCAGTGCTATAATAATGCAGCTCTGTTAGAATGCTTGAAGTATTTCAAGTAACTTTGCTAGCACCAGCTGGTCAGGTAACACACAGAAACAAACAAGTGTTCCTACAAAAAACTAGCAAACACTTGGAGTTTGAAAAACAATTAGGTCATTTCCTGTGGAAAAACTTCTTACTAACTGCAGTCTCCTTGCTGAATAAACATAATAAATATGGGGAATGAACATACATGTTAATTATTTCAAGTAAATGCACTGAAGTTTTGGAAATACTTTTGGTAGTAATGTGTTTTAAATAGGACAATAGTCAAACAACTGATCAGATGTTTCCTGTTAAGCTAGAGATGTTGAAAATAACTGATGGTTAAGTATCTGTTGCAAGTACTTTTTCTTATTTGAAGTAGTATTTGTGAAGTAATAGGAAATGTGTTGGACTAAATATGGAATGAGAAACTTGAACTGGTATTTCAAGTAACTTTTGGCAGTTAGCAGCATAAATATACTGCAGATAGAAGATTAGTTATTAACAGTGACTGAAATTACAGTAGCGTTGCAACATTGAAAGTCATTCCAGTTGAAAATACAATTCCTTGAATTACAGGGAAGGTGAGTTTTCAGTAGAACTTACAGAAAATGTAGCTCTCTATCTGTTGATGCTAGACATAGTTATCCATGCTGGAGTACATAATATGCCCCTAAATATTTACCATATCTCCATATCAAAAAATCTTGTTAGAATATTTTGTGGTGGCTGTCCAATGTAAAGCTACCACTGTTGAGATCCTGTTGTCATCTGCTCCTACTTTAAAACTTGCACAGAGAGAGAGAGAGAGAACCAGAGTGTTTCAGCTGTCAGCTTACTTGGTGGTGTGCTGACCCTTGTTCCTGCTGTCTTCCTGGGGTTGTTACTGTCTTGTATTAAGTGGCATAAGAAGGATGCTGCATTTTCCTTTTCCATAGGGGAAAGTTGATGTTTTTTTATCTGCCTGCATGCTGGATTTCAGGAGGACAGTATGACTTATGTGCTATAATATACACTTCTCCTATAAACTGGTAATTTCTAAAATGGTACCTGAACACATGAAGGGGCAGTAATTGTAATGTGTAATGTAATGTGCTCCAACTTTTTTTAAACAAGACAAAAACTGAACGAACTTACTAAATTTAGGTAATAATTCAATATACAATAAATAACCTGCCCTTTCACTAAAGAGGAGACATGACTTTCTCAATTAATAGTATCTTTTGCATTGGAGGAACACTTCAATGAACAAAACAAAAAATGGGGCTGTAACTGTGCTCTGTTGTTTACCTGTAAAATAGAAGAGGAAAGAACTTAAAAATGGTGAAGTTTCGAATAAACATTTGAAAAGTCTAGAAGTGCAGCTGTAACCTGGGCGAATGCAGGTTTCCTGATACTTGTCGCCATTAATAGGCTTTCAGTTTGACTGTCATTTCAGTGTGATGCCCTAATAATTCTTAGTCTAAGACATAATCTAATATTTGTTATAATTTACCATTAAGGAAGGGATCTAATGGTTGGCAGTGCAGCAGAAATGTCCACTGGTTACAGCTCTTCATTACAGATGAACATCAGAAGGGCAGGCTTCTTCACTGCAGTGATACATTTAAGAATATGGAAGGTTTCTAAATATAATACAATGAGTCACCATTGTATAAGTAATGAAGACAGTTGCGGTTTTGCCAAGAATTAAAATTTTGTGCCAGGAATTGTATAGCAACGGGGAGTAGGGTTTGGGATGCTTGTAGAACTTAATTACATGGGGGCTTAATTTACAGTTTTCTGTGCTTAAAGAAGTCTGAGGGTCAGTCTAGATTAGATACAAAGTTAGCAAGGCTTGTTTAACTGCCCAGTATGCAATGGCCACTAATAACTGGCTGTAAAGTAACTTGCTACTTTAAACCACAGTTAAATAATTGTGGGGGCAGGATGTTGTTCTTTTGTTACTGTTTTTTAATTGGGGCTGTAATACCTACTTATGGGTATGACTTTGAAAAGCTATCCACAAAGTGCGTGTTCTTGGCTTAAGAAGAACACCAGTCATTTTGGAAATGTATTTTAATGGCTCCAACTGAAAAAACACTAGGAAAATATTTTTCTCCATTGGAAGATACTGTTCTGCTTAATCGTGTACCTAACTTGCAGCTGTTATTACCAGAAGCACTACTGTTGGTTCCACTGATGCTTGGCTTTGGTATTACCATATTTTTCCATGTTTTGCTTTTCTCTGTTCATGTTGGCTTTTTTTCCCCATCATTCCAATCAGAGTGAACTTTAGCTTATACTTGAATCTCTCTTCACTCCACACTCTCAACCTCTCTTCTGTTGCCTGTGTTCTGCCTTTATGCCATTGTTGAGCATGATAGCTTAGCTAAGCAACTTGTTCCACAACTGATGTCATAGTACTTAATTTTAAAAGCTGGACTTTATTTACTTTTCTTTGGTTATATAATTCTCTAACAGAGTATTTAATTTGCTGCGTTTATCAGATTTTTGGTGTTAAAAGTTGTAGAAATTACAAAAGTATCTTTATTCTTTTAAAAATCCAGCATCTGCCTTTGCATTTAAGTGGTACTATTTTCACAGAACAACTTAAAAATGGCTTTTCACATGTAAATCTTATTTCCAGAATTAGTTTAGTGGGTCAGGGCTTTCCATTCTCTTAAATATTGTCAAGTCGCTGTTACATGCAGAATAAGGAAAACATGAAAATGAATATTCTAGATGAATGGGCAGCTTCTCTGCAATATTGAAAATTTGAAGAATAGAATGTGTAGAAATAAACCAGAGCACAGGTCACTCGTCTTGCTCGCACTTTGTCTTGTTTGTTAAGCATTTTGCCAGTTGGTAAGTTTATTTAGCTGTTTGCAGTGGTTCACAGAATACAGATAGGTTGCGAGTAATTTTTTCTAATGGCTTGTTTGCTGAAATGGTAGAGATTTCAGTGTACCACAACACAGTACAGTGTACAACACTGCCAAGTAAGACTTAAGGGGAAAATGTAAAGCAAGGCAGTATGCTGCTCTGAGAGCTAAGACTTAAAATTAACTTAAGCAGAAAGTATGATGTCTTTTAAATTTGTGCTTAAAGTTGGGTTTATGATTTTTGATGCTGTCAAGTGTGGTTTCTCTGGATATTTCTGCATTCTAAATATATAGATTTGCATACCTGTATGTGGTATGTTGGGAACTTCACAAATGCTTCATTAACAAATAATGAATGGAGAAGATGGCTGTTTTCCTGATGATACTAGCTTTTTTGTTAAGCACAACTAATAACAAAGAAATGTCCCATTATGTTCTCAAGTAGAAGTGTAGTTCTACTCTTGCAGAAGAATCCTTCTGTGGATTCTTCTGTGGAAGAAATGAACAGATAAGTGCACTCGCAGTTCTGTCTGCTGTCTGTGAAATAACTTAGTTTGTTTCCAGCTTCTTAGGAGGATGGTATTTGAGCTGGATGAGTGCTCATCTTAAGTATAATTCCTATTACAGAGTATTTTAGTGGGTA